>NC_073629.1:90615800-91240800 GCF_029407905.1 Bubalus kerabau
TATCTCACTTGACCTCATCCAATGAGATGGATAAAGCATGAATTATCTCAATTATTATTTTAATTTGACACATGAAACAATCGAGGTTTGAAGATATTAAATATCTTACCAGGCTAGTTAAGTGATGGAAATTCCAATTGGGATGAAATCACTAGCATCTGGATTAAAGCTAAAAAAATCCAGTTATTTACACCAATTCAGCTACTTTCGTGTTATGTATACACTGAATGAATATTCTTGATAAAATTGATGAAAACAATGCAACAATAACTTTTTTGGAAGAGTTGGTGGATTCAAGGTCGTAGAGCGATTTTTTTGTTCCTGTTTTTCCCCTCTAAACAAAGCATTCTTTACCTGCTTGATCACCCCTCGTCATTTCGCAAGGATTAGGTGATCCTGTTCCCTGCCTCTACTCACCAACAGCAGGGCTCCTCGAAGTTGTGCTTCTCATTTCTACTGTGGACTGGAGCCTTTCCAGAGCTCTCTGGGGCTCTCAGGCTGGGTGAAGATGGATGGAGATCAGATCCAGCGGCGGTGGGTGGAGGAGGGTCCAGGAAACAGACGCCAAGCAAGGTAATTCATCCAAATGGCAAAACAGAGGTGGAATCTAGGGGAGCTGGAAGCAGCCCAAACAGGGTATGGGGGAGAGAGAGATGCCCTTCCATCTCCAGCTCAGATTTCTCCTTTGCCTCCGGTGCTTCATGCCGGCCTAGTCCAGTCCCAAATTGGGTGTCAGATTCCATCTCAACCCCAGCTGTGTGCTGCTTCCTCTACCAGATCCCACATCTTGGCCTAAAAAATTATTAACTTCCCCCTTAATCCCCACCCTACCTTTTCACATTCTGTTCATCAGAAAATACTGCTTCAGCCAAGCCACTGTGGTATTTGGGAGAACCAAACTGGATTCTACTTTATTTGTATCACTATTTTGCTCTCTGACCCTGCATATGTCACTTTCTTTCTCTGGACCTTATTTTTCTCATCTGTTGAATTAGTTGGTGGAATGACCCATAAAGGCAAATAGATCTCCTTGTAAGTGCTAACTCAGGAGCACTGGTAGTAGCTTCTTGGATCTCTGTGTCAAGAAGGATTCTGACAAGTGCTGATGTTCATCGCAACTAGCACTTCCCCTTTCTTAGTGGCTCAGATGATAAAGAATCTGCCTGAAATGCAGGATTCCCAGGTTCCATCCCTGGGTCAGGAAGATCCCCTGGAGAAGGGAATGGCTACCCACTGCAGTATTCTTGCCTGGACAATTCCACGGACAAAGGAAACTGGTGGACTATAGTCTATGGAGTCAAAAAGAGTTGGACATGATTGAGCAACTAACATTAAGATAGTGGTTCTCAAACAACAGTGAGCATCTCAGTTATCTGGAGAGCTCATTAAAATGCAAAGTTCTGGGTCCCACACCCAGAATTGTCAATTCAATGGGTCTGAAGTGTGGCCTGAGAAGTTGCCTCTGTAGCAAATCCTCAGGTGAAGCTGACACTGTTGGTCCAGGGACCACACTTTAGAAACGTTATTGTAGGATTTAATTTCTATGACTCGGTTTAGTTTTCTTGAAACAGTGCAAATGTCATCACTAGTTAGGTGGCACAGATGCAGAGACTTAGGGCTCCAGCTTCTTTAAGAAATGTTAAGAGAAGTTAGAGATTCATTAAGTAGTATAAGTTATACATCTGGGCTTAAAAAAAAAAGATAATCTTTAGGTCCATCCACATTGCTTCAAATAGCATTATTTCATTCTTTTTATGGACCTAGAGATTATCACTTTAAGTGAAACAAGTTAGGCAAAGACAAATATCTTGTGTTATCACTTATTTGTGGAATCTAAAAATGCAATACAAATGAACTTATTCATTAATACAAAACAGTATAGACTCACAAACATAGAAAACAAATTTATGATTACCAAAGAGGGTAGTGGAGGTGGGGGAGGGCAATGATAAATTAGGAGTTTGCAACTAACATATATATATATAAATTAGATCAACAACATGGACCTACGGTATAGCACAGGGAACTATACTGAATATCTTACAATAACCTGTAATGTAAAAGAATCTGAAAAAGCATATATGTATATATATGGCTGAATCACTGCTTTACTAACAGAACGTTTTAAATCACCTGTACCTCAATAAGAATAAGAAGGGAAAAAACAGATCCCAGAAACCCAGAGATCCTTGCCCCTTTTACCACATAAGGACACAATAAGAGGATGGCCACATGTGAACTAGACAATGAATCTGCCAGGACCATGATTCTTGGATATAAATTTCTGTTGTTTACTTATAAGAAAAGAGCTACAGGGCATAAAGTTCTGTATTTTTCCAGTTCATACTCAACTAGTAGGATGAATAAAAAGAGGATGGGCTTTGGAATCAGACATACCTAAGTGTAGATACTGGCTCTACAGTTTAGTTTATTAATTTTTTGACCCTGGGCCAGTTACCAAACTCCTCAGCTTCACTTTGTATAGTGAGCTTACTACATTTTCTGTTTTGCTCACTATTTCCAAGGCCTAACTTACAGTAAGCAGTTAAAAATATTCTTTGAATGAAAACACAATGATTTGTCATAGACAAACCTGCACTTCTTCTGTAGACATTATGCTCTCTTTTTGCCCTCTCTGTTTGTAGAGATTAACAAATAAATTCTCAATAAGCTTTAGGAAATGTCATGCTAAGTGTGCACCAAAACTCAACTGTGATAAAACGCAGCTTCTTTATTTCTTACAGTGACTCTGATTTTGCTCATGAACCTCACCCTTCTTCTTTGCAGTGAGGAGTGGACAAGAGGAATTCAATGGTGAAAGTTAGCTCAGTTTCAGCCTTCCAGAACTCCCTCTGCCCTCCTCAGGGTAAAAGGTGGCTATGAGATTTCATATGGTCATGAGAGGACCCCTCGCCAGTCCCTGTGGTTTAGTGGTTGGTCTGATGTTGCCTCTGGAATGATGGTTATGAAAGTGAAAATTGTTTAGTCTTATTCTTTGAAGCATATGATTCAACATTGCAGTAGAGTCCATCGTCCTGACTGTTTACCTCTGGTTGCTAAGCCCAAGCTCTCTGAGGCCTCCTTGTCCCTTTCCTGGGACCCTGCAGCTCTCTCATCATTATCAGGACCCCTGTGTCCTCACCTGAGTAAGGGACATTTTTGGTCTTTTGCCTGCAGTGTAGCCGGGCTACTTGATGATCTCAAAGGTAAAACTATGCTCCAACAGCTCACTATGGATTGAAAAGAGCCCAGAAATGAGCTCCAGAAGACCTGTGTTCAAGTCCTTTCCTTTCCTCCTACTAGCTGTGGGATTTGGAAGTAATTCTGTACCTCCCTTCACTTCTACTTCTTCATCCCTACCAATGGGATTATATAGTAGTACTGAAGGAAGAGCAGATGTACTGATCAAAAGAAATATGATTTGTAAAATTTCTTGTTAAAAGCGGACCTTTCTTCCACTCTTTGGCGATAATTTTTCAGAAGTTTCTATCTGTACTAACTCTGGAGAAATAAAGGAGAAGAGGATACTGATTATATTCTCACTTTGCTGACAGCTCCATGGGGGTGCTTGACCCACAGACTAAGTCATTGGAGAGAAGCACTAAGGATTGTTGGAAATTGAGCACAGACCCAAGAGCCTGTGTTATGTGGTCCCATTGCTTCAGCCCCAGAGGCTCTGGGCCTCATATATAATGGGACTAATACCAGCATCTTAATAGCAATGTATTGTATATGAAGATTAAATGAAATGTCAGTAGCAGCATTTTATCACTAATATGGAAGTAATGGTGAGAAGTTATAATTCAAATGCTAATTAAAATAAATATATTTGTCCTTCCTTTCATGGAACCACAGTCATCTCAGAGTTGGGAAAAAGAACAATGATCTTTCATCACAAACTCAAAGGAAATAAATGGAAATTTCATGGTTTAAAAGGCAAATACATTTAAACGATTTTATTTTTGCTCTAATTTTGAAGGACAAAGCTCCCTAAATTTAAGGGTTAGCAAGGAAGATCTGACAGTGTGGGGGCCCTGGTGGCTTCTAAAATAGAGAACCTGAAATGCAAAGTAGGGAATATAGAATTATCAGCTTGACTCATTACTTTGCCAACAAAGGTCCATCTAGTCAAAGCAATGATTTCTCCAGTAGCCATGTATGGATGTGAGAGTGGGGCTGTAAAGAAGGCCAGGCACCAAAGAATTGATGCTTTTGAACTGTGGGTGCTGAAGACTCTTGAGAGTCCCTTGGACAGCAAGGAGATCAAACCAGTCCATCCTAAAGGAAATTAGTCCTGAATATTCATTGGAAGGAGTGATGCTGAAGCTGAAACTTCAATATGTTGGCCACCTGATGCGAAGAACTGACGCATTGGAAAAGACCCTGATGCTGGGAAAGACTGAAGGCAGGAGGAGAAGGGGATGACAGAGGATGAGATGGTTGGATGGCATCACCGACTCAATGGACATGAGTTTGAATAAGCTCTGGGAGATAGTAAAGGACAGGGAAGCCTGGTGTGCTACAGTCCATGGGGTTGAAAGAGTTGGACACAACCGAGCGACTGAACAACAACAACAACAACTCGACAATGTAACAGATGCCTTGTTTCACACAGACCTGCTCCCTCCCTGACACACCGCCCCCCCCCCCCGCCCTGATATTCCTGACAATGCTTTGAAAACGTGTGCCATGCAATTAATATATACCAGCAGCAGCTTTAGTTGAGCAGTTATGGTCTCTAACCTTGGATATATATAGGATATTGTTCCTGTGGCAATGGAACATGAATGAGGGGCCTGCTGAATACATCTGAACCTTCAGGATTGAGGATTTTCCCATGTGGAGGAAGTGGCTACTTAGGACATGATATGCGGACCTGAATATATGCATATTAGGATCATAGGATCATAGGCAGTCCTAGCTAGGAGGGGTTTTAGAGATCAATCAGTGTAATCTATTCTTTTTAGAAATTTATTTTTAATTGGAGAATGATTGCTTTAAAATACTGTGTTGGCTTCTGCCATACAATGTGAATTAGCTATAAGGACAAATATGTCCCCTCCCTACTGAACCTCTCCCCAACTCAGCACCCCATCCCACCCCTCTAGGTTGTCACAGAGTACCAGGTTGAGCTCACTGTGCTATGCAGCATCTTCCCATTAGCTATCTATTTTTCATGTGGTAGGTATAGATTGCAGAGCTACTCTCTCATTGTCCCCCCCACCCTTCCCCTACTGCCTTCAAAGTCTGTTCTGTACGTCTGCGTCTCTATTCTCATACAGATGGAAAGGACAAGAGACACACTTGGAAGTGGCACCTACTTTGGGCAGCCACTATGCTGTGTTATTCCACTCAATCCTGAAGGCAATTTTGTGACACGGCTGTTCCTACCCCTATTTTTCAAGTGTGAAACCATGACTGGAAGGAGAAAACCACTTACTTAGAGACACTCTTGACTTGGTAGAGTCAAGATTCAAAGGGAACCAGAACTACTATGGGTTTGGTGAGTGATAACAACGTTATAAAAGCACTTTAGAAATTACTAAGAGTGGTGAACCCAGCATATCTGACACTTGAGACAAATCACTTAGTACCCCCTTCACCACAAAATGTCAAAATTATTTTTAGTGATAAATATGAAACAAAACAAATAATGATAGGAAATGACAGGCAGGATATAACACTTTAAAAAATTAAATTGGGTATACATTACCTTGTTAGTAAAAGCTAAAAATAAATATCATAGTATAAACAAAAATATTACACCTCTCTGTTCTACTGTTTTAAATTTTAAATGCAAATATAAGCTCCAGGTGATCACACAGATGGAAGCACATGATGGAATTGGGTCACATGATGAAATTATCTTAACTTGAATTTTGTGCCTTTGCCTTACAATTATTGTGTTGTCATTGCTTATTTTTAAACTAGAGTTTAAATGCATGGATTGGAGACATGGAATGGCACCCTAGGTGAGACTGCATGATACCATTAGTAAATTACACTTGAGTTCAGGTGTACTGTGAGCCAACCATTTTATGCATGTGACCCCAATTAAATCCTATATTCAGTGAAATAGGTGCATTATTACTGCTCCCATATTACTGATGAGGATGCCAGAGTTTAAATGAGGTAGAGTTTAAATAATCTGACCAAGGTCACGGGACTATGATTAGAAGGGATAAAACTGTTGGGGTGGGTTCTCAGTCAACCCTCTCAGTCCTTCTGCTTTAGCCCTTCAATTTCAATTTATATCTGTCAACACACACTGTACTTCACCTATTACCTCTTATGAAGCCATGGAATAGTTACTTTGTTTCAGTGATGAAAGCACTCTAGGTAAGCTTTCTGGTTTGCTTTTTGTTTTGTTTGCTTTCTTGTTTTGCTTTTATTTAGAACCCATAAATATAAAGGATAGGAAAGGTAGCAAAAACAGGGATTAGGGTAGATGCAAAATTTCCCTTTCAGAGGAGTCTGCTCCTTAATTAATAAAGTAATTAAGTAGCACTAATTCAAGGTACACTATCCCAGGAATGGTACTAAAACCCTTGGGAGAAGGAGGGTATCAAAAATTATACGACATGAATCAGCCATAGGCATACATGTTACCCCTCCCTCCCAACTCCATCCCTCCAGGTTGTCGCAGAGAATTGGCTTTGGGTTCCCTGCTCCATACATCAAACTCCCTCTGGCTATTTATTTTATATACGGCAATGTATATGTTTCAGTTGATGTATGGCAGAAGCCATCACAATATTGTAATTAATTATCCTCCAATTAAAATAATAAATAAATATTAAAAGTTATAGGACAAGATTGCCATTTTAAAACACCATCTGGTTAGATATCGACAGAACTTCCCTTAATATTTTACTGTAAAATGAGATACAGAAAAAGGCAAAAACTCACAATACTGAAGCATCAGATTGACAGTTAACTTTTGGCCATGATGAGGCACGTAGTGTATTGTTTTTTCCTGAAACATAATGTTTGAATTGTGTTTTAAGTGGGATATATAAATATAACAAATTGCCTCACATAAATTTAGGGGTGGGGGGTGGGGGTGGCTGCCGAATGAGTTTGCCACAGACTTGCAAACAAAACAATCCCTCCAGTTTTTCAAAGCTTTTTGAGTTTCACAATTGCAGATGAGGGATTATGGATCAAAGATAACAACATCCAAGACCAGGCATGTCCCAACTGTGCCTTCTGCGGACCACAGCAGCTCCACTGTGCGTGTGGGCCTGGTCTCTGATCTCAGGGACGGGTACTTCCCAGTCCAGTCCAAGGCCTCCTGTGGGAACAGTTTTTTCCTTCCACACAGCAGCTAAGCAGGGCAGGGAGTTCAGACTCAAGCTGCCGGTGTTCCCAGGAACTTGACACAAGTGGGTCATGCCCTGTGTAAGGGCCAGTGTCCACTCAGCCAAGCACATCTTTCCACTAAGGCTTTATTTCTCTTTTAAACACCACCAAAAGTATAAGCCCTGTGGTCTTCAGTTTTACCAGTATCACCACAGGCTTAGGTAAAGCCCTCATCCCTGACCTAGCTCTCTAATTCTCTGAAAACTTCTAAACCCTTCCTTTCTGTCCATGGGATCACCACCCCAGAATCCACCGAGTCTTCTTCCCAGACTGTTCGCTGAACTGAAACTTGATTTTCTATTGTTGGACTTTTCCTTCCCAGACCATCCTCCCAAGTAGATTCCTTGAACAAGGGCTCCTTATTTTCTCATATGAACCTTGGTATTCGAGTGGGTTGGTTTAGTTGTTTGTGCCCTATTTCTGCTCCCAGATTTCTGTCTCTTTCAGCATCCTGTAAGAACCCAGTGCCCATGGGGCCTGTGCTCATCTTACATATCTCCACCCACCCCCATCACTAGCATCTCCTGTTTACTTGGTCTCTCCCACATCCTCACTAAGCATCACAGGCTGAATCAGAGTCCTCCCCATTTCAAGCCCTTTCCTTATCCAAGTAGATCTCACCATCTGAAGGATGAAGAGGTGCCCTGATGTCTTAATTGCTCCATTTCCTTCCTTACTCCATTTCAACTCTCCACTCTGTCAGTCCTATTCTGTATCTTATTGTTCAAAATATCTCCAACTCTAAAAGAGCTAGTTTGGGCATTCTATTTTCTCTCTATAATCTTGTACCATTCCAGTGTGCTTGTTAAATTACTATTAGTACAATAATTCTTTGACCCCTTTGGGGACTTCTCCACTAAATTGATTGATTCCTCATTATTCCCAATCCATCATCCCTCTTTTTTTTTTTTTTTTTTTTTTTTTTTTTTTTTTTACTTCTCTCCTTTTCAAGTTTAGACTGAGTGGTCCATCATCTCCATAACTGTCACCAATACTCCTAAGTTCCTTTATCCCATCTCTTGTATAATAGCCATTTGGCCAAATTCTAACAGAAGCACAAGATATTAAGAAGAGGTGGCAAGAATACACAGAAGAAGTATACAAAAAAGGTCTTCACAACCCAGATAATCACAATGGTATGATCACTCACCTAGAGCCAAACATCCTGGAATGTGAAGTCAAGTGGGCATTAAGAAGCATCACTATGAACAAAGCTAATGGAGGTGATGGAATTCTATCTGAGCTATTTCAAATCCTGAAAGATGATGCTGAGAAAGTGCTGCACTCAATACAACAAGAAATTTGGAAAACTCAACAGTGGCCACAGGACTGGAAAAGGTCAGTTTTCATTCCAATCACAAAGAAAGGCAATGCCAAATATACTCAAACTACAGAATAATTGCACTCATCTCACATGCTAGTAAAGTAATGCTCAAAATTCTCCAAGCCAGGCTTCAACAGTACATGAGGCATGAAATTCCAAATGTTCAAGCTGGTTTTAGAAAAGGCAGAGGAACCAGAGATCAAATGCCCAACATCTGTTGGATTATCGAAAAAGTTAAGAGAGTTCCAAGAAAACATCTATTTCTGCTTTATTGATTATGCTAAAGCCTTTGACTGTGTGGATCACCACAAACTATGGAAAATTCTTAGGGATGGGAATACCAGACCTCTTGAGAAATCTGTATGTAGGTCAGGAAGCAACAGTTAGAACTGGACATGGAAAAACAGATTGGTTCCAAATCGGGAAAGGAGTATGTCAAGGCTGTAAATTGTCACCCTGCTTATTTAACTTATATGCAGAGTACATCATGAGAAATGCTGGGCTGGATGAAGCACAACCTGGAATCAAGATTGCAGGGAGAAATATCAATAACCTCAAATACGCAGATGACACCACCCTTATGGAAGAAAGTGAAGAGGAACTAAAGAGCCTATTGATGAAAGTGAAAGAAGAGAGTGAAAAAGTTAGCTTAAAACTCAATATTCAGAAAATTAAGATCATGGCATCTGGTCCCATCACTTATGACAAATAGATGGGGAAACAGTGTCAGACTTTATTTTGGGGGGCTTCAAAATCACTGCAGATGGTGACTGCAGCCATGAAATTAAAAGATGCTTACTCCTTGGAAGAAAAGTTATGGCCAACCTAGATGGCATATTAAAAAGTAGAGACATTACTTTGCCAACAAAGGTCTGTCTAGTCAAGGCTATGGTTTTTCCAGTAGTCATGTATGGATGTGAGAGTTGGACTATAAAGAAAGCTGAGTGCCGAGGAACTGATGCTTTTGAATTGTGTTGTTGGAGAAGACTCTTGAGAGTCCCTTGGACAACAAGGAGATCCAACAAGTGAATCTTAAATCAGTCTTGAATATTCATTGGAAGGACTGATGTTGAAGCTGAAACTCCAATATTTTGGCTACCTGATGTGAAGAGCTGACTAATTTGAAAAGACCCTGATGCTGGGAAAGATTGAAGGTGGGAGAAGGGGACAACAGAGGATGAGATGGTTGGATGGCACCACTGATAGCATCATCAATGCACATGAGTTTGAGTAAACTCTGGGAGCTTGTGATGGACAGGTAGGCCTGGTATGCTGTATTCCATGGGGTCACAAAGAGTGGACACAACTGAGCAACTGAACTGAACTGAACTGCCTCCAAATTCTAACCCTGGATTACCTGCCCTCACTTCCATCTCCTTTCTCTTATCTGCCTCAGAGGAGTTGAGGCTGCTTTAGTAAGTTAAGTGATAGGCAAGGACAGTATCTCCATCAGGCCTTTCTTTGTAGGGTGTTATAGATTATATGTTTGTGTTGCCCTAAAATTCATATGTTGAAACCTTAATCCTCAATGTGATATTTTTGAGGGATGGGGCCTTTGGGAGGTAATTAGGTCATGTGGATGGAGGCACTTATGGTGGGATTAGTGTCTTTTGAGAAAAAGCATATGAGACACAAGAGTCCCCCCCTACCTTCAATGTGTTGATGGCCATCTATCTGGGAATCAGAAAGAGGGCTTTCACCAGGAACTGAATTTTCCAGCACCTTGATCTTGGATTTACCAGCCTTCAGAACTGTAAGAATTAGTCTATAATAGTATTAGAATCAGAAAATGTGGATATTTAAAAATCTGCATGTCTTATATGTAATGTTTGATCACAATTATTTAAATTAGAAACACACTGGAAGAAAGTACAATGAACTTTTAACAGAGGTTATCCCTGCATCCTAAGACTGTGTGACATTTTCTCTTTTTTTTCTGAATTTAATTACCTTCATAATGAAAATGATCTTTATAGGGAAATAAACATATATAGGACCATATGTATACCTCAGGAGCTTGCAAAAATTGCTAGCACAAAGTTGATGATTGAGAATAGATTGTGGTCTTGTAGAAGCACAGGCTAGGCAAATATTTCAGCAAAAGTTGAAATGCTTTAAAAAAATAAAGTTTCCTCTATAAAAAATTATAGTGAGATAAATTGTCACTTGTCTTGCAAAGATAATTTTATAGTGGGGAGTGACTCTGAAGCCACGAACTTGGGCACTGGGTTATATCAATTGTCAATTTCTTCTCCACTCTGTAAAGTCTACTTTATAAGTACCAATCTTGGGAATTGAATAATGAAAAGAATTTTGCTATTATGAAAGTAAAGTTAACTATTATGCTTTAAAATACAGAAATATCAATTACATTTTTGAGAATTTTCACATAGTAGGTCTTCAATAAAGTTTGAAATTGATAAATTATTTCCTGGAATTTTTATACTGGGAAAGATACAAATGTGCCATCTGACAGGTAAGGGTAAAATTCTTGATGGTTATATAACTAGTACTATATAAATACTTTTTCCTTCTCTCTTTGGCCATTTGAACCCTCTCTTGACTTCAAGATTTATTCATATCTTGCATCCATAACTGCTCTAACCTTCAACTGTCATTCCTTCTATGACATTCTTTAGCTCATTATCTCTTTCAAAACTCATTATCATTCAACACTCATTATCTCTCTTATTAAGCTACATATTTTCTGAAACAATTCTTTAAAATAGTTACACTCACTGCTATACAAGATTCTAATCCCCTTGTAAAATCGCCTTAGTTTTGAACTGCTTTCCCTCTCACTTTCATCCTTCCTAAGTCCATCTTATTTCTGACCTCCACAAGTATTCATATTGCAGCTGAATGTCCTTCTTTATTTGCCCAACTCTTTTATTTCTGTTGATCAGCACCATTTTCCTGGTCACTACCTTGGCTGTTCTGAATATTAACACTGGTACCCTAGCTAGTAGTCTAATAATTCTTGGATCCTGGCCCCTTCTTAACTCCATTCCCACTACATCTGCTCTGGCACTTGGGTCGGATTGAAGCTGCAGAACTTGGCTAAGAAAAGATACTGCGAGCCCCATGGGATATGATACTATTTTTTATAGTTAAAAAGCCACACAGAATATTGAAAAGATATCTGCATTCCCATGCTTATTGCAGCATTATTTACAATAGCCAAGACATAAAAACAACCTGAGTGTCCATCAGTGGATGGTGGATAAAGAAGATATGGTAAATATATACAATGGAATTTTATTCAGCCATAAAAAAAGCAAACCCTGCCATTTGTAATGGCATGGTTGGACCCTGAGGGCATTATATTAAGTGGAAAAAGGTCAGAAAAATACTGTATGACCTCACTCATAATATATGTAGAATCTAAACAACTGAATTCATCGAAACAGAGAATGGGTTGGTGGTTGTCAGAGGCAAGGGATTGAGGATATGGGTGAAGGTGGTCAAAGGTGAAAACTTCCAAGTATAGAGTAAAAACGTCCTGGGGATGTAATAATGTACAGTATTATGACTGTAGTCAACAATGCTATATTGTATATTTGTAAGTCGCTTTAAAGAGTTGATCTTAAAAGTTCTCATCATAAGAAAAAAGTTGCAACTATATGAGGTAATGGATGTTAACTAAACTGTTTGTAGTAATTATTTCACAATATATACATTTATCAAATAATTAGGTACACCTTAAACTAAGGCAATGTTGTGTATCAATTATATTTCAATAAAATTGGAAAAAACAAAACAAAACAAAGCGTTATTGTGCCTCAGATTTCTCATACATATATGAAAATAAAACACTATATATTTAGGAGTCATAAAATTAAAAAAAAATTATGTGCATCCAATTCAATGCTACCATATAGTAGGTACTTGTAGAAGCTAGTTCTTTTTTCTTTTCTTTAGTATTATATATAGTTCTCTTTTCCAAAATTTGGAATACTGATTTTACAGTTTGTTAGTGGGTATGTTTGAAGTAAGGATTCAGTGGTTAACAGTTTTGGGAAACACTGGAATTAAGTTAAATTTGAATAATTTCTCCTCAGAGTCGTCAATATGTAATGCTAGTCTAGTAAAATATACCAGCCAAATTTCCTCAAATACATTTGACAGAAGATGTCTACTTTTCATGGAATGTTTATAAAAACTTGGATTAGAGGATCATATTGCCAATTTAATTCCTCTTTATGCAGACCTCAAATAATGTTTCTGTTTTAATGATTGATATCCTAAGATAAATTATTTTTTAAAAAGACTCTATGTTTTGCAACTATATACCCATATAAATCAGAGTTTGTCAATACTGTACAACTAAACAAAATAGGAAATTAAGTTGGATACTGAGGATGTAGTAGATGGCAACATGGGGATCATAAAATGTAATTTTAGACTTGATATGTTTATGAAGAGATCCCTATTGTTTCAGTTAATGACTTTATAAAAGTTTAAAGTTATAAAGTTGAACATAGAATATATGAAAAATTTTAAATTAATAAACAGAATTAAAGTATCACTTCCAGTATGAAGTACTAAAGTGCTGCAAATAATAGAACTCTAAAAAATACATGCAACATGAACCAAAGGCTTTGGTGACTAAACAAAAGCAGCAGAGTTTAGAAGGAATTAAAACTGGAGATGAGGAAACTAAACAGAATGGGGTCTTTGTTTTCTGTGGCTTTACTTTGAAGGCACCCATGATCATGGTGGAGGTGGTGCCACATGACTAAAATTTTGATAGAAATCCCTGCCATGGTTTTGGCCACATGAACTGGGTAAATAAGCCCTGAGGCAACCAGAACCATGGGAGAGTTAGGGGAAAACCTTGAAAAGGAGAAAGTCACAGCATAATGAACCCCTGACTCAGCCTCAAGTTTTTCGATGACTCCTGAACCATGTATGTGTGGGGCAATTGAAAGCAGCTTCCAACAAAATCTTAAATACCTAAACTGAGATATGAGCCTCTGCCCATGACAGGTATGACAGTATGTGACTTTAGGATAACTAAGTTAAACACCTGCTGAAACAAAACAGAACGAAACAAAACAAACTCTTTTAGAGGACTATAAAAAAATCTAGAATCCACAAAATATAAAAATTTACAATGCCCAGGATACAGTCCAAAATTACTCAAAATATTTGAGTCAGAAAAATACAAACCAATCTTGAATGGACCAAAAAAAAAAAAAAAATCAAGAAGCCAAACTTTGAACTATCCCAGACAGTCAAATTATAAGATATGGACTTTTAAGAAGGTATAATAGCTGAGTGAGATAAAATTAAATGTGCTTTAATGAATACAAAGAGAAATTCTCAGCTGAGAAATACAGAATATAAAAATAAGTAAAAATTTTTGAAGTGAAAAAATACAATATCTGAAATTAAATATCTACTGGTAAATTATTACTAGTAGAATGGAGATAATGGAGGAAAGAGTGATTTGAAATTAGATCACTAGCAATGATCCAATTTAAAGAAGAGAGAAATAATGGTATGAAGAAAATAAAATGATTCAAGAACCTCAGTGAATTCCAAATATTCATAGCATAAATCTGATGATAATGATACTTGGGTTCAGTATAGTCAAATATCTGAAAACCAAAGATGAAGAGAAAATTTTGAAATAGCCAGAGAAAAATGAACACATTACAGAAAGGGGGACAAAGGATTGAATAACTGTGGACTTTCCATGACAATTAAAGGAAGACTTTCACGAAGACCATGAAAAAATATCTTAAAATCATGGGAGAAAAGACAACCCAAAATTCAAGTAGGAATTCTATAACCAATGAAAATGTTTTTCAAGCCTGAAGGCAAAATAAATCTTTCAGCTGAAGAAAAACCAAGTAAATGTGTTGCTGTTTGAACTGTGCTGCCAGACATGATAATGAAAATTATTCAGCGTGAAGGGAATGGAACCAGATGGAACTCAGATCCTTAAGAAGGAATGAGTACCATTGGTAAATATATAGGTGGATATAAAAGTCTACTTTTTTCCTTAAATTCTAAAAACACATGTTAACATATCAAGAAAAAATTTTAATACTTCTTGAAGGGTTTATAATATATGAAGATACATGTGAGAACTACAACATAAAGGATGGTGAGGAGTTAAGTGGACTTAAATGGTTGCAAGTTTTTTATATTATATATGAAGCAGTACAGTTTCAAGTCTAGGTAAAAAGTTGATATGCAGTGTAATATTTAGAAAACCCATTTAAAAATAAAGCAAAGAACTGTGAATAAATAGGCAATCAGTTTAGTTCAGTTGCTCAGTCATGTCCAACTCTACAGCCATATGGACTGTGGCATGCCAGGCTTCCCTCTCCATCACCAACTCCCTGAGCTTGCTCAAATTCATGTCCACTGAAACAGTGATGGCATCCAACCATCTCATCCTCTGTTGTCCCCTTCTCCTGCCTTCAATCTTTTCCAGCATCAGGGTCTTTTCTAATGAGTCAGTTCATCACATTAATTCATTGCATTAGGCAGCCAAAGTATTGGAGCTTCTTCAGCTTTAGCATCAGTCCTTCCAATGAATATTCAGGGTTGATTTCCTTTAGGATTGACTGATTTGATCTCTTTGCTGTCCATGGAACTCTCAAAAGTCTTCTCCAACACCACAGTTCAAAAGCATCAGTTCTTCAGTGCTCAGCTTTCTTTATGGTCCAACTCTCACATCCATACGTGACTACTGGAAAAACCATAGCTTTGATTAGATGGACCTTTGCTGGCAAAGTAATGTCTCTGCTTTTCAATAAGTTGTCTAGGTTTGTCATAGCTTTTCTTCCAAAGAGCAAGCATCTTTTAATTTCATGGCTGCAGGCACTATCTGAAATGATTTTGGATCCCAGAAAATAAAGTCTGTCACTATTTCCATTATTTCCCCATCTATTTGCCATGAAGAGGTAGGACCAGATGCCATGATCTTAGTTTTCTGAATGTTGAGCTTTAAGCCAACTTTTTCACTCTCCTCTTTCACTTTTATCAAGGGGCTTTTTAGTTCCTCTTCACTTTCTGCCATAAGGGTGGTATCATCTGCATATCTGACATTATTGATATTTCTCCTGGCAATCTTGATTCCAGCTTGTGCTTCATTCAGTAAGTCAATTAAAACTGAAATTTAAAATATGTAAATAATTTAAAGGAAGGCAAGAAAGGGGGATATAGAGGAACAAAACACAGGAGACAAACAGAGTAAGTTCATATATATTAACAATTATGCTAAATGTTAGTAAATTAAATACTCCAATTGAAAGATAGGGTTTTTAAGAATAGATAAAAAAGAAAGACACAATTACAAGCTGCTTAGAAAGACTTAATACTTTAAAAGTTCAGTTTTCTTGAAATTGTTGAAAATGATATGCCCTGCAAACAGTAACTATAAGATTAGACTAGCTATATTATTATTTGATGGGAAGATGCCCTGAAGGAGGGCATGGCAACTCACTCCAGTATCCTTGCCTGGAGAATCCCATGGACTGAGGTGCCTGGAGGGCTATGTAGTCTATAGGGTTGCATAGAGTCAGACATGACTGAAGTGACTTAGTACGCATTATTATTTGATAAAGTATACAGCAAAATGAGGAGTATTACCAAAGATAAATAATTTTGGAATGAAAAAAGTATCAGTTCATCAGGAACACATAATAATCATAAATATGTATATACTGAATGAAAAAGTGAAGTGAAAGTAAGTCGCTCAGTTGTGTCCAACTCTTTGCAACCAACCCCATGGTGTACAGTCCATGGAATTTTCCAGGCCAGAATACTGGAGTGGGTAGACTCTGCCTTCTCCAGAGGATCTTCCCCACCCAGGGATCAAACCCAGGTCTCCTGCATTACAGATGGATTCTTTACCAGCCGAGGCACAAGGGAACACCAAGAATACTAGTGTGGGTAACCTATCCGTTGGCCAATAGATCTTCCTGACCCAGGAATCGAACCAGGGTCTCCTGCAATGTAGGCAGATTCTCTACCAACTGAGCTGTCAGGGAAGTCCTTATGTACTGAAGAGTAGACATTTAAGATACATGAAACAATAATAGAATTAAAGAAAAATAGACATTCAAAATAATACTAGGTAATTTTAACACATTTTGTTCAGCAATGGCTAAAACTAGACCAATAAAGTTCTTAAAAACATGATCAATCACCTTAATCTAATATATATATATAATTTAATATATAAATGTATATATAATTATATAAGTATGTATAATTACATTAAATTTATATATACATGAGTATTATGTATATATAAATGCCACAAATGTAGAATGCACATTCTTCTTAAGTGTACATGGCATGTTAAAAAAAAGACAGACTACAGGATGGGTCATAAAATAAATCTCAATAACTTGAAAAAATTGAAATCATACAAGATATATTCTTTGAATTTAACAAAATTAAATTGGAAATCAGTAACTTTAAGTAAAATATCAGTGAGAAAAAAAGCCCATATATTTATAATTATGTAAAACACTTCCAAATAATCCATAGGACAAGGAGAAAATCACAAAGAAAAATAAAAATTACTTTAAATTGAATAATAACCAAAATAAAATGTATTGAACTATGAGCTTAGAGGAAAGCTCTTAGCTTTAAATTTTTATATTAGGGAAGAAGAAAAGCTTTCTTTAGTAATCTCAGATTTTACCTCAAGAAGCAAGAAAAAAATGCAAAGTGGAAGGAAGAAAATAAAAAGCAAAAGAAGAGAAACAAGTGAAATATGAAAAAGTTCAAACACTGGAGAAAATCAATATTAAGCCAAAAACTGGTTCCTTGAAAAGTTGGATAAAATCAATAAACTTGTAGTTGAGTTGAGTTCAGTTCAGTTGCTCATTCGTGTCTGACTCTTTGTGACCCCATGAATTGCAGCACGCCAGGCCACCCTGTCTATCACCAACACCTGAAATTCACCCAAACTCATGTCCATTGAGTCAGTGATGCCATCTAACCATCTCATCCTCTGTTGTCCCCTTCTCCTCCTGCTCTCAATCTTTCCCAGCATCAGGGTCTTTTCAAATGAGTCAGCTTTTTGCATCAGGTGGCCAAAGTATTGGAGTTTCAGCTTCAACATCAGTCCTTCCAATGAACACCCAGGACTGATCTCCTTTAGGATGGACTGGTTCAATCGCCTTGCAGTCCAAGGGACTCTCGAGAGTCTTCTCCAACACCACAATTCAAATGCATCAATTCTTTGGTGCTCAGCTTTCTTTATAGTCCAACTCTCACATCCATACATGACTACTGGAAAAACCATAGCCTTGACTAGATGGACCTTTGTGGACAAAGTAATGTCTCTGCTTTTTAATATGATATCTAGGTTAGTCATAACTTTCCTTCCAAGGAGCAAGCGTCTTTTAATTTCATTGCTGCAATCACCATCTGCAGTGATTTTGGAGCCCCCCAAAATAAAGTCAGCCACCGTTTCTACTGTTTCTCCATCTATTTGCCATGAAGTGATGGGACCAGATGCCATGAACTTAGTTTTCTGAATGTTGAGATTTAAGCCAACTTTTTCACTCTCCTCTTTCACTTTCATCAAGAGGCTCTTTAGTTCTTCTTCACTTTCTGCCATAAGGGTGGTTTCATCTGCATATCTGAGGTGACTGATATTTCTTCCAGCAATCTTCATTCCAGCTTGTGCTTCATCCAGTCCAGTGTTTTTCATTATATACTCTGCATACAAATTAAATAAGCAGGGTGACAATATATAGCCTTGATGTACTCCTTTTCCTATTTGGAACCAGTCTGTTGTTCCATGTCCAGTTCTAACTGTTGCTTCCTGACCTGCATACAGATTTCTCAAGAGGCAGTCAGGTGGTCTGGCATTCCCATCTCTTTAAGAATTTTCCACAGTTTATTGTGATCCACACAAAGGCTTTGGCATAGTCAATAAAGCAGAAATAGATGTTTTTCTGGAACTCGCTTGCTTTTTCGATGATCTAGCGAGTAATGATCCAGTAGGTGAGTAATGAATGAAAACTAACCAGCAATACAAGAATAAAGAAAAAACATCACTGCAAATCTCATATACACTGAAGGGATACAAAGAAAATATAATTAAGAACTTGATACCTACAAATATAACAACTAAGAAGTAATGGACTTATTTATTAAAGTGTACCAAATATCAAATCTCACTTTTGAAAATGTAGATAACCTGAATATCTCTATACCCATTAAATAGTTTGTTAAATTGTTTGTTTTTTGAAACATTAAATTGTTCATTAAAAACCTTCACACAGAGTGCCAAGTTCAGATGGAATTACTAGTAAATCCTTCTAAACACTTGTGGGAAAAAGTAATAGCAATTTGACACAAATACTTTCACAAAGTAGAAGAGGAACATTTCCTATCTCATGTGTTAGTCCATCAGTGTCCCTGACAAAACTACACCAAGACATTGAAAAGAAAGGAAAATACATTATTTCTTATAATTATAGACACAAATCTCCTTAAGAACATTTTACAAAATTAAATCCAGCAAGATAATAAAGAAGACAATGCATCCTGACCAAATGAGATTTATTTTATAAATACAAAGTTTAATATTTAAAAATGAATACAACTCACCATACTATCCCATATAAGATTTTCAATAGGATAATTTAATAAATGCCAAAAAGTACATTTAAAAAATTCTTCACCCATTTATAATAAAAATTCTTGGAAAACTGGGAATGAAAGAAATATCTGACTTCATAAAGGACATCTACAAAAACCTACATGTAACATCATAATTAATGATGAAAGATTGAATGCTTTGCCTCTAAAATCAAGAACAAGACAAGGATGTTCCCTCTTGCTACACCTATTTAATGTTGTATTGGTAGTCTGGTCAAGACAATTAGGCAAGAAAATGTAGAATGTGGTATTAGGATAAGGATAGATATATAGATCAATGGACTAGAACTGAGAATGCATAAATAAATTCTTGCATTCTTAATCAGCTGATTTTTAACAAGAGTGCTAAAAATGTTCTTCCTTAAGATTCAATGGGGAATGAAGTGTCTCTTCATCCATATGCAAAAGAATGAAGTTGAGCACTTTCTTCACAATATACACAAAAATTAATTCAAAATGGGTCACAGATATAAATGCAAAAGCTAAAAACTATAAAACTCTTAGACAAAAATATAGGAATATATCTTCATGACCTTGAGTTAGGCAAATCTTATGGATCTATATCTTGGTTTTGTTATGTTTATTCACTTGTTTTGTAGATTCCACATATAAATGAAATCATACAGTGTTTTTCTTTCTCTGTCTGAGTTATTTCACTTAGCATAATACCCTCTATGTCCATCTATGTTGGTTGACACAAATAGCAAGATCTCATTTTTTATGACTGAGTAATATTTCATGACTCATTGAAAAGACCCTGATGCTGGGAAAGATTGAGGGTAGGAGGTGAAGGGGACTACAGAGGATGAGATGGTTGGATGGCATCACCGACTCAATGGACATGGGTTTGGGTGGACTCTGGGAATTGGTGATGGACAGGGAGGCCTGGCGTGCTGTGGTTCATGGGGTTGCAGAGTCGGAAACGACTGAGTGACTGAACTGAACTGAACTGAATATTTCATGGTATATGTATCACATCTTCTTTACCCATTATCTGTTGATAGGTGCTTAGGTTGCTTTCATATCTTGGCTATTGTAAATAATATTAGTACTAAAATGAATATAGGGGTACAATATCTTTTCTAGTTAGTGTTTTTGCTTTCTTCAGATAAATACCCAGGAGTGGAATTGCTGGATGTTATGATAGTCCTAGATAGCATATTCAAAAGCAGAGACATTACTTTGCCAACAAAGGTTCGTCTAGTCAAGGCTATGGTTTTTCCAGTGGTCATGTATGGATGTGAGAGTTGGACTGTGAAGAAGGCTGAGCACTGAAGAATTGATGCTTTTGAACTGTGGTGTTGGAGAAGACTCATAAGAGTCCCTTGGACTGTAAGGAGATCCAACCAGTCCATTCTGAAGGAGATCAGCCCTGGGATTTCTTTGGAAGGAATGATGCTAAAGCGGAAACTGCAGTCCTTTGGCCACCTCATGCAAAGAGTTGACTCATTGGAAAAGACTCTGATGCTGGGAGGGATTGAGGGCAGGAGGAGAAGGGGACGACAGAAGATAAGATGGCTGGATGGCATCACTGACTTGATGGACTTGAGTCTGAGTGAACTCCGGGAGTTGGTGATGGATAGGGAGGCCTGGCGTGCTGCGATTCATGGGGTTGCAAAGAGTCAGACACAACTGAGCGACTGATCTGATCTGATCTGATGATAGTCCTATTTTTAATTTTTGAGGAATCTCCATACTGTTTTCTAGAGTGGCTACACAATTTACATTCTCACCAACAGTGCATGAGGGTTCCCTTTTCTCTACTTACCAACACTTGTTATTTGTGGTCTTTTTGATAATAGCCATTCTGATAGATTTACCTCAATTGTTTTGAAGTACTTTTCCTTGATAAATAGTGATGTTGAGCATCTTTTCATGGGAATTTTCACCATCTGTATGTCTTCTTTAGAAAAAAATGTCTTTTAGATCCTATGACCACTTTTTAATCTCTTGTTTTTATAACAAGTTTGGGACTTCATTATATGAATTTGGGTGGGTGGGGGCATAATTCATCTTGTAACAATCCTGTCTCTGACCCATAAAATTCATATCCTTCTTGCATGAAAAATGAATTTTCCAAAAGTGTGATGCCTGTGGATTGTTTGCACATAATGCTGATTGCCATCAAAGTAACAGGAGATTACCTAAACTTTTGGGATAGTTGTACTGCCAAAACAAAAACAAAACAAAATCCTTAAATGCAAAAGGAACAACAAGAATTTGACTATATGAAAAGTGATTCTGACTGTTCATGTTTTAAAATAATCTCCAAGACCACTACATTCTACAGGTAGACAGTGGACCGATAAAACAGCTTAGCCTCCCCAACCTCAGAACATATTGCCCAATAGTTACTTCCGATGTAGTCAAAAGAATAATAGAAAAGGAACAATAACCAGACATCAGAGCCAAGCACAATGGGGAAAAAGTCCACTCACCTTTGTGAGTATGGACTCAGGGCATGACTTAGGCCCAATCTCCACACCTAAGTAGGGACCTTGAGGACTTCTGCCCTACTATGGAACAGTGTGTGCTGTGTGTTTCCTATATTTTCCCTTTTTAAATGGGATTATTTATTGTGGTTTTTCCATTCTGTTATGTATCGGGTGTGTGGAGAACAGATAATTTGTCTTTTTAGTACAGAGGTCTCTGGATCAAGAGAAGCCACATCTGGACCTAATAAAGAGACTATTTTTCATAGTGCTCTGATGAAGAGATTGCTGCAGATCACACAGCATTATGGGCTGAACTGTGTCCTTTTAAAATTCATATATTAAAATCCTAACCCCCAGTAACTTAGGATGTGACTGTATTTGAAAATAGGCTTTAAGAAAAGTATTTAAGGTAAAATGAAACCATATAGGTAAGCTCTAATTCTGTATGACTTGTGTCCTTGTAACAAGATTAGGACACAGGCAAAGGGAAGACCTTGCAAAGACACAAGGGGAAGACAGCTATCCAAGTGAGAGGTTTTGGAAGAAACCAATGCTACGAACACTTTTACCTCAAACTTCTATCATTCAGTAATACGCAAAAATAAATGTATTTTGTTTAAACCACCCAGTCTCTGTTATTTGCTATGGTAGCCCTGGCAAACTAACACATCCAGATGTAGGGAACTTTGTGATTGATGCAGTGCTTAAAGAGACTTTTGGGGTGACTCTATGAAGAGGGGTACATGTGTAATATTTACACAAAAGAGAATAAACATTTTTTCAGTAGAAGTGCTGGCCTTGTGAGTCATTAGGGTAATGTCTCAATTATTTCCAGTCTTCTCTGTGTTAGTCATCTTTTCCTAGGTTATGCTGCCGTAGCAAATGTCTCCAAGCTGTCTGTGGTTCACAACAAAAGTTTATTTCTCATATATGTTACATGTTTACTATAGTAAAACATGACTCCACTCCATAGATCTTCCTCATTCTAGAACTCAGGCTACAGAAAAAGCTTTTATTTAAGATATAGCATTCTTGTGACAAAGGAAAATCAACAGCAATAAGAAAATTATAAGGCTCTAAACTTTCTGCTCAGATGTAACCCCTATCACTTCTGCTTATATTTAATTGGCCAAGCCTGATATCAGTGAAGTGGGGAAATATACTTGTCCCACAGTAGGTTGAAAATGGGTGGGTATATACAATCCTCTTATAGGAGGGCAGCATGTAATTGGTACGAACAATAAAATCCAAGCACAAGCTTAACTGCGCTTTGAAATTAACTGCTTGAGCAAACAATGTGAGTGCATGCTAAGTATGTCACTTCCAGGAAGAAACCTTTAAAGGCCATTGCACGATTTACCACTTCCCTTTCTCCCTGTGGTGGGAGAAAGTTGAGGGATGTTCAGCATACCTCTATCCCTGATAAACAGGGTGGAGCAGAACTTTTGGCCAATTCATGATAGATACGCAATGTGAGAAAGAAATTAATCTTTTTTTTCTTAAGTCATTGAAATTTTATAGTTGTTTGTTATCATAGCATAACATAACTCATTCATTCTGACCAAGGTACTAAAGGAGGTTTGAAAACCACTGCCATAAAAAGCTACCTACAGTACGTGTACAATAAGTGCTTAGTATTATGTGATAGTTTCTCTCTCATTCTTTTTATAATGAGAGCTGTTCTATTTTCTGACCATTGTGATAATCTTCCTTCTTTGTGCTTCTCTTTTTGGTAGAAGATACCTGAGAAGGCTGTTTGCCTCTCATGCCTTTTGGGGGAACTTTTCCTTTTCTCTCCATTTGAGTGTTTGTGATAGAAGTTGCCGTGGAATACAGTGCTACTGAAGTAGGAGGGGCACACAAAGTTAGGCCAGTGAGTTTCTTCTGGGGATTTCCTCCTGGAACCAAGTGAGATGTCTAAGACTGTCAGTGTGAATGCCTAGACTGTAACATGTTGGATTCAGGCCATGATGCTGGCTAGAGCTTACCATAGTGTTATTATTAGTAGTAGCCTGCAGAAAAGAACACTGCAGTTCTAGGGAGAATAAAATCGATGCATAGAAGGGATAGAAGAAAGTCAGAGGTGTTTTGAGTTCTTGGATCCAGTTTTACCTTGGTCACATCTGAAGTAAACAAAGGTGTATGTATATGAGGCATTTGCAAACGATGGGCCTCAGGTCAAATCTGGCCTGCTGCATGATTTTGTAAATAAATTTTTATTAAAACACAGCCAAACCCATTTGTTTACATGTGGCTGTTTTTGTGTAGTTGATTTACCGTGTTATGTTAATTGCTGCTATACAGCAATGTGATTCAATTATACATATATACTCTTTTCCATTATGGTTTATCACAGGATGTTGAATATTGTTCCCTTTGCTGTGTAGTAAAACCTTGTTTCTATCCATCCTATATATAATAGTTTTTACCTACTAACCCCAAACTCCCTATCCATCCCTCCTTCACCCCATCTACCCATTAGCAACGACAGTCTGTTCTCTATATCTGTGAATCTGTTTTTGCTTCATAGATAAGTTTATTCATTCTGTATTTTAGATTTTACATATATCATAAGTGATATCATATGGTATTTGTCTTTTTCTGACTTACTTCATTTAGTATGATAATCTCTAGTTCCATCCATGTTGCACCAAATGGAAGTATTTCATTCTTTTTATGATTGAGTAGTATTCCAGTGTGCATATGTACCACATCTTCTTTATTCATTCATCAGTTGATAGACATTTAGGTTGTTTATGTGTCTTGACTATTGGGAATACCAATACTATGAACATAGCAGTGCATGTATCCTTTTGAATTATAGTTTTATCTGGGTATATGCCCAGGAGTGAAATTGCTGGGTCATATGCCAACTCTATTTGTAGCTTTTAAAAGAACCTCCATGTTGTTTTCCATAGTAGTTGTACCAACCTACATTCCCAGCGACTGTGTAGAAAGGTTTCCTTTTCTCCACACCCTCTCCAGCATTTGTTATTGCAGATTTTCAGATAATGGCCTTTCTGATCAGTGTGAGATGGTGCTACACTGTAGATTTGATTTTCATTTCTCTAGTAATTAGTGATGTTGAGCATCTTTTCATGTGACTATTGGCCATCTGTATATCTTCTTTGGAGAAATGACTATTTAGCTCTTCTGCTCATTTTGGGGCAGTTCAATCTGTTCTTGATTGGGTTGTTTGTTACATATGGCTGTTTTTGTGCTACCACGGCAAAGCTGAGTAGTTGCAGCAGAGACTTTATAGCCTATAATGCCTAAAATATTTACCATCTGGCCCTTTTCATAAAATCTTTGCTAACCCCTGGTATATATTATCTCATCCTTAATATATATATATATGTGAAAGTAACTCAGTCATGACTGACTCTTTGTGACCCCATGGACTATATAGTCCATGGAATTCTCCAGGCCAGAATACTGAAATGGGTAGCCTTGTAGTCTTTCCCTTTTCCAGGAAATCTTCCCAACCCAGGGTTTGAACACATGTCACCCACATTGCAGGTGGATTCTTTACCAGCTGAGCCACAAGGGAAGCCCATATATATATATTCAAAGTTTACATATGAAATATATAAACTTATAAATAAACATCTCATCCATAAATGAAGAACTATATTCATAAATAAAAAATAAATGAAATTTTCATGTGTAGTAGTGCAGAATCAAAAAAGACCAGAGAGTCGATTATGTATGAATAAAAAAAAAAACGAGAGTACTGTTATAGGCAATAATGAGTCCCAGACGCATTTGATCAAGTCAGCGGCATAATAAAATTAGCAGTACAACTCTATTGTCAGTTTGAATGCTTTTTTGTCCTGAAGCAGGAGAAAAAGTTATTAATATTGATTAATGTTTTGTATTTGAGACTAAAAAGAAAAAAACAAACAGCAAAAACCTGGGTAGAGGAATAGCAGTTGGGATAGAAAGGAAGAGATTCATGCAAGTGACTCAGATGTGGCCTTTCAGCAGTCCTTCACCTACAGATGACAAACTCCAGGTTTGGAGGAACAGATTGTTTGGCTACAAGAAACCATCAATAATGATTTCCGTGATCATCTCATCTTGGCCGAGACCCCATTCCAACCAAGTTATTAATACACACATTATTCTTCTAAAAGAAATATAGAAATGCATTCCAGATTGCCAAAGAAAGGAATTCCCTGTGATTTATACTACAGTGTTCCTAGAACTTTTTTTTTTTTCCAATCATCCATCTTCAAGAAATACTAAAGACAAATATTTCATGAATCCAGAGGTGCTTCTGGCCAGCATCTGGAGATGATCTTGAAAATACAAATCTGTTATCCTTTTCCACCATGGGCTCAACTGTCTGAATGTGTAATAAACATAAGCAGCCACAGGGCTGAAGGAAGGCAGAAAGCGCACAGTTAACCACCGTACAGGTGGCAGCAGAAATGAGGGTGTATTTGCTTATACTTTTCCTGTACCTACTTTTTATAGCTCCACTTCATCTCTTTTCCTAACAAGTGTTTGAATGCTAGTTAAACACACTCCTATTGCTGATATTCTCCAAGACTGTGAGAGTTACTAAATTGTCATGCAGAGATATGACTTTGTGCAGTAGAAGGGATATAAACTATGAAGTCAGTTGGATCTGAGTTTGATTGTTGGTACTACTACCTAATATCTGTGCGAACTTTGTTAGCTTTGCTGAATGCTATTCCCAAATCAGTAAAGTGGACTTGTCCATAATGTGATAATATAGATGAAATTATTAGCACAGCATTTGTCATAGCCTTAAAATAAATGTTGCTGTAATTATCATTTCAAAGCCATCCTCATGTTACCACTCACTACCCATTCATCAGATGGTTAAATGAAATAGAAAATACCAATTTGGGGTAAGAATATGGAGCAAATGGAATTCTCATATACTGCTGGTTATAGTATAAAATTAATACAAAACTGTGGCAATACCTACTAAGCTGAATATAGCCCAGTACTCAGCAATTCCACTCCTAGGTATGTACCCCAAATAAATGCTTACTTGTGTTCATGAAGAACATGAATCAGAATGTTCAAAGCAGAACTAGTCATAGTAGTACTCAACTCAAATGTCCACCAAGAGTATAGTACAGCATTCAGCAAAAATTTTCAGTAAAGATAGTAAATACTTAGAATCTTTAGACCAAGAAGCAAAATCAACTTATAATCACATCGCTTCTCTTTGAGGTGCACCAGCAGCAGAGCAAAGCAACAGAGGGCTGCGCCAGTCTCTGCTGAAACTGGTTAACTGTCATCGTAATGTGAAAGCAGCCACAGATGAGGCAAAAAAGAATAAATGTGTGTATTCCCGTAAAATGTTATTTATGAACATAGATTTTATATAATTTTCATGTGCCAGGGAACATTATTCTGCTTATTTTTTAAAGTGTTCAAAAATGTATAAAGCAGGGTTTCCGTGGTTGCTCAGTGGTAAAAAATCTGCCTGCCAATACAGAAGACATGGGTTCAATCCCTGGGCCAGAAGGATTCCACATGCCATAGAGCAACTAAGCTGGTGTGCCACAACAATTGAGACTGGGCTCTACAGGCCAGTGACCACAACTCCAGAGGCCTTGCTCCAATTGCTGAAGCCCACACATCCTAGATTCTGTGCTCAGCAGTAAGAGAAGCAACTGCAATGAGAAGCCTGAACACCACAACTAGGGAGTAGCCCCACTTGCACAGCAATGATGACCCAGCACAGCCAAAAGTAAATAAATAATAATTTTAAAAATGTATAAATCATCTTCATTTGCAGGCTGTACAGAAATAGGAGGTAGGGCAAATTTGGGTGTAGTATGTCAACCTTTGGTAGGGTAGATAAATTATTTATTCACAGAGTAGAATACTATATAACAACAGTAAAAGAAACCTGCAAGTATATTACACAACAGTATGAATGGATCTCATGAATAAAATGGCAACTGAAAGAAACCAAGTGCAAAAAGTATAAGATTGCATTTATATAAATTAAAAAATCAAGTAAATTAATCTATGATTCTGTAAGTTTGCATAGTGGCTATCATATGAGAGGTAATGACAGAAAAATTGAACAGAAGAGATTCTGGGG
Source organism: Bubalus kerabau (assembly GCF_029407905.1). Taxonomy (NCBI): domain Eukaryota; kingdom Metazoa; phylum Chordata; class Mammalia; order Artiodactyla; family Bovidae; genus Bubalus; species Bubalus kerabau. Next base: position 90,643,660 of record NC_073629.1, read on the forward strand.
CTAATAGTAATGTCTTTCTCTTTCATTTAGTTTGCTTTATAAAATTTGACAAGCTATATACTTATGTGCACTTTATGTGTATGTTATACTTTAATAAACACTGGAAAAAAACCCAGCAAATTCTCTTCCTTTGGTGAAAGATTTCGCTGCATCACACCTAAACAACTAGATTTCTAGATGCTCTTCCCCAGTCCAGGTACCTCACTGGCTGTTCTAGAGAACTGGAACCACAAATTAGTCCTTTGATTTACTTGAAAAAGCAGCTAAGGAACAGTCTAGAGTCCTGGACTTGGAAGTGAAGACCTAAGCAGAACTCTACTCTGTATTCATTGTGCTATATGGGCAAGGCACTCAGTCTTTCTCAGAAGACAAAGGCACTTTGTCTTCTGGAAAATAGGAAAGGAATTCTTTACTTCTACATTTGGTGTAAGGAATACCCTTGATAATTATAGAAATTGCTCTGTTAAACTCTTCATTTCTATGTAAATTATAAACATCTAAGGCATTCTTTCCTTAACCACCACCATGCCCAAGTTTATACACATCCATCTTCTTTCTTCTTTGACTTCTATTCCTTCACTTGGGAAGACAGTTTCACATAACAGTGTGGAACATAGACTCTCAGTTCAAATCATGTCATCTCTGTACCTCAGTTTCCCCACTGGTAAAATACTCACTTTATATTCTTCTTCTGGAGGTTGTGGGAGCCAGTCTCTTAGGTGGTCCTAATGATCCCTATATTCTGGTAGTCACACCCTTGTGAATGCCTCCCACACTGTACAAGAGCATTGGTCTGCATGACAATATGTGTGTGCATGTGTGTGTGCTCAGTTGCTCAGTTGTGTCCCACTCTGTGTGAAGGGCAAAGGAGAAAAGGAAATATATATCCATCTGAATGCAGAGTTCCAAAGGACAGCAAGGAGAGATAAGAAAGCCTTCCTAAGAGGTCAGTGCCAAAAAATAGAGGAAAATAATAGGATGGGAAAGACTAGAGATCTCTTCAAGATAATTACAGATAACAGGGGAACATTTCATGCGAAGATGGGCACAGTAAAGGCCTAGAAGAAGCAGAAGATATAAGAAGAGGTGGCAAGAATATGCAGAAGAACTATACAAAAAATATCTTAATGACCCAGATAACCACGATGGTGTGTTCACTCACTAGAGCCAGACATCCTGGAGTGTGAAGTCAAGTGGTCCTTAGGAAGCATCACTGTGAACAAAGTTAGTGGAGATGATAGAATTCCAGCTCTGCTATTTCAAATCCTAAAAGATGATTCTGTGAAAGTGCTGCACTCAATATGCCAGCAAATGTGGAAAACTCAAAAGTGGCCACAGGACTGGAAACAGTCCATTTTCATGCCATTCGCAAAGAAAGGCAATGCCAAAGAATGTTCAAACAGTGCACAACTGCACTCATTTCACACACTAGCAAGTTAGTGCTCAGATTTTGCCAAGCTAGGCTTCAACAGTATGTGAACCAAGAACTTTCAGATGTTCAAGCTGGATTTAGAAAAGGTAGAAGAACCAGAGATCAAATTGCCAACATCCAGGGATAGTAGAAAAAGCAAAAGAGTTACAGAAAAACATATACTTCTGCTTCATTGTTTACACTAAAACCTTTGACAGTGTGGATCACAACAAACTGGAAAATTCTTAAAGAGATGGGAATACCAGACCCCCTTACCTGCCTCCTGAGGAACCTGTCTGCAGGTCAAGAAGTAACAGTTAGAGTTGGATATGGAACAATGGACTGGTTCCAAATTGGGAAAGGAGTACATCAAGGCCACATATTTTCACCCTGCTTATTTAACTTCTATGCAGAGTACATCATGAGAAACACTGGGCTGGATGAAGCACAACCTGGAATCAAGATTGCCGGGAGAAATATCAATAATCTCAGATATGCAGATGATACCACCCTATGGCAGAAAGTAAAGAGGAACTAAAGAGCCTCTGGATGAAAGTGAAAGAGGAGAGTGAAAAGCTGGCTTAAAATGCAACTAAAATTAATTCTTAAATTAATTAAATTAATTCTAAAATTAAAATTAATTCTAAAAACTAAGTTCATGGAATCTGGTCCCATCACTTCATGGCAAATAGATGGGGAAACAATGGAAACAGTGACAAACTTTCTTTTCTTGGGCTCCAAAATCACTGCAGATGGTGACTACAGCCGTGAAATTAAAAGGCACTTGCTCCTTGGGAGAAAAGCTATGACAAACCTACAGTGTATTAAAAAGCAGAGATGTTACTTTACCTACTAAGGTCTGTTTTGTCAAAGCTATGATTTTTCCCATAGTCATGTATGGATATCAGAGTTGGACCATAAAGAAGACTGAGTGCTGAAGAAGTAATACTTTCAAACTGTGATGTTGGAGAAAATTCTTGATAGTCCCTTGGAATGCAAGGAGATCCAACCAGTCAGTTCTAAAGGAAATCAGTCCTGAATATTCATTGGAAGGACTGATGCTGAAGCTGAAGCTCCAATACTTTGGCCACCTGATGGGGCAAGCTGACTCTTTAGAAAAGATCCTGATGCTGGGAGAGATTGAAGGTGGGAGGAGAAGGGGATGACAGAGGACAAGATGGTTGGATAGCATTACTCACTCAATGGACATGAGTTTGAGCAAGCTCTGGGAGATGGTGAAGGACAGGAAACTTGGTGTGCTGCAATCCACATGGTCGCAAAAATTCAAACACGAGTGAGTGACTGAACAACATGGACTGTAACCCACCAGGCTCATCTGTCCATGGGATTCTTTAGGCAGCAACACTGGAGTGGGTTGCCATTTCTTCCTCCAAGGGATCTTCCTGACATAGTGATCAACGCCACATCTCCTGCATTGGTAGATGGATTCTTTACCAGTGAGCCACCAGGGAAGTCCTCCTGCATGTCAATAGGATATGGTGTAAATGAAGGCATTGAATGTCTGAGATTAGACCGTGAAAGGCTGTTGCTTTTACCTTGAGTCATAGCTCTGTCTCAGATCACTTGCTACAGGGGAAGGCAATAGCGGAGTCAAGCTATCCTATGGATGATCCTGCATAGTGAGGAACTGAGGACTGCTGGAAACCACAGGAATGAGCTTAGATTTGGACTCTCCAGCCCCAGGTATGTTCTGTAATATCTTCCACCCTGACTGTCAACCTATCTGCAACCTCATGAAAGACCCTGATCCAAAACTATCCAGCACTTTTCTCTCAGATTTCTAATTCCTAGAAAATATTTGATCATCAGTGACCTTATAACAGCAATAGTGACTAGTACATACTGAGCATGCAGTAAAACATTAGCTGTCTTTATCATCTGCCTCCAAATAATGGGGGCTTCCACATCTGTAAATTTCATTGCCAATGTCACCATACTGTGTTGTAGAATAGTTAATGTCAGTGGCTCAAACATGGCAGTTTCTCTTCCTTTCCCTGGCTGTCATAAAGACACAAGGTAAGTAGATGGCTCCTGACTGAGGGCATTGGCAGGGAGGTTGGCAGACCCAGTGGAAATCCTCCCTCCCTCTAGCACATGTCTCTCAAGGGATCTCTCCCGGCTCTGACTCTCAGAATGCCCCTACTGCCCTCTGGTCTTTGTTGCACATCCTGTGTTTCAGGTCTCTTCCTTGTTCTTCTAGTCTTTTTAGACATACTGATAATCCAGATTTTCCTTCTGTATGATGTGAACTTTTGTTTCCTTTTCCTGTGGGCTACCTAGTTGCAGGGTGAGCCATTGAGTCAACTGATTTTTCTAGAAGCAGTGATTGAGACTGAGTTAGGAGCATAAGAGCTTTATTGAGAATAATGTCTATGAAAAGTACTAGAAAGAGAAGCAGAGTTGAGCAGGGAAAACCTCAGGTTGTGACATAGTTCTGACACCTGGGAAAGAAAATGAGGAAAGAAGCAAGACTGGGTCAGGATAACCTGAGATAATGATGCAGATCTGAAAAGTCAGTGATCTAACAGTGAGCTGGAAAGCAAGGAGCCTGAAAGGAGTCCAAATTCAGGCTGAAATGGCGAGGCCCCTAGTACCTTTGCCATGCTTATGTTTAGTGAGAGCTCCCTGGGAAACATGAGGCTTCAGTTTAAATACTGAAACTTACTCTAAAGACGCTAACAGCCGAAGGCTTTCAGCTCACTGCTTTTTGCAGCTGAATGGCAGGTTCTTTCTTGAAGGGAGGTCTGAATGGTGCACTTCTGTAACTGCTACAGCCATCTGCATTCACATAGCCGGGTCTAGCATCTTGGATCCCCGACCTGTGTCAAATGCCTGACTTTCCATTTTGCTTGGCATCAGGGATTTGACTGGCCTGGAATGGACTGCCAATATGAAGAAAGAAGGTACTTACAGAAGGTAGAATACTTATCTCCAGGGAAACTTTAGGGGATCCAGGGGTATTTGGTAGTAATGAATCATATTTTCATTGAGCATGTATTAATACTATATGCTCTGTAGTGTGCGTGGTGCTTGCTATTAGAAATCCCCAAATATAGAATCATAAAACTAAAAGGGACTTGAGTTCTCAGTTAAGTCTCCCTCCCATGAGCAAAAGAATTCCTTGTATAATACCCTGTGTGTTATCACTTCCAGTGATGGCAAGATTATCACTTCAGTCATCCCTTTGGTTGTTAGACAGCTCTACTTAATAGAATCTTCCCTCTTAAACTCAAAATGCTCCCACAACCTTTAATTTGTGAAGTCCCTTTCATAAGATTTCTGCCCTCTCATTTTATTAATCCTTTAAGTGTTTGAAGACAGTTTTCTTTGTTCCTAAAATGCTATAGGATAAGAGAGGTTATTGAAGTCTATGATTCCCCTACTGTAGTACAACAGGATCTGACTACTTCTGATCAGGAGTCTCTTTATGACCTAAAAGTCTATTAAGCCATGAAAACTTCATGGAACAATTCTCAAATAAAAGAGAAATCCATATAAATTAAAAGACAATGTGCATTCTCTCTAAAGTGTTTGTTGTACATTTCCTCTGGAGCACACTGGGACTCAAGAATAGTGGGACCAGCTGCTGAGCTATTGCCCATTTATGTTGAAAGAAAACAGGCTCTTGCTAATTAGAAGCATGTTATACAAGATGAAACAATACAAGCTCTTCAACATTTCCCCACCATTAGCAATTCCTGATGTTGACTGGACATGTTACTATAACCCTACTCTCCATCAGGAAAACAAATAAAACAGACATGATGGTTCACAGCACAAGAAAGAATTCTTTATCCTCCTACTCAATCAACACACATTAATGCACTAAGTACTCACTACACGCTGGTCTCCATAAAAGGTTCTTTCACATGTATTATTTTATTTTATTTAATACTCACAAGAACATTATGAGGACGATTATATGAACTCCACTTTCCCCATGAGGAAAGTTGAGCCTTAGAGTAACCATGTAACTTGTTCAAGGTTCAGTTCAGTTCAGTTCAGTCACTCAGTCGTGTCCAACTCTTTGCGACCCCATGGACTGCAGCACGCCAGGCCTCCCTGTCCATCACCAACTCCCAGAGTTTACTCAAACTCATGTCAATTGAGTCGGTGATGCCATCCAATCATCTCATCCTCTGTCGTCCCCTTCTCCTGCCTTCAATCTTTCCCAGCATCAGGGTCTTTTCCAATGAGACAGTTCTTCGCATCAGGTGACCAAAGCATTGGAGTTTCAGCTTCAACATCCTTACCCATCTGGTAAGTGGATGAACTAAGACCTTTTGACTTGAAGTCTGGTACTCTGTCCTCTCTAATGCTACAAGGAAATTTCTTAATAAAAGATCCATACCCATGTATGTAGAATATGCAACTGTTTTAGTTTGGGTCACCCCAGAAGCAGATCCTGAAATAAGGGTTTAGGTTAAAGTAGTTTATGAGTAACATGGAAATATACATATGTAAAATAGATAGCCAATGAGAATTTGATGTGTAACTCAGGGAACTCAAACCTGGACTCTGTAACAACCTAGAGGAGTGAGATGGGGAGGAAAATGGGAGTGAAGTTCAAGAAGGAGGGGACGTATGTACACCTATGGGTGATTCCTGTTGATGTTTGGCAGAAACCAACACAATACTGTAAAGCAATTATCCTTCAATTAGAAATAAATACATTAAAAAAAAAGAAAGAGGATAAGGAAAAACCAAAACAGAATGAGAAAGGGAGTCAGAGAAGGGAAGGTAACCAATACATACTGCATTATCACATCAGCTACCACTGTGGACAACTGGAAATAAATCCTGCTGGGAAAATTCTGAGAGCCAGTTTAGGTAGCACATGGGGCACAGAGTTAACCTATCCAAGGGGGAAGGAGCTGGGATATTTATAAACCAATGCTACCAGTCATTGATTGAGGTCTCCTTCTAGTAGACAGTAATTTCCTGGCACTACCTGCTATGCAGGGACAGACATGCTTTAGAATCCTGGGAAAGACCTTAGGCAGAGAAACTCAAGAGCTGGAAATTGGAGACTGGGTTGGTGGACACTGAAGTAAAGGGCAAAAGATATGGGCAGAGCCCTGACAGAACCTGCTCTGGGAATTAGGTGACAAATACTATGGAACCTGTCAACTTGACCATCTACTGTGTGGAACAGCTCAAGGGTGAAGCACACAGATATTGACCTGCTTTCATGTGACTTCTTAGCCAAGGAATATGGCAAAAATAAGTTTTTCCAAATTAATATGAAATAATTAAAATGTACTAAGTGTTGGGTAGGAGAAAGTCTGGGACCATTTACATAATTCTTACAAAAAACAAACAAACTCATTCAATCTTACCCTTTTTTTTTTTTTTTAACCTCTATTTCTTTTCTCTTTGTCAAAGCCAAATTTCCTAAAAGAGAGCTGTTTAGAAGTCAGTCTAGTATAGTAGATTATGAGATCCTTTGGGGATGAATCTTTTTTGTTATCTTTAATTATATAGTATTTAATACACAAAAAGGAATATATGGACTTTGGCATGAGCCAAGATAGAGTAAGTTCACTTGAACTTCTCTCTCTCACTGACTACAAGTAAAAACTTCTGACAAAATACAAAGCTTTAACAACTCTGAAACCACATTAGGCAGACTGGGAAGGAAGTCCATTCTTGAATAACAACCCATAACAGGTGTGAGTTTCAGATATTCTTTTTTTCCTTTGTCTCTCCCAACTTTGATTTAAGGGTGCAGAGAGTTCTAGACTGCAGAGAATATATTATTTTTGTTCAGTCACTCAGTCATGTATGACCCTTTGTGACCCCATGGATTGCAGCATGCCAGGCTCGCCTGTCCCTCACCATCTCCCAGAAATTTCTCAAGCTCATGTCCATTGAGTTGGTGATGCCATCCAACCATCTCATCCTCTGCTGTTCCATTTTCCTCCTCCCATCAATTTTCCCCAGCATCAGCATCTTTTCTAATGAGTCAGCTCTTCTCATCAGGTAGCCAAAGTATTGGAGCTTCAGCTTCAGCATCAGTCCTTCAAATGAATGCTCAGGACTGATCTCCTTGAATTCCAAGGGACTCTCAAGCATCTTCTCCAACACCACAATTCAAAAGCATCAATTCTTCAATGCTCAGTCTTCTTTATGGTCCAACTCTCACATTCAAACATAGCTACTGAAAAAGCCATAGCTTTGACTAGATGGACCTTTGTCAGCAAAGTGACATCACTTTGCTGACATCTCCACTTTTTAATATGCTGTCTAGGTTTGTCATAGCTTTTCTTCCAAGGAGCAAGTGTCTTAATTTCATGACTGCAGTCATTATCTGCAGTGAATTTGGAGCCCAAGAAAATAAACTCTGTCACTGTTTCAATTGTTTCCCCATTTATTTCCCATGAAGTGATAGGACCAAATGCCATGATCTTAGTTTTTTGAATGTTGAGTTTTAAGTCAGCATTTTTACTCTCCTCTTTCACTTTCATCAAGAACTAAAGCTCTTTAGTTCTTCTTTGCTTTCTGCCATAAGCATGGTGCCATCTCCATATCTGAGGTTATTGATATTTCTCCTGGCGATTTTGATTCTTGCTTGTGCTTCATCCAGCCCAGCAGAGAATATATATATATATATATATATATATATATATATATATATAGTAAAAATTCTGGAAAAAAAAAAGTTCCCACTTAACCAGAAGACTGGGAATAGGAGACCTCCATGAGCTGACAGTTGCAGGGGGGAGGTTCCTGGGATTTTTTTTGTCTGTCCTGTTTCTTTTTTTCTCTTGCTTCTTCCCTGAGGCCAGCACCATTTGGGAAGCAGTAGTGGTCATGGTGTGGGAATCTAGGTGATGAAAAGAAAACCTTTCTTTTCTGATCAAAGAAACTGGGAAAGGCATCCCTCTGGCTCAAAAATATAGTGGAAATTCCTCCCCCTCTTCTTTTCTAGAAGTACTCTGTCACAAGGGTAGGCACATTTCTGTGGACCTTTTCAATAACACAGGGGGTACAGTTCTAAAAAGTATCTTGACCATTTCTAGCTAGAGGATGCAAAAAAGTCCTTTTTTTTCTCATGGGAACTAAAGAGTATAAAGGGAATCTTGGAGGGAAGATATTTGGAAAGGAGACACCCTACATCTGTGTATGAACTGACATAAATCCCTAACCCACCACTGAGATGCATGGACCTAATGAAACATAACAAGAGTTTGAAAACTAAACTGATATTGAAACCACCACTCCCGGAAGGTAAGAAAGAACTTGTGGTATGAACCTAACTGGATAGTTTACCTGCTAAAATAACAACAACAATAAATCAACATTCACTAGAGGACATTAACAAGACCTAGAGTCTCACAACAAAATATTTAAAATGTCCAGGATATAATCCAGAATCACCTGACAACAAAGGACCAGAAAACTCTGGCACACTCTTCAGGGAAAAAGACAATCAATAGATATTAAGCATGATATAAACCTGATGTAATTATAAGGTATAGACTTTAAAGCCGCTATCAGAACTATTCTCCATGGGGTAAAAGTGAATATTTTGGAAATAAATGAGAAGATGGAACTTTTAGCAGATGAATAGAAATGATAATAAAGAATCAAACTGAAATGTTAAAACTAAAATAGTAACTGAAGTAAATGATTCAGTGTGTAGTCTCAATAGTAGAATGGGAAAACAGAGGAAAAAAAAATAAGTTGGGAAAAAATTAAAGTGACAAGAATCTATGGGACACAAACTATACATGTATCCCACACGTATATAAAGTATACACAAAGTATATGATGCAGCATAATAAAAAAATACATAGAAACTTGTGACCAAATTTAAGAAGTAAAACAATGTTAATGCACTAGTTGTCTTCTTCCATTGTCATGCCTACTTCTCCCAGGTAACCTCTCTCCTAATTTCTGTATTTTTCATTTCTTTTTTCCATAGCCTTATCACATATACATTTATCCTCCAAATAATTTCTTTTTAAATTATTTCTGTTACAATACTGAGTTTAACAATTTGAAATTTACAGCGTAATATCTAAGATTTGTCTGTGTAGTTGTCTATAGACACAGTGAATTAGCTTTCATTGTATAAATTTGTGTGTAACTATGACACAATTTAAATATCATTTTTCTTATAGGTTAAGATTGTGTTCGTGTCAGTTTCTATTTGTTCACTTTTTTATTTTTCTATTATAAGCAATGTTGCTATCTATGATCATTCTTTTGCTTATCTCTTGTTGCCCAGTTGTATGATTTCTCTAGAGATAAGTCTGTAGGCATGGAACATCCTCTGGACCACAGGATACGTGAATATTTAATTTTACCAGAAAAAGGCCAATTAATTTTTGTACCTCTTTGGGTTCCCTGTCCTTCATATCCTCACCAACACTTATCAGATCAATGAATTTTTATTAGAGCAGTGAGTAAAAGTTACCACTATTTGCATTTCCCAGACTTCTGAACAGTTGAGCAACTTCTTAAATGTTTATTTGGCATATATATGTGTGGCTTTTTGTGTGAAATGTCAATTCATATTTCTTACTCATTTTTATTTTGGGTTATTTGACTTTTCTTACTAAAGCAGTTCTTTTTTATATTCTGTGCACTAATCCTTTATCACTTAAAAGTGTTACAAGTATGTTCTCCTGATTTGTTGCTTTTTCTCCCTTTCTCTAAGGTATCTTGAAGAATAGACATCTTTAATTTCAATATAGTTGAATATATCACATTTTTTTCTTTTATGTTAGCATTTTTTGATGTCTTATTTAAGAAATGTTTTATCTTTTGTCATAAAGATAATCTCCTCCATAATTTGTTAGAAATTTTAAAGTTTTGCCTATCAAATTTATCTTTAATCCATTTAGAACTGATTTTTGTGTATGCTAAGTGGGAAGAACCCAATTTCACTTTTGTCTATTTGGACATACAATAGTCCTAAGCACCCTTAATGAATAAATCCATTTTTTCTCAAATTATTCAAATAACTGTGAAGCTCTTCTAACAGAAATAATGGTTTTTCATATAAAGTGAAGTGAAGTGAAAGTCACTCAGTCCTGTCTGACTCTTTGCGACCCCATGAACTACATAGTCTATGGAATTCTTCAGGACAGAATACTGAAGTGGGTAGCCTTTCCCTTCTTCAGGGGATCTTCCCATCCCAGGGAGCAAACTCAGGTCTCCCACATTGCCAACCCAGGTCTCCCACATTGCAGGCAGATTCTTTACTAGCTGAGCCACAAGGGCAGCCCAACAATATTGGAGTGGGTAGCCTATCCCTTCTCCAGCGTATCTTCCTGACCCAGGAATCGAACAGGGGTCTCCTGCATTGCAGGTGGATTCTTTCTAACTGAGCTATGAGGGAAGCCCTTTTCATAAGTGCAGAGGTCTATTTCAGGAATCTCTAATTCTATAGTTGATTTGTCTGTGCCTGAACCAATACCATGGACTTTCCAGGTGGTGCAGTGGTAAAGAATCCCCCTCCCAATGCAGTAGCTGCAAGAGATATGGGCTTGATCCCTGGGTCAGGAAGATCCCCTGGAGTAGAAAGTGGCAACCCCTTCTAATATCCTTGCCTGGAAAATTCGATGGAGAGGAGCCTAGCAGGCTACAGTCCATGGGGGTCCCAGAGTCAGACAGGACTGAGCACACGGGCATGAACCAATATCATACTGTTCAAATTAATAAACTTTATAGTAAGTTGATAACTGGTGGAAGATATCCTCCCATTTTGGAATTGTGTTAGCTATTATTTGACCTTTGTGCTTCCCTAGAACATTCTAATAAACTTACCTGGAACTGTACTGTATCTGTTTTATAACAGTTTCTCTTTCCATGAATATAGTATATTTCTCCCTTAATTCAAGGTGGCCTTGTGCAGCAGCCGCCGGGCCGTGCGGCCAGGGCGCCGAGGCCTGGGCCCAGTGCCCTCTTAGAGGAGCGGGGTGCCTCCCCCGACTTGGGGTGGGGGCCCTGCCAGCACCAACACCACCCTTGCCCCGAGTCTTTTAACCCGGCCGGTAGCATTTTAAAGAGGTCCCCTGAGGAGTTCTGGCCACTGACTAATCGCCCCCTACCCAGCCGGGACCTCCTGGCGAGACTGTAACTAGTGATGTTTGTACAACCAAAGACTCTATTTTGTGGTTTAAGAAGAATAAAATTGACTACGTTTTAAAAAAAAAAAAAAAAAAAGTCTTTATTTGAATTATATTTTCTGGATACTGAAATTTTTCTTATTGTCTTAAAAGAGCTGTTTATATTTCCTGTAGGTTTATAAAAATGAAATGAATTTCTCTATATTGATCTTATTAGCAGTCACATTTAAAAATTATTTTCTTATTCTATTAATTGGCACATAGACTCTTTAATCCTGTGTATTATTATATAATTCTCAAATATGCCTTTTTTTTCTTCCATAGACCTATTTATTTTTGTTTCTTCCCTTCATCTGATATTTCTGTTCATCTGATGAACAGAAATCATATTCTGTTCCCTAGAGTACTGTGGGACTTTCTAGTACTTAAGACTAAGAGAAAGAATAAGGAGAAAGCTGTAGGATTTATACATTTTTTTTAATCTAGGAAAATGAGAGCTTATTTCCACTTAAAATATTTTAACATGATAATGGAAAACAGAGTTATGTTTTAAGTATTCTACAAATCACACTTATTCAACATATTCATTATTCTCATATCTCTAATCAAAAAGGTTGTTGGGTATCATTATTTCCACGTTACAGATGAAGAAATTGAAACTAAGGGATGAAACACGCTGTCCACAATCATGGCTCTGCAATCTGAATCCAGTCTGTCTAGATTGTTCCAGTATGTCAGGCTCACTCAGAACTTGAGGTGAGTAGAGGAAGAGGCAAAGAAGGCCCGTGAATTTCTTACAAATAATATAGGGTACTGGGTCCGTCGGAGAAGGCAATGGCACCCCACTCCAGTACTCTTGCCTGGAAAATCCCATGGATGGAGGAGCCTGGTGGGCTGTAGTCCATGGGGTCGCTAGAGTCGGACACGACTGAGAGACTTCACTTTCACTTTTCACTTTTATGCATTGGAGAAGGAAATGGCAACCCACTCCAGTGTTCTTGCTTGGAGAATCCCAGGGACGGGGAAGCCTGGTGGGCTGCTGTCTATGGGGTCGCACAGAGTCAGACACGACTGATGCGACTTAGCAGCAGCAGCAGCACTGGGTCCTTATCAGGATGGAGCAGTCAAAAAGGGTGTATGGATGCGTTGGAATAAATGAGTTTGATTCTTGACATGTTTTTATTTCAAGTTAAGACCTATTTTTCCCTTACGGTTTAGTGTGCTGTTGATTCAATTCTCTTTGTTATAGTGAGAAGAATTATTTTATTGGCAATGTACTTAGCACTTTAAGAAAAGAGCACACCCTTCTCTTTTTGCTACACTACAGCCTGACCCTGTGGCCGCTGTTCATATATGCCCTTTTCAGCCAGCCAAGGACAGCCGCTAACTGTCAGACCTCAGCCACGTGACAGCCACCTAGTCCACGGCCCACAGCAATTGAATTCACTGTCAGAGCAAATTTAAATAAATCCAAACCTCCATTTAGTACAGTCTGGCAGAGCTCTTGCTTTTGGGGGGTGGTAAGGGTGGGAAGCCCTATTAACATCTCCATCCAAAAAAAAAGAAAAACTGTTTCTTAAGTCTCCCCAAGAAACAGCCATTCCATCCAGAACTCTGAGACCTCCACAGGGGTGTAAATCTGTAACAGCAGTCATTTTAAGACCCTCAGGCCATCAAAACCATTCTTCTACAATGAGAGGGGCACCAGTTATTTGTATCAGTCAACATCCAAGCTAGAAACAGATGACATTCTCAAACTAGCTGATTTGAGGATAGTTTCTAAAAAAAGGATTATTCATATGGTATAGTCATGGATTAGGGAAACAAGGAAAGGTGAAGTACCCTGAGGCTAGTAACAACAGGAAATGATTCCAGGCTTGTGCTAGGAAGGTGGAGGAGGGGAGGTGGTTACAAAAATCGAGAGAGGAGAGGTGCTCAGGAAAGGGCACCTGACAGGACCGTAAAACCTGGGACTGCTGCTGCTGCTGCTAAGTCGCTTCAGTCGTGTCCGACTCTGTGCGACCCCATAGACGGCAGCCCACCAGGCTCCCCCGTCCCTGGGATTCTCCAGGCAAGAACACTGGAGTGGGTTGCCATTTCTCCAGTGCATAAAAGTGAGAAGTGAAAGTGAAGTCGCTCAGTCGTGTCTGACTCTTAGCAAACCCATGGACTGCGGCCCACCAGGCTCCTCCGTCCATGGGATTTTCCAGGCAAGAGTACTGGAGTGGGGTGCCATTGCCTTCTCCGAAACCTGGGACACAGCCAGCCTAAGATGATCTTTAACTGAACCCAAGGAAGCTGTTGATCTTGGGAGCATATTGATGGGTTCATAAAGGGCAAATCCAGGAGCACAGAGGAGGTTGGAAAATGGCGAAGAGTGATTAAAAATGTCCAATTGGAAGATAATTGGTCCTGTCTACTGCCTTTGCCCTTTAACTTCCCCCTCTTTCCTTTGTTCAGGTAAATGACTGCTGTCTTCAATGTACATGATACAAAAATCAATTACTATAACATAACATGGGGATCTTGATTTGGCTATATTCCCACCTGAGTCTTAAAAGAACCCTAGCCACCACCAGGTTATTAATGAAAGATGGGTAGAAATGAAGGAGGCTGGATAAGAAAAAAAAATTAAATAAAACATATAGCTATTAATATAACTTCAACCTCCATATGGAGAAGGCAATGGCACCCCACTCCAGTACTCTTGCCTGGAAAATCCCATGGACGGAGGAGCCTGGTGGGCCGCAGTCCATGGGTTTGCTAAGAGTCAGACACGACTGAGCGACTTCACTTTCACTTCTCACTTTTATGCACTGGAGAAATGGCAACCCACTCCAGTGTTCTTGCCTGGAGAATCCCAGGGACGGGGGAGCCTGGTGGGCTGCCGTCTATGGGGTCGCACAGAGTCGGACACGACTGAAGCGACTTAGCAGCAGCAGCAGCAGCAACCTCCATATAAGTGATTGTGAGACCTATGTAGATAATTATAGCTGCCTTCCTCCACTGCTACTTGTATTTCCATTTTTCACTGCCTGTCCCTCAGCCGGATGGCATTCTTTACCTATTGAAGTAACCCAGAGCTTTATTTTTATGTAATCTAAGGCCTTGAAAATCATGTTTTTGTTTTTTCTTTTTAACCAAATTTTTAATTGAAATATAGTTTATTTACAATGTTGTGTTAGTTTCAGGTGTACAGCAAAGTGATTTAGTCATACATATACACATCTATATATTTTATTCTTTATCAGACTCTTTTCAGTTATGGCTTACTACAAGATATTGAATATAGTTTCCTGTGTAGGTCCTTTCTATCTATTTTATGTATAGTGGTGAATATCTTTTAATCCCAAATTCCTAATTTATCCTTCCCCCATCCCCCTTTCCTTTTGGTAATCATAAGTTTGTTTTCTATACCTATGTATTTATTTCTGTTCTGTAAATAAGTTTATTTGTATGATTTTTTTAGATTCCACACATAAGTGGTATCATCTCTGTCTGATTTACTTCACTTAGTATGATAATCTCTTGGTTCATCCATGTTATTCCAATGGCAATTGTATTCTGTTATGTGTATTGTATATTACTTCACTTATTATGATAATCTCTTGGTCCATTCATTTTCTTCCAAATGGCAGTTTTATTCTTGTATGTGTATTGTGTATATATACCACATCTTTATCATCCATCATCTGTCCATGGACATTTACACTGCTCTCATGTCTTTGGTATTGTAAATATTGTTGCTAAGAAGACTGGGGTGCATGTATAATTTCAAATTAGAGTTCTTTTCTAATTTTCCCAGAAGTGGAACTGGAAGATCATATTGTAACTGTGAAAATTCTATTTTGGGTTTCCCCAGTTTTCCATTGAACAGGACTGTTGGAGAACAAGGAGTAGCCCTATGAATCTCCTAGGTTATACAGTCATCTTTACCACTATTGTGTGGTTGCATCTCTATTTCTTTTTGGTGACTGAAATCAAATATCCTTGATGGGACAATGGCACCTTTCTTTGCTTATTGGCTCATTAGCATGAGAAGCCCAGAAAACATGGGGAAGTAGTAGTCTCAGCATTTTATTCAACAGTAATAGAACTTATTCTCTGGTCAAAGTATTTCTCCTTTGGGACAGTAAGAACTCCAAACCTACTGAACCTAAGATAATGATTTGGAAAGCAAAAATTTCTCCACAGAATGTTGCCTCCCAGCTGGTACCAAAGACGAGCCTTTATTAGGCCACTCTGTCATTTTCTCAAGTCACCTGTATGTGATTAATGGAGCCCATGATGAGATTAGCAAATTCTGTGAGTGGGAACTCACTGTCATACCTCCTTTGCTGTAAAATGTTTTCACTAATTGGAAGCAAAGTTATGTAGTAAATTATGGAAATAGACTTATTTGCTATTTTCCAGCTACATACAACAATGCTTGGTACATAGAAATTACTCAAAAATATTTTTTAAGTGTGGAGTGAGAAAGGAGTAAATTGACCAAGAATGAAATGAATGAAATACAGGAAACACAAATATTTAAGGGGAGAGTAAGGGAAAAAATGAGAAGCTCTGAGAAAGAGTGGTCAGAAAGATAGAAATAAATATATAAATAAACAGGGAAAAGTAGGGGAATGGAAAGGAAGGAATGGCCAAGAGGGTTACCTGTTGCCAAGATACTGTATACAGTAAATGCAGGGAATGTGTGGAGTGAAATTGGCAACTCTAGGAGAGAGATGAAGAAGACCAAGAAATTGGTGGGTTTAAATGAGGAAATGGAGCCAGGGAGTATAGACTACTCTTTTAATAAAATTGAGTGAGAAAGAAAGGAAAGAAATTAAATAAAATAAAGGAAGATTCAGGAGCAGGTTTTAATTTTCCTTTTTTTTTTTTTTTGGCTCAACTATAAGTGATTATTTTATTTATTTATTTTTTAATTTAAATTTATTTATTTTAATTGGAGGCTAATTACTTTACAATATTGTATTGGTTCTGCCACACATCAACATGAATCTGCTACCGGGCATACACATGTTCTCCATCCTGAACCCTCCTACCACCTCCCTCCCCATACCATCCCTCCAGGTCATCCCAGTGCACCAGCCCCAAGGATCCTGTATCGAACCTGGACTGACGATTCATTTCTTATATGATATTATGCATGTTTCCATGCCATTCCCCCAAATCATCCCACCCTCTCCCTCTCCTACAGAGTCCAAAAGACTATGGTTGGCCCTAGTATTTTGGGGGGTTTCCAGGTGGTGCTAGTGGTAAAGAACTCATCTGCTAATGCAGATGATAAAAGAGAGGTAGGTTTGATCCCTGGGTCAGGAAGATCCCCTAGAGGAGGGCATGGCAGCCCACTCAAGTATTCTTGCCTGGAGAATTCCCATGGACAGAGAAGTATGGCAGGCTACGGTCCATAGGGTCACAAGGAGTTGGATACAACTGAAGCAACTAAGCATACACACAGCACACTAGTATTTTTAAAGCAATGTTATTTCTTTTGGATAAAAGAGATTTGATCAGGGTTCTGTGCTGAAGGAGGAAGGGAAATGTTATTTCTCAAAGAGGAGATGATTGATAGAGCAACATTTTAGAAAAGACTTAACCAACCACCGGAAGAACTGGTTGTAACTATCATTTTAGCAGCAGATGGAAGTCCTCTCACAGTTACCTGCTGCTGCTAAGTCGCTTCAGTCGTGTCCGACTCTGTGTGACCCCAGACATGGTAGCCCACCAGGCTCCCCTGTCCCTGGGATTCTCCAGGCAAGAACACTGGAGCGGGTTGCCATTTCCTTCTCCAATGCATGAAAGTGAAAAGTGAAAGTGAAGCAGCTCAGTCGTGTCCGACTCCTAGTGACCCCATGGACTGCAGCCTACCAGGTTCCTCCATCCATGGGATTTTCCAGGCAAGAGTACTGGAATGGGGTGCCATTGCCTTCTCCGTCACAGTTACCTACATTTTAGAAAGACCTGGCTCAAGATTCATCTGTGTCTTCCTTTCCCTGAGTTTCTGTGCCTGGTTTCTGTCAGCTAATGTAGCTAAGGATGTATCCTAGCTGGAGTGGGGAAGAGGAAATTGAGAAAGAGTTTGGTAAGAATATCTAACATCCAACGTCCATTTGCATTCTGGAGCTGACTCACACTCAGCATCTTTCTCACCCGCAGCTTCTTGGGGTTTGTCTACAGAGTCCTTTTTATTTTTCCTATGGAGTCCTTCTTATTTTTTCCTCTGAATCAGAGTAGGTTTGGTAATATAAACAAAGGAATCATGACAAACTTGCCCATGTGGGAAAGAGAAGATGTCAATGCTGTTTTAGTGGAGCATGTGGATAGCAATTATAGCAAGAGGGCTTTATTAGGACTAAAAATGTTACTTCTTTTCTTTCTTTATCCTTATTAGATAAACTCTATTTGCTCTAAGGTGGGAATTCAGAGATGAAAAAGTCAAGTTATTTGTTCTCAAGAAATGTTTGGTGTAGTCAGATACAGAGGTGAAAAATATGGACCAAAAACCAAAGACCAAGACCTCCCTGGAGTAGAAGCAAATTTGCAGGTGGGTTCTGTCCTTTCCAAGCCTGAGAACTGAAGATACCAAGACAAATGGAAAGAGAAATCTTTCCCTGGGGAAGGAAGTTTGGGAGTGAATAGAGTGAAGTGGCTGATTCTTCTGCAACCTAGCTAAAATAAAAAGATTAGCAGAAAGGAAAAATCAGAATTGAAGAATACTATTCACTCATTCATTAAACATGTATAGGGTACCTCATAGTAAACAAAAGAGTCCGGAATGCAGTACTTGGGTGAAATCTCAAAAACGACAGAATGATCTCTGTTTGTTTCCAAGGCAAACCAATCAGTATTATAGTAATCCAAGTCAATATACCAACCACTAATGCCGAAGAAGTTAAAGAGTTCTATGAAGACATATAAGACCTTCTAGAACTAACACCAAAAAAAGATGTCCTTTTTATCATAGGGGACTGGAATGCAAAGAGTAGGAAATCAAGAGATACCTGGAGTAACAGACAAGTTTGGCCTTGGAGTGCAAAATGAAGCAGGGCAAAGGCTAACAAGAGTTTTGTGAAGAGAACACACTGGTCATAGCAAACAACCTCCTCCAACAACACAAGAGATGTCCATGTGTACATGGAAATCACCAGATGGTCAATACCAAAGTCAGACTGATTATATTCTTTTCAGCCAAAGCTGGAGAAGCTCTATGAAGTCAGCAAAAACAAAATTGGGAGTTGATTGTGGCTCAGCTCATGAATTCCTTTTTGCTAACTTCAGACTTTAATTGAAGAAAGTAGGGAAAACCACTAGGACATTCAAGTATGACCTAAATCAAATCCTTTATGATTATACAGTGGAAGGGACAAATAGATTCAAGGGGTTAGATATGATAGAAAAGTGCCTGAAGAACTATGGATGGAGGCTCATAACACTGTACAGGAGGCAGTGATCAAAACCATCTTCAAGAAAAAGAACTGCAAAAAGGCAAAATGGTTGTCTGAAGAGGCCTTAAAAATATCTGAGATATACTCATCTGAATGCAGAGTTCCAAAGAATGGAAGGAGAGATAAGAAAGCCCTCCTCAGTGATCAATGCAAAGAGAGAGAGGAAAACAATAGAAGGGAAAGACTAGGGATCTCTTCAAGAAAATTACAGATACCAATGGAATATTTCATGCAAAGATGGACTCGATAAAGGACAGAAATGGTATGGACCTAACAGAAGTAGAAGATATTAAGAAGAGGTGGCAAGAATATACAAAAGAACTATCCAAAAACATCTTAATGATCCATCAAGATAACCACAATGGTGTGATTAGTCACCTAGAACCTGACATCATGGAGTGTGAAGTCAAGTCAGCCTTAGGAAGCATCACTGTGAACAAAGCTAGTGGAGGTGATAGAATTCCAGCTGAGCTATTTCAAATCCTAAAATATGATGCTGTGAAAGTGCTGCACTCAATATGCCAGCACATTTGGAAAACTCAGCAGTGGTCACAGGACTGGAAAAGGTCAGTTTTCATTCCAATCCCAAAGAAGGCAATGCCAAAGAAGGTTCAAACTCCCTCACAATAGCACTCATTTCACATGCTATCAAAGTAATGTTCAAAATTCTCCAAGCCAGGCTTCAATAGTATGTGAACCAAGAACTTCCAGATGTTCAAGCTGGATTTAGAAAAGGCAGAGGAACCAGATATCAAATTGCCAACATCTGTTGGATCATTGAAAAAAACAAGAGAGTTCCAGAAAAACATCTACTTCTGCTTACACTTGATTACACTAAAGCATTTGACTGTGTGGATCACCACGAACTGTGAAAAATTCTTAAAGAGATGGGAATAAAAAGCCACCTTACCTGCCTCCTGAAAAACCTGTCTGTAGGTCAAGAAGCAACGGTTAGAACTGGACATGGAACAATGGACTGGTTCCAAATTGGGAAAGGAGTAAATTAAGGCTATATATTGTTACCCTGCTTATTTAACTTATATACAGAGTACATCATGCATGATGCTAGGTTGGATGAAGCACAGGCTGGAATCAAGATTGCTGGGAGAAATATCAACAACCTCAGAGGTGCAAATGACACCACCCTTATGGCAGAAAGCAAAGAGGAACTAAAGAACCTTTTGATGAAAGTCAAAGAGGAGAGTGAAAAAGCTGACTTAAAACTCAACTTTTAAAAAAAGAAGATCATGGCATCTGGTCCCATACTTCATGGGAAATAGATGGGGAACAATGGAAACAGTGACAGACTTTATTTTCTTGGGCTCCAAAATCACTGCAGATGGTGACTGCCACCATGAAATTAAAAGATGCTTGCTCCTTGGAAGAGAAGCTATGACCAACCTAGACAACATATCAAAAAGCAGAGACATTACTTTTCTGACAAATATTTATCTAGTCATATTTTTCCAGCAGTCATGTATGCATGTGAGAGTTGGACCATAAATAAAGCTGAATGCTGAAGAATTGATGCTTTTGAAGTGTGGTGTTGGAGAAGACTCTTGAGAGAGTCCCTTCAACTGCTAGGATATCAAACCAGTCAATCCTAAAGGAAATCAACCCTGAATATTCACTGGAAGGTCTGATGCTAAAGCTGAAGCTCCAGTACTTTGGCCACTGATGACTTACTGGAAAAGACCCACATGCTGGGAAAGATTGAAGGTAGGTGGAGAAGGGGATGACAGAGGGTGAGATCTTTGGATGGCATCACCAACTCAATGGACATGAGCTTGAACAAGCTGCGGGAGATGGTGAAGGACAGAGAAGCTTGACTTGCTGTAATACATGGAGTCACACAGAATCAGACATGACTGAGTGACTGAACAACAACAGGGTGCCTGATGTGAGCTAAGTAATGAGTGGATCAACCTGTAGTAACACAGGGGGTGTTACCTCCCTTTTATAAACTCATAAAACTGATAACCTAGGCTATCTGGGATCCCTAGACTTTTAGAGGCCTGTCACACTGTAGATGCTGTGTAAATAATCTGCCTCTCTGATTGTCCACTTCTTTTATTTTCATATTCTAGGTTTATATATCCACACCATTTCAGGTAACACTCTGCACATAGTTCTTCAAATTGTTATTTAATCACTTAGTCATGTCCAGCTCTTTTGTGACACCATAGACTATAGCCCACCAGGCTGCTCTGTCCAATGGATTTTCCAGGCAAGAATACTATAGTGGGTTGCCATTTCCTTCTCCAGAGGATTTTCCAGACCAGGGATCAAACCCACATCTCTTGCATTGGCAGGTGGATTCTTTACCACTGGGCCACCAGGGAAGCACAGTTATTCAAATATTTCATTCCTTTTCCTTTTCTTCATTTAGCCATTTTAAAAATTATTCTTATTCATTAATTATTTTTAGCTAAAAAATTCATTTAGAAAAATCCTACATCTATTCTCTCAATATTGACTAAGTGATCCTGGACTAGTGGTTCTCAAACTTTTTGGTCTCAAGAACCCACTACACTCTTGAAAGTCATTGAGGAACCTAAACCACTTTTATTTGGGTGGGATACATCTATTAATAGGACAAATTAAAGCTGTGAAATTATAAAGAATATTTATTAATTTATTTTAAAATAACAGTGATAAATCCATTATATTTTAATGACAAATATATTTTTCAAAATAAAAATAGTGAAAAGTCTGACATATTTCTTATTTTTGCAACTCTCTTTAATGTCTCCCTTAATAGAAGATAGCTGGATTTTCATAACTGCTCTGCAGTTAGGAACTGCAATATTTGTTTTGTTGAAGTTATTAAGAAAATCCATATATGTGGTTGGGTGTAGGATTGATTTTAATAACCTTTTCAGATAATCATGGATAGTTTTCTTTTCTTTGATACTACACCAAAACTTGACAAGTGTTAATTTCTTCAAGTGTAGTTGCAATGTGAAATTTGAAAACATATCAATGAACCACATATTTTACTACATTGAAATACACTGGCCTATTTTTTGAATGGATTGTTTTGCCCAAACATAATTTTATAACACCATGTATTGGTTGTATGGAAAATACAATTTTCTAAGTTATGTAGATTTTCAAAATGTTGACTCACTTCATTATACAAAATAAAAAAAAAATCACATACCTATTATAACCACCAACCTCATCAGAAAATCTATATTAGTATGTTGCTCATAATGGCAAACAAAAGTTTTCAAAAATTCATGTTTTTGCTTGAAAACTTACATTTAATCATTGGCAACAAACATCATGAGTTATTTTCTTTGAAGTGGTGGGCTCTCTTCATTCATTTTTGAGAATATTTATGACATATTCCCAAGTCTGAATAACCATAGTTTTTCAGTTAATCCCTATTACAAGTAATACAAATAGCTTTTACTGCTTCTTCAAGAAGACTTTTAAGTGAAATTAGCTTTTATATTGCTTTTAAACTGACTGTGAGTTATTAAAGATTACAACTACTAATAGAATTTTGTTCCATTGTCTTGACCTCTATTAAAGCATTAGTGGTTTTACTTGCCAGAGCTTTTGCACTGTCAGTTAACACTGTGTAGGCACTGTGAAAAAAAAAATACTTCTATTATTACGAAAATGGTTTTTCTTTTACAGATTTCCTGAAAGAATCCTGAGTATTCTCAGGATCCATGGACCACATTTTTGGAGACATTGCTAATATTTTTTATTTTAACAGATAAGCTCTCCTCCACTGTGGACTAGACATCAAGTGCAGTTCAAAGGCAGTTCTCACTTAACTTTGACAACGATCATGCCTGCTTTTCCAAATGACATCTGCCTGATATGTCATTGGTGACTACATCCAAGTAAACATGTGGAAAATGAGAGCAAGTGGGTGTGTGGGCTCAGAGGGAATTGCTTGTTTGGGGAATGATGGGAGAGTGCAGTTCTGGAAGGAGTTCAGTGCTATGAGTGTGTATTTCTAGTCTTCAAAAGATTACTACATACATGCTGTCATACAATTTATAATGTGCCCAAGGAGGTTAGCTTAATATAGAGAAGAAACATGGGTTTTGCACTCAGCCAGGCCTGGGTTCTAATACCAGCTCAGTTGCTACTGTCTATGTGATCTCTTCCATGTTACCTTCACATGAATTGTTCCATCTGAAAATGAAGCTACAGTGCTTAGAGCATTATGATGTTAGGCATTTAAAGAATGAGACATTGGGTGGATGCTCCCATGTGCCATGCGTATCTTCCCTCAGGAATGGACTTACTTCCCCAGCTGCAGAGAGTACTACCAATGATAGCCCTTGATGTTGGTCCTTAGCAAAAGAAAACTGCTTTGCTCAATGTCACTCCTCCTCTCAAGAGATGACCCACTTCCAATAACTAATCAATGGTCTTGCCAACTCATCCCAACATGGTGTAGCTCTGAAAGGCCTTGTTAGGAATGTATCATAGCTCAACTTCTCACTCTGTCCCACCCTGTCTTTCCTCTCCCTGGCCTTCCACAAACACCAACCTCAAAGAACTCTTAAATAAAATTGTGAGTGCTAAGTTTCAAGCAAGAGTCTGGTTTCACGACTGAGTGACTGAACTGAACTGAAATTCAACTTGAAGTATTAGTCATTCAGTTGTGTCTGACTCTTTGTGATCCCATGGACTGTATAGTCCACCAGGCTCCTTTGTCCATGGAATTCTCCAGGCAAGAATACTGAAGTAGGTTGCCATTTCCTTCACCAGAGGATCTTCCCAACCCAGGGATTGAACCCAGGGATTGAAACAGGGTCTCCTGCATTGTAGGTGATTCTTTATCCACTGAGCCACCAGAAGAGTCCAGACTCAACTTGAAGCAGATGCTTTATTAATCTTAAAATTATTTATAACCCTCTACGCTTTCCTATGATGGGTGGGCCCTAGTGGCCAATGGGGCCCTCTGTATACTGAGTACTCTGATAGTTGTAAGAAGAGGGTTTTGAGGACAGATCCATAAGAAGGTTAAACTAATCTCCATATTTAGGAGAGTGTCAGTACAGTTTATGAGGAGGAAGCATCTGAGTTATAGTAAGAGTGGAGATTGGAAGACTAGGTAAAAGAGGACAAGAAGAACCTACTCTGGAAAAAGAGTAAAAAGAGGAGACTTGGGAGGTCAGACATGTCTGATGAGAATTTCTATATAGCAAAGATTCTAGAACCACCACATTTGGGGATCAGTCCCAACTCTGCCTCTTACTTTTTTTTGTGACTGAGCAAGTTACTTTACAAGTTATGTTTCATTTTCTTCATCCATAAAATAAGAATAGTAAGAGTATCTATGTCAAAGCATTGTCCCAAAGATTAAATGATTTGATTAAAAATAAGGTATTCACCTAAAACTATCACAACATTGTTAGTCAGCTACACCAATACAAATAAAATAAAAAGTTGTAAAAAATAAAAATTAAAAAAAGACAATTTTTTTAAACCATCTACTTAGCAACCATCTACTTGCTATTATCCAATGAAGAGTCAGAGAAACACATACAAATTATAGCCATAAGGTTTTATGATGTGGATGTACATGATCTGAGTAGTTTCATGGAAGACAGAATTTCTAAGGCCACATGGGAGGAAAAATTAAGTCTTGGCAGAAAAAGTGACATCTGAGAGATTGTAGAATGAGTGGGGAAGGAGATTCACAGGGAAGACCGATATGGAAAGATACAGAGGATGGATGGTCCTTGTGAGACTCAGTGGTGTGAGAGGTCTGGAGACCATAAGGATTTCTAAGGTTAGTGACTTGATCCGACTGAAAGTTACAAACTGGGAGGGAGTGGGTTGTCAAAGCTGACGTGGAGGATTGGCCAGAAACCAACCTGCTCCGCTGTATCCTGTGTGCCAGCTAGGATCTCAGTCTGTGGGTGCTAAGGAAGAGTGAGTGATAAGATCAGATTAATATTCTGCTACCTTTGAGGAAATGAATAAAAAATGTGGAGTCAGGAGGCTGAAAAAGATATTTCCATCTTTATCTTCCTCATTAGATGATTCACAATAAGGGTTATTGAATTAATATTCACAGTTATTCTGGAGTTCTTATCCATACTGTTATTTGTTGTTGTTGATCAGTCGATAAATTGTGTCTGACTCTTTGTGACCCCATGGACTGCGGCATGCCAGACTCCTCTGTCCTCCACTATCTCCCGGAACTCACTCAAATTCATGTCCATTGACTCGGTGATGCTATCTAACCATCTGCCACCTTCTTCTCCTATTGCCTTTAATCTTTCTCAGTTTCAGGGTCGTTCCAATGAGTTGGTTCTTCACATCAGGTGGCCAAAGTATTGGAGCTTCAGTTTCAGTATCAGTCCTTCTGATGAATATTCAGAGATGTTTTCCTTTAGGATTGACTGGTTTGATCTCCTTGTAGTCCAAGGGACTCTCAAGAGTCTTCTCCAGCACCCCAATTCAAAAGCATCAATTGTTCGGTGCTCAGCCTTCGTAATTGTCCAACTTTCACATCTGTACATGGCTACTGGAAAGACTATAGCTTTGACTATACAGACCTTTGTTGGCAAAGTGATGTCTCTGCTTTTTAACACACTGCCTAGGTTTATCATAGCTTTCCTTCCAAGGAGCAAGTGTCTTTTAATTTCATGGCTGTGGTTGTTGTCCACAGTGATTTTGGAGCCCAAGAAAATAAAATCTGTCTCTACTTCCATTATTTCCCCTTGCCAACAAAGGTTTGTCTAGTCAAGACTATGGTTTTTCCTGTGGTCATGTATGGATGTGAGAGTTGGACTGTGAAGAAGGCTGAGCACTGAAGAATTGATGCTTTTGAACTGTGGTGTTGGAGAAGACTCTTGAGAGTCCCTTGGACTGCAACGAGATCCAACCAGTCCATTCTGAAGGAGATCAGCCCTGGGATTTCTTTGGAAGGAATGATGCTGAGGCTGAAACTGCAGTACTTTGGCCACCTCATGGGAAGAGTTGACTCATTGGAAAAGACTCTGATGCTGGGAGGGATTGGGGTCAGGAGGAGAAGGGGACGACAGAGGATGAGATGGCTGGATGGCATCACTGACTCAATGGACGTGAGTCTGAGTGAACTCTGGGAGTTGGTGATGGACAGGGAGGCCTGGCGTGCTGCGATTCATGGGGTCGCAAAGAGTCGGACATGACTGAGCGACTGATCTGATCTGATCTGATGCCAAGAAGTGATGGGACTGGATGTCATGATTCAAGTTTTTTGAATTTTGAATTTCTAGCCAGCTTTTTACTCCTCTTTCACTCTTATCAAGAATCTATTTAGTTCCTCTTCACTTTCTGCCATTAGAATGGTATCATCTGCATATCTGAGGTTATTGATATTTCGCCCAGCATTATTGATTCCATCTTGTGATTCAACCAGCCTGCATTTTGCATGATGTACTCTGCATATAAGTTAAATAAGTAGAGTGACAATATATAGCCTTGACGTACTCTTTTCCTAATTTGGAGTCAGTCCCTTGTTCCATGTCCAGTTCTAATTGTTGCTTCTTGACCCAAATAAATCTCTCAGGAAAGAAGGTGGTCCAGTACTCTCATCTCTATAAGGATTTTCCACAGCATGCTGTGATCCACCAAGTCAAAGGCTTTAGCATAGATAATGAAGCAGAAGTAGATGGTTTTCTGGAGTTCCCTTGCTTTCTCTATGATCCAACAAATGTTGGCAATTTGATCTCTGGTTCCTCTGCTTTTTCTAAACCCAGCTTATACATCTGGAAGTTCTAATTATACTTAAATGTTAAAATGTAAATTGCAGCAATCTTTTTGGAGAGCAATTTGTTAGTATCTTTTCATTTTGAAAAGCACATACACTTTAACCTATACTTCTCACTTTTAGATATTTAACTTTATTAACACAGGCACAAACATATTTGAAAAATGGTGTTCCCTAAAGCACTGTTTGTAATGGCCAAAGACTAAATACATACTTAGTATGTATAAGTGCTGTGCTTAGTTGCTCAGTTGTATCCAACTCTCTGTGATCCCAGGACTGTAGCCCACCAGGCTCCACTGTCCATGGGGATTCTCCAGTCAAGAATAATGGAATGTTGCCATGTCCTGCTTCAATGTATGAGTATGGAATTGGTTAATTTAATTATGGTAGTTTAATGGGATACTATGAAATCATGAGAAAGAATGAAGCAAAAGGTATACATGTAGACATGGGACAGTCTCCACCTTCTACTTACAGGAGGAATAATCATCAAGCATAGTGCTTAGTATCATTTTATTTGAATAAGTATATTATACACAAAATGTTTTTGACAGAATACTCAGACACTGGTGACATTTATTGTCTTTGGAGAAGGAAATGGGCTGACTGATAGTCTGGAGTAGAAGAGTATAATGGGATGAATACTTGTATCCCCCCAAAGTTAATATTTTGATGTCCTAACCAACAGTGTGGCTTTATCTGAAATTGAGATCTCTAAGAAAAAGATCAAGGTTAAATGCAGTCATGAAGTTAAGGTCCTGATCCAATAGGATTAATGTCCTTATAGGAAGACACATCAGAGAGCTCACTGTCCACACAGGCACCAAGGAAAGACCATGTGAGGATATTGTTAGAAGGCAGCCAGCTACAAGCTGGAAGACTACTCTCACCAGGAACTGAATTTGCCTGCACCTAATTTGCCGGCACCTAATTTGCCAGAACTAACTGTGAGAAAATAAATGTCTGCTCTTTAAGCCACTCAACCCCATAGTATTTTGTTATTTCAGTCTAGGCAGACCAACAGAAAGGGAGATTTTCCACTGTACACTTTTAATTGTATTGTAGATAGCTTGGTAAAATTATTTGTGCCATAAGCTTAATAAAGAGCCACTAAATTAAGAAAGTGGGAAATATCTTCCCCTCCCTTTCTAAGAACCTCAAAGGTTTCTCTGGCTGTGGACTAGAGGGCATGTCCACCCCAGAGGCCATCGATGTTTACTGCTACTGTAGACATCTCTGATGACTAGAAGATTCAGCAACACCTGCAGCTCTTCAAAATCTGATATGAGGCATCAGTGTTATTCAGTTTTCCTGTCTTTTAGGTTGACCTGACTGGTATAAAGCAGCAGCAAAGCACAGTAGAGGGTGTGTGAGTTTGAAGCTAGACAGGCTTATGCTTGAGACCTTAGCTCTGCACCTTATTAGTGATCTTGCCACAGTCATCTATAAAACTTCTCTGAGCCTCTATTTCTTCATTTGAAAAAAAAAAAAAAAAAAAGCAGACAGGAATCAACAGTGCCCAGAGAAACCCGTCATGAAGATTAGTTATAAAACATACAGAGGGTATCTGGCACCTAACAGGCACTCAGTAAGTGGCAGCTATTATCACAAATGACAGTGCTATTTTCCTTGTTTCTTTTGTTCTTGAAAATGACTTTTCCAACCCAACACACACCAGTGGCCATTCTCTCTCTGATTAGTGGGACTATTCCCTCTATATCAAGACCACATTTTTGTTAATTAGTTGCTAGGCTATGTCCAACACTTTTGTGACCTTCATATACTATAGCCAACCAGGCTCCTCTGTCGATGGAATTTCCCAGGCAAGAATACTGGCATGGATTGCCATTTCCTTCTCCAGGGGATCTTCCTGATCTAGGGATAGAATCCACATCTCCTGTATTGTCAGGCTAATTCTTTACCACTGAGACACTTGGGAAGTCCATTAAGACCATAGCTTCTTACTCTTTCTATTTTGTTATGGCCTATTAAGAAGAGGTGGCAAGAATACACAGAAGAACTGTACAAAAAAGATCTTCATGACCCAGATAATCACGATGGTGTGATCACTCACCTAGAGCCAGACATCCTGGAATGTGAAGTCAAGTGGGCCTTAGGAAGCATCACTACGAACAAAGCTAGTGGAGGTGATGGAATTCCAGTGGAGCTATTTCAAATCTTGAAAGACGATGCTGTGAACATGCTGCACTCAATATACCAGCAAATTTGGAAAACTCGGCAGGGCTCACAGGACTGGAAAAGGTCAGTTTTCATTCCAATCCCAAAGAAAGGCAATGCCAAAGAATGCTCAAACTACCACACAATTGCACTCATCTCACACACTAGGAAAGTAATGCTCAAAATTCTCCAAGCCAGGCTTCAGCAATCCATGAACCGTGAACTTCCAGATGGTCAAGTTGGTTTTAGAAAAGTCAGAGGAACCAGAGATCAAATTGCCAACGTATGCTGGATCATGGAAAAAGCAAGAGAGTTCCAGAAAAACATCTATTTCTGCTTTATTTATTATGCCAAAGCCTTTGACTGTGGGATCACAATAAACTGTGGAAAATTCTGAAAGAGATGGGAATACCAGACCACCTGACCTGCCTCTTGAGAAACCTATATACAGGTCAGGAAGCAACAGTTAGAACTGGACATGGAACAACAGACTGGTTCCAAATAGGAAAAGGAGTACATCAAGGCCGTATATGGTCACCCTGCTTATTTAATTTCTATGCAGAGTACATCATGAGAAACGCTGGACTGGAAGAAGCACAAACTGGAATCAAGATTGCCGGGAGAAATATCAATAACCTCAGATATTCAGATGACACCACCCTTATGGCAGAAAGTGAAGAGGAACTAAAGAGCCTCTTGATGAAAGTGAAAGTGGAGAGTGAAAAAGTTGGCTTAAAGCTCAACATTCAGAAAACGAAGATCATGGCATCTGGTCCCATCACTTCATAGCAAATAGATGGGGAAACAGTGTCAGACTTTATTTTTGGGGGCTCCAAAATCACTGCAGATGGTGATTTCAGCCATGAAATTAAAAGACGCTTACTCCTTGGAAGGAAAGTTATGACCAACCTAGGTAGCATATTCAAAAGCAGAGACATTACTTTGCCAACAAAGGTCCGTCTAGTCAAGGCTATGGTTTTTCCAGTGGTCATGTATGGATGTGAGAGTTGGACTGTGAAGAAGGCTGAGCACCGAAGAATTGATGCTTTTGAACTGTGGTGTTGGAGAAGACTCTTGAGAGTCCCTTGGACTGCAAGGGGATCCAACCAGTCCATTCTAAAGGAGATCAGTCCTGGGTGTTCTTTGGAAGGAATGATGCTAAAGCTGAAACTCCAGTACTTTGGCCACCTCATGCGAAGAGTTGACTCATTGGAAAAGACTCTGATGCTGGGAGGGATTGGGGTCAGGAGGAAAAGGGGATGACAGAGGATGAGATGTCTGGATGGCATCACCGACTCGATGGACGTGAGTTTGAGTGAACTCCGGGAGTTGGTGATGGACAGGGAGCCCTGGTGTGCTGCAATTCATGGGGTCGCAAAGAGTTGGACACGACTGAGTGACTGAACTGAACTGATAGTTTGGAGGGGCTTTTGAGATATGTTCTCTCTGATTTTGCAGGAAGACATTTGCGTGACAGTGCCAGTGCCCGCAGATAATCATAGATACTCCTTTTGTTGACCTTAACCAACAGACCTTGTAATCTTTTAAAATACACTTTTAAAATTATTTGATTTATTTATTTTTGGCTATGCCAGGTCTTTGGTGCTGTGTGCTGGCTTCCTCTGTTTGGGTATGCTGGCTTGTCATTGTGGTGGCTTATCTTATTGCAGAACACAGGCTCTAGGCATGTGGGCTCAGTAGTTATGGTTCATGGGCTCTACAGTTGTGGTACACAGGCTTAGTTCCTCTGTGGCATGTGGGATCTTCCCGGACCAGGGATTGAACCCATATGCCATGCATTGGCAGGCGGATTCTTAACCACTGGACTACCAGGGAAGTCCTGTAATCTTCTTTTAGCTTGTAGTTATTTCCTGGTCAACCTACAGCTTGAGGGCAACCTAGTGAAAACCAATTTTGTTTGATATTTTAATACCCACCAAGTGAGAAAAGCATATTCTGAAATTTTTTAACTTGTCATTCCGGTGAATCATTAAATGAAATAACACTGACTTTGAGGTCAAACATCCCTGTATTGATTTTGCTTTTATCCTGATAGTTGGATGAACTTGGGCAAGTTGCTCAGCTTTGGTTATGTTCTGTGTCCAAAAGAAATAATTCCTATATCATAGAAGGCTGAGAGAATTCAGTGGATTATTAAATGTCAAGTTACTAAAGCAATGCTTAGTATATTTTAGATAACTTATAAATAGTAGTTTTCATTTTATATCCTTGCAAATAAGAAAACAGTATTGGCCTTCAGAGGTGTGCCAGAGTACCTGAAGTTGTCATGGGGATTGAAGTTGTCCTCCCAGACCTCCAAAACTAAATTAAGTTCGGAGAACAGATTTGTGAACCACTGCACAACTTAAGTGATAAATGCTAGGCTTTGGGAGTCATTTTTGTAAATTGCTTTTAACAATTTTACAATGGCATTTGTCATAAGGTTCTAAACAACAATCTTATGCATGTCTTTAATGTTATCCATTCACTCTGCTTCTCCTAATGATTTAGGAATATTTAATTTTGTATTGACATGTTTTTGTAAGCTCTCCCAAAGTCTTTGTGAAAAGAATAGGGGTAAAGAGCACATAAACAAAACAATGGAGTGAAGTACAATAAATAAAACAGCAGAAGAAAGGATTTATCCAGGGCAACTTTCTGTCGCAATTTGTGCTTTGCATCTTAATTAGGCTGAAAGCCTTGAGAGAAACATACCATTTTAATGACAAAACACTACTTGACATTTCTCATTTTTTTTTCTACCCACAAAGAAAATATCTAAAGGACAAAACTTTCTGATATGGAACAAATTCTTATTTTTCTCTGGCACATCATTTATGGACTTGTCATAGACAAAGGGAAAAAGACTAGCCGAGGGTCATGGGAGCCTGTGGTGCTTGCGATGCACCTGGCATTCACGGGTCTATCTCCTACTGGGGCACAGAGCTTCACAAAGGGCTGGATGTTTCCAATCACATGCTGGCTTTGTCTGTAAGATTAACCCTATGAGCCTTCTCCACTCTTCTCATAACATTTGGTGTGTATCTCCTTCTTCAACTCTGGGCTAATAGGACGAACTAGGAGAATCAGTTGACACAATCTGTATCAGAAGCAACTGGGCTTGTCTCATCCAGAGCCAATAATGCACAACACACAAGATGGCTGGACTCCAAGGTCATTGCACATTGACAGAGGGGAGGAGAATTATCAGTGGAGAAATACAATCAAGCACCATGTGGATAGGTGACAAGAAGTCCTCTGGCCAGAGAAACAGATTACATACCAGCACTACCTTGGCTCACTGCCCTGAAGAAATACACAGCAATCCACACTCGGGGAAAATTCCATGAAATAGCAGAGCAGGAACATCCCAAAAGCCAATGGCAACACATTCCAAGAAAAACATCCAATGAACCAAACCCCAAACAACACAGACCTCAGAAACATAAATAAAAATTAACTGAAAAAGGAAACCTTCAGAGTCTTGGGAAGGAACACAACAG
Organism: Bubalus kerabau; assembly: GCF_029407905.1. Lineage (NCBI taxonomy): Eukaryota > Metazoa > Chordata > Mammalia > Artiodactyla > Bovidae > Bubalus > Bubalus kerabau. Next base: position 90,676,038 of record NC_073629.1, read on the forward strand.
ATTAAATGACCACAAAACACTAAAACACCAACTAGCTATTTACCCACTGCTTCATGGTAAACACAAGGCCCATAGTCTCCAAGAGGTTATTTCTGGGCGCCAATGACTTAGCACATAGGCCAGCAAAAAGCATGGACTTTATTTTCCTCCCCAGGGCAAGTGGCATTTATCATGGGCCTGAGAACCAGAAGGAAGTTCCTTTGGACCTCTTAGTGTTATAGTTATTTATAAGAATGAGAGAGGAGCAGAGGATGGGAAAAGTGCTGGGCGTAGAGTCAGAAGCTCTGGGTTTGTATAGCCTGCCACTTATGAACTCTACTATCTTGGGCAGACTACTTAACCACACTGAGTTTATTGGTTTCCTCATTTGGAGAAATGAGTAGATACTAATAATTATCATTTCTCCCTTACAGTGTTGATCTGAATAGTAAATGAGAAGATGACTGTAAAGAGCACTTCATTAGAGGTAAATTACAACACAACAGCAAGTCCTGTCTGTTCATTCCTATTGCTGTTACTAGTTCAGTTATCTGGATTCACAGGAGAATTAGCATCCTCCTACCTGAGAGCTGAGGTGTACCCACTGAGCATCTATTTCAATGAATTTGATCAATGTCTATAATCGAATCAAAAGGTTATTGAATAAAGTTTAAATTTTTATTTTTTCCCAGTGGCAACTATTTTAGATTTTTCTTTTCTTAATTTTTTTTAAATTGGTGCACAATAATTTTTATGATTTTGTGTTGTTTTCTGCCGTATGACAATGTGAATCAGCTATATGTACACATATAGCCCTTCCCTCTTGTGTCTCCCTCCCAACCACCCCACACCTGTTTTACCCCTCTAGGTCATCACAGACCACCAAGCTGAGATCTCTGTGCTATACAGCAGCTTCCCACTACCTATCTGTTTTACACGTTAGTATATATATGGTTTTAGAAAAGGCAGAGGAACCAGAGATCAAATTGACAACATCCACTGGATCATGAAAAAAGCAAGAGAGTTCCAGAAAAACATCTATTTCTGCTTCATTTACTATGCCAAAGCCTTTGACTGTGTGGATCACAATAAACTGTGGGAAATTCTGAAAGAGATGGCAATACCAGACCATCTGACCTGCCTCTTGAGAAATTTGTATGCAGGTCAGGAAGCAACAGTTAGAACTGGACATGGAACAACAGACTGGTTCCAAATAGGAAAAGGAGTACGTCAAGGCTGTATATTGTCACTCTGTTCATTTAACTTATATGCAGAGTACATCATGAGAAACATTGGACTGGAAGAAACACAAGCTGGAATCAAGATTTCCGGGAGAAATATCAATAACCTCAGATATGCAGATAACACCACCCTTATGGCAGAAAGTGAAGAGGAACTCAAAAGCTTCTTGATGAAAGTGAAAGTGGAGAGTGAAAAAGTTGGCTTAAAACTCAACATTCAGAAAACGAAGATCATGGCATCTGGTCCCATCACTTCATGGCAAATAGATGGGGAAACAGTGGAAACAGTGTCAGACTTTATTTTTCCGGGCTTCAAAATCATTGCAGATGGTGATTTCAGCCATGAAATTAAAAGACGCTTACTCCTTGGAAGGAAAGTTATGATCAACCTAGATAGCATATTCAAAAGCAGAGACATTACTTTGCCAACAAAGGTCCGGCTAGTCAAGGCTATGGTTTTTCCTGTGGTCATGTATGGATGTGAGAGTTGGACTGTGAAGAAGGCTGAGCGCCGAAGAATTGATGCTTTTGAACTGTGGTGTTGGAGAAGACTCTTGAGAGTCCCTTGGACTGCAAGGAGATCCAACCAGTCCATTCTGAAGGAGATCAGCCCTGGGATTTCTTTGGAAGGAATGATGCTAAAGCTGAAACTGTAGTACTTTGGCCACCTCATGGGAAGAGTTGACTCATTGGAAAAGACTCTGATGCTGGGAGGGATTGGGGGCAGGAGGAGAAGGGGATGACAGAGGATGAGATGGCTGGATGGCATCACTGACTCGATGGACATGAGTCTGGGTGAACTCTGGGAGTTGGTGATGGACAGGGAGGCCTGGCGTGCTGCGATTCATGGGGTCGCAAAGAGTCGGACACAACTGAGTGACTGATCTGATCTGATCTGATCTGATATATATGTCAATGCCACTCTCTCAATTTGTCCCACCCTCTCTCCTCCACCCCACCATGTCCACAAGTCTGTATCTCTATTCCTCTTCTTCAAATAGGTTCATCAGTACATTTTTTTCTAGATCTCAAATATATGCTTTAATATATAATATTTGTTTTTCTTCTTGATGACTTATTAATAGAATCAAATTTGCAAACACCTACTAGTGTTCTTAGTAGCAGTAAGCCAGCTGCAAACACCTACTATTGTTCTAAGTAGCAGTAATTCAGTTCTGTTTGTGTGTTTTGATTTTCTCTACTTCTGGGAGGTGAAGCAGAGCCTCAACCACAGAGCCGTCTGAATAAGCTTCTTCTCTCTCCCTTCTGCTTGTCTATTTTTAATTTGGGCAAAACTGAATTAACTGAGCTTGTTAAAACCGAGTGCTGACTATGAATGAGCCAGTCTCTATGTAGACTCAGTCATAAAATATGTGGTGTTGGTGCAGGGTATTTGAGATCTTCATGGTAGAGTTCAGAGATCTTTTCTGGCCTAAGATTAGAGAGTGAAAGCTATTAGAAAAGCTCACCTAAGGATAGACACGTGGAGCCTGAAGTCTGAATTCTGTGAATATCTTTGGTCTGCCCTCATCTCTCTCATGTTTCAACATAGGTGGGTACAAGTGTGCTCATCACCATTTTATAGTCAGTGAAGAATGAAGCCTGAGACAGAAGGATTGGTTTTAGGAACATGAATGTGTCTTGAGGACCTGTGGGGCATTCCCATTCAACTAAATTAAACTCTTTATTTAGACTCAGAGTCATACAGTTCAGGGACTTCCCTTCTGGTCAAGTGATTTATATTCTGTGCTTCCACTGCAGGGGGTGCAGGTGGGGAAGTTCTTCATGCCATGAGGTGCAGCCAATGGAAAAAAAAGAAAAAAATTTAAAAATCAGCAGTAATCACATTTTAAAAAGAATCATACAGTTCATCAGAATAGATTATTAGGTATGTTTCTTCTCTGGATTAATTTTATCCCAATAAACTATTGTTTTAGAAGCATCACCTCTCACTATGATGGAATCATGAAAGAATCACAGGACATTAATGCTAGAAGAAACCTTCCAGGTGAAACAGACTGTGGTTCCCCAATGCTATTCTAAAGGTCCTTGTTGGCCCTGAAAAAATTTTTCCAGTCTGGAAAAATGAAAGAAAAATGAGGAAAATGGGAAAATTCAGCCATTTTTTAAAAATAAAGTTAACTCATTCCATTTAAAGAAATGCCTTGTATCCTATAATTTTGCTCTTCTTTTTTTTCTGATGTCCTCTATACTTTTATTTAAAATGATTGTAATGGTAAGTGCCAGTTCTCTGAAAGGGATCTAAATATTTATCAAGTCAAAAGTTTGAATTCTATGTCAAGCTTCTGGTTTGTGATTACTCTGGTTTTATTGTTTGATTTATAAATTTCAAGTTTGAGAATTTAAGAGTTAAGACTTTCAGCCAGCTCCTTTATTTTCAGATGGGAGAACAGAGACCCTGAGGAAATTGCCAAAGGGAACACAACCAGAAAGCTGGAAAGCCAGAACCAAAGGCTGGCCTTGCTGTTCTTTCTGCTCCACATCTCTGTCCTTCAATAGGTAGGATGTTAGTCTTATCACCAATTCTGTGGGATGAGAAACATGAAGTGTTTTTTTTTTTTAATTTTTTTATTTTTTAACTTTATAATATTGTATTGGTTTTGCCATATATCAATATGAATCTGCCACAGGTGTACACATGTTCCCCATCCTGAACCCTCCTCCCTCCTCCCACCCTGTACCATCCCTCTGGGTCGTCCCGGTGTACCAGCCCCAAGCATCCAGTTTCATGCATCGAACCTGGACTGGCAACTCGTTTCATACATGATATTATACATGTAAACATGAAGTTTTTAAAGAGGAAGGGATTGGAGAAAAGGGAACTCTATTCCTCAAACACACTGATGTGTCAGACAATCTGAATACTTCATATATGTTATTTTGTTTATTCTTTTAGACAACTCTAAAAGGAAGTTTAAAATTGAATGCACATTATAACTGGAGAAAACTAAGTTCAGAGATGTGAAATAACTTGATGATTCAGAGTCCACCAAATCACATTATCACCTAGTTATTGGTCATTCAACAAATATCTGTAGAGTGTCTTCCCCATACAGGATAAGTCTAATGCAAGTAATTAAATAATTTAGCAAATTATAAAGTGATAACCAAGCATTCAGTAATTGTTTACAATTCCTCTCAAACAGTGCTGTTTATCTCCATTTTACAGATGAGGAACACAAGCTGAGAGAGTTTAAGTGGCTTGCCCAAAGCCATGTATTTGCCATGTTGTCGAGCTGAGGCTGGCTTTCTGACTTTTAATCTTATCTTCCTTGCCCTATTTTATGTTAGGCATATCTTTTTCTAGAGAGGAAACATGATGCACTGGCAAAACATTAGTCTACAAAGGATCATGAGTCCATAAGTTGCAACTGTTGCTTTGAAAAGGCAGAAGTAAAAGAAGAGTTGATGGAGATACCAGACATGAAAGGGTTGTAAGTTCTGGGCTTTCCAATAATAAGCCATCCTCCTCCAGATGATTTTAATAATCTCCAGCACATGTGTTCTAACCCCTTGATGCTGTACAATATGTGTAACCAAATAAAAGATCTCTCCAGATTCAGAGATTTACTGTTTGTGATGGGAAAAGGCCAACCAGATGACATCATTTATATTCCAAATATGAGCTGCTGCCAAGGCTGGTGATGTTAAGCTGGAGAAATTGATCCTCAACATTATTCTATGAAGGAAAAAAGAGAAAGGTCTTGGCCTAGATAGTATCATTTTAAAAAATTTATGTGACTACAAAGACAAGTTTAATAAACTTCTATTTTATCTAGAATTGCTTAAGTCCAATGTGTGGGTTGTTTAGGCACACAATCACTTGCATATATTGCAAGTTACCAGGTTAGGGACTAAGAGTTATCATTTTGTTGTTGCTATTGAATGCTGTTGAATTGGTGGGGAGATTGACCTGAGGCTGTCTGCTCCAGCAGAGCACACAGCTTTCAGGGCTGTGCTCACTTGTTCCAAATCAAAGGTCCCCAGTTTATATGTGCAGTATAATAGTCTCTGCTCCCATTTCTCAACTTCTTCATGTTTAACACAATCATGGTTTCTTTTTTTTTCTTCAGGTATCAACATCCTGCACTACCATGAGATACAGGGAGAGTTGGCCCCATTACCAATTACAAAGGTAGATCGTGATTCAGTTCAGCTCATTTCAGTTGCTCAGTCGTGTCTGACTCTTTGCTACCCCATAGACTGCAGCTCACCAGGCTTCCCTGTCCATCACCAACTTCTACTTAAACTCATGTCCATCGACTCGGTGATGCCATCCAACCATCTCATCCTCTGCCGTACCCTTCTCCTCCCATCTTCAATCTTTCCCAGCATCAAGGTCTTTTCCAATGAGTCAGTTCTCCACATCAGGTGGCCAAAGGATTAGAGTTTCAGCTTCAGCATCAGTCCTTCCAATGAATATTCGGGACTGATTTCTTTAAAGATTCACTGGTTGGATCTCCTTGCAGTCTAAGAGACTCTCAAGAGTCTTTTCCAACACCACAGTTCAAAAGCATCAATTCTTCGGCACTCATCTTTCCTTATAGTCCAATTCTCACATCCATACATGACTACTGGAAAAACCATAGCTTTGACTAGATGGACCTTTGTTGGCAAAATAATGTCTTTGTTCCTTAATGTGCTGTCTAGGTTGGTCATAGCTTTTCTTCCAAGGAGCAAGTGTTTTTTAATTTCATGGCTGCAGTCACCATCTGCAGTGATTTTGGAGTCCAAGAAAAGAAAGTCTGTCACTATTTCCATTGTTTCCCCATCTCTTTGCCATGAAGTGATGGGACCAGATGCCATGAACTTAGTTTTCTGAATGTTGAGCTTTAAGCCAACTTTTTCACTCTCCTCTTTCACTTTCATCAAGAGGCTCTTTAGTTCTTCTTTGCTTTCTGCCATAAAGGTGGTGTCATCTGCATATCTGAGGTTATTGATATTTCTCCCAGCAATCTTGATTCCGGCTTGTGCTTCATTCAGCCCAGCGTTTCTCATGATGTACTCTGCATATAAGTTAAATAAGCTGGTGACAATATACAACTTTGACATACTCCTTTCCTGATTTGGAACCCATCTATTGTTTCATGTGCAGTTCTAACTGTTGCTTCTTGACCTGCATACCGATTTCTCAGGAGGCAGGTAAGGTTGTCTGGTATTCCAATCTCTTTAAGAATTTTCCACAGTTTGTTGTGATCTACACAGTCAAAGGCTTTGTCATAGTCAATAAAGCAAAAGTAGATGTTTTTCTGGAACTCTCTTGCTTTTCGATGATCCAGTGGATGTTGGCAATTTGATCTCTGGTTCCTCTGATTTTTCTAAATCCAGCTTAAACATCTGGAAGTTCACAGTTCACATAATGTTAAAGCCTGGCTTGGAGAATTTTGAGCATTACTTTGCTAGAGTGTGAGATGAGTGCAATTGTGCAGTAGTTCGAACATTCATTGGCATTGCTTTTCTTTGTGATTGGAATGAAAACTGACATATTCTAGTCCTGTGGCCACCTCTGAGTTTCCAGATTTGCTGCCATATTGGTTTAGATCTTGATTAATCTAAACCAATATACACATGTCATTCCCTTATGACCAGTGATCCAGGAGTGACCTGTTATAATCAGACAAAGGAAAGGGCTTGGGTTCTGCTTGAGGGAAAGGACTTTTCATCTCTCTCTCTTGATATATGATTAAAAATAGGTATAGAGCCCCAGTTACTCTTGGCATCCCATTTATAATTTCAGGGTGGAAGGATCAGGTTTAGAATGAGGCCAATGTTGGGGATGGCTGATTGGAGAGATAAAAAAACTTCAACATATTTGATTATATCATTGAGCTTCAGATTGTCCTATGCTTTCCCTATCCTTAGACTTTTATGGAAATACTGCTTTTCCTTATTACTTAAGCCAGTTTTTATTTCTGTTGCTTGTAGCTGAAGCATCCTGATTGGAAGAGGTGACAAAATTTGCTTCCTGAGGTCCTATCAACTTTTTGCACCACACCCTCATGCTGTTTGCATTGTCTTAAATCTATGCTGCATGAATCACTTTATGTGCTCAGTTGTCACCACATGCGGATTTAGTAATTTTAAATCAAGAATTACTCACTATACTCCCTGGCTCTTGTTGATACCACTTCCAGCTTCATCTCTAGCCCTGCTCATCAGTCACTCTATCATCTTTCAATTATTCTGATATGTCAGTCTTTCTCTCACCTCTAGCCTTGTTCATGCTCTTTCCACTGACTCTGACAATTTCCTTGATGACCTCTTTCCCCAAACTTCCCTCCCACTGAATCTTGACTTAGGCATAATTTCCCCTGGGAGGCCTTCTCCTCATTGACCTTCTTATACTTCTCTAGCATGCTATTCTTCCTTTATCAGAGTGCTTTCCATTGTACATGGAAATGACCCATCATCTCTGTTGGCCTGTGGATCCTTTGAGAACAGGAAACATCTGTTTATAGTTTTGTCTCCAGTGCTTAACACATAGTTGGTACTACATAAAATATTTGTTGAAAGAATGATGAATTAATTACTTAAAGCTATTCAGACATGCCACATGCCTAGTGCCCAAGTGCCTTAATATGGCTTTCAATGATCTGGCCCTGACTTCCTGTCCAGACCCCTCTACTGTTACTTACCAGAAATTTCTTATTTAAAGTCTACTGAATCACATATCCTTTGCTGTTTCATGTCTCAATGCCCATGATAGGCATCTTGCTACTTCCTAAACCTACCCATTGTTTTGTGGTTCTGCTTCCTTAGGTGGGGAGGGTGCTATGAAATGATAAAATGAGTTAAAAACAAAAACAAAACCCACCCCAAAAAGCCCAACCTGGGTTCAAATTCTGATCACTCTTCTCAGTGACATTGGGTAGTATAATTCATCACTCGATCACAATGTGGGTATATAATTGCACCCAATGGGTTGTCATGAGGATAAATGGATTAAGAAGTCACCTGGCACAATACTCTTTGCACCAAATTCTTGGAATATCTGTTTGCTTAATCATTGTGGAACTCTGCCCTTCTGGCTTTAGAAACAACCGGCAATTTGATTCTATACTATTTCTTTGAATAAGTAAAATCAAAGAATAAAAATTGACCATAAAGTTTGGCTTCAGGAAAAGAAAATGTTTGTGAAGGAACAAAGTGGCCTTGCAGGGCCTTTATTTGTCTCTACTTTAAAGTCTGGAGAGTTTTGGGTCAGCGGGAATACTGTTTGGGGTTAGTGGGAATACTCTTTGGGAAATTAACTTGGTTTTGGCTAAAATGATTACTTCATTAAGGCTGAACCTGCAATTTCCAGGAAGTTTCAGAGTTTCCACAGTTTCAACAAAAATTTCAGAGCCCACAGGGCAATCCTTCAAGGCCAGATGAAAACACAATGGCAGGTGTTTAGTGGTGCTTTTCAGATGCTGCTGGGCAAGAGCGGAAGAACTGGGGAGAAACCCATTAAAACTTGTTCCAGCTAGGAGGGAACCATGCTCTCTGGGTTCACAGAATGAGCTGGGCTGACTGTCCTTGCAACTTCCTCCCATCTTATTTGGTTCTATTTCTTGAATAAGCTCCTGGTTTCGGATCCCTGGCTTCAGCTCAGTGGTTTCTGTGGTTTGGGGCACTTTACCTTTTCAGCAACCAGCTTTTCCTTGACACATATTAGAGGGGCAGAGGAGGAAATAAGATAGCTTCTAGAAAAGGGTACAGAAATTAGAGGCTGCATCTAACAGGACTTTGCCATCACTTAAATGTCTTCAGTGTTGCTTGAGAGGGGACAACATGAGCTTCGGAACCCCAGAGAGTCAGTTTTGAGTTTTGGCTTATCCACATGACTTTGGGCATGCTATTTAACCTCTTTGAGCCTCAGATTTTTCATCTATAAAATAGGGATAATATCTGCCTTGTAGAGTTTTTATGGTGATGAAATGAGGCCATGAATGCAAGACATCCAGAAAAATGCAGAATACTTAGTAGGTGTTTAACAAAGGTGACTTTATTGCTAATCTTTTATTATCACTAGAAAGTTGTCTTCCCTGTAAATTGACTATAATCACTTCAGAGTGGGGTGGGAGGGACAGTTCTCTTTTAACCTGATTTACATTTTATAAGGGAAGAGATATAATTCAGAAAGTGTCAGAATCATATTCACTTTACATTTTAACCTCTCTGAAAGCTTTATCCCTAGGAGAGTGGGCCAACACAGTGTCTTAGAATACCAAGAACTAAATCCATGTTCCTCACTGTGAATGAAGTGAAGGGTGGGGCAAGCTCTCCCTGGAGGGAGAATTAAGTATGATCTCTCATAGAGGCAAGAAGTAAATGGGCAGAGAGAAGGAGAACTAAAGGTAGAAATGGCAGTGAGAATGTCCTGAGACTCAGTTTCCTCATTTGTAGAATAAAGAGGTGGATGACTGTGAACTGGCAAATTATTTACATTTCCTTCAAGGGGCCCAGGGAGAGCAGAGATGAAAGGAAGAAGAGAGAAGAGAAAAACAGTATCATCACTGTACTAAGGATCAGGAGTGGGTAGGATAAATGTAGTGATATTTTCTGTCTTTGGTCCATGGACTCCAGCTAATGCTTAAAGTCCCTTCCAACAATTTTCCTTTTTTTTTTTTAAATTAAGAACCAACAAATAATCAATATTCCAAGGAGAATATACTCAAACTAAACATTTTCTGAACAGCTACAAGCAGCTAGGGATATGAAGATGATTAGAATGTGGTCCATGACTCCATTGACTCCTACAGTCTAGTGGGAGAGACAGAGACCATATACATCACTTCTGTTTAGAGCCATGAATGCTGTGACTGGGGAAGCCTAGGGACCATGAAGTTTTGAGGAAGCAACTTGATGGCAAATTTTGGGGAGGTCACCCTCAAGGATGTGATACCTTGCTGAGTCTTGAAGAATGAGTAGGAGTCAGCCTTGTAAGGAAAGGGTCTCCATTCAGAGTGACCCTAGTAATCCTGGGTTATTTTTCTGAATCACCCTTGGGGCAACAACGTGGAAATCATTCCAAATCATTGGCTTGGGATGGTTTATTTTGGATGTACTCAATCACTGAGTACATATTTTTCCAGGATTTGTGAGGAGATGGATTTCCACGTGTGCTGTGCTTCAGCGTGCCTCCTCAGGGTGTTTATTTACTGTGCTTTATTCCATAATTTAGCAGGGTGTTGCAGCTGGAGGCAGCTGGTGGTAAATAAATAGCTTCCATTACCCAATCCCATCACAATCCTCCATTCTGCTTCAGAAATATGGTTTCAGCCTATGGTTCCTTCACCCTCAAATCCATTGCAATATCAAAGCCCCGTGGAGTTGCAGGAGTTTCTTTTTAAAAATAAAATTGAGAGATAAAGCAAAAGACAATTTAGGGCACCAGGGAATTTAGACTCTAAGAAGATAGACTGTCTTAGTGAAACCTAATCAATCACATCAGTTCCTTGGTAGGAAAACAGAGACACAAACAAACCAAACTCCTCATATTTTGGTCTGCTATGAATGTGATTTTGGGGTGATTCAATTAAACATGGTTTGGTTGAGACTCCTCTATGTGTCTCTGCTTTCCCATACTTTATCTCATTTGGTGAATAATATGTGCTAGGGTTTCCAAACTAATAATGAATGAAGGCAAAGCAAATGGGAAGGATGAAGGAAGGAAACTAGAATTATCTGCTTTCTGCCTGGTAGAGGGTTGGTGTAGTAAAATTCAGATACAGACTCACAATTAATGTGACGCTGTTGTATCCAACACTACAGTGCAGAAAAGAAGGAGGGGGCTCTTCACTAGTCAACAGCCAAACATTCTCAGTCCAGTTCTTTAATATATGCAACTTACAGGCTTTCAGTTATATACAAATTCAACCTAAGCTCTCCTCCTGTGCTGTCTGGGAGGAGGGGGTCTAGTGGTATACATGAAGAGGAGAGGACCACTTAGACACTTAGTAGAGGACAGGCAGGCAGGCCTTAGATTCCTGAGTTAGCAAACTCTAAGAAGCCTCTAAAAAGGTGAAACTGAAAACACACATTAGAAGTGTATATGGTATTTATCCATTGAGATATTTAACATTTAAAAAGCAAAGTACTTGTCCAAGGGAGGAAAACATTGAGTGCATATAATTTTATTTTTTCATTTAGTATAGCATTAGCAAACACATGATAAAGTGGAATAAGGAATTCTTAGATCTTTGCCTTGATAACATCCTTGATAATATTCTTTTACTAGGCAGGTGTTTTTCTTGAAGTTATGCTTGATAAGTCTCCATAAATAGCTCTTGGCAAGTAACAGATCAGAGTAAGACCGAACTATTGCCACAAAAACAGTTTCTGTTAGACTCTGTAACAGTTACCAATCCTGTTGGCACTTGAGCAATCAGGAGGCCAGGATGAAAAATGGAAGCCTTGTTGTAGATAAATGCATTTCTTCTTCAACAAGTTTGAATATGATCTCCCTTCTGAGCCTTTCCTGTTATCTTGATAAACTTGACATCAAATGAATTCTCTGAGGAGAACAGGAGAGATAGCAGCACATGAAGAAGAATCATGGTAGAAAAGAAAGCACATTTTGCCTTTTGGGAGCAATTCTTTCATTTTAACAAAATCCTATAAATAGTTTTTGTTCATTTATTTTTTTGTTTTAGCTGGAGACAGTTTTTGGTACCTATGGAGCCACAGTGTTATGGGGTATTGAACTTATTTGAAGGTATTCTAAAAACTGAGACCAGAAAAGATTTGCCACAGAAATTTGGATGCATATCTGAAGGCTTCCAAAATGCAAATGGTTAGTGTGTAGTTATCATAAAAGCAAATTTTATACTCATCTTGTGTAAAAATGTTCAAGTTTGAAACTTATGAGAACGGTCATAAAGCTTGAGATCTGTCTGTATGCACAGAAAGATGCTATTTCATAGTATTAAGAAAGTATTTTTTAATATTTCTATATTTCATTTGTTAATTGCATTTAATTATAGGCCATATTGAAATCAAAGACTGGATAATCAAGTAGGTTGATATTTTTTGATGGTTTCTTTGTTTTGTTTTTTGGTGTCAATAAGTGTTCATTTAATTTAAGGAAAACTGTTCTCTATGGGCCCTATGCACATGTAAGTGTGCTAAAGCCAACAAAATATTTTTGTGTGTGTGACCTTATCTTTTTTCCTAAATTTACCAGCCCATAGTAGTATCATGCTATAGAGGTTCTTATATAATCTTTATCATTTGACATTTTAAAATCTATTGACTTATCCATAGATGGCACAAAACACCATTTATTAAATGTTAGAGCGCTCATCTGCCCCAGCCCTTTTTTCCTTTTCTGCCTGTGGAGATAGAGTAGATGAGGAATCTTTCAAAATAGATGGATAGAGAGATTAATGCATAACTTGAGATATGCTATCATTTAGACCAAAGGGATCAGATGTTATCGGCTCTGCAACTATAAACGCTTTGAGGTTGTAGAATGTCACATGACTCATAGGCATAAAAGCTCATCTAGGCTTTTTCTTTCCTTTCAAGCTCTAATAGCATGACAAGAATCCTCATAAATTCACCCAGCACAAGACCTATATGTGGCAGTCTGCTGACTCCTTGGCTCCTGTGTTCCTTTTCTCAGCACAGCTAAGCGGCTTCGTTATCACCTTGCATGTTTAACTTGGTCTTTCCATCAGAAAAAGGCTGGCCACTGTGCTCCTATTTCTTTGTCCATAATGTGGGAATAATCATTCCTGTCTTTGGGGAGAAGAGGTCTTGTGAGGATTAAATCAGATAATAAAGTAGTATATCTAGTTCCTGATATTGAGCAAGTTTTCAACATGGTAATTTATGCCTTCTCTGTCTCCTTGAAGGTCAATAGTCAGTGCTGTTTTAGGAGTGATTTGAAGTCCCCTAATTAAGTGTATTTGGTGACTAAGGTTCAAGGTAACCTACTTAATAGTTCTGCAGTGAATGTATATTTCATTTCTAAAATCTTGGTTTTTTAATCTTATTCCTAAGGGGGAAAAAAAAAAAACTTATCCTGTATTTGAAGAAGAAACTTTGGATCTCTCTCTCTTTTCACTCTTGACCTAATTGGTGCTTTCCATCCAGCTGTTCAGAATGAGCCCCAAGGCTTCTATAGCTTTTCCTGCCCAGCCAAAGTTTCCTGCCAGCAATGAATTGCAATCTAGCCTCATTCACCAATGCCATTAGTGATCCTTTAGATGACACAGTTAAGAGTTGAGCTCTCTTTGAGATCTAAGGAAGATTGGTTCCAATCCTTACTTCTCTGCCTTTCTCAAGATGCCTGTGACTTTCAAGAGACTTAAGTGATGGTGGCTATCTTTGACTCTGTTTTCTCTCTTATGAATGATCTCACTATTTCCATCTAATTTCTCTGTTCTACATTATATTGTTCCTCTGCCTTAATTTCTATGCAAAATCAGCTCATACATTTGAGCTGATTTATTTGTGATACATTTATTGAGGATAAACAGAGGATTCTAAGAAGGAATTTACACTGCTACAGTGAAAGCAATTTTAAATTTAGTGTGAAGCTTTCGGTATATTAGATCATTGTTTAGCAAATATCTACTCCATACTGCTACTTCTGCCTTCATCAGAGGAGTTTACCTCTCTACTCCAATGATAATAGGCTTGGTCACGTGACTTGCTTCAGCCAACAGAACATTATCAGAGGTAACAAAGAGCAGAGGCTAGAAATGTGATGTGATTGTGAGAAGGGATCTGGCCCTTGCAGGACCCCACTGGTCCCAGAGGAATGAAGGCCATATGTAGTAGGCCTGAGAGAAACACAAGGCCTAGAGCCAGAATTAGCCTAGACTTTCAAACTCACAAATGTTAGTTAATAATTACTTATTGTTGTTTTCTGTTTTGGAATCACCTGTTGTACAGAAATATCTAACTGATACAAGGTCTCATTGTTCTTGAATATCTTTCGGAAATGGAGAATTTCTTTGACCATGGTGAATTTCCACTGTTCTCTTCATTCTTTATAGCGGCCTAGTCCCATGCCGTTTAATTTTTCTCCACTTCCCCTACTTTTCAGTAATCTTGTCTTTTTCCTCTATCACCCAAACTTGTATTAATTTTGGATGTAGTGTACATTATTTCTTCTTTTCTGCCTTAGCTTCTGCATCCCCCAGAACGGTAGTTTCATTTCAAGTTGCTTTATAAGTTTTTAACAAACAAAGAAAAATTTTCCCTTAGAGGAATTCTTGCTCTACTTGTTAAAACAACATTTTTTCTTATCTATCATCTGCTCCCATCTCCATTCCCCATTTCAGAGCTCAGATCCACATATGGTAGCATCTTGGAGAATTTCAGAAATGATATCAGGTGGCAGGCCAAGCTTGATTGGTCTGGGCTTGCTTAGATTACAATGTTTGCTTGGTATTCATACTGGCCTGAGCATTTAAACTGGTGTGATCAACACTAAACAGCATGTGTCCTTGAAAAAGTATTGTGAAACCTTTTTTGCCCCTACCTCTGGCCTCATTGTCCTATCCCTTCCAATACTTCTGTAGTTCTATATCATTCGATTTTGTCTCCTAGTCTTTGGGCTTCCTTGGTAGCTCAGCTGGTAAAGAATCCACCTGCAATGCAGGAGACCCTGGTTGGACTCCTGGGTCAGGAAGAAACCCTGGGAAGGGATATATTACCCACTCCAGTTTTCTTGGGCTTCCCTGGTGGCTCAAATTGTTAGTCTTTTATTCTCTGCCACTGTTTTTTTTTTTTTAAACTTTTATTTTATATTCAAGTATAGTTAAGTGATGGCACCCCACTCCAGTACTCTTGCCTGGAAAATCCCATGGACGGAGGAGCCTGGTAGGCTGCAGTCCAGGGGGTCACTAAGAGTCGGACACGACTGAGCGACTTCACTTTCACTTCTCACTTTCATGCATTGGAGAAGGAAATGGCAACCCACTCCAGTGTTCTTGCCTGGAGAATCCCAGGGACAGGGGAGCCTGGTGGGCTGCCATCTCTGGGGTCGCACAGAGTTGGACATGACTGAAGCAACTTAGCAGCAGCAGCATAGTTAAGTGACAATATTGTGATCGTTTCAGATGTACAGCAATATGATTCAGTTATACATATATATGTATCTATTCTTTTCCATATCCTTTTCCCATTTAGGTTGTTATATAGTATTGAGCAGAGTTCCCTGTGCTGTATATTAGGTTCTTGTTGGTTATCCATTTTAAATACAGTAGTGTGTATGTGTTAATCCCAAGCTCCCTAACTCTCCCACTGATTTTTAACTAGCAAGTATTCACTTGATCTTTCCTATTCCAGGTCCCTTCTACAACTGCAACTTTCTTCTCTGCTCAACTTTAATGACAAAAGACTCCCATACACCAGAACAACGCCTCAGTTCCCCTGATCAGAAGGCTCTGAGATAAGGGTAATCATGGTTTTTCCATCCACTCAGGGCCTAATGAAGGGATGGGAGAAATACAACCCACAATCCCAGCCATGTTTGACACTGTTGTTTCTGTTTCTTGCCAGTACTGCATCTAGAATATCTTTCCTTCTGTGTTTTGAACAAAGTTCTGGCTGATTCTGTTCTTTCTGGAGCTGTTGCCTTCTCTGGCCTGGGCTCCTAAGATCAGTCTCTGTCCCACCCCTCTTGATTCCCATGTTCCCCAGAACTGTGTTTCATCTGCTACCCTGACCCATCCTTGTGACTTGTATGTAGAAGTGTTTACCCTTCTACAGGGTGACCACCGCTGTTTACCTCATGTTCCTGCTGAAGCATGCCATTTCTTGCACTCAATGCTTCTCTGCTATGGGCATGTCAGGCAGAAGGACTCTCGGGTTGTGGTCTGACCTTTTAGGAGCTCTTGTTGACACTCAGTACCCCAGTGCCTCCTGGATCAGGATCAGGGTCACTAGATATCTAAAGCACTGAAAGGATTATGGGGTCCCTCCCTCATATGCAAGTCAAAATAAAATTGAATAAAGCCATAAAACTGATAGGCTAGGTGAAATTAAAATCACCTCCTCCTTCAGTTTTGTATTATTAATAGAACATTCTGGATCTACCAGAACAGAACTTCTATTATATTGTTTCTTGTAAAATTACTCATTCATTCATGTATTTAATTATGTATTCAGTAACCTTTCTTAAGGTATGGTTCAGATGGCTGCAATTAGAAAACCCCACACTGATGAAATCTCTCAGCCTTGTTCACACTGCCCCATCCCTTGCCCATGTTAGCTTTGTGCACGCGTGTGTTCTCAGTCGCTTCAGTCTGTCCCACTCTGCCTCCCCATGGACTGTAGCCTGCCAGGCTCCTCTGTTCATGGGATTTTCCTGTCGTAATACTAGAGCGAGTTGCCATGCCCCCTCCAGGGAATCTTCCTGACCCAGGGATTGAACCCACGTCTCCTGCACTGCAGGTGGATTCTTTATTGTGGAGCTACTGGGGAAGCCCTGCTACCTTTATAGCATGCCTTTATACAATTGCATACTACACATTTCCTCTTTCCAGGCCCTCCAGAAAGATGAATGGTCTTGTCCACTATTTAGAAAGGCCTTCCTCTCCTGCTTCCTGTCCTGTGGGGAGAGAAACCTAGTTAGTGCTGTGAGTGGCTAAGCCTAGGTAGTGCTGTGAGGAGCACTAATATTTCCTTCACTAAATTTCCAGGCTGGTTTGCTTTTGCAGGGCAAGGGCAGGGAGGGGCAGTGAGTAACGTCAGCAAGGCCTCTTATGTTGAAACCCAAACACACTCAGGTTGTGCACTTAGAACCAGCCCAGGAAGCCTGCCAGGTGTTTATACTGCCTTTCCATGGAAAGCAAAGCTTTTTATTTTTGTTTGCTTATTTGTTAAGTTGTGAAAGGGAAGTTTGAGTAAGACCCATTCCTGGGCAATGAAGGGCAGAATGTTTAGAGGTCCTGATGAAATACATGACTGATCTCTAGGTGGGTGATGGTCTTGCTGTTTGATAGCTGGGGAAATTGGAGGTCCTTGGAGCACAGATGGGACAGGATCTTGTTCTGGCTTGTCCTTTGGAGAGCTGTGTGCTTGTTGGATAAGTCACAGTCCCTAGGGAATATGGCTTTGTAGCTAAGAACCTAGGTTCTGGAATTAGTTCTGGGATTGAATCATAGTTCCACCTTAGGCAAGTTGTATCCTATGTCTGGGCCTTAGTTTCCTCACTTAAAAATGGGGATCATATCTTATTGGGCTCTTTATTTTAGAAATTAATGATATAATCTAGTTCAAACAATTAACACAGTACCTGGAACTTCCCAGAAGCTCTACTCCTTCATCTACAGGTGAGATATAGGACTTCATCTGGCTCACGTGTTCTTGGGATCCATGGTGGTACCAGGACTGCTCTGGGATGCTTGTTTTCACAGGCAGACACTCCTTTCTTGGCCTCTGGATGATCTTAAAGGTTTTCCTTGTCTTTTGTTGTTGTCCTGACAACTCAGGCCCTGACTCATGAAGAGCCTCTCTCCACATGAACAAACACATTGATGGTATGTATGTATCTTAGACCAGAAGTTGTGGTCTGTGTAACCAAGGGAGAATTTCTGTTGAGTCACAAAATTAGCTGCTAGCATTTAGACACTAGAGGTCAGAAAATGTAAGGGTGTATTTTATGGGGATGTTTTCTGCCTTCTTTTGGCGGTTGCTTGTGTTGACCCCTCACTGAAAATGTCTTTCTCTTCACTTTACCCATTTGTCATACTTACAGACAACATGGAGCAGAAAAGAAGTGCTCACCAGGACTCGGTCTTGTATCTGCTACTGTCTCACAGTGGGACCTCAGGAACATATTTCAATATTTTGATCTCTTTGAGGCAGTATGCATGATGAGTAGAGCATGGATTAGAGTATCTGGTTTCAAATCCAATTGCTCAGTGAGCTTTGTGACTTTGAACACACTGCTGACCTTCCTCAGTCTCAGGTTAGGATGGGGATAACAATAGCACCTCTCCCATTTCTTGTTGCAAAGATTAGATAAGATATAGTAATAATTAATGCTTCCTTAGTGTTTCAGAGGTAAAGAATATGCCTGCCAATGCAGGAGATGCAGGAGACATAGGTTCCATCTCTGGGTTGGGAAGATCCCCTGGAAGAGGAAATGGCAACCCACTCCAGTATTCTTGCTGGAGAATCTCATGGACGAAGGAGCCTGGTGGGCTACAGTCCATTGAGTCACAAAGAGTCAGACATGACTGAGCAACTGAGCACAGCACAGCAGTAATAATTAATAAAGCTCACAATAAAATATACTAAATATATACATTTAATGTGTGTGTGTATATATATATATATACACATTAAATAGCTGATATGTGTGTGTATATATAGACACACACACACACACACACACACACCCTTGGAGGAGGAAATGGCAGTCCACTCCAGTATTCTTGCCTGGAAAATTCCACAGACAGAGGAGGCTGGCAGGATACAGTCTATAGCATCATAAAGAGTAAGACACAACTGAAGCAACTGAATACACACACATGCACATATATATATATATATATGTGCATACATACACACACAAACATATGTAGAGATATTTTTATCACTCATTTATTATACATAAAATTATATAAACATATATACAAATATATCACTTAGAATTGTGCTCAGTGCATAGTTAATGCTAAGAGGCTGTTGTCACAGCCTCTTAATCTTCATTCAATTCTTTTACTATTAAACAAGTGATGATAAAACTCCTTCATAAAGTTGTTTTAAGGTAAAGTATTTCCTTTTCTTCATTCTTGTTCCCAGTCCAGCTCAACTTTCTCTTTCTCTCTCCCTTTCTTTCTTCTTTCCTGCCTTCTTTCCTCCTTCCCTCCCTCTCTCTTTTCCTTCTTTCTGTCTTTCAACTGTAGGGTCTTTGTTGTTTGTTTGCTTTTTTAAAGTTATCAACTCAAGACATAAATACAAAGCAGAAAACAGTATAATTGCAGCAATTGAGTCTGGAGAATAACAGTCTAGAGAAATATATAAAACATTTTTAGCTGGTTGAAAACAAAGCTTGCTGATAATTGCTTTCACTATGAAGTGCAGATGGTCAATACCAAAATCAGATTGATTATATTCTTGCAACCAAAGATGGAGGAGCTCTATACAGTCAGAAAAAACAAGACCAGGAGCTCATTGTGGCTTAGATCATGAACTCCTTTTACAAAATTCAGACTTAAATTGAAGAAAGTAGGGAAAACCACTAGACCATTCAGGTATGACCTAAATCAAATCAATTATACTGTGAAAGTGACAAATAGATTCAAAGACTCAGATCTGATAGACAGAGTGCCTGAAGAACTATGGACTGAGGTTCCTGACATTTGTATAGGAGGCAGTGATCAAGACCATCCACAAGGAAAAGAAATGAAAAAGGCAAAATGGTTGCCCGAGGAGGCCTTACAAATAGCTGAGAAAGAAGAGAAGTGAAAGGCAAAGGAGAAAAGAAAGATATACCCATTTGAATGCAGAGTTCCAAAGAATAGCAAGGAGAGATGAGAAAGCCTTCCTCAGTGACAAGTGCAAAGAAATAGAGGAAAACAATACAATAGAGTCGGAAGACTAGAGATCCTTTCAAGAAAATTAGAGATACCAAGGGAACATATCAGGCAAAGATGAGCACAGTAAAGAAAGAAATAGCATGGAACAGAAACAGCATGGGTCTAACAGAAGCAGAAGATAAGAGGTAGCAAGAACACACAGAAGAACTATACAAAAAAGATCTTCATGACCAGATAACCACGATGGTGTAATCACTCATCAGAGCCAGACATCCTAGAATCCAAATTCAAGTGGGTCTTAGGAAGCATCACTTCAAACAAAGCTAGTGGAGGTGATGGAATTCCAGTTGAGCTAGTTCAAATCCTAAAAGATGATGTTGTTAAAATGCTGCACTCAATATGTCAGCACATTTGGAAAACTCAGCAGTGGCCACAGGGCTGGAAAATGTCAGTTTTCTTTTCGATCGCAAAGAAAGGCAATACCAAAGAATGTTCAAAGTACTGCACAATTGCACTCATCTTACACTCTAGCAAAGTGATGCTCAAATTCTCCAAGCCAGGCTTCAACAGTACATAAACCGGGAACACCCAGATGTTCAAGCTGGGTTTAGAAAAGGCAGAGGAACCAGAGATCAAATTGCAAACATCCGTTGGATCATCAAAAAAACAAGAGAGTTCCAGAAAAACATCACTTCTGTTTTATTGATTATGCCAAAGCCTTTGACTGTGTTCAGTTCAGTTGCTCAGTTGTGTCTGACTCTTTGTGATGAAAGGGACTGCAGCATGCCAGGTTTCCCTATCCATCACCAACTCTCAGAGCACGCTCAAAATCATGTCCATCAAGTCGGTGAACTGCCAACTGTCTCAACATCCTCTGTTGTTCCATTCTCCTCCTGTCTTTAATCTTTCCCAACATCAGGGTCTTTTCCATTGACTCAGTTCTTCGCATCAGGTGGCCAAAGGATTGGAGTTTCAGCTTCAGCATCAGTCCTTCCAATGAACACCCAGGACTGATCTCCTTTAGGATGGACTGGTTGGATCTCCTTGCAGTCCAAGGGACTCTCAAGAGTCTTCTCCAACATCATAGTTCAAAAGCACCATTTTGGTGCTCAGCTTTCTTTATAGTCCAAGTCTCACATCAATAAATGACCACTGGAAAAACCATAGCTTTGACTAGACAGATCTTTGTTGGCAGAGTAATGTCTCTGCTTTTTGATATGCTGTCTAGGTTAGTCATAGCTTCTCTTCCAAGGAGCAAGAATCTTTTAATTTCATGGCTGCAGTCACCATCTGCAGTGATCTTGGAGCCCCAAAAAAGAAAGTGTCACTGTTTCCATTGTTTCCCCATCTATTTGCCATGAAGTGACGGGACTGGATGCCATGATCTTAGAATTCTGAATGTTGAGCTTTAAGCCAACTTTTTCACTCTCCTCTTTCACTTTCATCAAGAGGCTCTTTAGTTCTTCTTTGCTTTCTACCATAAAGGTGGTGTCATTAACATATCTGAGGTTATTTATATTTTTCCCAGCAATCTTGATTCCAGCCCTGCATTTCACATGACACACTCTACATATAAGTTGAATAAGCAGGGTGACAATATACAGGCTTGACCTACTCCTTTTCCTATTTGGAACCAGTCTGCTGTTCCCTTTCTGGTTCTAATTGTTGCTTCTTGACCTGAAGACAAATTTCACAGGAGGGAGGTAAGGTAAACTGGTATTCCCATCTCTTTAAGAATTTTCCGCAGTTTGTTGTGATTCACACAATTGAAGTCTTTGGCATAGTCAATAAAGCAAAAGTAGATGTTTTTCTGGAACTCTCTTGCTTTTTTGATGATTCAGAGGATGTTGGCAATTTGATCTGGTTCCTCTGCCTTTTCTAAATCCAGCTTGAACATCTGGGAGTTCATGGTTCACATACTGTTGAAGCCTGGCTTGGAGAATTTTGAGCATTACTTTGCTAGCATTTAAGATGCATGCAATTGTGTGGTAGTTTGAACATTCTTTGGCGTTGCTTTTCTTTGGGACTGGAATGAAAACTGAGCTTTTCCAGTCCTGTGGCCACTGCTGAGTTTTCAAAATGTGCTGACATATTGAGTTCAGCACTTTAACAGCATCATATTTTAGGATTTGAAATAGCTCACCTGGAAGTCCATCACCTCCACTAGCTTTGTTTGTAGTGATGCTTCCTAAGTCCCACTTGTTTTCATACTCCAGGATATCTGGCTCTAGGTGAGTGATCACATCATCATGGTTATCAGGGTCATGAAGATCTTTTTTGTACAGTTCTTCTGTGTATTCTTGCCACCTCTTCTTAATATCTTCTGCTTCTGTTAGGTCCATACAATTTCTGTCCTTTATTGTGCCCATCTTTGCAAGAAATGTTCCCTTGGTATCTGATTTTCTTGAAGAGATCTCTAGTCTTTCCCATTCTATTTTTTCTCTGTTTCTTTGCACTGATCCCTGAGGAAGGCTTTCTGATCTCTCCTTGCTATTCTTATGAACTCTGCATTCAA
Source organism: Bubalus kerabau (assembly GCF_029407905.1). Lineage (NCBI taxonomy): Eukaryota > Metazoa > Chordata > Mammalia > Artiodactyla > Bovidae > Bubalus > Bubalus kerabau. The sequence goes on from NC_073629.1 coordinate 90,698,282, forward strand.
ATGGGTATATATTTCCTATTCTCCTTTGCCTTTCACTTCACTTCTTTTCTCAGCTATATGTAAGGCCTCCTCAGACAACCATTTTGCCTTTTTGCATTTCTTTTTCTTGGGGATGTTCTTGATCACTGCTTCCTGTTCAATTTCAAGAACCTCTGTCCATAATTCTTCAGGCATTCTTTCTATCACAGTGTGTGTCTTTGACTGTGTGGATCACAACAAACTGTGAGAAATTCTTAAAGAGACAGGAATAACAGACCATCTTACTTGCCTCCTGAAAAATCTGTATGCAGGTCAAGAAACAACAGTTAGAACTGGACATGTAACAACAGACTGGTTCCAAATTGGGAAAGGAGTATGACAAGGCTGTATATTGTCACCCTGCTTATTTAACTTATATGCAGAGTACATCATGTTTAATGCCAGGCTGGATGAAGCACAAACTAGGATCAAGAATGCTGGGAGAAATATCAATAATCTCAGACACACAGATTTTACCACCCTTATGGCAGAAAGTAAAGAAGAACTAAAGAGCCTCTTGATGAAAGTAAAACAGAAGAGTGAAAAAGTTGGCCTAAAATTCAACATTAAAAAAACTAAGATCATGACATATGGTCCCATCACTTCATGGCAAAGAGATGGAGAAACAATGGAAACAGTGACAGACTTCATTTTCTTGGGCTCCAAGATCACTGCAAGTGGTAACTGCAGCCATGAAATTAAAGATGCTTGCTCCTTGGAAGACAAGCTATTACCAGCCTAGACAGCATATTAAAAAGCAGAGACATTACTTTGCCAGAAAAGTTCTGTCTAGTCAAAGCTATGGTTTTTCCAGTAGTCATGTATGGATGTGAGAGTTGGACTATAAAGAAAGCTGAGCGCTGAAGAATTGATGCTTTTGAACTGTGGTATTGGAGAAGACTCTTGAGAGTCCCTTGGACTGCAAGGAGATCCAAGCAATCAGTCCTAAAGGAAATCAGTCCTGAATATTCATTGGAAGGACTGATGCTAAAGCTGAAACTCCAATCCTTTGGCCACCTGATGCGAAGAACTGACTCATTGGAAAAGTCCCTGATGCTGAGAAAGATTGAAGGCAGAGGGAGAAGGGGATGGCAGAGGATGAGATGGTTAAATGGCATCACTGACTCATATGACAGGAGTTTGAGCAAGTTCCGGGAGTTGGTAACGGACAGGGAAGCCTGTCATGCTGTAGTCCAAGGGGTCACAAAATTCGGACAGGACTGAGTGACTGAAATGAACTGATGAAGTGCTCCTTTCAAGAGTAAGAAAAAAATTTCCTTCTCCAGAGAATCTTCCCAACCCAGAGATTGAACCCAGGTCTCCTACATTGCAGGCAGATTCTTTACCATCTGAGCTACCAGGGAAGCCCTTAAAGAAAAAAAAATTAACTTAGACTAGAAATCCTATATGTGATCTTTTAGGCAATTCTAAATGTCAAAGTTGAAAAAACAACATAGGCAATAATTTTGCACATAACTGTTTGCTTATGGAAAATTTGTTAGACAAATGTGATTTCATTTGTTAGACAAGTTTGATTAATCATGATTTAATAAAATAGTTGGATTTCTTCATGCTTTTCTAGCTAACCTATCATCTTCTGATCCTTCCAGCTCACATCACTTATCTCTTTTTCTGTATGCTCAGCATGTGATACCTAATAAAATTAAATAAATATTGTTTAAAGGATAATAAGAACCATAGTTTAGAATGTTCTTTTAAAATTCAAGGCTCAGGTCAAATCTACTTTTGCTTCTGTAGACTCTCCCAAAGCAACTCTTATCTCATCTTTTTCCATGTGCCTGGTTGGAGAGAAAAGGTGTAAGGGAAACACTGTTTGCTCTTAACTGATTAACAGTCAAGACTAAACACTGTCCTCAAAAATCCCCTTTTCGTATGCAGCTAGATGAGGTTTCCCAGTCTCCCTCATACGAAGTGTGGCCACGTGTCTGAGTTCCCTCCAAGGGTCTGTGAGCACAGTGATGGCTCTGCCTCCAGGCCTGGCCCACATCAGCCTCCCACGCTGGCTGCTCCACGCTCCTCCTCTCTTCCAGCCCACTGAGATGTCGACACCTAGGGCAATCTTGGAAGCCACAGAGTAAATATTCCAAGCTTCCATCAGTATGGAGGAGAGTGGCCCTGCCAACACACACTAAGGACTGTTAAGTGAACAAGAAATACATTTTGATTGTGTGAAGCCACTGAAATTTTGTGTGTTTGTTACTGCAGCCCGGCCTAATACCATATTAGGTACATAAACAAATCAAATTTGGGGTCCAGAAAAATAGGATCACAAGGGAATCTGAGCTACCAAAGTGAAGGCTAACAGAAACAGACTTTCCTTTTGGGCTCACTGAATACCAAAACTAATACTTGGCAAGTGGCAGGTGCCTTGCATAATTTCTCCCATATAATTTTTCTTGGAACCCCTTTCTTGGAAGCCATAATGCCAGGTATTATGATCCCTGTTTAACAGATGAGGGATGTGAAATAGAGAAAGGTAATATAAATTGCACAGCAAGTGAGTGAGAGAACTGAGATTCAAGGCAAATCTGATGAAGTCCAAAGCTTTTGCCCACCCCTTACTGCCTCTGGGGAGATGTCCAGTCCATTGCTCTAGTCCATAGATGTTTAATGGGGGCAAAGAAAGCATCGTATAAGTTGATTTATGTCAGTCTTGTTTTCAGACACTTTGAATGAGCTGCTTATTTTTTTAACCACATAACTGAGGCTGTTTCATGAGAAGTCTCTACCCCTGCAGACTGGGGAATCATCCATCCCACAGGACTAAGTATGAACACAGGTGACTCTGTCAAGAGCCTGGCATGTGGCCTGGTGCCAGGTCAGAGCAGCTGATCCCAGCTTTCATGGCTCTATTTACAGTTCATGGCCTTCCTGGCCTCTGTCATACCCCTCAAAGTGGCTGCCTTGTCTACATTCCTTGGTCATTCTGGGTAAACAGAACACCCTGGCCCACTTATGCAACTTTCAAGAGAGATTTCTAAACATAGAGATGTTTGTAAACCTTCCTTCTCCCACTTGTTTTAATGGAGTGTTGGGGTTTGGAAACCAGTCTCCCAGCTGGGTCATCTTGGGCACATCTCTGGGCTTCAATTTATCCCTCTGCAAAAGAATCTGGTCTGGAGCTGGATATTTAAAACTTCATATCACTAAAGACATCATTTGATATAATAAATGATTTCAAGCACCCTTTAATTTTCTATTAAAAAGAAAAAACTAAGGACATGTCTTATCTTTGGTGCCTAATACAATGCCTGGCACAAAACCAGAGTTCTGTAGATATTTGCTTACAGGATTAGTGTCTCTAAAACTTCCTTAAGCTTGGTAGTCATTCGTGCTTTTTACCAAGTATTTCAAATGCTCTCCTCTCCCAGGCATATGATAGGATGGCTCTGCCAAGTCCCCTCATCACTGCACTAGGCCACTGGACATGTTCTGGCCAGTGAGCTGTGAGAGAAAGGCTAAACACATAGTCTCCAGGGCAAGATCCTCAAACCTTCTGTTTCTGTCCACAGGAAGAAGGCGATGTTCTAGATGGGGGCTATCTGGTCTGCCTGAGTCCTGGAGGGAGGACAGTGGCGTGGAGTCTTAGCTGACTCAACAGATGTGCAGCCGAAGCAGAGGCACACTTTTATTGTTCTAAAGCACTGAGACTTTTATTTATCTACTTATTTATTCTTAGCTGCACTGGGCCTTTGTTGCTGTGTGTGGGCTTTCTCTAGTTGCTGTGAGCAGAGGCTACTCTTCATTCTGGTGTGAGGGCTTCTCATTGCAGCGGCTTCTCTTGTTGAGGAGCACAGGTTCCAGGAGCACTGGCTTCTATAGTTTCAGTTTGCAGACCCTAGAGCTCAGGCTCAGTAGTTATGGCACGGGGACTCAGTTGTCCCGCAGCATGTGGAATCTTCCCTGACCAGGGATCGAACCCATGTCCTTTGCATTGGTAGGCAGGTTCTTACTCATTAAAACCAGGGAAGTCCAATACTGACATTTTGAAGATGTTTATTGTCATAGTGTAATCTGGCCTGTCCCAACGGATTCAGTAAATTAAATCATAATCTAGTGGATTTCTCACTTTAATAACCACTTCCATCTACAGCCTCTAACAAGAATAAACAAAGTAGTGTGATCATATTCAACTGATAGCATTCCTGCCAAAATCAAAGCAATGTGATAATTTCAGTAGCAATGATCACAATAGATAGTTTATTCCACTTAAAAATATAATTTCTGCTAGGTTTTCATTTTTTATTTTAATTAAAATTTTTAAGTGAAGGAGAGTTGATGTATGATGTTTCAGGTATACAGCAAAATGATTCAATTATACATACACACACACACATATATATATATATATATATATAGTTGTTGTTCAGTCACTAAGTTGTGTCCAACTCCCTGCGACTGCAGCACGCCGTGCTTCCCCGTCCTTCACTATCTCCCCGAGTTTGCTCAGATTCATATCCATTGAGTTGGTGATCTATCTAACCATCTCATCCTCTGCTCTCTTCTCCTTTGGCCTGCAATCACCACAATTAGATAATTCATGACTCAGGGATTGCACTTGGGTTTCCTGCATGGTAGGCAGATTCTTTACCATCTGAGCCACCAGGGAAGCCGTATATACATATATATACATATATATATATATGTATATATATATTCTTTTTCAGATTCTTTTCCATTTTAGGTTCTAACACCTCAATTTTCCCTGGGGAAATAGGATATAGAAGAGAGGTAACTAAATAATCAGTGCCAGCATGGCTGGGTTCTGGTGAGGGCTCTCTTCTGGGTAGCAGACTGCCCACTTCTCCCTGTGTCCTCACATAGCTGAAGGAGAACAAGTGAGCTATCTCATGACTTTTATAAGGGCCCTAATACCATTCATGAGGGTTCTACCCTCTTGATTCCATTTATTAATCCCAGTTACCTCCCAAAGACCCTACTTCCTAATACCATCACATTCAGTTCAGTTCAGTCACTCAGTCATGTCCGACTCCTTGTGACCCCATGAATCGCAGCATTCCAGGCCTCCCTGTCCATCACCAACTCCCGGAGTTCACCCAAACTCATGGGCATCGAGTCGATAATGCTATCACATTAGAGGGGAAGATTTCAATATATGAATTTTGGAAGAAATACAAGCATTCACTCCATAACATTCTTTATACATTTCCCTTAGATTTTCCAAATGTCAATATCTTATTAAAATTTTAGAAATTCTTTTCTCTTTTTCTCTGTGTTTTTTGAAACTTTTGAGAATAAGTTGTAGACATATTTCTTTATCCCTAAGTGCTTCAAAGTGTTTTTCCTAAAAACAAAGTTACTCTCTTTTGTAACCACACTACAATTAACAAACTCAGAAAGTTAACATTGAGAGTATGGTGGTGGTGGTTAGTCGCGTCTGACTTTTGCAAACCCATGGACTGTAGCCCATCAGGCTCCTCTGTCCATGGGATTTCCCAGGCAAGAATGCTGGAGTGGGTAGCCATTTCCTTCTCCATGGGGTCTTCCTGACCCCCTGGAGGTCAGGGATTGAACTCACATCTTCGGTATTGCAGGCAGATTCTATACCAATTGAGCAACCAGGGAAGCCTCAAACTATTATCTAATCTATGAACCTTATTCAAAACTTTCCAGTGTCCCAACAATATCCTTTATAACAAAAGAAAATTGCGGCTTACTCATTACACTCAATTGTTATGTCTCTTTGGTCTTAGTTAATCTGGAACAATTTTGTTCAGTCTCCCTATTTCTTTCATAGCACTGACATTTTTTAAATGTGCAGGTCAGTTATTGTGTGGACTGTTCTTCAATTTGGTTATCTATGTTCCCATAGGATTAGATTCAGATTATGCATTTTTGGCAAAAATATCACAGAATGATGTTACAGTCTTCTCAGTGCTTTATGTTAGGAGGCATGTGGTGTCTGCCAATTTTCTCTACTGTAAAGATCCTATTTTCTTCTTTATAATTAAGTAGTTTTGGAGAGATACTTTGAAATTATGTTGATATCCTGTTACTCCTCAAACTGTCACCCACTAGTTTTAGCACTCATGATAACTCTTGCCTGAATCAATTATTGTCATGACTGCCAAGTGGTGATTTTCTAAATCCAATATTTTGTCTGTTTTTATTAGTTGGCTTTCTACTGTAAGGAATATCTTTCCCTTCTTCACCATTTGCTTAGATTCATATAGACTCATACATGTATTCTTTTTTAATTCAGTGAATTACAATCTTTGCTATATTTATTTTGCTGCTCATGTTGTACCATTGGTCACCTCTAGTCATTTTCCATATTTGTTTCAAAACTCATTGTTTTCAGAAGCCTGGTCCAGTCTACTCAGGCCCAGTGAGCATCTCACTTCTTTGTGTGCCCTTGTATTATGAATGTCCCCTTCCTTACACATGTTTCTTTTTGGGTACTTCTTGGTTTCTATTTCCATATTAAATTGTGAGCTCGAGTATAGGGAGAGTGTCTGATTCATCTCTATATCTTCAGTGTTTAGTGCAGTGACTGGTGAAAGGGGGAAACTCAGTTCATCCTTGTTCAGAGCTTGAATGAATGGAAGAAAGAAAAACAGTGCTTAAATTTCTACCAATCTGCCTCAATCCTCTTTTGGGGCACTAGCTCCAACTAGCTAAAAGGAAATCATCTATTAATGTTCGTAGCACGCTACTGTGGGTCTTGCAATAGCAAGGCCAAATCAACGCGGATTAAATTGTTGACATGTAGGAACTTAACATAAACGTTCCCCCCCATCGCAGGGGCTGCCTGCCAACTCTGATCTCATATCCTTACTATTTCTTTACCGTTAATTTGATATGGTTCTGGTTTTCCTGTTGGTTCTTCATTCATTAAGAACCTCTCTTCTCAAAAATAAAATAAAGAGGTGTTATCAACCCTTCCACTGGAGGTGGTGAATTAGTGGAAAGAGTCTGGGCTCTTGATCAAGGGACTTGGGTTAGTTTCCTATCTGTGCAGCTAGATATGTGACTCTGGGTGAGTTATTAACTTTATTAGGTCTTTGTAGCCTTTACTCTGAAACAGAGCTCATAAGACCTGTGATGCAAAGGTATTCTGGGCTCCAAATGAGGTAAGCTCCATGAAATCACTTTGAAATTCTCCTGGAGAATCTGAACCTTTACTTGGTGTTCCATTTTGTCTGAGATGAACCTTCCTGGTCTCTGCTGCCTCTTTATTGAAAAATCCCTCCTTAAGATTCAGAATTCCACTCATATATTGCCTCCTGGCATGTGGCATCCTTGGGTGACATATTGTACCCTTCAGATCTCAGGTTTGTCTTACTACAACAAAAGGGGACACTGGGATATATATTTTCCATCCACAAGCCACACACTGAATTGTTCCCCCTGAACTGTACCTTGATTATATTCATGGTCCTGGCATTTATTTGTATAGATTCTTTGCACGATCCCTCAGTTAAACTTTCAGCTCTTGGACTCTGAACGTATCATTTGGTTCCCAAAGGTTCCCCCTCTCAGGGTAATTCATGCCCCAAAGCCTCATACTTAGGCTGACCTCCTATGTCAAACACTCTTTTCTGGCTCACCCTAACTCAATGGATTTTCCTTAGATTTGAGAAGAAGAAGAAACAAACACAAAAAAATTGTTAGAGATGGACAGGAAGACTGCCCAAACCAGAACATGTGTATTAAAAAGGTAGCAGCTATTTTAATTAGGAATTTACAAATGGAGCCAGATGAGACACATTAAACTTTTCTTTTGGTTGTTCATTCCCAATAAGGAGTAGTCATCCCTTCTACCCTGCCTCTGTAGTGGTAGTAGGTTTACAGTATGCTATAGTGAGAAGGATTTTATAGTTGTTCCCAGGATGGAATGGAGTAATTGATTTGCAATTCTTCCAAGGACACAGAAAGGGGGAATTGGCGGCACCTGTGCCATATTTGTGCCATCCTTGATCTAGTCCAACGTCTTCTACAGTTAATGAATCTTATTGTCATCTTTGGACTAGACGTTCTTTCTGGTCCTTGACGGTTTTACATTCTCAGTGCCTGGTCCCTCCCATTCAGAAGGCACTGTGGGTAAGATGCTCTCCAAAGGTGAGGTATAGCAGGATGATGGATGATTTTTCTGCCACTATGTCACTCCTGAATTTTCATCACCGCATTCCTGATTTGACAAGTGATTTAGCGTCCCAGGCTGGGGAAGGACTGATGGATGAATCGGTCCTCTGTGCATGGCTGTTGGGCAGGAAATTAATAAGAATGCTAGCTGACATGATCTATGGTACTGTAAGCTCATTATGCCTGATTAGCTTCCAGCCTTTCACTCCCTCTGACAGCTACAGGGCCTCAAGGTTTCCAATGGCAACCGTTTCCCTTTCTCTAGCTGATTGCTAGGTCTCTGACCATGAAACCAGACCACCCCCTACCACCACAGACTTGTTAGAGTGGGGACTTTTCTGCATAGTGTTACCTCCTCCTCTTGGCAGTGGGAAGGTAAGCTCCTGGGTTGTCTAAGTGGTGTTGACAGTGAGGCCCTTTGAACTCAGGAAACAAAGTTTGAAGGGGTCAGTTCAGTTCAGTTGATCAAGTTCTTATCAAGCTACTTACTATGTGCTGACATCTGTATTCATTATGGAAGAGGCAATAGAAGGAGACCTCATGAAGCTGAAAATAAGGGAGAAGTATTTTAATTTCTATAGCAAATATTTATGAAATACAGTGGCCCCAAGCACTGTGGTAGGCATTAGGAACAAAGGGTTATGGATAAGTAGATAAAATGAAATAGATGAGAGTGCCATAAATGAATTCAAATCTATATATATTTGAATTTACATATTATTATATGAATATAATTAAATATATATGTTCAAGTGAATTCAAAATGATGTCTAATACATATATATATTCGTATACAAACATACATATATTTATTCATGAATATATTCATACATACATATATTTATGTATATATTCTAAAAGCACCTACTATACCTATTATATCCTCAAAATTGGGTTAACCTCTCTTTGGCATCATCTTTGTCATCCTGAACCCTTGTCACCTCGTTCATACTCCCCAAAAACATACTTTTTTGTACTTTTATTTCAGGTTTTACTTTATTTTGTTTTTCAAATAGCCATAGATTAGCTTACATTTGTCATTTTGTATAAGACATATGGGTTGAGATTTCAGTTTCAGTAGAGATGGGAGAGAAATGAATAGTGAATAAATCTAATTTAGGTAAATATTACTGCCAGTTTTTATAGTAATTATTTTTATGAATATAGATTCTAAACAAATCCACTTGAAAGTGCTATTGATTCTTCTCCCGTGGGCAGCCAAGTGGAGACTTTTGCTATCTTGGTGGAGTAGAAATGAGATAGATTTTAGCTTTAGGGTAAAACTCAAAAGTTACTGAGGCAGAGAGAGCTCTTCCCTGATCCCATTCATGCGGTGAGGCTTTCTGTTACATGAGAAGTGTATTTTCTTTATCAGGCAAGGGTTTATTGGGGCACCTGCTGCAGTAAGAGAGGGTGAGAAAAAAATAACATATTCACTTGCTCACCTGCTCACTGAGGTGGGGACGAGCTTATTCTTTGTATCAGGTGAGGGTATGGATGTGTCCAAGGCTTGGGCCAGAGGGTCAGCTTAGGCGTTTTGCCCACTCTTCTGTAGTGTTAAGTACAGGAGGCATGCTCAATTGAAATTGAGTCTCTAAAAGTCATACAGTGCCATGCAAATTTTAATAATTATTATCTACTACGTAGGGCTTCCCTGGTGGCTCAGATAGTAAAGAATCCACCTGCAATGCGGGAGACCAAGGTTTGATCCCTGGGTTGGGAAGATTCCCTGGAGAAAGGAATGGAAACTTACTCAGTATTCTTGCCTGGTGAATTCCATGGACAGAGGAGCCTGGTGGGCTACAGTCCACAGGGTGGCAAAGAGTCAGACGTGACTGAGTGACTCACACACACACACACACGCACACATACAACCTAGCACATGATCAGCGGGAAATAAAATGGACACACTTCTGCATATCTTTGGGTTGCTGCTGCTGCTGCTAAGTCGCTTCAGTCGTGTCCAACTCTGTGCTACCCCATAGACGGCCATGAGGCTCCCCCATCCCTGTGATTCTCCAGGCAAGAACACTGGAGTGGGTTGCCATTTCCTTCTCCAATGCATGAAAGTGAAAAGTGAAAGGGAAGTCGCTGAGTCTTGTCTGACTCTTAGCGACCCCATGGACTGCGGCCCACCAGGCTCCTCCGTCCATGGGATTTTCCAGGCAAGAGGGCTGGAGTGGGGTGCTATTGCCTTCTCCGATCTTTGGGTTAGGTCTAGTTTAATTTTAGCCTATGGAAAAGGATGAAGTTTTCTTCTTCTCACCATTCGTGGCCAACCACAGGGGACCTCATTAGTGACTAAGTTTGTACTTGCCACACCCCTATTGGCCTAAGTAATAGGGTCTGAAAATGTACATGGCCTTAGAACAATTCAGACATGGATTTAATAGCATTTAAAGGATAATAACCAGGCAGACATGCCCAGCCTCCCTGAAACTGTCTCTCAATGATCTCATAAGAAATTAACATTTGAGGTAGTGGGAAGTGCATTAGTCTGGGCAGATTGTGCAAATCTTAGTCCTTGATTAAAAGGGGGAGCAAAGGGCCTTGATCCTCCGCATTCCTTGGTCTCTTGTCATTAGCAAGACATTCTGGCTCAAGTTCGATTCAATTTGCAAAAGATTTTTCAAATACTTTAAGAGGCTGTTTTTTCCTCTCTTTCTTTCCCAGGGATCGTGGAGGGTGGTGTGGTTTGCTTGCCATGTGAACTCAAGTGAGTCATTCCAAGTCTCTGAAGCTGTTTCCTCATGTATGAAATGGAACTCAAAATCTCTACCCTGTCTACCTCTGAGGTTGTTTGTGGAACTGAGTCAGCAAAGAGAGAGAAGATCCCTTAAAACTCTGTGGAAATATAAGGATTCTTTATTATCAGGGGTTTCTGGAGGGAGTACAAGGAAGGTATGTTGCTGTCTTCACAGATCAACACCAATGTTTTCAAAATCAAGTTGACACATACAAATTAATAGTCCCATCTTGATATGCTCACTGGACAAGAACAAGCACAGACACTAAAGTACCGGCTGACCTGCTCACCCCGGCCCCATCCCACTTCCTGCAAGTGCGTATTTGTGGTTTTGGACAGCTTGCACTGAGAAGTGATCAGCTTTGATTTTCTTTCTTTTTTCCCCACACAGCCATAGATTAGCCTACTTCTGTCATTCTGAATAGATATGAAGACTGAAATGTCAATTTTAATAGTGATGGTGAGAGCAAATTAATATACAGTGAATCTGATTGAGCTCAATATTACTGGCAGCAATTTTATGATGATCATTTGTATGACTATAGAGTTCTAAAGAAATAGAACTTGTAGGTTTCTTGGTGGTTCTCTTTCCCATAGACAGCCAAGCAGAATGTTTTGCTCTGATCCTGGTGGAGTAGAAAGGTGATAGATTTTAGCCTATCTTAGGCTAAAATAGAACTCAGGCAATTCTGAGTTCCAGCCTTGATCAAATTACTTACTTTCTACTTATGTATTATAACAGACCACTTTTTTTGTCAAACATTTTTAGTTGCACTTTCATATCTTACAAATCTTGTTGCTTGCAGGCCTTCTCACTCCTTGAAACAATGAAATTCAGGGCTTTGGGGAGAAGCCCAGTACCTTCATAAAACAACAGAGCTATTGCTCAATTTTGACTTAATGTTAGGCATCTGAGTCCATAGCAAGTTAAAAGTTTAAAGGGAGTTTTTTTGGAGGAAGAATACAGCAGTTAGGATTTGCATTTGGTTTCATGTCACAGAAATCTAGCTAGTAAGACTTTATCCATAGAGTTTTATTTAGTCCGTTTGTGTGTGTGCGTGTGTGTGGGGGTGTGTGTGTGTGTGTGTGGGTGTGTGTTTTCTTACATAACAACAAATCCAGAGGCAGGTAATTCAGAACTAGTGTGGTGGCAACACAATGTTCTTTGGGACCCCATGATGGTTGGTTTTGTGTGTGAACTTGGCTAGACTACTATAGACTATAGTCTCCAATTAACTTAGTGTTGGGAAGGCATTTCCTAGATGCAATTAAAATCTGCAATCAGTTTTCTCTAGGCAAGGAAGATTATCTTAGACAATCTAGGTGGCCCTGATTCAGTCCATTCAGAGCAGATCTTCAAAGCAGAACTGAGGCTTTCCCGAAGAAAGAAAGAATTTCACTATAGATTGCAGCTTTTTCCTGGACCCCAGAGTTTTAGCTCACCTTTCCTGACAAGCTGCCTTACAGGTTTTAGACTTGCCTAGCCTAGACAGCCCCTATGGTTACATAAATCAGTCCTTTGCAATCTAGCTCGCTCTCTGTCACCGTCCCCAACCCCCGGAACTAGTTCTGCTTCTCTATGGAACTGTGCCTGATACAGACCCAGACTCCTACCTTTCTCTGTCACCATCTTTAGTTCTTGCAAGTTGGCTACTGCATGGCTGGGCGTCATGCCTACATTCCTGGCAGGAAGAAGGGGAAAAGAAAAAGGATAGAAACCCAAAACAAACACCAGTCCAAGCCTGTTCTCTTTTAACAAGGAAAACCCTACCCAGAGCCTTCCACTTGTAGCTCATTGGGGAGGACCGAGTCACATGACCAGGACTAGCATAGCAACCTTTGGGTCTGTGGAGGAGAGCACTTTTAACTGGGCACCGACCCTGAATAAAACAGAGGCTCTAGAGTAAGGAAGGACAAGGGAATGGAGATTGGGTTGGCAACTGCAGAGAAGATTTTTAAAATTCCTTTATCATATAAAGAACAAATCCTGAAAGTCTTAGATCACAGTTTCTTCTGTGATAAGCTATAGAAATATTCCTGGCCCCACCTGAGGCAACCAGGCCTTGAAGTAGAAGAACACATGTGTAGGAAATGAGAGCCCTGAGGCCCATGCCTTCCAACTAGAAAGATTCTGGGGAAAAAGAGAGAAATAAGAAAAGCAGGCAGATTGTGCCCTACCTCTCTCTGAACCTCAGCCCAACATAGAGAGAGCATTAGGTGTTAGCTGCCTAGTATGTAGGCAGGCCAAGGCACTGCCCTTGGCCTTATATTTAGGACTCTGAAAGGCGCTACAAATTCGAACTCATTGGGATAGAATAGGGAGACAGAGGGATAACCAGAACTAGTTTTTTCCAAGCCATCCATCTCCCCTGTGTGCTATGAACAGGTGACCCAAATTTCCCACATGACCCTGGCAGGCTTGGAAGGTGATTGAGTTCAGAGGCAGCAAGCTTGCCTTAGGGGCTTCCAAGCTGGTGCTAGTGGTAAAGGACCCATCTGTCAATGTTGGTAGACGTAAGGAACACGGGTTCCATCCCTGGGTCGGAAAGATGTCCTGGAGGAGGGCATGGCAACCCACTCCACTATTCTTGCCTGGAGAATCCCATGGACAGAGGAGCCTGGTGGGCTATGGTCCATAGGACCGCAGAGTCAGACATGACTAAAACAACTTAGCATGCACCCAAGCTTGCTGTAGGACCTGCTGTAATGAGTAAGAAGAGCCAGGGCCAGGATGAAGAGCATGGCGGGGACTGGAGGTGAGGCCTCGGCAGAACCTGAAGTGTCAGAGACAAAGGTATGAACAAGTGCCCCAGGACCTTCAGGAGCTGAGGGGGAATGGGAGGAGGCGGGGAAAGGCATAGAGACCTTGAGTTACTTAGCTTTCACCATTGGTAGCAAAGAAGGGCACTGTCCAGACACAGGGGTAGTTGCCAGAAGTAATAGCAGTGGCCAGTCCAGGGAGCAGCTCTAAACAGTCCCTCCACAGAAGAGGGTGACAATGGTCTCAGTGTCCAGGTCTCGGTCTGCTGCCTTTGGTCTCTCTCCACTAGACAGGAGCAGGAGAAAAGGGCCAAATATGAGTGATTGAGTCAGTTTCACCCAAAGAAAGCTAACTAACCGCAAAGGACTGCTAACTTATTGCATCAGAATGTATGTGCAGCAGACTGGATTAGAATAGTCCTCCCATCCCCACCCCTCAACTGCCCAGGAAATGGACAGTCACTCAGAGTTTAACTCATGAAAGTTAAGGAGAAAATGAACTATATTTCTTTGCACATTAGAATCAGTGTGTAATTTTGCAATCCCCTCCCCCACCATGTAAGATAAAGACGATAATACCTCCTGAGGTGGTGAATGAATCTCTCCCCCTCTGTAAATGCTCAGGTGAGTCATACATGATTAATGGGGTAGCTTAATATTAGTCACCTGTACTGATTGGCAAGCAGGACCTAAACAAAGCAAGGCTTCCTGTCACCCTTGGGATAGCAAAGTAAGGAAGGTGCCCAGGAGCACACATCCCGATCAGATTGTCACATTTTCTACCCCACATGTTCCCCCTCCACCATCACCCATATGTGTTACTTTACCTTGTTTCTTTTCCTTCATAGTGCATCACAATACTGTTTATGTATTTTTATTGTTTATTCTACACCTCTAGAAGGGCAAGAGCCATATCTAATTTCCTGAAAACTTAGGTATATAGTAGACATATATTAACTAATTAGTTAATGATGCCATTGCTTCCTTAGAGCCCTATGAAATCCAAGCATGGCCCATCATACATGGGAGCATTTTCATCAAAGGAAAAATAGCTTTCTCGCTGCAGTCACTATCCACTAATATAATTTGCTAATTTTAATTTAGTTTTCAAAACCAGTGAAAAATTAGCATTTTAATAAATACCAACTTTGAAGTATTTATGAATTGAGATTCATATATGTGATGATCTATTTATTCTTATGTAAAATGCCTGTGTTTTTTTTTACATTTACAATGCCAATGTAACATGAATACCACTTCCAAGAATTCCATATCTAACCTCGCTTTCATTGTGATCTGTTTTCTACATTCTTTCATTACTCTTAGTGTTTTTGTAGGGGAATGAAGCTCTCCTATTAACCTCAGTTCAGTTCAGTTCAGTCGCTCAGTCATGTCCAACTCTTTGCGACCCCATAAACGGCTGCACACCAGGCCTCCCTGTCTATCACTAACTCCCAGGGTCCACCCAAACCCATGTCCATTGAGTCGGTGATGCCATCCAACTATCTCATCCTCTGTCGTCCGCTTCTCCTCCTGCCCTCAATCTTTCTCAGCATCAGGGTCTTTTCAAACGAGGCAGCTCTTCGCATCAGGTGGCCAAAGTATTGGAGTATCAGCTTCAGCATCAGTTCCTTCCAATGAATATTCAGGACTGATCTCCTTTAGGATGGAATGATTGGATCTCCTTGCAGTCCAAGGGACTCTCAAGAGTCTTCTCCAACACCACAGTTCAAAAGCATCAATTCTTCGGTGCTCAGCTTTCTTTATAATCCAACTCTCACATCCATACATGACCACTGGAAAAACCATAGCCTTGACTAGAGGGACCTTTGTTGGCAAAGTAATGTCTCTGCTTTTGAATATGCTATCTAGGTTGGTCATAACTTTCCTTCCAAGGAGTAAGCGTCTTTTAATTTCATTGTTGCAATCACCATCTGCAGTGATTTTGGAGCCCAGAAAAATAAAGTCTGGCACTGGTTCCACTGTTTCCCCATCTATTTGCCAAGAAGTGATGGGACCTGGTGCCATGATCTTCATTTTCTGAATGTTGAGCTTTAAGCCAACTTTTTCACTCTCCTCTTTCATTTTCATTAAGAGGCTCTTTATTTTATTTTATTTTATTTTTTGTTCTTCAATTTTATTTTATTTTTAAACTTTACAAAATTGTATTAGTTTTGCCAAATATCAAAATGAATCCACCACGTTCCCCAAGTTCTTCAATTTCTGCCATAAGGGTGGTGTCATCTGAATATCTGAGGTTATTGATATTTCTCCCAGAAATCTTGATTCTAGCTTGTGCTTCCTCCAGACCAGCGTTTCTCATGATGTACTCTGCATAGAAATTAAATAAGCAGGGTGACAATATACAGCCTTGACATACTCCTTCTTCTATTTGGAACCAGTCTGTTGTTCCATGTCCAGTTCTAACTGTTGCTTCCTGACCTGCATATAGGTTTCTCAAGAGGCAGGTCAGGTGGTCTGGTATTCCCATCTCTTTCAGAATTTCCCACAGTTTATTGTGATCCACACAGTCAAAGGCTTTGGCATAATAAATAAAGCAGAAACAGAAGTTTTTCTGGAACTCGCTTGCTTTTTCCATGATCCAGTGGATGTTGGCAATTTGATCTCTGGTTCCTCTGACTTTTCTAAAACCAACTTGAACATCTGAAGTTCACAGTTCACATATTACTGAAGCCTGCCTTGGATAATTTTCAGCATTACTTTACAAGCGTGTAAGATGAGAGCAATTGTGCAGTAGTTTCAGCATTCTTTGACATTGCCTTTCTTTGGGATTGGAATGAAAACTGACCTTTCCCAGTCCTGTGGCCACTGCTGAGTTTTCCAAATTTGCTGGCATATTGAGTGCAACACTTTCACAGCATCATCTTTCAGGATTTGAAATAGCTCAACTGGAATTCCATCACCTCTACTCGCTTTGTTCATAGTGATGCTTCCTAAGGCCCACTTGATTTCACATTCCAGGATGTCTGGCTCTAGGTGAGTGATCACACCATTGTGATTATCTGTGTCATGAAGGTCTTTTTTGTACAGTTCTTCTGTGTATTCTTGCCACCTCTTCTTAATATCTTCTGCTTTTCTTAGATCCCTACCATTTCTGTCCTTTATTGAGCCCATGTTTGCATGAAATGTTCCCTTGGTATCTCTAATTTTCTTGAAGAGATCTCTAGTCTTTCCCAATCTATTGTTTTCCTCTATTTCTTTGCATTGATCATTGAAGAAGGCTTTCTAATCTCTCCTTGCTATTCTTTGGAACCCTGATTTCAAATGGGTATATCCTTTTGAAATGAGTATATTCCTTTTCTCCTTTGCTTTTCACTTCCCTTCTTTTCACAGTTATTTGTAAGGCCTCCTCAGACAGCCATTTTGCTTTTTTCCATTTCTTTTTCTTGGGGATGGTCTTGATTCCTGTCTCCTGTACAATGTCACACACCTCCATCTGTAGTTTATCAGGCACTCTGTCTATCAGATCTAGTCCCTTAAATCTATTTCTCACTTCCACTGTATAGTCATAAGCGATTTGATTTAGGGTTCAGTTCAGTTCAGTTCAGTCGCTCAGTCGTGTCCGACTCTTTGCAACCCCATGAACTGCAGCACGCCAGGCTCCCTGTCCATCACCAACTCCCGGAGTTCACTCAGACTAATGTCCATCGAGTAGGTTATGCCATCCAGCCATCTCATCCTCTGTCGTCCCCTCTCCTCCTGCCCCTAATCCCTTCCAGCATCAGAGTCTTTTCCAATGTGTCAACTCTTTGCATGAGGTGGCCAAAGTACTAGAGTTTCAGTTTTAGCATGATTTAGGGTAGGACCTGTTAATAGCTTGTAGGAAAGAAGTTCCAGAATGGCTTTCCAGAGTGCTTACTCCAAAGAATATGTGTGTGTATGCATGTGTGGATTTTATATACATACACACTCACACATATATTTGTGTGTGTGTTTTATATACATATACTCTGATGTCTATAATTATCACATAGAGTACATATATTTGAAGTATAGTACTTTATGAATCATGAAGTCAAAGCCAGAAGGCTCCTAAAGTTTATCACTCCAGTTCCCTTGTTTCAGAGTCAAGGAAACTTAAATCCAGAGAGGTCAAGGGATTTTTCAAAGATCAGAATCCTTAGGTGCCAGAGCAGTGCTTTGCATAGCAAGCTCTTGACTTTTGTTTGAGAGCCCTTTCTAGGACTCAGTCTGCCTTCAATAAATGTGTCTTCCATCTGGCTGGGAATTGGGTCCTACAACCAGCCTGAACACTTACCACTCTATTGGAGAGTAATGGTGAAAATACCCAATTTCTTAAACCCTATCAGTGAGGGAGCTCATTTGGAACCCTCTCTGTTAACAGGAAATTTTTGACCTTCTCCTGTAAGCTTCATTATTATTCCAGCAGGAAATTGGAAAGATTCTTATGTCAAAAAGACTGTGCTGGAATGATAAGCCAGATAGAGCTGCTAATGGAGGGTATCTGTGGAGGAAAGCAAGGATAAGGATGGAGGGGTAAAGGGAAGGATGGACAGATATGATGGAGAAATGAGAAGACAAAGAAAGGAGGGAGCCAGTGAAAGATTAGAGGGAAGCAGAGAGACAGATGGACTTAGGGAACATACAAAAAGAAGAAAAGAGAGGAAGAAAGAGAAAAGGGAAGGTGAAGGCAGAGACAAACACAAGATATCCAAAAGCCAGAGGACTTAGAATAAGCTTATTTTTAAAGGGTATATTAGTTCCTTTTCCAGATACCATGTGCAATATATTTTTCTTCAACCTCCAGACACCTTTTCAGGTGAAGTACCTCCATATTTAAAGCATTGGGTCCAATTGCTAACCTAAAAAGTTCAAATAAACACACCATTTTCCTTGAATTTTCAGACTTGTTTGTAGCATACTGGCATCCTGGAAAGAAAGAGATACAGAAGAGAGACAAGGAGAGGAGAGGGTGAGGCGAGACAGGCAGAGCAAAACCAAGAGCTAGGAAAAAAGATAGGTATGATTCAGAAGCTTAGACCAAGAAAGCTACATGAAGAGCTAAGACAGAGACATGTACCATGCAACTCTGCAACTCGACCGCAGAAGTGAAGCATGTGGGGGGCCTGGAATGGGAAACCCTAGAGAATCAAAGGCCAAAAACATGTCTTCCAAGGGTATGGGGTTTTGAGTGGAAGTAGATTTGGACTGTGAGATGGTTCTCTCTTTAAAGAACAGAGTGGAGGGGTTCTTTTCAATACACAAATCTGAAGAAAGAATGGGGGATCTATTTTTTCTAACTTGCTTATACAATACTACAAGCTCTGGAGAGGTTATGAACTGAGTTTTGAGCCCCTGAAACTCATATGTTGAAGGCCTAACTCCCAGTGTGAATGTATTTGAAGATACAGCCTATGGGCAGATAAAAGGTTAAATGAGGTCATACAGTGGGGCCCTGATCTCATAGGACTTATGTCCTCATAAGAAGAAGAGGAGACACCATTTCTTTATTGCTTCTTCATTCCCTCCTTCCTCCTCTCTCTCTCCATACACAGAGGAAAAGTTATCTGAGGACAGAGCAAGAACACAGCCATATGCAAGCAAGGAAGAGATTGTCACCAGAAACTGAATCTGCCCACACCTTGATCTGGGGCTTCTAGACTCTAGAGAAAATTAATGTCTGTTGTTTTAAGCTACCCAGTCTGTGGTATTTTGTTATAGCAGCCTGGGCTGACTAATATAGGCCATATGACATTCAATTAGGTTTTGTCAAATGCCTTTATTTATAGGCATCAAAATTTACAGCCAGACCTGACAAATAGTGGTTCTCAATAAACTTGTGTTGAAAAAGATCAATAGGTAGGTATTTTTACCAGTTTACATGAAGCTAATTATAATGTAATAGCAACAACATTAACATATGAGATAATAAGAAGCTATGTAAATGTTAGTTGATTTTGTATTTGATCCTCACAGTAACTCAAGAGACACAATTACTATTATCCTACCCATTTTACAGATGGGAAAATGGTCTTACCCCTTTCATGCTTCAGTGTACTGAAGGTCCCTCATTAGGTAGGTGTCAGGGCCAGGCTCAAATTCACACCTTTTGGCTTTTTCTGTGGCTCTTTTCCACCAGAAGTGCTTCTTCTTGGGGAAGAAGTTAGAACTCACTTGCTGAAGTTACTGCTTTTTTGAATCTGTCTGAAAAATCTCATGTGTTTCTTCAGAGCTCAATGTGATCATAGCCAGAAATTTTTGGCAAAGATTTTTATCATCACAATATGTTCTGAACGACTAATGGGTTGAAGTGGATGGTGAAGCATGACATCTATCCATAATGCATGGAGGATGGGTCAGGAGGAGCAAGGGGAGGGGTGAGCAAAGCCCCCCTGGAATCAGGAACACTATGTGAACCATTGGAAGTTACATTAAACAGAGAGGAGGAATGTCGAAGTCCTGGAATTGAGAGAAATCTAATACTGGAGCGTCAAGGCAGAGTAATTTAGAAGTTCAGAGCAAGGAAAATAGAAAATGACATCTGATACAAGAAAATGTCTCTGACCTGGACAATAAAATAAAATTAGCCTGCACTGCATGTTGGGAAGGCACGGTTTTAAAGAAAGGGAATTTTGGCAATGGCTAGTGACTTAGCTTTATGCAAGGGAAAAAAAAAATAACTACATAACTATGCTTTTTTTCTTTGACTCCTGGGTGGACAGTTTCAAGTTGCATTTATTGAGCACCTGTCTACCATAGCTATGGCCAAATCAACAATGTTACCTTGTATTGGCTTTCTCACCTTCCTCTTTTTCACATGTGTTTTTCTCCTGCCCCTCATCCCCTTTTTCTGGACTCACTTCATAAATAAACTGCCTGCATTTTTGTCTTGAGTTCTGCCTTTGAGGGAAACCAGACTAAGAGAGTTGATTATAGTAGTCTTAGAATGACATTTTGGGGATTGATCAGTAGGCTCTTTGGGATCAAAAGCTTAGTTTCCAAGAAGGGAACTTCAACCAGGTGACACAATAAGATTTCCACCGAATTTCAAACTGTATTTTCACCTGGCCATTTTGGGCTCTGGTATCTTTAGACCAAGAAGCAAAGAAGGAGTTGCTGAGTTGGTGGGGGTAATGGATCCTGACTCCCAAGAGAAGCTAGGGTTGCTGCCACAGAATGGAGGCACGGATGAGTACATCAGAAACTCAAGGGACTCATCTTCCATGTATGGTGAGAATGATGAGTTGACAACTGAAGCAACCATGCCCAAGAGCTGCCATGGGCTTAGACACCTTAGAGATGTCATCTTGGGGCAGGTCGCCAGGAAAGCAGCCTAGACTGACTCAACTGCTAGATGGGAGTGACGGTAACCTGTAGAAGGTGTTGGAGGAGTGAGGTGATAGATACTAATTAAGGCGTGGAACGGCCGAGACTGTGAGGATCTAGATTGTTTCACTTGCAGAATAGCGGGTAGGCACCTCCTGGAAGGAGATGAACTTAATGGAAGGCATGAGCAAATCTCAGTTCAGTTCAGTTCAGTCCAGTCACTTCACCATGTCTGACTCTGCGACCCCATGGACTGCAGCATGCCAGGCTTCCCTGTCCATCACAGATCCCAGAGTTTACTCAAGCTCATGTCCATTGAGTCAGTGATGCCATCCGACCATCTCATCCTCTATTGTCCTCTTCTCCTCCTGCCTTCAATCTTTCCCAGCATCAGGGTCTTTTCCAATGAGTAAGTTCTTCATATCAGGTGGCCAAAGGATTGGAGTTTCAGCTTCAACATCAGTCCTTCCAATGAATATTCAGGACTGATTTCCTTTATGATGGACTGGTTGGATCTCCTTGCAGTCCAAGGGACTCTCAAGAGTCTTCTCCAAAACCACAGTTCAAAAGTATCAATTCTTTGGCACTCAGCTTTCTTTGTAGTCCAACTCTCACATTCATACATGACTCCTGGAAACACAATAGCTTTGAGTAGATGGATCTTTTTTGGCAAAATAATATCTCTGCTTTTTAATATGCTGTCTAGGTTGGTCATAACTTTCCTTCCAAGGAGTAAGTGTCTTTTAATTTCATGGCTCCAGTCACCAACTGCAGTGATTTTGGAGCCCCCCCAAAAAACATCTACCACAGTTTCCATTGTTTTTCCGTCTATTTGCCATGAAGTGACAGGACCAGATGCCATGAACTTCGTTTTTTTAATGTTGAGTTTTAAGCAAACTTTTTCACGCTCCTCTTTCACTTTCATCAAGAGACACTTTAGTTCTTCTTTGCTTTCTGCCATAAGGGTGGTGTCATCTGCATATCTGAGGTTATTGATATTTCTTCTGGCACTCTTGATTCCAGCTTGTGCTTCATCCAGTCCAGCGTTTCTCATTATATACTCTGCATACAAATTAAATAAGCAGGGTGACAATATACAGCCTTGAAGTACTCCTTTTCCTATTTGGAACCAGTCTGTTGTTCCATGTCCAGTTCTAACTGTTGCTTCCTGACCTGCATACAGATTTCTCAAGAGGCAGGTCAGGTGATCTGGTATTCCCACCTCTTTCCAAATTTTCCACAGTTTATTATGATCCACACAGTCAAAGGCTTTGGCATAGTCTATAAAGCAGAAATAGATGTTTTTCTGTAACTCTCTTGCTTTATCGATGATCCACAAGTTTGGGCTTCTCTGATAGCTCAGTTGGTAAAGAATCTGCCTGCAATACAGGAGACCCCGGTTAGATTCCTGGGTCAGGAAGATCCCCTGGAGAAGGGATACGCTACCCACGCCAGTATTCATGAGCTTTCCTTGTGACTCAGTTGGTAAAGAATCTGCCGGCAATGTGGGAGACCTGGGTTCCATCCCTGGGTTGGAAAGATGCCCTGGAGAAGAGAAAGGCTACCCACTCCAGTATTCTGGCCTGGAGAATTCCATGGACTATATAGTCCATGGGATCACAAAGAGTTGGACATGACTGAGCAACAGTGACTTTCACTTTCAGAGGATGTTGGCAATTTGATCTCTAGTTCTTCTGCCTTTTCTAAAACCAGCTTGAACATCTGGAAGTTCACAGTTCACGTATTGTTGAAGCCTGGCTTGGAGAATTTTGAGTATTACTTTACTAGCATGTGAGATGAGTGCAATTGTGCAGCAGTTTGAGCATTCTTTGGCATTGCCTTTCTTTGGAACTGGGATGAAAACTGACCTTTTCCAGTCCTGTGACCACTGTTGAGTTTTCCAAATTTGCTAGCATATTGAGTGCAGCACTTTCACAGCATCATCTTATAGGATTTGAAATATTTCAGCTGGAATTACATCACCTCCACTAGTTTTATTTGTAGTGATGCTTCCTAAGGCCCACTTGTTTTCACATTCCAGGATGTCTGGCTCTAGGTGAGTGAGCACACCATTATGGTTATCTTTGTCGTGAAGATCTTTTTTGTATAGTTCTTCTGTGTATTCTTGCCACCTCTTCTTAATATCTTCTGCTTCTTTTAGGTCCACACCATTTCTGTCATTAATTGAGCCCATCTTTGCCTGAAATGTTCCCTTGTTATCTCTAATTTTCTTGAAGAGATCTCTAGTCTTCCCCATTCTGTTGCTTTCCGCTATTTCTTTGCATTGATCACTGAAGAAGGCTTTCTTATTGCTCCTTGTTATTCTTTGCAACTCTGCATTCAAATGGGTATATCTTTCCTTTCCTCCTTTGCTTTTCACTTCTCTTCTTTTCAGAGCTATTTGTAAGTCCTCCTCAGACAGCTATTTTGCTTTTTTGCATTTCTTTTTCTTGGAGATGGTCTTGCTCCCTGTCTCCTGTACATTGTCATGAACCTCTGTCCATAGTTCATCAGGCACTCTATCAGACCTAGTCCCTTAAATCTATTTCTCACTGCCACTGTATAATCATAAGGGATTTGATTTAGGTCATACCTGGATGGTCTAGTGGTTTTCCCTACTTTCTTCTATTTAAGTCTGAATTTAGCAATAAGTTGTTCACATCTGAGCCACAGTCAGCTCCCGGTCTTGTTTTTGCTGACTGTATAGAGCTTCTCCATCTTTGGCTGCAAAGAATATAATCAATCTGATTTTGGTGTCAACCATCTGGTGATGTCCATGTGTAGAGTCTTCTCTTGTGTTGTTGGAAGAGGGTGTTTGCTATGACCGGTGCGTTCTCTTGGCAAAACTCAATTAGCCTTTGCCCTGCTTCATTCTGTACTCCAAGGCCAAATTTGGCTGTTACTCCAGGTGTTTCTTGACTTTTGCATTCCAGTCCCCTATAATGAAAAGGACATCTTTTTTGAGCGTTAGTTCTAGAAGGTCATGTAGGTCTTCATAGAACCATTCAACCTCAGCTTCTTCAGCATTACTGGTCAGGGCATAGGCTTGGATTACCGTGATATTGAATGGTTTGCCTTGGAAAGGAACAGAGATCATTCTGTCGTTTTTGAGATTGCATCCAAGTATTGCATTTAGGATTCTTTTGTTGACTATGATGGCTCCTCCATTTCTTTTAAGGGATTCCTGCCCACAGTAGTAGATATAATGGTTATCTGAGTTAAATTCACCCATTCCAGTCCATTTTAGTTCGTTGATTCCTAAAATGTCGATGTTCACTCTTGTTATCTCCTGTTAGATTATTTCCAATTTGCCTTGAATCATGGACCTAACATTCTAGGTTCCTATGCAATATTGTTCTTTACAGCATTGGACCTTACTTCCATCATCAGTCACATCCACAACTGGGTGTTGTTTTTGCTTTGGCTCTGTCCTTCATTCTCTGGAGTTATTTTTCCAGTGATCCAATAGCATATTGGGCAGCTACCAATCTGGGGAGTTCATCTTTCAGTGTCCTATCTTTTTGCTTTTTCATACTGATCATGGTTTTCTCAAGGCAGGAATACTGAAGTGGTTTGCCATTCATTCCCTTCTCCAGTGAACCACATTTTGTCAGAAGTCTCCACCATCACCCAGCTGTCTTGGGTGGCCCCACATGGCATGGCTCATAGTTTCACTGAGTTAGAAAAGGCTGTGGTCCATGTGATTAGATTGGTTAGTTTTCTGTGATTGTGGTTTTCAGTTTGTCTGCCCTCTGATGGAGAAGGATAAGAGTCTTATGGAACCTTCCCGATGGGAGAAACTGACTGAGCTGAGGGGGAAACTGGGTCTTATTGGGGCGGGGCCATGCTCAGTAAATCTTTATGCTTGAACAATGGGGTCAGTAGCCAGTGAATAAATTCTGCCTCCACTGACCTCCTGGGCAAATAGTTCTGAGATACATTCTAGAAGACTCCTTAGGAGTGCTGGCAGGATCAAGCATCACTCTCCTGTGTGGTGACCAGATTAATAATGATTCATCCTCATATAAGTTTTCTTTCCTTTTCTCTTTCTGTCTGTTTCATTTGCTCTGCTCCCAACTCCTATTTCCAGGAATCATTTCCCAAATAAATTATTTGCACACTAGCCTTTGTCTCAGTGTCTACTTTAGGGGGGTAGGTAGGTTAAGATCATGTAGTTTTGAAATTGTCTTCTAATTGTACTGGCTAACTAGTCTTGTGTGTGTGTTAGTTGCTTAGTTGTGTCCGACTCTTTGCAACCCCATTGACCGCAGCCCCACCAGGCCTCTCTGTCCATGGGATTCTCCCGGCAAGAACACTGGATTGGGTTGTCATTTCCTTCTCCAAAAGGAACTATAGAAAGAAAGAAAGTGAAGTGGCTCAGTCGTATCTGACTCTTTGCAACCCCATGGACTGTAGCAATACTATATTACATATATAGATATACAGATATAGATATATTAAGTAAATACTATATTATTAGATTTTTATTTGTTTTGATGAATTGGAGACTGCTTACCTTTTAATTTGATGCAGGTTCTATCCCTCAGTTAGGAAGATCCCCTGGAGTAGGAAATGTAACCCACTCCAGTATTCTTGCCTGGAAAATTCCATGGACAGAGGAGCCTGGTGGGCTAGAGTCCATGGTGTTGCAAAGGACACTACTGAGTGACTAAGCACACACACACACCTTTTAATTTACTTTGAATTATTCACAGTATTCATTTTACTAACAGTTTGCAAACAATTTTTAACAATTCTTTTCTGTTGTCTATTCTTACAATCAGATTTTTGCCTTCCTGTGTCTGGTTCTCAGAATGATATTTGGGAATTCTCACTAGGGATGCTGATTAGATGGCTAATGACAAGGTGGGTAGTTAATCTTTCATAACAATTTATATTTGCTATGGATTTTTCCCTAGTCTGTTGCTTACTTTCTAAATTAGCTTTTTTTATTTTAAATTGTTGATCTTATATTTAATGTTTAATAATAGTCAATGATTAGGGAGATTAAACTATACATATTAACAACAAATAGCACTAGCTCTTAAAACTAGAACTATAACCAGAAAAATATGTTTATGGTATAACATTAAATGAAAACAGAGAATAATAAAACTGTATTATATTGAATACAATAACTATAAGAAAAGGTTGGCAGTGATTCTTCTGAGATAGTAACAGATAGTATAGTACTCTAGTCTTGGGCTAAAGGACAAAAATATTTTTAAAAAATCTTATATAATGCTGTTAAATTCCTTAAAAATATTTCTAAAGTAAATAGCAGTTAAACACATGCAATTTTTGGTGTCAAAGTAAACTGATGTGATTCAAATCTGATTGTGTCTGTCTTTTCCATGCAGTTGGTAACACACAGGGCTTTGTTCTTTCATTTGGAGAAAGTCACACTTTATTAATAATAACAACCCAATCTCTTGAGGGATCACTGAGCAGAGGCACAGGGCTTTGGAATGCTAGGTTCTGCCCCTGCTTTCAGGATATTTGGAAAACATTTCCCTGGAAGCTAAAGGAGCAGGGAATTTGCTTTTTTTCAATGGCCTCCTCAAACACATGTAACTTACTGGAGCTTAAAGACTTACATTTGTAAAAGCCATTAGTGTCGATTAATGTAGACAAATGATTGAAATAGGGACATTGGGAGGTGCAACTCCGCACCTTGTACCATTTATGGGCAGGAAATGAGGAACAATTAGGTTGGTGAGGCTGGAAAACACCCCACTAGCCTTGCCTGCATGGGGTCAGCTTCAGTAAAGCTCAGGGGGAGTGTAATGGGAGAAGGACTGGGGCCAGGACAGCGACAGATGGGAGCAACAGACAGCAGTTTTGGCCAAAGCAGACTTCTCAGCTTTGCTTTTCCATATTGGACGTTGCTGGTAATACTGATGACAACTTGCACTGGGTTCTTACAAATATCTTGGACGTATACTCAGTCATTGATTAATTCATCTACTTTCTCAGTCAACAGATGTTTTCTGAGCACTTTGTCTGTTCAAGGGAACCTGTGGTGAACGGGGCATAATTTCTACCTTTCTAGAAGTGATAGTCTAGGGAATTTCAGGGTAGTGTGATGGAACATGGGGGCTGTAGGAGCTCACAGAGAGTCACTTAAATCTAGTTGTAGATGTTATGGAAGGCTTTCCATAGGAGGTGAAGTGTAAGGGGAGATGTGATGGGCAAATAGAAATTCTCATTTTAAATAATGAGAAAACTGACTTAGAAAGTCGAAGCCATCTGCCCTAGCACAGAAAACAAAGAGGAAGCCAACTCATATCTGGCTCTAAGGGCAAAATAACATAAATGTTTCCAATGGGAGTTGACCTGCTTATATGCCTAATGCATTTTGAATTTTTTATTGAATTATTTGTGAAAAATTGCATTTCATACTCTCTGCTTGAGTAGGCTAGGAAGTGGATGATTTTTTTTTTTTTTTCATTTTCTTACTACAGTTCACTCAAACACAGACTTCTCAAATAACTCCAAGGCACTTTGCTTTGCCATAAGGGGCACATAAGCAAATTCTATGATGTGTCTGTGTTCTAGACTCATGGTCTGGTGGAGAAGGCTGTGACAAGGATGAGAAGAGAATTTCTCAAACTGTGAGATAGGGGAGTAAGAAATTCCTTCTGGTTTTGTTTAGAGAATATGATTAAAAGATTTGGATAGACCTAAAGAGGTATAATATTTGAGTAAGGCCTTAAAGTTGAAGACAGGGGAAGGGACCAACCTTATAAACAAGCCTTCATGTAATATGATATCATAGTGTGATGCTACATTTTGATATGACACTTTATGATAATGAAGTGTTATGTCTGCTGTTGGGTTTTTCTTTCTCCTGATTATTAACTATATCTCTTCCAACACCCATTTTTCTATCAGCCAACTCATATAAATGCTTACCTGGTTTAGTCTTTAAAATTGTACTTGGACTGGAAAATTTGATAACTCACTGAAGCACATGGTAGTTTAGATAACCGTTCAAACATTTTTAGAATGGGCATAACACAGGGATCACCATTTCAGGAGCAAAAAATATGGATGAGAATGTTTGAGCATAAGGGTCAGTTCAGTCACTCAGTCGTGTCCGGCTCTTTGTGACCCCATGGACTGCAGTACACCAGGCCTTCCTGTCCATCACCAACTCCCGGAGTTTACTCAAACTCATGTTCATTGAGTCAGTGATGCCATCCAACCATCTTATCCTCTGTTGACCCTTTCTCCTCATGCCTTCAATATTTCTCAGCATCAGAGTCTTTTCAAATAAGTCAGTTCTTTACATAGGGTGGCCGAAGTGTTGGAGTTTCAGTTTCAACATCAGTCCTTCCAGTGAATATTCGGGACTGATTTCCTTTAGGATGGACTGGTTGGATCTCCTTGCAGTCCAAGAGACTCTCAAGAGTCTTCTCCAACACCACAGTTCAAAAGCATCAATTCTTCAGCACTCAGCTTTCTTTATATTCCAACTCTCCATCCATACATGACTACTGGAAAAATCATAGCTTTGACTAGATGGACCTTTGTTGCAAAGTAATATCTCTTTTTTTAATATGGTGTCTAGGTTGGTCATAGCTTTTCTTCTAAGGAGCAAGTATCTTTTAATTTCATGGCTGCAATTACCATCTGAAGTGATTTTGGAGGCCCCGAAAATAAAGTCTGCCACTATTTCCACTATTTCCCCATCTATTTGCCATGAAGTGATGGAACCAGATGCCATGATCTTAGCTTTCTGAATGTTGAGCTTTAAGCCAACTTTTTCATGCTCCTCTTTCACTTTCATCAAGAGGCTCTTTAGTTCTTCTTTGCTTTCTACCATAAGGGTGGTGTCATCTGCATATCTGATGTTATTGATATTTCTCCAGGCAATCTTGTTTCCAGCTTGTGCTTCTTCCAGCCCAGCGTTTCTCATGATGTACTCTGCATATAAGTTGAATAAGCAGGGTGACAATATACAGCCTTGACGTACTCGTTTTCCTATTTGTAACCAGTCTGTTTTTCCATGTCCAGTTCTAACTGTTGCTTCTTGACCTGCATATAAGGATCCTGATAATATACTGAGGAGTTCATCCTTTTTTATTTTAATTTTTAAATTAATTTGTCTGCATTTAGTCTTGGTTGTCTCACGTGGGCTTGTTAGTTGTAGCATGTAAATTCTAGTGCCCTGACGAGGATGCAACCCAGGCCCCCTGCATTGGTAGTTTGGAGTCTTAGGCAGAGAGAAGTCCTAGGAGCATGCTTTTTCAAAATAGGGCCAGTTGTTACTCATGGACCAATAGATTATGGCCAGGGAGCAAGAGGTTTTCAGAGTTACTAGATTGTCTGATTTTCCAAGAGAAATCTGCATTTTTTGTGGATAATCTAAAGCATTTTAAATGTTAGCAGTAAATTACTGCTTTAGAATATACTAGGTGAAACAATTACGGTTAAAAACAGTCTGTAAATTGGATCCTATCTATAAGCCAGCAATTTGCAATGGCTGGCCCAATACAAACTGAACTAAGCTTTTGAGCACATTCCTAAGTTCCTTATTTATATGACTTATTTAATTCTCACAATAAACCTTTGGAAGCAGGAATGGTGATGAAGATGATCATGATGATGATGCCCATTTTACAAATGACGAAATGAGACAGAGGTTAAGTAATTCCAAGAACACCTAGTTATCAAATAGGAGAATCAACATTCAGTTGAAGGAAATCTAGCTCTAGAATTTGTGTTCATGATCACTATACTGCAGTGTTTCTCAAAATAAATGGCTTTATTTATTTTGTTTAAGGACCTCTTGACAACTATTGGAGGTACTCAGCCACCTTTTTCTGATCTTAATTTTGTTTTAGATAGTAGGGGTGCGAGAGACTTCCATGAATGTATGCAATCCCTCACTTATTTAAAGCATATTTTTCAGTAACATCAAACTGTATTGTCAAGAAGAATGGGCTTTGGAAACCTAGGCTCAGGATTGAATTCTTGCTCGGCCAATTATTGGCTGACTTGAGTCTTGATTTCCTCACTTGAACAATGAGGATATTGAAAAATACCCTTCAGGGTTATTGTGAAAAATGGAAGTAATGCATGAAAAATAACTTGGCTCAAAATAAGTGCTTGTTAAGTTAGAGACAGTATGATGGCAATGATCGTTTTGGCAAGGAATTTAACTAGTACACACAAGACACTGTGTTGTGGGGAATCAAATATTAATCCCATAGAGTTCCTGTCATAAGAAAATTGAGGTGTCAAGTAGTTAAGCAGAGGAGAAAATACACTTTAATACTTTTTTATAAATTGTGATAATATAAGGTACCATTAAGAGGTGTACAGGTGAGTATGTAAAGTAGAGATCACCATCATTGGAGATCAGTGAAGACTTCTTAGAGGAAGTGACATTTGAGCTACTTTTTTTCTTTGTTTTAAAGATAAACAAGTTTTAGGCAAAAGGATTTGAGGTTAAGGGGCCATAGATGAAATGAGATAGTTTGAGCAGAGGCACCAAGATGGGGCACATGGGTGTCCTGATTGTGGAAATACTAATTAGTTAAGTGAAAGCAGAGAGCAGGATGTGTGGAATACAATGGCTGTAGAAACATCTGTAGGACCATTCTTCAGGTTCAACCAACAGTTAGCATTGTTTCTCACCAATTGGTACACACAGGGTCTGTCTTCGCATATTACCTGGGCTGTAAAAGGGAAATGGAAGGGACAGCTGGCAAGTGTGCAAACTAGAGGGAAGGAACTTAATTTCCTGTTCAATCAAGGTTCGCTGACTTACGGAGAAGGGATTCCAGTTAGAAAGCCATATGTCCTCGAATAAAAGCAGGAGGAAGACATGTGGGATCCAAGAGTTCTATAAAACAAGTTGGAAATTGGGAGTTGTGAAAGTGTCTACTAGAAGAACCATTTGAAATCAATTGGCTCCACCTAAACTTTCCTAAGTGCAGAATGGAATACTTATCTGGCGAGTTCTCTCTTCACAACAAAGTCTACGTTCAAACCAGAAAAGCAATGCTATATGGTAGGAAAAAGGCCAACTGTGGAATCATTCACCCCTGGGTTCAAAGTCTGGGTCTTTTCCTGACAAGTTCTAAGAACTCAAACAAGTCTTTTGTCTCTCAGCTCCTGAACCATATATTCAAAAAAATAATAATATTTATTGTGATTTAATGGTATCATAATTAAACACTTTAAGAGGAGATGTTTATATTTTAGGGGTGTATCAATGCTGGTATCACCTACAGCATGGTGTAAACAGTCCATTCTCTGTGGTGCATTATCTTAACTTGGTGTCTCTGTTATAACATCCTGACATATGTCCATCACCTTGTTCCAAATTCCTTCAGGCTACATCCTTATCTCTGCATCCTTTCAAATTCCACTCCACTACAACTGAGGATAGGTGTGCCCAGTCAAAAGCAGTATGATGCAGGATAGAAAACATGGATTTGCAGTCATAAGCCATGGATTCTTAGCATTGGCTCTACCAATAAGTGTGGCTTTTGAGCTTCAACTTCCTCATATGAAAAAAAATAGTGAATAAATGAGACCATGTATATGAAAATATATGATACAGAACAGGTACTTAGTACATGCATAATAAATGATAGGGGTGGAAAGAAGAAAGCCAAGCAATTCCTGGCCACTGGGTCTAGACATTGGCTGTCTTGGGGTAGGACAAGGTGGTGCGGATGGAACAAAATTATCCACGATAGCTTCAGTTGCAGATGACTGTAGTCTTCCTGTGCTCTTGCTGACAAAACAAGACAACTTGTTTCTTTCCTAATCAACTTGTGTAGTTAAGCCTGACAGGGGTTCGCAGATAGAAACCAGAACTATTCATTCCACAACCATCTCCTGAATTTTTCATATCTTTGTCTTTGCTCAGTATATGCCCTCCATCTAAAATTCATTTCTTTTATATTTTACTCTCTGTTCTCTTTTATTATACCACTGAGGCTGAAAATTGAGTCTTATTTTTATTACATCTCCTATGCTTTCCTCTCACGACCCAGATAATCTCGACGGTGTGATCACTCACCTAGAGCCAGACATCCTGGAGTGTGAAGTCAAGTGGGCCTTAGAAAGCATCACTACGAACAAAGCTAGTGGAGGTGATGGAATTCTAGCTAAGCTATTTCAAATCCTAAAAGATGATGCTGTGAAAGTGCTGCACTCAATGTGCAAGCACATTTGGAAAACTCAGCAGTGGCCACAGGACTGGAGAAGGTCAATTTTCATTCCAATCCCAAAGAAAGGCAATGCCAAAGAATGCTCAAACTACCACACAATTGCACTCATCTCACAAGCTTATAAAGTAATGCTCAAAATTCTCCAAGCCAGGCTTCAGTAATACATGAACCATGAACTTCCAGATGTTCAAGTCGGTTTTAGAAAAGGCAGAGGAACCAGAGATCCAATCGCCAACATCTGCTGGATCATCGAAAAAGCAAGAGAGTTCCAGAAAAACTTCTATTTCTGCTTTATTGACTATGTCAAAGCCTTTGACTGTGTGGATCACAATAAACTGTGGAAATTCTGAAAGAGATGGGAATACCAGACTACCTGACCTGCCTCTTGAGAAACCTGTATGCAGCTCAGGAAGCAACAGTTAGAATTGGGCATGGCACAACAGACTGGTTCCAAATAGGAAAAGGAGTATGTCAAGGCTGTATATTGTCACCCTGCTTATTTAACTTATATGCAGAGTACATCATGAGAAACACTGGGCTGGAAGAAGCACAAGCTGGAATCAAGATTGCTGGGAGAAATGTCAATAACCTCACATATGCAGATGACAGTACCCTTATGGCAGAAAATGAAGAGGAACTAAAAAGCCTCTTGATGAAAGTGAAAGTGGAGAGTGAAAAAGTTGGCTTAAAGCTCAACATTCAGAAAATAAGATCATGGCATCTGGTCCCATCACTTCATGGGAAATAGATGGGGAAACAGTGGAACCAGTGTCAGACTTTATTTTTTGGGGCTTCAAAATCACTGCAGATGGTGACTGCAGCCATGAAATTAAAAGACGCTTACTCCTTGGAAGGAAAGTTATAAACAACCTAGATAGCATATTCAAAAGCAGAGATATTACTTTGCCAACAAAGGTCCGTCTAGTCAAGGCTATGGTTTTTCCAGTGGTCATGTATGGATGTGAGAGTTGGACTGTAAAGAAAGCTGAGCACCAAAGAATTGATGCTTTTGAACTGTGGTATTGAGAAGACTCTTGAGAGTCCCTTGGACTGCAAGGAGATCTAACTAGTACATCCTAAAGGAGATCAGTCCTGGGTGTTCATTGGAAGGACTGATGCTGAAGCTGAAACTCCAATACTTTGGCCACCTCATGCAAACAGTTGACTCATTGGAAAAGACCCTGATGCTGGGAGGGATTGGGGGCAGGAGGAGAAGGGGATGACAGAGGATGAGATGGCTGGATGACATCACTGACTCGATGGACATGAGTTTGAGTGAACTCTGGGAGTTGATGATGGACAGGAAGCCTGGCATGCTATGATTCATGGGGTCACAAAGAGTCTGACAGGACTGAGTGACTGAAGTGAACTGAACTGAACTGATGCTTTCCTCATATCACCTAACCCAAAGCTATGTATGTGGTAAGTTTTCAGGACTCCTTTTTTTCCTAAGGGAGGGTTAAAAAAAAAGAGGTTAAAAGAAAATAACTCATATACTCAGTCTAGTCCAAGGCTGCCATTTCTCAAACTGAGATCCACAAATTATAGATAGCATTCCACAAAGCACCTGAAGATATGTGTAAAATGTTGCATGTAAATCTAAATATGTATTTTTTTCTAGGTAGGGTATCCATAGCTTTTCTCTATTTTAAAAGCAGAACACAATCTACAAAATGCTCAAACTCAACCCTTATGCTTCATGAATGAAGCTTAAAGAAGTACAAGCCTAATGAAGCACATATTTTAGCTAAAGTAATATAGTCACCAAGAGACTAATAGAATCAGGAAGAGACACAGGACCTGCTGGTTTTCCTCCCAGAAGTCTTGACAAGCATATCGTAATTCATTCATCCATTCATTCACCCTTTCAACTCTTTCTTATATGGTTACTCTGCACTACTTATTATTTAAGTGCTGAGTTTAGAGCATTGAACCAAACAGACAAATATCCCTGCCTTCGTAAAGCTTACTTTTTAAAAATTTTATTGGAGCATAGTTGATTTACAATGTTGTATTAGTTTCTGCTGTACAGCAAAGCGATTCAGTTGTACTTACATACGTATACATATATCAACTCTTTTTAAGATTCTTTTCCCATATAGGTCATTATAGAGTATTGAGTCAAATTCCCTGTGCTGTACAGTAGGTTCTTCTTGCTGCTATTGTTCAGTCGCTAAAACGTGCAACTCTTTGTGGCCCCAGGGACTGCAGCATGCCAGTACTCCCTGTCTTTTGTTATCTCCTGGAGTCTGCTCGAAGTCACGTCCATGGAGTCAGTGATGCCATCCAACCATATCATCTTCCGTGGGCCCTTTCTCTTCCTGCCCTCAATCTTTCCCAGCATCAGGGTCTTGTCCAATGAGTCAGCTCTTTGATCAGGTGGCCAAAGTATTGGATCTTCAGACTTAGCATCAGTCCTTCCAATGAATATTCAGGGTTGATTTCCTTTAGGATTGACTGGCTTGATCTCCTTGCAGTCCAAGAGACTCTCAGGAGTCTTCTCCAGCACCACAGTTCAAAAGCATCAGTTCTTCAGCACTCAGCCTTCTTTATGGTCAAACTCTCACATCCATACATAACTACTGGAAAAACCATAGCTTTGGCTATATGGCCCTTTTTCAGCAAAGTGATAACTTTGCTTTTCAATATGCTGTCTAGGTCTGTCATAGCTTCTTTTAAGGAGCAAGCATCTTTTAATTTCACAGCTCAAGTCACTGTCAGCAGTGATTTTGGAACCTAAGAAAATAAAATCTGCCACCATCCACTTTTCCCCCATCTATTTGTCATGAAGGTTCTTACTAGTTTTTTATTTTATATATAGTAGTATGTATACTTACTTTCTAGAGGAAAGAGGCAAAAAATAAACAATTAAACTCATACTATTGAATATATCAGAAGGTGATTAGTGCCATGGAGAAAACTAATGGTGAGAAAGGAAATGGGAAGTGCCTCTGGAGAGGAGTGGCACTGGTTTAAATAAAGAGGTCAGAGATTTGGAGACTTTTGAGCTGTCACTGAATTACAGCTAATTCTTGTTATTTATGGACCTGTGTTCTATAAAGTTGCCACAAGTACCAAATTAGAAAATACTGAACCTTGGCTCCTAGGGGAAATATAGTGTTAGGCTCCTCTGAGCCTCTGTTCACAACACCTTTGTCAACTAATCAATTCATAATCCTGTTTTATGTGAATTTCTGTTTAAAGATACCTTATTTAATATATATTGTTGAATCATTAGCCTTGAGCTCACACCCAACAGTACTATAACTCATGGCTAAAGGAAGCTGGTCAAACACACACATACTTTTCTCTGTAAGGCACATCACAATCTTCCTACACTTAGAAACCCTAGACAGAATTGCAACTATGTTTGGTGGTGGCATTTTCAATAGTAAAATCACCAACAGAGAGCAAAAATGTGTGAAAAACCTGGCCTGTTAGAACACAAGGAGGACGCTCATTTATAGGGCAGGCCAAGATGAGAAGGCCAAGCATCTCCTAGTTTGAACTTAGCTGGTGTCGTGTGTGATGAGCATCTCAAAACCTTCTGCGCCTTGTGCATGTCTATGAATGAACATGAAAGCCCCCTAAGTATTGACTTGGGGGATTACAAATTAATTTTAGCAAGCTTGTGATTTCACACATATTTTGTTGTTGTTACTCAGTCACCAAGTCGTGTCCAACTCTTCATGACCCTATGGCCTGCAGCATGCCAGGCCTCCCTGTCCTTCAGCGTCTCCCAGAGTTTGTCCATGTCCATTGAATCTGTGATGCCATCCAACCATCTCATCCTCTGTCACTCTCTTCTCCTTCCACCTTCAATCTTTAACACATCAGGCTCTTGTCCAATGAGCCAGCTCTTCACATCAGGTGGTCAAAGTATTGGAGCTTCAGCTTCAGCATCAGTCCTTCCAAAGAGTAGTCAGAGTTGATTTCCTTTAAGATTGACTGGTTGGATCTCCTTGCAGTCCAAGGGACTCTCAAGAGTCTTCTCCCACACCACAGTTCAAGCACATCTGTTCTTTGGCGCTCAGCCTTCTTTATTGTCCAGCTGTCACATCCATTCACACATACAGAATCGACAAATCATGAGGACCAACTCTAGTTGGCTTGCTGGGAAATGGAGGTGGTTTCCTGGGAGACTGATTGATACCCAATGGTTTCCTAACTCTCTGCTCAGTGTTCTTTAATTGTTTATAATCTGTGCTTATTCGAAATGTTTGTTCTCAATTGCCATGGTATAAGACTTTTTTCTCTAAATCTACTCAAATGCTACTTAATGGGAAAAAGAGTGAGAAAAGCCAGATGTAGAAGCAGAGGAACTTTTTCATCTAGGAGTTTTGTTCAGGCAGACAGCCTGCTTGTATTTCCTGTGGACTTTTAAATTCAGGGGCCCAGATCCTAGCCGCTGTGCAGGGATAATTTGTGACTCCTTTACAGTATAATTAATCCCTTCCCCCACCTCACCTCTAACTCCCCAAGTCCCCTTCCCTATGGACATGGTCCAAAAACATTAGCAAAGTTTCTTTTCTGATTTGTGACTTGCCCCAAAGAGCACAATGTCTCTAATTAGGTGATTTTAATAAAAAAGTTAAGAGCAATTTTACATTGTCTTTAAACCAAAATTTTACCCCTCTTCTTCCCCCCAAACCCCCCACCAACCTGGGTAACACAATTCCAATTTTTAAATGAAAATCATTGGAAATGAAAATTATTACTAAAAAAACAGTTTGAGAAATGCAGTTGATTCTAGAAAACAGGACTCAGCAATGCAGATTGATTATGCTGCAGGAAGTCCTTGAATGGAGTGGAGAGATTGATCCCAAACATCAGACTAAGGAGGAGAAGAAGCTCAGAGTCTAGACCTAGTTCTGCTTGTATATCCTGTGTGACTTTAGGCAAGATTCTCCCTCTCTGTGCTTTCATTTCTTAACTGGGAAGTGAGGGGTTATATACTCTCTGCAGGGGTCTCCAACCTTCTCGGATCTAATGTCATGATCTGAAATGAAGCTGATGTAATAATAATAGAAATAAACTGCATGATAAATGTAACGCATTGAATCATCCTGAAACCACCACTTCTCCCAGTCTGTGGAAAAATTGCCTGCTAGGAAACCCATCCCTGGTGCCAAAAACGTTGGGGACCACTGCATAGGATAACTTCCAGCCTTAAGATTCTGGGACACTGGAAATATAAAATCTAATAGTACTCTTTATCTGTATCCATTAATTTATCAGAAAATATTTTGAAGTATGTTTTGAAGCCTAGCTTCTTTCTAAGAAAATCATGCTAAGGCTAAAAAAATTCAGAATTTGTAGAATATCAGAGTCACCATTGATGTGCCCAGAATATCTGCACTTTATTTATGCAGCCATGGTATTCCTGGTAACACAGTCTACATTTCCTCACACAAGAGCTAAAAACTTGTGATCTCACCCTTGCCTATCAATTCATATTCACTTTTCTTCATCCCAGCCTTTTTTTAATTCCCCCTATGTCAAGCCATGTAAAAGTTTTCTTTAATTCCCTCTCCGTATCAAGCACACTCATTTTTGCTCTCTCTTTGGGAAACCCATTTCCCCATTTGTTCTTTTGGAAGGGGTTTATTTGTTCAATGTTTAAGAAACTGTTCATATCTCGGCTCTTCCGGAAAGGCTTTCAGGTCTTTACCAGGTCTATCTGACTTCCCTTACTCCATACCAGTAAAGAGTTCTAGCAAAGTGCTGGTAACTCTGGTAAAAATTTATTTATAGACTCATATTTTTTGCTAGACTGTGAACCCCTGTCTACTTCCCTTACACAGAGTTTGACACCTGATATTCAGGAATGTTTGATGAATGAAGAATGAATAAATAAATATAAGATAAAAAAAAAAAAACACTTGGAAAATCAAAGCATGATTATTTCATTTTTTACCCCAAATTATGGGATCAACCTCTACTTAGTACTAGCCATGAATGCCACGAAAAATATGAGCCTAGTATTGCCAAATCTTTCAAATTTTCAAGAAAAGAAAAAAAGCCTGAACATTTATGTAAAATTTTACCATTTTTAATATTGGGAAGTCATTTAACCTTATCTAAAATTTGGTTTGGCACACAAAACATAGGCCTCCAGGTGTACAACCACTAGCCTAAGATAAGATTCAGATTCCTTTGCATGTAGTCCATGCCTTTCCAAGTTTGTATCTGCCTCCCTGTATTCTCCACTTTATTTTTATCCACTCTTGGCAATCACTTTCATTTCTATCATTCTTTGATAACAATTCATGCTTCTATTCTGTAAGACCATTGCATCTACTTTTCCTCTTATGGTCTTTTCTTTCAATCTTCAGTTGGAGAAATGCTCTCATATTTCACAATCAGCTTCATGCAACTTTTCCATTTCCTAAGAAGACTTCTACTCCGTAGAAAGAGAAATTTATTCCTCTAGGATTTAATAGAACTCTGGGTGGACTTCTATCATTGTTTTTGCCACCATGTATTATAGCCACTTTTCTGTAAGTTATTCTAGAGCATTCTTTTATTTATCTATTTTTTAAAATAGATAAATATATTAAAATAAAATAAAATCTCCACTGCGCCAGATACTGTGTTCCTGCTAAGGATTCAGATGTGAAACCAACATTGTCTCAGCCCCCAAGGAACTCACAATCTAACAAAAAGGGCCATTATTATATTTATTTCTGAATTTCTAGCACTTTTCACCAAATAGTAGGGGCTCTATAGGTTTCATCAAATTAGTCAAGTATTCAATTTTACAAGCATTTTTGGTGAACAGTGCACTCTGAGGAAAGCAAAATATGCCCTTGGTGTCTTGTATCTAGTAGGTACTCCATCAGTATTTGAAGACATGGGTAAGGCATGAAGCCCCCGTCACCCCTGGATTATTACAATCTGCTTCAGTTCAGTTCAGTTCAGTTGCTTAGTTGTGTCCAACTCTTGGCGACCCCATGAATCGCAGCACGCCAGGCCTCCCTGTCCATCACCAAGTCCTGGAGTTCACTCAGACTCACGTCCATCGAGTCAGTGATGCCATCCAGCCATCTCATCCTCTGTCGTCCCCTTCTCCTCCTGCCCCCAATCCCTCCCAGCATCAGTCTTTTCCAATGAGTCAACTCTTCACATGAGGTGGCCAAAGTACTGGAGTTTCAGCTTCAGCATCATCCCTCCAAAGAAATCCCAGGGCTGATCTCCTTCAGAATGGACTTTTGGATCTCCCTGCAGTCCAAGTGACTCTCAAGAGTCTTTTCCAACATCACAGTTCAAAAGCATCAATTTTTCAGTGCTCAGCTTTCTTCACAGTCCAACTCTTACATCCGTACATGACCACAGGAAAAACCATAGCCTTGACTAGATGGACCTTTGTTGGCAAATTAGTGTCTCTGCTTTTGAATATGCTATCTAGGTTGGTCATAACTTTTTTTCCAAGGAGTAAGCGTCTTTTAATTTTATGGCTGCAGTCACCATCTGCAGTGATTTTGGAGCCCCCAAAAATAAAGTCTGACACTGTTTCCACTGTTTCCCCATCTATTTGCCATGAAGTGATGGGACCAGATGCCATGATCTTCGTTTTCTGAATGTTGAGCTTTAAGCCAACTTTTTCACTCTCCACTTTCACTTTCATCAAGAGGCTTTTTCGTTCCTCTTCACTTTCTGCCAGAATCTGCTTAGGAATATCTATATATCTATATCTGTATATTAATGGAAAATGATGATTGCACTTAAAGTCCCACATAGAAAGTGGGGTATAAGTATAATAGAAGTTTAATGTAATGAAAAGTAATCATGGCATGGTATACTTAAGAAAGACTCCAGTAAGGAGGTGGGTTCTGAGTTGTGGACTATAGGATTAATATGATTGGGTTTGGAAAAAGGTGTGGAGTAGATGATGTCTATGGATGCAGATGGGGATTTAGGAATGGGTAAGGCTTATTTGGAGGTGAATAAAGGAGAAAGAAGCAACAGAATGAATGCTTAATGAACACGTCCAGTGGGCCATGTATGATCATACACACAACACACACAGTTATCTCACGTCCTTCCTTTAGGCAGGATGGAAGTTCTTGAGGACAGGGATCTTTTCTATTGGAGTCTTCACAGTATCCCCACA
Source organism: Bubalus kerabau (assembly GCF_029407905.1). Classification (NCBI taxonomy): domain Eukaryota; kingdom Metazoa; phylum Chordata; class Mammalia; order Artiodactyla; family Bovidae; genus Bubalus; species Bubalus kerabau. Next base: position 90,738,546 of record NC_073629.1, read on the forward strand.
GTAAGCAACATATTTTGCACATAGTAAACACTCAAAATACTTGAGTGAATGAAACCTTCTTTTATTTATCTATTTTTGTCTACTATGAAGTAGACATGATTGTCTCCATTTTACAAATAAAGAAACAAAGTTCAGAAATGGACAACGACTTTCCTAATGTCTAGGCCAATAGTCAAAGTGTGGATCACAACATCAGCATCTCCTGAGAACTTTCTAGGAAGGAAAATTCTTTAGAACTATGGAATCTGAAGTCGAGGTGGTTCTGATGCACAAGAAATTTCGAGACCTACCATTTCAGGGGAGAAGGTAGCAGTGGAAGTTTGGCCTGGCTTAAAATCCTAAACTACAATATATCTGCAGCCAAAAAATTATATAAGACTACATTTTCTAAAGTTTGTTTTGTGCAATATTTTCTAATGTTCCTAATGTTGATACATATTATGACAAAATAAAAATGTCCATGTTCAAGTATGTTTGGGAAATAGTGGGTTTAGCAAGGCTGAACAGGTTTTTTTTTTTTCTTTTTTTTTTTACTGTAGAATTTCTCTGAGACTTTAAAGGGCACTAGGTCATGCATCTCTAACATGGCAATAGGATTTTTCCAGTCTCATATAAGACAGCATGTGTTAATAGTAAATGTGAGCTTTGGTGTTTGACGACTGTATTCTAATTCTTTATCATTGTCCATCTTTGTGACTTTGGGCAAAACTGCCAACAGCTCTGCTTCTCAGTTTCCTAATCTGTGCATGGATAAAAATAATTCATATGTCATGGGATTTTAAGATACTACAAGTAAAACATTTTTCATAATGTCTAGTAGTATATAGTAGTTAAAATAGATGCTGCTGCTGCTGCTGCTAAGTCGATTCAGTTGTATCCAATTCTGTGCGACCCCATAGACGGTAGCCCACCAGGCTCCACCGACCCTGGGATTCTCCAGGCAAGAACACTGGAGTGGATTGCCATTTCCTTCTCCAATGCATGAAAGTGAAAGTTTCTTGCATTGGAGAAGTTGCTCCAATTGCTGAGCAATTGGAAGTTGCTCAGTCATGTCCGACTCTTTGCAACCCCATGGACAGCAGCCCACCAGGCTCCTCCATCCATGGGACTTTCCAGGCAAGAGTACTGGAGTGGGTTGCTAGCCACTATAATTGTTCTTAATCAAAATATTACAGATTGGCTCACTTAGCACCCATTTTAGTCCATTTTTAGGGTGTCTTCCTACACTGGATAGACATCCCAAAGCTGCATTTGGTAGACATCCTTGAACTAAAATGCTGTGTTTGACTTGAGTCATGCCAAGCAAACAAGTTTTAAAAGGAAGGAGAGTAAATGAGAGGAGGGAGCTCAGAATGACTCAATCTTCTAGAAGGGGAAAATGGAGAGATGTTTAGTTTTGGGAAAAGGAAGTTGAGGCAGAAGCTCGAATGTCCAGTTTTAGCATCATGAGTCTCCTGTGGCACGTAGCAGCCATAATAGTTAGGACTCTGCTACAGGCAGTCTCACTACCCAAAGTGTGTTTCACAGACCAGCACTGGCATCACCAGTGAGCTTGTTAGAAAAGCAAAACTCAGACCACACCCTAGACCTGTAGAATGGGAATCTGTTTTAACCAGAGTCAAAAAGATTTGTGTGCATATTAAAGTCTGAGAAAATGCTTACTGGAGTCCTATGGGCCATTCTTCTGGGGCAGCTAGACACCTTACTTGGAGAAGGAAATGGCAACCCACTCCAGTGTTCTTGCCTGGAGAATCCCAGGGACGGGAGAGCCTGGTGGGCTGCTGTCTATGGGGTCGCACAGAGTCGGACACGACTGAAGTGACTTAGTATTAGCATAGACACCTTATTGGCTGCATGTAGTACTTAATATTAGGTTATATAACGGTTTCTATAAAATTCTTTCTGCTCAAATTAGCTAGTGGGGGTTCTATTGACTACAACTGGAAGTTTGACCATATAACCACAAAAGTCATTTTTTGGTCTCCGGGGGAGCGGGTTAGCATGTGACACTTTTGAAAGCAGTTTTGTAAAACAATAGGAAGTAAAAGGTCACTTATGTAATAGGGAACCAGATTTTAGAGGAAAGTCTACTTCTGTTCTCTTGAATTAGCAAGTACAAACTTTGCATTGGCAAGTACAAAAATCCTCAGTTGACAAAACTGGATTGTGTTTAAAACAATCTGGAAATTTTCAGTGGAGGCACTAATTTGCTTCCATGCACTTTAGGTAAATATTTATTTCTCTTTGCAGGAATCTTTTTCATATGTGCAAATTGCTTTGGTTAGTTATAATGCAAGATATTAAGGTCGTGTGTCAGAAACTGACTTAAGTCAGTTGGGTTAAACACACATCTTGGATTCTTTTTGGTAGAAAGTAGAGGGTTCAAAGAGTTTGGGGTGGGCATGCTTTAGCTGCTCCCTTAAAACCTTGCTACCAAGTTATTTTAAAAGCTAATCTCAGATCAAATTATTTCATGCATATAAACATTTCATAAAAAACAAATATATCATTAACAAGCTGACACCAAACAGTTCATACATGTGCTTTCTAAAGTTGAATATCTAGCTCTTTGTCTTTTCAGTTTCTATAAACAGAATTTTGAATAAAATGTGACTCCCAAGGCAAATATAGCAACTTCCCCGAGGCAGGGTTCTATGACTCTTGAAGTTACCACCAGCCATCCAGGGCAAAAGGTGGAGGCAACTTTCTGAAGAGTTACAACTTCTAAACCTTGCTGGATTCTTAACACCCTGAATATACAAGAGTGTGAGAGAATCTCTAAAATACTTTAGCCAATTGGTATATATTTCACCAATGAGAGCCCATTCCAACATTTGTCTTGGTAATTTTCCAACTATCAATATCACCAATTAAATATATTTATGACATTCACTTTGCTAAATAACAAAGCCTTGGAATTGCTTCTAGCTGTTGATGTCATAGTTGCTTCTGGACTACAGCCTTTTTCATGTAATGCCAGCTCATACCCTTTGCAGTTTATATTCCTGATTAGAATCCTCGTGGAGGCCTCTGGGTTTAGTTTTTACCTAGGGAATGTACACATAATTTCACATTAGTTATGGTGAGTAAATTACAGACAGTTTAGAAGCATGGATGTGGGTTCATTTAAATAGAATTCTGGATTAACAGGGAAACCAAGTTTTAGTCTTAAAAATGTATGGCTGATTCATGTCAGTGTATGGCAAAAACCACTACAATATTGCAAAGTAATTAGCCTGCCATTAAAACAAATAAATTAAAAAGTTATTGATTCATTCCTTTACTCATTGATTACTGAGCCATATACTATACGCTGAGGTACAGAGATTAAAAGGGCAGCCCCTGCCTCAAGGGGAGCAGAGTCCACAGAACAGAATATGCAGTGACAACAGTATGACAGGAACCATGGCAAGTGAGCCCCAGCTGCCGCGGTCACACTGATAATGGGTAGAGAATGAAGGGTTGGCCTGAAATGGGTGATGTCCCTGAGAAATTGACATCTAGGGGGAGTTTTTAGGATGAACACAAGTTTATCAGTCCATTCAAGGTAGACAAAAGTGGGCGGTGGTGATGGTGTTTCAATAAAGACAGTGTGCTATGAAATTTACTTTAATAATGATGAGACCAATAAGATCACATTCTTTCCCTTCCCCCATCTCTCATACTTAACGAGTTTGAAGAAATGAAGAGTTTGAATTGCTATATACTGTGAACTGGAAGTGATTGCTTTAGACTCAGAAAACCAAAGACTCATAGAATTATAACTACTATGCTGAAGACTTTTCACTAGGTATAAACCATTTTCTTTTTCTTTAGTATCACTGACTGATTTTTTTTTCCCTTTAAAAGAAAAAGAAAGAAAGTGAAGTCCCTCAGTCATGTCCAACTCTTTGCGACCCCATGGAATATAGCCTACCAGGCTCCTCCATCCATGGGATTTTCCAGGTGAGAAGTACTGGCTAAGCTAAGCTAAGTCAATTCAGTCGTGTCCGACTCTGTGCGACCCCATAGATGGCAGCCCACCAGGCTCCCCCGTCTCAGGGATTCTCCAGGCAAGAACACTGGAGTGGGTTGCCATTTCCTTCTCCAATGCATGAAAGTGAGAAGTGAAAGTAAAGACGCTCAGTCATATCCGACTCTTAGCAACCCCATGGACTGCAGCCTACCAGGCTCCTCCGTCCATGGGATTTTCCAAGCAAGAGTACTGGAGTGGGTTGCTATTTCCTTCTCCAGGGGATCTTCCTGACCCAGGGATCAAACCTGGGTCTCCCGCATTGCAGGCAGACACTTTATCATCTAAGCCAAAGACTTCCCTTTTTTCCTCTTAAGGAGGAAGCAAAACACAGGCTTCCATCGCTTTTGTTATTATTTGTTTTCAGTTATTCAAGATATGTAGTTCCTCATATCCACAGTTTCATACAATATATTCCTCAGAATTTTCTGTTCATATCCTTATTCTGCTACTTACAAAGTAATTGGACAATGTAATTCAACTCTTTAAACCCCTGAAGAGGTCCTGATATGATCTTAATTTGTTATAAGAGTTACATCAAATAATTTACAATTGCCTAATCCCATGCTTCTCCTATAGCAGGAACTGAATACATGATATTCACATGATAATGATGTGTTAATAGTGATACTAATAGTAACATTTTAAAAATGATAATGTTCTGTTGTCACACTGCACAGATGAGACGAGGAGACTCATGTATGGTGGTGGGATTGGTCTAGGCCCTAACCATTGAGCTGTTGATCCATTCTGACCATTGAATTTCCTTTTAGTTTTGGAACTGAGCTCAGAAAACCATCTTTATACAGGAGTGGTTCAGTTTGGCATCTCCAGGTAAAGCTTCTATTTGGCATAAATGTGCTGCCCTGCATTCAAGCCCTGCCTCAACCTTCCAATTGCTGGCACCCTCGTTAGTGCTGGCTTCCTTCCTGGCTTCAGGTGCGCAGGTCGTGGGTGTCTCCCAAAGGAAGTTCTAAGCCCTGCCTCCTTCACTGTCTTTCTAATCCATTACCTACCCATAGGTAGCTAATAAGGGTCACCTTCTTCCAACAGTGACTTCCCTGGTGGCTCAGACAGTAAGGTGTCTGCCTACAATGTGGGAGACCTGGGTTCAATCCCTGGGCCAGGAAGTTCCCTGGAGAAGGAAATGGCAACCCACCCCAGTACTCTTGCCTAGAAAATCCCATGGACGGAGGAGCCTGGTGTCCATGGGGTCTCAAAGAGTCGAAAATGACTGAGCGACTTCACTTTCTTTCTTTCTCTTTTCTTCCAACAGTAGAAAGAGCATACATTTTGCAGTCTGAAAAGCCTAGTATCCAGTCGTGGCTCTGAACAAACAGTGTGGCCTTGGGCAAGTTACTTCACCCCTCTGACCTTCTGTATCCTCAATTGTAGGGTTGGTATAAAATATGCATTTCAAGAATTGTTGCAGTTGAGGAAGATGATGCACGTAAAGCGTTTCATACAGTGTTGGCACATAGTAGATGCTCAGGCTGCTGCTGCTGCTAAGTCACTTCAGTCGTATTCGACTCTGTATGACCCCATAGACGGCAGCCCACTGGGCTCCCCTGTTCCCTGGGATTCTCCAGGCAAGAACACTGGAGTGGGTTGCCATTTCCTTCTCCAATGCATGAAAATGAAAAGTGAAAGTGAAGTCACTCAGTCGTGTCCGACTCTTAGCGACCCCATGGACTGCAGCCTACCAGGCTCCTCCATCATAGGATTTCCAGGCAAGAGTACGGGAGTGGGGTGTCATTGCCTTCTCCAAGATGCTCAGGAAATAGGTATTATTTTTTCTTGTTTTTATTATATATTTTTCTCATAATAATTTCCCTCCTGACTAATGCAAAAAAAAATGTGTATAGGTTTGATCTTTTGATGTTGTAAGAAGAAAATGGTAATCTATGGGTTTTTTGGGTTTTTTTTTTTGGTCTTCCATCAGCTCCTTTGCTAGTTTCACTAGACCCTTAGCACCTCTATAGAGATCAGAGACCTGGGGTCAACACCCCACCTCCTTAAGGCATAGTGACAGATGTGTGAGAGATAACACTCAGGAAAGACTGACTTATTATTAAATGCATTTTAAAGACAAAAAAAAAAAAAAAAGCCAAGTCACAGAATACGTGGGTGTGGGTACAACCTAAAGATTGGTCTTTAAAAGCAATTTGGTTCAGGGTTTAGAATGTTGTAAGGGTGCATTTTAAACTTCAATCCACTTAATCTGTTAGGACCAGCAGTAGCAGCAAATTAACTGTGCGGTTACTCCTCCCTTCCTCCCACTCTCACGGGGTGGCCAGTTGTGAAGGGAAGAGGTGAGGGGGTGGGATTAAGTATTGACATAAAAGGAACAAAGCAGGCCCAAGGCTTTAGAGGAGCAGAGAGGGAGACTTGGTCTTAATTAATTTCTTCCTTAGAACCAGCCCCAGAGGCCTTGGGGAGAATCAATAACAGAAGGAAACTCTGGAAACAGCTAGAAAGACAGAGGGCAACAGGAATTGAACAGAGATAGGAAGCAAGCCTGTAACAGTCCAGAAGGAAGCAAATGAGGGACTTGCCTTCCTCACAACTGAGAAGGACCTGGAGACTTGCCTCTGTTTGTGTCTTTCCCGCCACCAGATGTAACATATTTATATGCATACTGTTTTGCAGTCACAGTAATTCTAAGGCACACACAATTATTTTTGCAGGATGCTGACTTTTCACAGGACTTAGAAATGAAGGGTGAAGGGAGGGTGGAGCTGATACAGCACATTTACAGATGCCTAAATTGAGATGGTTCCACCAGAGGCCCATTCTCCCTGGCAGTTAGGTTAGATGCCAAATAACCTAGAAGAAAGAACAGATAGTAGGTACTATTAATACAGTGTTCCAGGTCTGTTCTTAAGAGCTTTATCCATGTTGTTTAACAAGCCTTATAATAACCAGATGTAATAGGTGTTACCATCTCCATTTACAGAAATGCAGCTCCAAAGATAACTGACTTGAGTGGACTCACACTGCTAGCAATTGTCCAAACTGTGATCTGATTTCAAAGCCAGTGTACTTTTCCTCTCATTGTGCTGCATTTGTAGTTCGATCTTTAGGGACACAAGAGTCCCTTTAGCTATCACAGAGTGGCAGTGAATCTGGTACAACCCTCACCTGGCAGTTGTATCAGATTTGATGCAAATTCTTTGATTTGATGGAACCTCTCTCTTCTATTGTGTAGCTGCCCACTATCTCTTTCTCCTCTTTCTCTTCTCTTCCACTCCCCACTTTTCACCCATGTGAATTTCAAGGAAAATGAAATCCGTATGTTTTTTTATTCATTTGCACTTAACCCATCAAAACACAATTTTGAGAGAGAGTGGATTTGCAGAGAAGTGAATTTTAAAGGCCTCTCTTGCTGGAAAACAGGATGTCTACTCTGGCCAAAATCATAAAAACTTCAAACTTCAAGTGTTAGGGTTCAGCTTAATACATTGAAATAATGTGATTTGAGGGAGCTGTAATTCTAGAATAACACTTTGTTGCAAGCCAAGTATGAGAGGATATGAGCCCACATTAGTGCTATCAGATGAAAACTTGAAGGTGCCCAGTTAAGTATATTTCTTCTATTGCCATCATCACCATAAAAGATATTGACATTAGGGGCACAATAACATTCATATTTTAGAATTGGAAAAGATGCCAGAAGTCACATTATTCAATATTCTCAGTTTATGGACCAGGAAACTGAAGCTCAGCAAGATCTGAGGATATGCTCAAGGTCACAGAGCTGTACCTAACCCCTTGGGTCCTGGACTCTGAGCGCATTGCTCTTTTTTTGGCTTATTGTAAAAAATACAGATAACATTGTATTACTTTTACTAAAAATCTCTCTAAAATATGCATCATTTTGATTTAGATGTTAATTTAAAAATTTTTAAAACTAGGATTTACTATCTCTATGGCAAATTGAAAAAAAAAAAAATCTCACTTTGTATGTCAGCAAGAAAAATGACCCTAATTCACTTGAGAAAATGACTCTTGCACCTCACCCACAATACTGTACATCTTTGGTGGTATTGTTTATTTGCTAAGTCATGTCCAATTCTTTTGCGACCCCATGGACTGTAGCTTGCCAGGCTCCCCTGTCCATGGGGTTTTCCAGGCAAGAATCCTGGAGTGGGTTGCCATTTCCTTCTCCAGCGGATCTTCCTGACCCAGGAATCAAGCTCAGGTCTCCCGCATTGCAGGCAGATCCTTTACCATCTGAGCCACCAGGGAAGCCCTGGTATACATCATAGATGGTAGTAAATGCTCCTTTACACATAAAAAGTGGGAAATTAATTTTTAAAAAATAACCAGTCTGTGCCAGCCACCTTACATAAATTTCAGTAATAATAACAACAATATTAATAGCTGATAATTCAGAGGTAATATGCATATTATTTCTGAGTAGGGTTTTGCAGTCAGGGTCAGATCTGACTATGTAAGTAGCTATGTAATCCTAGGCAAAGATGAATGTTATCTTAGGCAAGTGAAGCCTCAGTATAAACATCTTTAAGATGGGATTAACAGCAATAATTACCTTAAGGGGTGTTCTGGAGATTAAAGTATGCACATAAGCATGTGTTTCAAATGTGCAAAGCAGGACATGATGTTGATAGCACTGAATGCTTACAACTTACAAAGGCTGTGCTTGGAATTTACAATTGTTGATCTTAATCTGTATAAAAACACTACCAAATAGATACTATTATTATTATCCTCATTTTACAGGTGAAGAGACCCTGGGCTAAAGCAATGAATAAGGCTCCAACCCAAATCTGACTTCATAGCACATCTGTTTCTTCATAGCACCACTTCATAGCACCATTGTACTTATTTATTTATTTATTTATTTTGCTGTGTTTGTGGGCTTTATCTAGTTGCAGTGAGAGGGGGCTACATTGTGGTACCCAGGCTTTTCATTGTGGTGGCTTCTCTTGCTGTGGAGCACCAGCTCTAGGGTACGCGGCCTTCAGTAGCTGTGGCTCGTGGGTTTAGTTGCTTCACATATGTGCAAATGGGGAATCCTCCTGGACCAGGGATCAAACCCATGTATCCTGCATTGGCAGGCAGATTCTTTACCACTGAGTCACCATAGAAGCCCTATATATTTTTAAAAAAATCAATTAATTTTTATTTAATTGAAGGATAATTGCTTTACAGAATTTTGTTGGTTTCTGCCAAACATCAACATAAATCAGCCATAGGTATACATATGTCCCCTCCCTCTTGAACCTCTCTCACATCTCCCTCCCCATCCCACCCCTTTAGGTGATTACAGAGCCCTTGTTTGAGTTCCCTGCGTCTTATTTATTAATATAGTAGAAAATTTTATTTGGACGTCACAATTCCCTTATGATGTAGGTATTACTGTGTCTATCTATAGATGAAAAACTGTAGCTTAAAGAGTTTCATATCTTAACCATCTTTCAAGGTTATTAAGCAGCAAAGTGAAAATTAGTATCCTATTTTCAGATTCCAAGTTCTGTGTTCATTCCAATGTCATACAGCCACTTACGGAAAGTTTGATCAAAACATAGAGTCTCGGAAAGGCTGATTAAAAAAAATATTCCAGAGGTTGGTTGAGGGTTAGAAACTGGATACGATACTGGGAAGAATGAGCCCATGTCTGCTGCTCTTAGGTCTTCCTGTCCTGCTGAGCCCTATGTAGCTGTCAACCGCCATCCAATCTTCCAACCTGAACCGCAAGGCGTTTAGAATTCCAGCATTGTATCTAAATTTGATCCTTCCACACAAATTGGGGTAGCTTCTGTATTCCAACCACTTTGTCTAAACCAGATCTTATGAGAAGGTTGCTTTCCGTGGCTTTAGAATGCATGGCAGTCCCTAACACATGAGCTTGTCTCATTATGATTCTTTCATATGCATGAATCCAGAGAATGCTTTCTTTATCTTAGCTATCATTTTCATCCTTGCTTTTTGGATTCATTATTACTAAGAGTTGGAAAAGAGAAGGAAAGAGCATTCTTTTCATTCAATCGTTTGACTCAACGAGTATCTACTATGTCAATCCAAAGGACTAGGAATGCAGGGATAAATGCAAATTCTTTGGTCTTCTTTCATCATTGTCTTAATCAAGTCCAGTCAGAGAAACATAACCCATCAGGACATTTAATAGGGAAGATTTAGCTTGATGAACTGGTGACAAATTTGTGAGTAGGACTGCAAGGTCAAGTGGAGACAGTGAGTCAACCTAGAGATTAAAAATTTAAGAGAAAGCTGCTTCCACTCTTAGGGCCTCAGGGACCAAAGGAATTGATACTGCATGACAGCGTTAACCCAGGAGAGAGAAAAACCAACTGGGCCTGGGAATATCCAGAGAGGGGCTGGCACAGGGTGCTGTGACAGGAAAGGAGAGGCTGACGCTATTGGGGACACATCTGGAACAGAAAGAGGGGGCAGAAATACGCTTCCCTCCTCCCCCTTCCAAACTGCCACCAGTGCCTCCCATTGCCAAGCTGAACTGAAGGTGGTTGGCATGGGTGCCTGGGAACCAGAGTTTCACAGAGTTCAGCTTCCTGCTCGTCAAGGCCCAGCAGGGTGGGGAGTTGATATCACAATCCTTAAACCCCTCCTTTCTCTTTTCTCATCCCTGTCAACTCTATCCTAGCTTCAAATCACAGGACATTGAAACAGATTTAAAAGAAAAAAAAGTTTGTCCCAGTCCTGATTGTAAACCATTCAGCTGCCTTCAAACTCAGATCCAAATGTCTTACCATATACATGTTGCCCTCTTTGATCTGGACTCTTCCTGCTGTTTCACCAATTCCCCAATACTCCTTGGCTCCTATGAAACTAAGGTATGTACATTTTCTTTCCTCTTCTTTTGGCCAGCTTGGTCTCTATAAATGTCTGGATTTTCCTCTCTTTACATAATGTTATTTATTCAATAGATATTTCCTTAGGTTCTCTCATGTGTCAGAATCTAAGAACAGAGGTAAGACATGCTCCTTGCTCTCAGAGTGATTCTGGTGTCTTCTTCCTTCATGGAGGACTACATCCAGATAAGATAGGACATTTATACAAAGCAGGCAGAGCAAGAAAAGACAGAGGAGAGCACATTTGCAGCTGTTTCCTAAACTAGGAAAGTCAGGTTCAATGATGAGTTTCAAGAAGTTAGCACAGATAAGACATGAGAGATAAAGCTAGAGGTGAGAAGATAGTCATAACTAGATGGGACCAAAGCAAGGGAGTTAAAACACTTGTAAAATGTAGGTTGAAAGTAGTTGGAGCTCATCTTTAATTGACCCACTATATGATAAGTTGATCTGTTTTAAAGGCATAGAATTGACCTCACTATTTATATAGCAGGAGAGATGGTTCAAGCATGCATATTCCTTAAACCAGGAGTTGGCCAACTTTTTCTAAAAGGGCCAGATAGTAAATGTTGTAGGCCTTCTAGAAACATGGTCTCTGATATGACTACTCAACCTAGCTGTTGCAAAAGTAGCCATAGACAGTACATAAACAATGGGTGTGGATGGGTTCCATTAGAATTATGTCTACAAAAACAGGTGTTAGCCCATTGCCCAACTTGTGCTAAGCTACCTAACCTGTCTCCATGCCTCATAACTGGCCCTATGTAGGTGAGACTCCGGCAGGCTTACATCTTCCTACATCAATGCTAAGGCTTTACTTTCATTCATTTTATGCCATGTTTCCCAACGTGTTTCCTAACCTTCTTTATTTCTCACCTCACCATCCATTTTTAAAATTAATTTATCTATCTATTGGTTAATGGTTTTGCCAAATTCTTTAAAGCTAATGTTCAACACTACCTTTCCAGTGTGGACATCTTTCTTCCTAGTTTGGAAATTCCTCTAGCATTAACTCTAGCTCTATTTATTGAACGTGCCTTAAGCATACAGAATTAAACCAGGTGCTTTGTGTTTGTTTAATCTATGTTAAATAAACTGATATTCACAGTAACTCTGTGAGATAGTTATTACTACTTTAATTCAGCAAATGATGAACTTTAATCTGAGATGTTGAATAGTTTATCCCAAGATATAGCCAGTGGATGCAGCAGTTGGAATTTAAACTATGTATATTTAAATGCAAAGTGTACTGCTGTTGTTTTTTTTCCCCCACTCACTATACTGTCGAATTATATGTTAACTTTTTATGGGAGCACACAAATCTGGCAGTAGGACTCACAAGGTTCCTCTGCAAAAATCAGCTGTGCTGTATAGAAAGGGATATCTTGTTGTAAATATAATAGAAATGACCTGAGAATCCTGCTCCACGGACATGGTCCTGACCCAGATTGAATTGGCTGCAGGACTTCAGCTTCTCCAGGACTCCTTCTTGAGCCCCTGGGTCTTCTGCTATTCATCCTTTTTTACCTTCTGTGGGAATGATAAATTTTCTTTGATGCTCATATTTACACTGCTATATTTAGAAAATGTTAAAATTATTCATTTAAAAATTATCAGTAGGGGCTTCCCTGATGGTTCAGACAGTAAAGAATCTGCCTGCAATGCAGGAGACCCGGATTCAATCCCTGGGATGGGGATTGAATCTCCAGGGAAGGCCCCCTGGAGAAGGGAATGGCTACTCATTCCAGAATTCCTGCCTGGAGAAGTCCATGAACAGAGGAGACTGGTGGACTACAGTCCATGGGGTCACAAAGAGTTGGACATGACTGAGCGACTAACACTTAAGATTTTAGCATGTATTATATGCCTAAATTTCCAATTTTCTAATAAAGTCTAAAGCTTTTTGTTGTAGTTCAGTCACTAAGTCCTGTCTGACTCTTTGTGACCCCATGGACTGCAGCATGCCAGGCCTCTCTGTCCTTCACTGTCTCTAGGAGTTTTTACAAAAACTCATGTCCATTGAGTCTGTGATACCATCCAGCCAGCTCATTCTCTGTCATCCCCTTCGCCTCCTGCCCTCTATCTTTCCCAGCATCAGGGTCCTTTCCAATGAGTCAGCTCTTCGCATCAGGTGGCCAAAGTACTTTAATTCCAGCCTTAGCATCAGTCCTTCCAATGAATATTCAGGGTTGGTTTCCTTTAGGATTGAATGGTTTGATCTCCTTGTTGTCCAAGGGACTCTAAGTCGAAAGCTAATCAGTGTTTATATCCTATTCTCAAAAGATATATGGATCTGAGTATGTTTTCACAGCTCTCTGCCAAAACCCTACCCCCACTATGATGATACTGTTATCTATTTTTATGCTATTGTTGTTTAGTCGCTAAGTTACATCCAACTCTTTTGTGACTCATTGGCAAGTGGATTCCTTACCAGTAAGCCACCACAGAAGCCCACCTAATTTTATACTTTCAGCTCATTTTCAATACTTACATGAATATTTTCATGCTTATTGTTTATTCATATTATAGTTGATTCTTATTTACTTATTTAGAATTACCAATTAGTTTGCCATTTTTTTCTTCATAGTTATTTCTTATATATGCTTCTATCTAACAGTTACTTATTTTCCAGCAAAGATCCATAGATAGTAAAGTGAATATGAAGTGATATCTCGGTGGTTACTTTGGTTTTTGTAGGCTTCTCTGATGGTTCAGATGGTAAAAAATCTGCCTTCAATGCAGGAGAGCTGGATTTGATCCCTGGGTCAGGAAGATCCCCTGCAGAAGGGAATGGCTACCCTCTCCAGTGTTCTTGCCTGGAGAATTTCATGGACAGAGAAGCTTGGTGGGTTACAATCCATGCGGTCACAGAGAGTCAGACATGACTGAACGACTAACACTTACCTTGGTTTTTGTTATATTTACTTTTAAAAAATCTCCCTTTTTCTTATTGTTACCATTTTGCCTTTGTTCTTTAAACATTTTAAGTATGCTTATTAAATTTCTCTTCAGATCACAATGTTACTTCTGGTCTTCATGTTTAAGTGTCCCTATTTTACAGGGTTTGTGATCCTTCTTACATGCATTGATTTATATATTGATTTATTATTCCTTTGATATATACATGTTTTTTAATATATACTATATGCTATATAATAATGGCTTCCCTAATAGCTCATTGGGTAAAGGATCCACTTACAATGCAGGAGACATAGGAGACATGAGTTTGATCCCTGGCTTGGGAACATCCCCTGGAGGAGGAAATGGCAACCCACTCTAGTATTCTTGCCTGGAGAATCCCAATGATAAAGGAGCCTGGCAGGCTATAGTCCATGGGGTCATACAGAGTCAGGTTTGACTGAGAAAATTATGTCTTTGAACATTTATACATGTTTCATAATACATATTATATGCTACATTATATATATATATATTTAATTATATATTTACCTTTATATGTGTGTGTGCATACATATATATATATATATATATATATATATATATATGTTTTGGAATGGGTTCATCTTCTGTGTGAGTTATCTTATGCAGGATTTTTCTCCCACATTTACACTGGGTTGTGAACTTCACATCTGGATTGTCACTGCCCTTTGAACAGTCTCCACTATATCTAGGTGTGAAGTATGAGAATTACATTTCCCAGAATCCTTTGGCTAGAATTTGACAGTGAGAAACACATAAGACTTGGATAGTGTAAGAACTGTTCTCCAGGCACAGCTGCTGCAAGAGTGTGCAAGAACACTGGCAACAGCAAAGGTGGGGTTTTGTCAAGTGCCTTTCAGAGAGCCTCATGAGGAAGGGTCAAGAAAACTTTTTCAGTTAAGGTCTAAGCTATAAATATTTCCACCTTTGCAGGCTATATGGTCTCCATTTCATATCCTATCTTCTTTTTAACTTCCCTCTGTAAGTATAAAAAAAGAAGAAACATTCTTAGGTAGCCAGCAATGTAATAACAGGCTGTGATCCATGTTTGCCCCATAGACCATAACTTTCTGACTCTTGCTCTGAAGAATCTCCCACTTCAAGCAGCTGAACTCACTGGCAGCGGTCTGCTTGCTATTCCTGCACTGCCGTATCCTGAAAGCCAGCAATGGCCTTCCTGATCTTGTTCTCCGAGCCCTTCCAAATGCTGTGTAAAGTTATAAATTCTTTAAAGTAGCTTTTGATTTTCTGTCCAAAGTCAATCAGTTCAGTTCAGTTCAGTCACTCAGTCGTGTCCAAAGTCAATAAGGTATTTTAATGTTTGTCCTTGACCAGACATTGTAGAGCTTGTTTCCTTTAAATTGTTTTCCATGTTAGTTAGTTTCTAGAATTTTGACTTCCCACATGTATAAGACAAGTTAAGTTTGTTCCTGGTAAGTCACAATTTTAGATTCTCATTTCATGCTGCAGTCTACCCTCAGTAAGGGGCCAGGGTACCTTAGGCTTGTTTCTGATTATGGTCTAGTGCTACTTGTTGGAGATTTTCCTATCCTTTTTCATGGACAAAAAGCCTATTCTAACTCCTATGTCCATGCAGGGGTCCTAGGTTCAGATCCTTATAGAAATCTGATTCTTGCCCCAATCCTTTTCCAACGTAGCATTGAAACTTTGGTTCCTGAAGCTTGTGGTGTACCTAATCCCCTAGGAGTAATTCAGCCTCAGCTTCCACTCACCACTGGGGTTCCCTCTAAATTTCTGGCAGAGTGAGATTTTCCTTCTTTGCTTTGTAGTTGGTTTATGTCCTTTTAAAAATATTTCATCCAGAATTTCTGAGTTTGAACTGTGGAAGGGGTAATTTTAGCATGTACTTAATCTACCCTCTTGACCTGGAAGTCCAATGTTCACATCTGTGATGTAAGAGATTTGTGTTTAATGATTCCCAGAGATCCTTCAAGCACTGTGCCGTTCGAAGTTACTACATCTAGGCACATTGTGTTTATATATAAATATTGCTGCCAACACTCAGACACATGTGCTGGCCTTTTGGTTATTTATCTTTGAAGGAAGACCATTAGTAGGAGGTTAAGCCAGCATGCATTTAATATTTGGTGATGGAAAGGGAAAAAAAAAAACAAAAAACATGGCCAATACATTGCATGCAATGATTAAATTCACCATGTGAACCAATGCTAGTGAATCCAAAACCAGTCCACACAAGCTATTGTTTACAATAGTACCATTCATTTTGGGAAAACAAAGAAGCACAAGACAGCACAAGACAAACCACACTTGATACCTCGATTCTATGATTTAATGTGTAGCAGTCTATAAGGATGTGATTTAGAGGTTGTCTGTAGGAGAAGGCAATGGCAACCCACTCCAATACTCTTGCCTGGAAAATCCCATGGACGGAGGAGCCTGGTGGGCTGCAGTCCATGGGGTCGCTAAGAGTTGGACATGACTGAGTGATTTCACTTTCTCTTTTCACCTTCATGCATTGGAGAAGGAAATGGCAACCCACTCCAGTGTTCTTGCCTGGAAAATCCCAGGGACGGGGGAACCTGGTGGGCTGTCATCTCTGGGGTCACACAGAGTCGGACATGACTGAAGTGACTTAGTAGTAGTAGTAGCAGAAATGCTCAGATTCCACACATTACTCATCTTTTCAGTTGGAGAGTTAATCCTTAATTTAATTCATTCATTCACCATGTATTAACTATACACTCAACATGTGAGAGTTGGGCCATAAAGAAAACTGAGGCTCAAAAAGTAAATGGTTTTGAACTGTGGTGCTATAGAAAACTCTTGAGAGTCCCTTGGACAGCAAAGAGATCAAACCAGTCAATCCTAGAGTAAATCAACCCCAAACACTTACTGCAAGAACTGTTGCTGAAACAGCAGCTGCAATATTTTGGCCACCTGATGCAAAGAGCTGACTCACTGGAAAAGACCTAAGGCTGGGAAAGACTGAGGACAAGAGGAGAAGGGGCAACAGAGGATGAGATGGTTGGATGGCATCATTGACACCATGGTTGTGAGTTTGAGCAAACTCGGGGAGATAGTGAAAAACAGGGAAGCCTGGTATGCTGCAGTTTGTGTGGTTGCAGAGTCAGATGTGACTAAGTGACTTAAAAACATCATGTTCCACTCACTGGGCTAGGTAAATGGAAGAGCAGAGCACTCAGGGTAGTCAGAGCGCCAGTCCTCACAGAGCGCATGGTCCACAAAGAAAGATAGATGAGGACCATGTGTTTCAAGGCTGCTGAATGAGACTATAGATTAAACAAAGATTGCCATGGGAGTGTGTTAAATGGGGAGCAAAGGCAAATGGTTGTCTGAGGAGACCTTACAATTAGCTAAGAAAAGAAGAGAAGCAAAAGAGAAAAGGAAAGATATATCATCCAAATGCAGAGTTCCAAAGAATAGCAAGAAGAGATAAGAAAGCCTTCCTAAGTTACCAGTGCAAATAAATAGAGGAAAACAACAGAATGGGAAAGAGTAGAGATCCCTTCAAGAAAATTAGAGATACCAAGGGAACATTTCATGCAAAGATGGGCACAATAAAGGACAGAAATGGTATGTACTTAACAGAAGCAGACGATATTAAGAAGAGGTGGCAAGAATACACAGAAGAACTACACAAAAAAGATCTTAATGACCCAGATAACTACGATGGTGTGATCACTCATCTAGAACCAGACATTATGGAGTATAAAGTCAAGTGGGCCTTAGAAAGTATCACAACAAACAAAGGTAGTGGAGGTGATGGAATTTCAGTTGAGCTATTTCAAATCCTAAAAGATGATGCTGTGAAAGTGCTGCACTTAACATACCAGAAAATTTGGGAAACTCAGCAGTGGCCACGGGACTGGAAAACATCAGTTTTCATTCCAATTCCAAAGAAAGGCAATGCCAAAGAATATTCATACTACGGCACAATTGCACTAATTTCACATGCTAACAAAGTAATGATCAAAATGCTCCAAGCCAGGCTTCAATAGTACATGAACCAAGAACTTCCATATGTTCTAGCTGGATTTAGACAGAGGAACCAGAAATCAAATTTCCAACATTTGTTTGGTCAACAAAAAACAAGAGAATTCCAGAAAAACATCTACTTCTGCTTTGTTGACTACACCAAAGCCTTTGACTGTGGATCACAACAAACTGTGGAAAATTCTTAAAGAGATGGGAATATCAGATGCCTTACCTGCCTCCTGAGAAACCTGTATGCAGGTCAAGAAGCAACCGTTTAAACTGTACATGGCACAATGGACTGGTTCCAAATTCAGAGAGGAGTATGTCAAGGCTATATAGTGTCACACTGTTTATTTAACTTATATGTAGAATACATCATGAAAAATGCCAGGCTGGATGAAGCACAAACTGGAATCAAGATAGCTGGAGGAAACATCAATAACCTCAAATATACAGATGACACCACCCTTAAAGCAGAAAGCGAAGAGCAACTAAAGGGCCTCTTCATGAAGGTGAAAGAGGAGAGTGAAAAAGCTGGCTTAAAACTCAACTTTCAAAAATCAAAGTTTATGGCATCTGGCCCATCACTTCATGGCAAATAGATGGGGAAACAATGGAAACAGTGACAGACTTTCTTTTCTTGGACTCCAAAATCACTGTAGATGGTGACTGCTGCCATGAAATTAAAGGATGCTTGCTACTTAAAAGAAAAGCTGTGACAAACCTGGACAGCATATTAAAAAACAGAGACATTAGTTTGCCAACAAAGGTCTGTCTAGTCAAAGCTATGTTTTTTTCAGTAGTCATGTATGGATGTGAAAGTTGGACCATAAAGAAAGCTGAGCACCAAAGATTTGATGCTTTTGAGCTGTGGTGTTGGAGAAGACTCTTGAGAGTCCCTTGGACAGCAAGGAGATCAAGCCAGTCAATCCTAAAGAAAATCAATCCTGAATATTCATTGGAAGGACTGGTGCTGAATCTGAAGTGCTAATACTTTGGCCACCTGATGTGAAGAGCTGACTCATTAGCAAAGACCCTGATGCTGGGAAAGATTGAAGGCAGGATGAGAAGGGGATGACAGAGGATGAGATGGTTGGATGGCATCACTGACTCAATGGATGTGAGTTTAAGCAAGCTCTGGGAGATAGTGCAGAACAGGGAAGCCTGATGTGCTGCAGTCCATTGTGTTACAAAAAGTTAGACATGACTAAGGGACTGAACAACAACAACAACAAACTGATCTGGAAAGTTGGAAGGTGAACTTGCACACATGAAGTTTTGGCTGAGGTCTAAAGTCTGAGTGTTAACAAAGCAAATATGTCTCCAAGCACATGAGAAGGCGGGGCGGCCACCTGAAGAGCAGGATGGAAAGCATGTCTGAATGGAGATCAGATGCACCATCTGAGGATCCTGTCAACTCTATTAGGAATTTGGGAGTTCATCCCAAAGGCAGTAGCCAGCCATCAGTGAGTTTTAGGTAGAGCAATGATACAATCAGATAAGAAGACCCCTCTAACTCCTGCATGGAGTGTGGAGATGGGGGGTGAGGGGTGGGGAGTGGTAGATTGAAAGCTTTCTATGGTGGTCCAGGTGATAGCTGGTGATGTCATGGGTAGTGTCAGTAGGAGGGGAAAGAAGTAGGCAGATTTTTAGGAAAGAGCATGTACAAATCTTAGAGCTTGATTAAATGTGGGGCTTGAAAGGAAAGGAAGACTAGTTTCTGGTTTGGTCACTGTGTGCATGGTGGTTCTATATACTGGGAAAGGGACCCTATAAAGAGAGAGAGAGTGAAGAAACAGAGAGACCGAGAAAGAAGAGGGAGAGATAGAGAAGAGGAGAGGAGAATGATCAGGGTTCAGCTACGGCCATGTTATTATTGGAAGGGACACAAGCTTTGGAGTTGGACAGACCTGGTACATTCTTCCACTTTCCTGCTATGTGCACATACCAGGTTACTTAAAATTTTGAGCCTTAATCCCCTCATCTATAATATAAAGATAATATCAGTTGTCAATGAAGTTTTAATGCTCATGAGGACAAAATACAAAATGAGTCTCATAGAGTAGGTCAATAAGTGAGATTTCTCACCTATCCCCTGGCTAGATGGTCTTATCTGTCAAATCATTGGTTGAGGGAGCAGTAGTCAGTGACACGAATCCAAGCCTGGGAATCAGGGGTCTAGAACTATGCTACCAGTAAATTGTTTTGTGACACGGGATGAGTGATTGCCCCTCTGCTTCTCAGTGAGAGATTATCTCAATGGATCCTAAAGCATCTCCTAGTTTAATAAATCAATGATACTATAGTCAGTATGTCTACAGATGTCAGGATATCTCCCACTGCCATAGTCATAGTCTCCCTCTGGAGAAATACCTTGTGGACACAGGTATTGTGGAGCACTGGAAAGATACAGAGAAGTTTCCTATTTCAACTTCATTCAAAACAACCTGAATCTTCTTCTCAGCAAGCAGCCTTCCTTTACTGACAGGATTGATATGGCAATTGCCTTGATGTGCTCACACTTCACTCTTCTCATCAGATCTTTATAGTGAGAGAAATGTATATTGGTTTCTTAAAACCAGCAGCCCTGTGGAATGGGACTGCCTGGAAGAGAAATACACATGAAAAAGGAGAATGCCACAAAGCTGTATTCTCAAGACAGTGCAGAGAAGCAAGAATCTGTTTTTCATTATAAAAAATGTTTTCCTAGATGGTGTAGGAAGCCTTAAGTGTAGTATTCTGAAATGGGGGCATTGATGTCTCCAGCGCACACTGTCCTGGTCAGACCACAACTAAGAATCCTGTTTGAGAGCTGTCGTGTGCGAAACCTCAGGCCCTGGAATCAGACAGTCTCAAGCTTCAAAATATGACACTACTATTTTCTAGCTCTGTGATGCTGGAAAAATAAGATAACTAGCCTAAGCCTAATTTTCTCATCTTCAAGTTGGGATAATAATCATTACATCTTCTTCCATAGGTTTCTTGTGAGAATTAAATAAGAGAGTAAGTAAAGAAATTAGTACAGTGCCTGTCAATTCATGGCACTGCTTCTGATGGTTCAGTTATGGTCCATGAAAGATTCAAGACCACATCCCTTCTGGAATCAGTATATTAGCTGAAAATGTTTGGCTGAGAAAAGGAAATGCTTGGAGCTTATGATCATAAGTTTTAAGAGACTGAAGTGCAACAGTAAAGAGGAAAATGGATTTGTAGATGGAATTCAACCATTGTCTGAATAGTTGGATTAGATGCCTTTAATGACCTGTTCCAGTCTGAGATTCTGAGACTCAGTGGAAATTCTATAATTGTATTTGCTCTTCTATTTAGTTGATATTTGCAGGACATATATTATCCTTGTCAAGTGTGTAAGAAAACAGAAATAAGCAAGATCTGCTCTTGTTCCTCAGGGTGTTCACAGCCTAATCTGCCATCAGAAAAATCATTAGACCCTACCTGCCTCCTGAGAAACCTGTATGCAAGTCAAGAAGCAACAGTTAGAACCAGACATGGAACAACAGACTGGTTCAAAATTAGGAAAGGAGTACATCAAGGCTGTATATTGTCACCCTGCTTATATGCCGAGTATATCATGTGAAATTCTGGACTGGATGAATCACAAGCTGGTATTAAGATTGCCAGGAGAAATATCAATAGCCTCAGATATGCAGATGGCACCGCCATAATAGCAGAAAGCGAAGAGGAGCTAAAGAGCCTCTTGATGAAGGTGAAAGAGGATAGTGAAAAAGGTGACTTTAAACTAGACATTCAAAAAACTAAGATCACGGCATCTGGTCCCACCTCCTCGTGGCAAATAGATGGGGAAACAATGGAAACAGTGACAGACTTTATTTTCTTGGGCTCCAAAATCACTGCAAATGGTGACTGCAGCCATGAAATTCCAAGATGTTTGCTCCTTGGAAGAAAACCTATGACAAACCTAGACAGCATATTAAAACACAGAGACATCACTTTGCCAACAAAGGTCTGTCTAGTCAAAGCTTTGCTTTTTTCTGGTGGTCATGTACAGAGGTGAAAGTTGGACCATAAAGAAGGCTGAGTGCCAAGGAATTGATGCTTTCAAACTGTGGTGTTGGAGAAGACTCTTGAGAGTCCCTTGGACTGTGAGAAGATCAAACCAGTCAATCCTAAAGGAAATCAATCCTGAATATTCATTGGAAGGACTGATGCTGAAACTGAAGCTCTGGCCACTTAAGATGCAAAGAGCCAACTCATTGAAAAAGACCTTGATGCTGGAAAAGATTGAGGGCAGGAGGAGAAAGAGGTGACTGAGGATGAGATGTTTGGATGACATCATTGAGTCAATGGACAGGAGTTTGAGCAAACTCCAGGAGATAGTGAAGGACAGGGAAGCCTGAAGTGCTGCAGTCCATGGGATCTCAGAAAGTCAGACACGACTGAGCGACTGAACAACAGACAACAAGACTGCATCAAGAGACCTGGTTTCTATTATCAAATTCATATTCTAGCATTAATTTTTATACAAATCACTAGTCTTCCTTAGACATTATTCATAAAGTTTATTGCTTTTTGAAATGGGATTCACATTAGCCTTAGAAATTTAGACCTTTTTTGAAGATCAAATGATGTAATAGATGTGGGATTCCCATCAAAATTTGGTGGAATAGGCAAGTGTTAGATGCTGAGTGAGACTTTTTTTGATTTTCCTTGAATTACGACTAAGAACTAAAGATGAGAACAAAGTAGAAGAGTGCCAAATTTGGAAGCAGCACCTGCCCAAGAGGGCTTGCTGAGAACACTCTCATCTCCTTCCTAATTTCACAGTAGAGGAGGGCTGGCACAGAGAAAGGACATCACAGCTCATGGAAGAGCTAGACTTTCCCTTCACTTCTCCAGGAATTTCCCTTTCCTGAAGCACAGAGAAAAATAACCCATAAAAAGTGTTCATAAAGGTAGAGGATACTCAAGACGTGCCCCCTCCACTCAGCTGGGGATTTCTTCTCTTGGAGTTGCTTAACCAACAAATCAGAATGCCCAATGCTTGCAGGGTGTGAGAAAGACAAGAGTGAGATTTGGGGGCTCAATGCCAAAGGACAGTCAGCAAGGACCTGGGAATTTTCCTTCATCAGGCTGGAGTTGAGCAGTTTTGCTGGCACCCCTGATGTAAGGTAATCAGTAAGTGGGATTCTCCCAAAGCAAGAGAGTGGTAGCTAGGATGCCCTTAATGATGTACTGAATGGGAGGAGAAGATGGAAAATGTAAACCAGTAATTTCCAGTTGAGATGATTATTGGAGTGCCTTTTGCATCAAAAGAAGCTAATGGCCAGTCAGTGTTAGAGAAACACCACAATTCATCTTAGAGAATCCAGCAACCTCCCCTGGTGCAGCCATTTAAGTGGGGACAATGTGTCTTTCCTGTTTCCTCCCCGTCACCCCCAATATCATGTGGGAAGAACAGAGGGAAAGGAGGGTGAGGGGATGTCTGTGAGAGCTGACCATGGGCTCTGTCCTCAAGGACCAGAGCCACTAACTGAACCTGCATGGGGTGAGAAGGAAGGATTACAAGAATGAGACTGAAGTTTTCAGAATGGATGGCACTATTTTGAAAAAAAGAATGAAGTTTTCTTAGTAAGCAAGAGTAATTGAAAGCTATGGATTCTTACTGAAGTATGATATAGAGAACATGCATCCTGCCCCCAATAGGAGATTTAACAGAATATAGTTGATAAATGTTAGAATAAGAATAAACTGTTTTAAATTTATTCTTCAGTACCTGGAGACATCTCACTAAAGTTGTTATACTGACAAAATCTTAACAAATGGAAGAGGTGATTCCATGCTCCCAGTGCATAGATCACTATCAGGATCCCAGCAGGAAACAGAGAGTTTGCACCCAAACCGGGTGATTGAGGAAAGTTTAATAAATGGTTTATTTCCAAAAATGTATCCAGAATATATGGAAGCCATGAAGAAATAGATCAGTATTACAGATTATTAGCCAGGAGGTGTGACTACAATGAGACCCAAAGGGTCAGGGAGAGAACTAGGAGTCTAGCTGCATGGGAGGGGTCCCCTGACCATAGGTGTGACCTTTGGTGAAGGACGTAACCATCACAGGGTAGTGCAGCAGGGAACTTTCTGATGTCACCTATTCAGGTCAACCTTCCAAGGCACAGTAGAAAAGGAAGGAGTATGAGTCTATGGAGACTAGCCAGCATGTCCCCCAACTTTTTATAAAGCCATCCATGCTGACTTGATTGAGGCAAGTAGAAAACTATTATTCCCTGACATCATTCTACCCTCATCCCAGCTCTTGGTACTTACCATCCATTTAAGTGCATGTGTCAGTGCCAGATCTATCACCTTTGGAAGGCCTAGAGATGTTCTCCGGGAATTTATGAAAGGGAAACATGTTTACAAGTCAATTGCCTTCATTCTTCACCTAGTAGGGTTTTGGAATTAGCATTTCTGCTGTTCTAAATCTCAGAGGTTATGATGTGGTGGTAACCTCAAGCATCTTTTTCCCAGTTCTTCCAACCCTTTTGAGGTGATCATGGCTTTTCTGATCCCCTTTTGCCAGTTCCCTGGATAGCTGAGCTAGACTTAGGAGTTGGAGGAGGAGTCCTTTCCTGTGTTCAAAAAAGGGACAATCCCTGTGTGTGTTCCTCCTCCATCCCCAAGGGTCTCATTTCTGGCAGGATTCCTGGATTTTCCTAAGGTTATGTAGCATCCGATATAGTGATCTGGATAAAATAGGTACTAAGTAAACATTTTTACATAGCAGAATAGGAAGTAGCAAAGCCAGGTTTGTCTGAGTCCAATGCTGCTTTCCTTTTCTCCCATAGGATGTTGCATTTGAGGCAATTTTCTGTGAACGCTGTTAGAGGGCATCAGAGAAGCTCCCTCCATGGTAGCAGAGTATTCTAAACTGTGCCTCAGCAGGTCATATCAGCCTGGATCAGTAAGGTGGTTTGTAAAAGCAAGGTTTGTATAAGGAGACCCAAATGGGTGGTGCTCAGCACCTGGGAGAGATCGAAGGGGTTCTGTGGGTGATTTTATGTCCTTTGATTCATATGTGTGACATTCCTCCAAGATGCCACAAACCATAGTAGGCACTTCACAGATGCAGACCTTCAGAATTCTCCCAAGAACCATGCAATGTAACTGACCAGACCCTTACTTGACAGGTGAGGAAAGCAAGCACCAGAAAATAAGAATCATTTACGTGGTCAGCATCAGAGTTGGAATTCTGACTCAGATTCCTCTGAGTTGAAAGCCCATTCTCTATCACACGTCACAATGCTGTGGGTGACCCAATTAGCCTAGTCCCTTGGGGTGGAATGCCCTAACCTTTCTAGAGAAAGCTAGTAGTCATCATGTATTAACTTACTTAATCAGATCAGATCAGATCAGTCGCTCAGTCGTGTCTGACTCTTTGCGACCCCATGAATCGCAGCACACCAGGCCTCCCTGTCCATCACCAACTCCCGGAGTTCACTCAGAGTCACGTCCATCGAGTCAGTGATGCCATCCAGCCATCTCATCCTCTGTCGTCCCCTTCTCCTCCTGCCCACAATCCCTCCCAGCATCAGAATCTTTTCCAATGAGTCAACTCTTCGCATGAGGTGGCCAAAGTACTAGAGTTTCAGCTTTAGCATCATTCCTTCCAAAGAAATCCCAGGGCTGATCTCCTTCAGAATGGACTGATTGGATCTCCTTGCAGTCCAAGAGACTCTCAAGAGTCTTCTCCAACACCACAGTTCAAAAGCATCAATTCTTTGGTGCTCAGCCTTCTTCACAGTCCAACTCTCACATCCATACATGACCACAGGAAAAACCATAGCCTTGACTAGACGAACCTTTTTTGGCAAAGTAATGTCTCTGCTTTTGAATATGCTATCTAGGTTGGTCATAACTTTCCTTCCAAGGAGTAAGAGTCTTTTAATTTCATGGCTGCAGTCACCATCTGTAGTGATTTTGGAGCCCAGAAAAATAAAGTCTGACACTGTTTCCACTGTTTCCCCATCTATTTCCCATGAAGTGGTGGGACCGGATGCCATGATCTTCGTTTTCTGAATGTTGAGCTTTAAGCCAACTTTTTCACTCTCCACTTTCACTTTCATCAAGAGGCTTTTTAGTTCCTCTTCACTTTCTGCCATAAGGGTGGTGTCATCTGCATATCTGAGGTTATTGATATTTCTCCCGGCAATCTTGATTCCAGCTTGTATTTCTTCCAGTCCAGCGTTTCTCATGATGTACTCTGCATATAAGTTAAATAAACAGGGTGACAATATACAGCCTTGACGTACTCCTTTTCCTATTTGGAACCAGTCTGTTGTTCCATGTCCAGTTCTAACTGTTGCTTCCTGACCTGCATACAAATTTCTCAAGAGGCAGATCAGGTGGTCTGGTATTCCCATCTCTTGAAGAATTTTCCACAGTTAATACATCCTTATAATTATTGTTTGAATCTGCAGAGAAGAGTTTATTCACTTACGGACCTGAATCTGTCTCAGAAGGGGATCAGGTGCTCTCTTGGATGCTGTGGGTTTCGCCACTGGGACAGATCTCTTCTGTAGCAGGCACTAAACCAGCCCTCTAGACTTCTTAGCTGGAGGTACAGTAGATGCCCTTGGTGTTACTCCCTCCCGCATCCATTCCCTGCCTCTATGTCTCTTGTATTGCTAAGTACACTTTGGCAGAGGCCACCCCCACCCCCAGATGCCAGTTGTGCAATTCTTCATTCCTGGAAGCACAGAATACCACCCTGTTCAGCTTGCCAGACTGCAAGTACCAGGGCTTAAGCTTCAATTCCCTGGCTGGTAGGTGACTTAATAATACATCTTTTATGGGCCATCTTTTTTCTTCTGTTTTTCTCCATTTACCTACCAATGTTGTCTGCATGACCCAAATAAACTACTTGTATGTGAATCCTCATCTCCGGTTTTGCCTCTGGGAGAGTCAAAACTAAGAGACTAAGAGTCGTGGTTTTGGTTTTGACCCTTGTTCTACGAGGGTGTGTCTAAACTTCCCTCAGAGCAGCATAATTGCTTTGTTCTAGGGTCACATTCACATGGCATGAAAAACAGCAACAATCTGTAACAAACAGAGTAACTTCTCTGTAGTGTCCCTGCCCAGGGAACTTCAGACCCATAACAAAACAGTGTGGGCTAGGTTCTTTCAGCCACGTGATCTCTGGTTCTTTGGTATTGCCCAATCTGGCTTGGGAGACATTTCCAATGTTCGTGCTCTCTCTTCTGCTGTTATTCATCTAATGCCTTCCTAAAGAACCTCCACTTCGTTTTGAAAAATCCACACTTCTCAGCCTTAAAGCCATTTTGTTGTTGCTGACACTGGTCCATTGCTCAGACCCTAATGCCTCATTTTTTCTTTTTATGTAGGAGATTTTCTTACAATTCTGGAAGATACCCTAGGAGATAAAAAGCTCAAAAGGATCTAGTTTCTATTAAAAGCAAGTCTATAGGATTAGAAGCTTCTTAATGCACAATTATGAAATGTATATCACCAAATGTAGTCACCCATATCTTCTTTCTTATTCCTCCTTTCCAGTTATTACTCTGCTTAATGTTTCCACAGGGAAGAGCAGCTTCTGAATCTTTAAGGAAACTCTCAGTTGATGTTCCTGAAGTATAATCATGATACCATCCCACATGTCTACATCTCTTTGAGGGATATATCACATCCTATAAACCAGCTCTGCAAAGCCTCATTAATGACACAGAGCACTGGAGGATATTAAAAGGGACCCTGGCTGGCAGATAGAACAAAGTATCTGTCGGCCATGGTGACTCATGGTATATCCATCCAAGCTAGGGGGTTGTTTCAGAGGTCACTAAAGTGAGCACACTAACACTTAAACCCATAAAGTTGATAAAATAGTGGATAACAATACAAAATCTCATATGCTAGAAGGACTTCAAGGTTAGGGACTGGGCTTGAGTCCTAGCAGTGGTTCTTCAACTATAAAAAGTTGAAATATGGTCCATGAATATTCTACAACATTGTAGAAATTACAGAAAGAGAAAGAAGACAACAACATCCAGTCTAATATCATAGTTATGCTTTTTAACTCATGGGAGACATTGAATAATATTTACCTAATTTTTCTTAGGGAAAAAACCTAATAATGTATGACAAACCTGAATTCAGTTTAAATATTATTTGTTCATCCTGTGCCGCACACTAGAGATGTGTTTCTCAAAGTCATTTTAATCTTAATTAGCTTAGTATTCTCAGCACCTAGCACAAGAATTTCTATGTAGTAGACACTAACTAAATGCAGCCTTTGTTGAATGAATGTTGAAAAAGAAACCATTTGTGACCTCAGCACTTAACACAATGGTCTAGTGTGCAAACATTTTTTGAGTAGCTGAATAAAGTATACAAAATATTGCACAACTCAGAGATCTGACTACAAAACATAGTAAGATTGAGTCTTCATGTTACATAGATAAGAGTGGGTCTAACTACAACAAAAGGAGGGAAGTAGAATTTTAACTTGGGGAGGAATTGGGTAGACTACACACAATTACAGCTACTAAAAGCAAAACCTGGGCATGGGGATTCTTTTCTCCTCAGTCCCCAAATGCTACTCCCCCCATCATTGATTTCAAATTCTTCTCAGAGTAACCACTAAATGGAAACAGATCATCCTGACTTTGCAAATATGGAGACAGAGAAGTTAAGCAAGTTGGCTCCTATCATTCAGTAAGGCTGAGAACTTGAAATAAGTGTCATCATTTATAATTCCTCTTTCAGACCACCTAGTTTCTCATTCATGTATTATGTTTCCCTAAAGAGTACACACTTGAGAATACTTCCTCTGGAGTGTGCTCCAAGAACATTTACTAATATCAGTACAAACTTCATCTTACGACCTAGGAATAAAAAGGGTAATAGGGAAAAAACATTTCTGAGAGGAGGAGAAGGTAATGTGAGGTAATTGAAAGAGTCAGGAGATTGGGTTTTATTCCTAGTTCTGACACTAACTAACTGTGTGGCCTTGGAGAGAAACTATAAAATCTCTGTGGACCTCAGTTTCCCCATCTTGAAAATAAGGAGGCTGTGGAAGTTAGTCTCTGCGGCATGATATTGTAAGTCTCTATGCGATTCTCCAAGTAAATTAGAGCACATAAAAGTATGAGGTCTTGGGAATACTATCCAAGAGCCATCAAGAGAGAAGGTAAGCCAAGTTCATAAGGCGATTTAATCCTCAGAAGCAAGACCCAGCCAATAGCCAGCCAGGCTATGATTCCCTCTGCTATGTTTTCCTACTTTTGTGCCAACCCCAAAATGCTAAGTCATTGCTTTTGCTAGAAGGATATTTTCTTATTGCATTCTGAGGATTTGAACAAATATTTTCATTTTGAGGAAAGCTTTCAGAACATTTTCAAATTGAAGGTTAGGCTTTTAGGACAAGAGGAGCCGCCAGACTGAAAAATAGAGCTCCCAGGTTTGGACAGACTCTGCACTTGAAGGAGGGGGAATCAGCATTTGTTTGACATGGCCCTTTCTTTCCGCTGAAACTCAAAAGGCTTTCAGCAAAGTCTGTGGGTACTGCGGTTGCCATGGCAGTTCTTTTGGATTAGCAGACACTGACAAAGCGTTTAGCTTCAGCCTCATGACTGGTAACACGCTGAGGCCAACGAGTTGGCCACCTATGTGGAAAACTACAGACCCGCTTCCACCCTCACCCTCCATCTGTAGGCATGCCTGCTCAAAATTCCATTTCTGGGTCCTTCTCCCTTTCATTCAACCAGACAGCTCCTTTACCCCCACCTCCCACCCCCAATGCCAATTGCAGTTCCCCTGGGAAAAGACAGTATGCAAAATATGCTTATCAGTAATACAGTACTGAGTGAGAGGTGTCATATTTAACAGAGCCCTGCATAAAATTGCACCCCCAAAGTGGTTACTCATCTAATTGTCAATTCATCTTCTAAATATCGCTTTATCAGGAATAGAAGATATAAGCTTTATATTAGAGTTTATTCACCTTTTAAAATTAGTTTCAGTAGTTACCTCCTCCAAAAAGCCTTTCCTAATCCCTAGATTGGAGAGTTTTCCTCTAACCTGTGTGGCACCTGAACTTTGCTTTGTCATTTGCCAAAACATTAAAAATGTGTTTCTGTCTCTCCAATAGAGAAAGAGCCTCTGTGTGTGCCTCTCACTTCCTTATTTTACTAAAGTGCCACTTTCTCAACAAGAGCACTTTATTTAAAATTTCAACATATACTCCACCCCTTTTAAAAAAAAAAATTCATGTAGCAGGTATGATTTCTAACATATTTAATTGTTCATTTGCTTATTTACTAGGGCTGTTTTTTATTTTGATAGACTGTTATTTAGAGCAGTTTTAGGTTCACAGAAAAATTCAGTGGAAAGTACAGGGATTCCCAGATGCCACACTGCCTCCATTGATGCATGCGCTAATGCTATGCTAAGTCACTTCAGTCGTGTCCGACTCTGTGTGACCCCATAGACGACAGCCCACCAGGCTCCGCCATCCCTGGGATTCTCCAGGCAAGAGTACTGGAGTGGGTTGCCATTTCCTTCTCCAATGCATGAAAGAGAAAAGTGAAAGTGAAGTCGCTCAGTCGTGTCCAACTCTTAGCGACCCCATAGACTGCAGCCTACCAGGCTCCTCTGTCCATGGATTTTCCAGGCAAGGGTACTGGAGTGGGGTGCCATTGCCTTCTCCACCACTGATGCATAGATGCCTCCATTTCAGCTTCCTCCACCATAGTGATGCATTTATAATAACTGATGAGCCTGCACTGACACATCATCGTCACTCGAGGTCTATGGTTTACATTAGGGTTCACTCAGTGTTTTACCTTCTCTGCATCTAGACAAATGTATAAAGACGTGTCTCCACCACTATAGTATCATACACAGCATTTTCACGAACGAGGCTCACTTTTATTGTCTGCCTCCCTCTTCAAGCTAGAATGAAGGCTCTACAAATGCAGTCCTTGTTCATTGGTGTATCTCAAAAGCCTAGAATAGTGCCTGGCATAAAGTAGGCCCTCAAAAATATTTGTTGAATAAATGAATGGGGGAAAATAAAATACTTTAGCATCCTTCAGGTAAAATGGTAGAACCTTATTATCTTGTTGTGGTTAAAATTGTAAGACCAGATTAAGCACAATCGTGGTGGCTTTGTTGTCTTTAATACCCTTGTTTGTTCCCATCTATTAAAGCTTGAATCTGGAACAGTTATTTAAATCAGATAATGTTATAGAAAACCTAAGAGAACAGTGACTTTGATTAAGGTTTACTTAGCTATGAAGTTCATTGGTGAATTGAGAGGACAAAGGGTCAAGGAAGCTATTACAGGATTGCCTTCAGAAGGAATTGATTAATCTTGTCAAGACTGTTCCCCTGTAGACAACAGGAAACCATCACGGACAGGATAGATACACAGGGCAGTGTTTCCCACTAATCCCTTTAGATTCTCCATGGGAAAAAAAAAAAAAAATCTTTAATGGCCAAATCATGTTAGGAAGCTTTGCATATTTCACAATCTATGATAGCATAGGATTTGAGATGTTCTGCAACAAAGAATTTAATTTTGTTTAACCAATGTTTCATTTGACCTCAGAAACCTGCCTTCGCTGTTCTTTTTCTTTTTTTTTTTTAAACATCTGTGCAGATATTCCTCTTTTTCTTATGAAACTTTCCTTAAAGTCCTCTTTTCTTCCCATCTATTCACATGTGGCCTAAATCCCCCTAAATCAATCCTAACTTCAGTACTAATATAGCAAAGACTTCTGGGGGGATAATATCTCTGGGAAGGCCTCAAGCCAAGGATGTCAAAATCCAATAATTATTTATTGAAAAGCAGCTTAAATGAAGGCCCAGTCATAATCTCAAAAACTTTATGCTTAATATTGGGATGTAAAACGTAGAGAAATACCTCTATTACACAGTAGAAGATGGGAAAGATCTTAAGAGAGATGCCATTTAAAAAAAAACACGGTTTAAAGATATGCAAGGTCTTAGGAGCACAGGGTCAGTGAGAAGAGGAAAGAAGATAGAACTGACTACAGAAGGTTTGGGTAAATTTTGAAAAATTGTTGTGGCTTTAGGGCAAATCTTTGGCAGGGCAATGATATCATGTTCAATATTCAAAGGGGCATAGAGAATGTATGTTTGGTCCCAATAGGCATCATTAGTCATGGAACTTCATCAATAACATATTTACTAGTGAAGTAGCCACTTTCTAGGGACATAGAAAAGAATATCCTCTACATGTATCTATAGTTTCTGGAGACCACAGTCTGGAAGGAAGGAGAAGATGGATGATCGACTTTATGATGTTACTCCACTATGGTAAATAATACTTTCTCATTTGAGCAAATTCTCAGCGTTCCATGTAGAATTGCAGGAAGCAGATAGAACTATAAGCCAGAAGGAAGTTGACCTTGTCTGGCAATTTAGTCTTTCACGGTAGGACTCTACTTTGAGGAGTCTGAGGCAACAGTCCTTATAAAGAGTGAGTTATCAAGAAGGTATCAGCAGCCAGGTGGACACTTTGTTAGGTAACATACATAGAAGAGTTTGTTTCATCCTCATAATCATTTCTTAAGCTAGATATTTTCCAGATGAGGGAATGAAGGCTCAAGATATCAAGTAACCTTCCCAAGATTCCACAACTTGTAAATACCAGAGTCTGGTGTCTTCATGGAGTTTGGTCTTCATGAGCTATCATCATAAGCTATCCAAATATAAGCAAGTTGGAAAGTATTAGAGATATAAAATTAGATCCAGACACTTAGGCAATTGGGATAACTTAGATTTCACAGTTTGATTAGTTTATGTGGAAATGTTTGTGCTAAGTTAAATACTAAAGGCTTCCCAGGTGTTGCAGTGGTAAAGAGTACACCTGCCAAAGCAGGAGACACAAGTGATGCAGGTTAGATCCCTGAGTTGGGAAGATTCCCTGTAGTGAGAAATGGCAACCCACTCCAGTATTCTTGCTGGAAAATTGCATGGACAGAGGAGCCTGGTTGATTTGGGGGCAAAAGGTAGAGGTGGGTGGACGATTATATAGAAAATTAAGTGTAAGTTACCAAAGTATAAGTTAACCAAAGTGTAAGTCATAAGAAAAATAAATTTTAAAAAATTACCCTAAGTGTTTAATGTTTATCTAGAATATATGATGCTAAATTTCAGTAATTTCATAGTAAATTACATAGCATACCCAGCCAGAAATTATATCAAAAGAGCATATTAATAAGAATCTAGTGTTCCCATATCTAGAATCTAGACTCTAGTGTACCCAAGTTTGTTTAATCAACATAGTTTACTTTACATTTCCATTGTTTTCTACAGATTTTTTAACTTGAGATGTAATGAGGATGATGAAAATGTTTCTTAAAAATATCTGAGTGAACTTGAATGAAACCTTTAAAAATGTACTCTCAGTGGATTCAAAATTAAAAACATATCTCTGTAAATATCTCCACTCTTTTTTATAGATATATTTTCAGTGGAATTATGAAATCAGTTTCTGGTATTTTCTTCATGCTTAGTTGATTACTATTAACTAGTATGATGCAATTAACTAGAATTGATGCTTTCAAATCATGGTACTGGGCAGGTTGATGATGAATCTGAAGCTCTAATACTTTGGTCACCTGATGTGAAGAGCTGACTCATTGGAAAAACCCTAACACTGGGAAATATCAGGCAAGAAAAGAAGGGGGCAACAGAGGACGAGATGGTTTGATGGCATCACTGACTCCATGAACATGAGTTTGAGCAAACTCTGGGAGATATTGAAGGACAGCTAAGCCTGGCATTCTGCAGTTCATGGCATTGCAAACAATTGGACAAAACTTAGTGACTGAACAAACAACAATATACAGACAATATATAAACAAACAACAATACAAACAAATAATATATACATGCACAAACATACTGACAGTTTTTATTCCTTATAGTAGAACTTGACTGACTGTATAAAGAAAGCTGATCGCAGAGGAATTGATGCTTTTGAACTGTGGTGTTGGAGAAGACTCTTGAGAGTCCCTTGAATTGCAAGGAGATCCAACCAGTCCATCCTAAAGGAGATCAGTCCTGGATGTTCATTGGAAGGACTGATGTTGAAGCTGAAACTCCAATACTTTGGCCACCTGATGCAAAGATCTGACTCATTGGAAAAGACCCTGATGCTGGGAAAAGTTGAAGGCGGGAGGAGAAGGGGACGACAGAGGATGAGATGGTTGGATGGCATCACCGACACAATGGACATGGGTTTGGGTGGACTCCGGGAGTTGGTGATAGACAGGGAGACCTGGTGTGCTGTGGTTCATGGGGTCACAAAAAGTCAGACACGACTGAGTGACTGAACTGAACTGAACTGATAGTCTTTAATTTTGCTTTAATATGTTTCATACAATGTAGTCTGTACTATTTAGCTCCAGAGATCCATTTTTTTTATGTCTCTAAATGTGTATCTGTGTCTGGTGTGCTTTTCCTTCATGCCAATGATCTCATTGCTATTAAAGATACTGATTTTGCAGAAAAGAATGAAAATGAACATTGATTTTCCACTGGGCTATGTTTTGATTTTCTCAAGTAACACTGTTCAATATGCCCGGGGAGAAATTTTACTTTTAAAGTATTTTGTAGTATAATCCTGTGAGAAACAAAAGCACATCAAACTCCTTTACCTAATGTTGAAGTGCCAGGATGGGTATTGTCATAGATTTGTATGGGGATCTCCTTTCCCCAGACTGGTATGATATGTGGGTGACTTAGAGGCTGAAAAGTTGATGCCCATTCAAGCTGATATAAATAGCTATTTTTTTTTTAATTTTATTTTATTTTTAAACTTTACATAACTGTATTAGATTTGCCAAATATTAAAATGAATCCGCCACAGGTATACATGTGTTCCCCATCCTGATCCCTCTTCCCTCCTCCCTCCCCATTCCATCCCTCTGGGTCGTCCCAGTGCACCAGCCCCAAGCATCCAGTATCGTGCATCGAACCTGGACTGGCAACTCATTTCATACATGATATTTTACATGTTTCAATGCCATTCTCCCAAATCTTCCCACCCTCTCCCTCTCCCACAGAGTCCATAAGACTGTTCTATACATCAGTGTCTCTTTTGCTGTCTCGTACACAGGGTTATTGTTACCATCTTTCTAAATTCCATATATATGCGTTAGTACACTGTATTGGTGTTTTTCTTTCTGGCTTACTTCACTCTGTATAATAGGCTCCAGTTTCATCCACCTCCTTAGAACTGATTCAAATGTATTCTTTTTAATGGCTGAATAATACTCCATTGTGTATATGTACCACAGCTTGCTTATCCATTCATCTGCTGATGGACATCTAGGTTGCTTCCATGTCCTGGCTATTATAAACAGTGCTGCGATGAACATTGGGGTACTCGTGTCTCTTTCCCTTCTGGTTTTCTCAGTGTGTATGCCCAGCAGTGGGATTGCTGGGTCATAAGGCAGTTGTATTTCCAGTTTTTTAAGGAATCTCCACACTGTTCTCCATAGTGGCTGTACTAGTTTGCATTCCCACCAACAGTGTAAGAGGGTTCCCTTTTCTCCACACCCTCTCCAGCATTTATTACTTGTAGACTTTTGGATTGCAGCCATTCTGACTGGTGTGAAATGGTACCTCATAGTGGTTTTGATTTGCATTTCTCTGATAATGAGTGATGTTGAGCATCTTTTCATGTGTTTGTTAGCCATCTGTATGTCTTCTTTGGAGAAATGTCTATTTAGTTCTTTGGCCCATTTTTTGATTGGGTCATTTATTTTTCTGGAGTTGAGCTGTAGGAGTTGCTTGTATATTCTCGAGATTAGTTGTTTGTCAGTTGCTTCATTTGCTATTATCTTCTCCCATTCTGAAGGCTGTCTTTTCACCTTGCTAATAGTTTCCTTTGATGTGCAGAAGCTTTTAAGGTTAATTAGGTCCCATTTGTTTATTTTTGCTTTTATTTCCAATATTCTGGGAGGTGGGTCATAGAGGATCCTGCTGTGATGTATGTCAGAGAGTGTTTTGCCTATGTTCTCCTCTAGGAGTTTTATAGTTTCTGGTCTTACGTTTAGATCTTTAATCCATTTTGAGTTTATTTTTGTGTATGGTGTTAGAAAGTGTTCTAGTTTCATTCTTTTACAAGTGGTTGACCAGAGTTCCCAGCACCACTTGTTAAAGAGATTGTCTTTAATCCATTGTATATTCTTGCCTCCTTTGTCGAAGATAAGGTGTCCATATGTGCATGGATTTATCTCTGGGCTTTCTATTTTGTTCCATTGATCTATATTTCTGTCTTTGTGCCAGTACCATACTGTCTTGATAACTGTGGCTTTGTAGTAGAGCCTGAAGTCAGGTAGGTTGATTCCTCCAGTTCCATTCTTCTTTCTCAAGATCGCTTTGGCTATTCGAGGTTTTTTGTTTTTCCATACAAATTGTGAAATTATTTGTTCTAGCTCTGTGAAGAATGCTGTTGGTAGCTTGATAGGGATTGCATTGAATCTATAGATTGCTTTGGGTAGTATACTCATTTTCACTACATTGATTCTTCCAATCCATGAACATGGTATATTTTTCCATCTGTTAGTGTCCTCTTTGATTTCTTTCACCAGTGTTTTATAGTTTTCTATATATAGGTCTTTAGATTCTTTAGGTAGATATATTCCTAAGTATTTTATTCTTTCCATTGCAATGGTGAATGGAATTGTTTCCTTAATTTCTCTTTCTGTTTTCTCATTATTAGTGTATAGGAATGCAAGGGATTTCTGTGTGTTGATTTTATATCCTGCAACTTTACTATAGTCATTGATTAGTTCTAGTAATTTTCTGGTGGAGTCTTTAGGGTTTTCTATGTAGAGGATCATGTCATCTGCAAACAGTGAGAGCTTTACTTCTTCTTTTCCAATTTGGATTCCTTTTATTTCTTTTTCTGTTCTGATTGCTGTGGCCAAAACTTCCAAAACTATGTTGAATAGTAATGGTGAAAGTGGGCACCCTTGTCTTGTTCCTGACTTTAGAGGAAATGCTTTCAATTTTTCACCATTGAGGATAATGTTTGCTGTGGGTTTGTCATATATAGCTTTGATTATGTTGAGGTATGTTCCTTCTATTCCTGCTTTCTGGAGAGTTTTTATCATAAATGGATGTTGAATTTTGTCAAAGGCTTTCTCTGCATCTATTGAGATAATCATATGGTTTTTATTGTTCAATTTGTTAATGTGGTGTATTACATTGATTGATTTGCGGATATTGAAGAATCCTTGCATCCCTGGGATAAAGCCCACTTGGTCATGGTGTATGATCTTTTTAATGTGTTGTTGGATTCTGATTGCTAGAATTTTGTTAAGGATTTTTGCATCTATGTTCATCAGTGATATTGGCCTGTAGTTTTCTTTTTTTGTGGGATCTTTGTCAGGTTTTGGTATTAGGGTGATGGTGGCCTCATAGAATGAGTTTGGAAGTTTACCATCCTCTGCAATTTTCTGGAAGAGTTTGAGCAGGATAGGTGTTAGCTCTTCTCTAAATTTTTGGTAGAATTCAGCTGTGAAGCCGTCTGGACCTGGGCTTTTGTTTGCTGGAAGATTTTTTATTACAGTTTCAATTTCCGTGCTTGTGATGGGTCTGTTAAGATTTTCTATTTCTTCCTGATCGAGTTTTGGAAAGTTGTACTTTTCTAAGAATTTGTCCATTTCTTCCTCGTTGTCCATTTTATTGGCATATAATTGTTGATAGTAGTCTCTTATGATCCTTTGTATTTCTGTGTTGTCTGTTGTGATCTCTCCATTTTCATTTCTAATTTTATTGATTTGATTTTTCTCCCTTTGTTTCTTGATGAGTCTGGCTAATGGTTTGTCAATTTTATTTATCCTTTCAAAGAACCAGCTTTTGGTTTTGTTGATTTTTGCTATGGTCTCTTTTGTTTCTTTTGCATTTATTTCTGCTCTAATTTTTAAGATTTCTTTCCTTCTACTAACCCTGGGGTTCTTCATTTCTTCCTTTTCTAGTTGCTTTAGGTGTAGAGTTAGGTTATTTATTTGACTTTTTTCTTGTTTCTTGAGGTGTGCCTGTATTGCTATGAACTTTCCCCTTAGGACTGCTTTTACCGTGTCCCGCAGGTTTTGGGTTGTTGTGTTTTCATTTTCATTCGTTTCTATGCAAATTTTGATTTCTTTTTTGATTTCTTCTGTGATTTGTTGGTTATTCAGCAGCGTGTTGTTCAGCCTCCATATGTTGGATTTTTTAATAGTTTTTCTCCTGTAATTGAGATCTAATCTTACTGCATTGTGGTCAGAAAAGATGCTTGGAATGATTTCTATTTTTTTGAGTTTACCAAGGCTAGCTTTATGGCCCAGGATGTGATCTATCCTGGAGAAGGTTCCATGTGCGCTTGAGAAGAAGGTGAAATTCATTGTTTTGGGATGAAATGTCCTATAGATATCAATTAGGTCTAACTGGTCTATTGTATCGTTTAAAGTTTGTGTTTCCTTGTTAATTTTCTGTTTAGTTGATCTATCCATGGGTGTGAGTGGGGTATTAAAGTCTCCCACTATTATTGTGTTATTGTTAATTTCTTCTTTCATACTTGTTAGCATTTGTCTTACATACTGCGGTGCTCCCGTGTTGGGTGCATATATATTTATAATTGTTATATCTTCTTCTTGTATTGATCCTTTGATCATTATGTAGTGACCATCTTTGTCTCTTTTCACAGTCTTTGTTTTAAAGTCTATTTTATCTGATATGAGTATTGCTACTCCTGCTTTCTTTTGGTCCCTATTCGCATGGAAAATCTTTTTCCAGCCCTTCACTTTCAGTCTGTATGTGTCCCCTGTTTTGAGGTGGGTCTCTTGTAGACAACATATGCAGGGGTCTTGTTTTTGTATCCATTCAGCCAGTCTTTGTCTTTTGGTTGGGGCATTCAACCCATTTACGTTTAAGGTAATTACTGATAAGTATGACCCCGTTGCCATTTACTTTATTGTTTTGGGTTCGAATTTATACACAATTTTTGTGTTTCCTGTCTAGAGAATATCCTTTAGTATTTGTTGGAGAGCTGGTTTGGTGGTGCAGAATTCTCTCAGCTTTTGCTTGTCTGAAAAGCTTTTGATTTCTCCTTCATACTTGAATGAGATCCTTGCTGGGTACAATAATCTGGGCTGTAGGTTATTTTCTTTCATCATTTTAAGTATGTCTTGCCATTCCCTCCTGGCTTGAAGAGTTTCTATTGAAAGATCAGCTGTTATCCTTATGGGAATTCCCTTGTGTGTTATTTGTTGTTTTTCCCTTGCTGCTTTTAATATTTGTTCCTTGTGTTTGATCTTTGTTAATTTGATTACTATGTGTCTTGGGGTGTTTCACCTTGGGTTTATCCTGTTTGGGACTCTCTGGGTTTCTTGGACTTGGGTGATTATTTCCTTCCCCATTTTAGGGAAGTTTTCAACTATTATCTCCTCAAGTATTTTCTCATGGTCTTTCTTTTTGTCTTCTTCTTCTGGGACCCCTATGATTCGAATGTTGTAGCGTTTAATATTGTCCTGGAGGTCTCTGAGATTGTCCTCATTTCTTTTAATTCGTTTTTCTTTTATCCTCTCTGATTCATTTATTTCTACCATTCTATCTTCTAATTCACTAATCCTATCTTCTGCCTCTGTTATTCTACTATTTGTTGCCTCCAGAGTGTTTTTAATTTCACTTATTGCATTATTATTATATATTGACTCTTTTTTATTTCTTCTAAGTCCTTGTTAAACCTTTCTTGCATCTTCTCAATCCTTGCCTCCAGGCTATTTATCTGTGATTCCATTTTAATTTCAAGATTTTGGATCAATTTCACTATCATTATTCGGAATTCTTTATCAGGTAGATTCCCTATCTCTTCCTCTTTTGTTTGGTTTGGTGGGCATTTATCCTGTTCCTTTATCTGCTGGCTATTCCTCTGTCTCTTCATCTTGTTTAAATTGCTGAGTTTGGGGTGTCCTTTCTGTATTCTGGCAGTTTGTGGAGTTCTCTTTATTGTGGCGTTTCCTCGCTGTGTGTGGGTTTGTACAGGTGGCTTGTCAAGGTTTCCTGGTTAGGGAAGCTTGTGTCGATGTTCTGGTGGATGGAGCTGTATTTCTTCTCTCTGGAGTGCAATGAAGTGTCCAGTAATGAGTTATGAGATGTCTATGGTTTTGGGGTGACTTTGGGCAGCCTGTATCTTGAAGCTCAGGGCTGTGTTCCTTTGTTGCTGGAGAATTTGCTTGTTATGTCTTTCCCTGGAACTTGTTGGCCCTTGTGTGGTGCTTGGTTTCAGTGTCGGTATGGAGGCGTTTGATGAGCTCCTGTCAATTAATGTTCCTTGGAGTCAGGAGTTCCCTGGAGTCAGGGATTGGACTTAAGCCTCCTACTTCCAGTTATCGGTCTTAATTTTACAGTAGTTTCAAAACTTCTCCTTCTATACAGCACCACTGATAAAACATCTACGTTAAAGATGAAAAGTTTCTCTACTGTGAGGGTCACTCAGAGAGGTTCACAGCGTTACATGGAGAAGAGAAGAGGGAGGAGGGAGTTAGAGGTGACCCAAATGAGATGAGGTGGAATCAATAGTGGAGA
Source organism: Bubalus kerabau (assembly GCF_029407905.1). Lineage (NCBI taxonomy): Eukaryota > Metazoa > Chordata > Mammalia > Artiodactyla > Bovidae > Bubalus > Bubalus kerabau. The sequence goes on from NC_073629.1 coordinate 90,778,929, forward strand.
GAGTGGGCTAGCCAGTATCACTTCCTTATGTGCACTCCACAACTGGACCACTCAGAGATGTTCACGGAGTTATACAGGGAAGAGAAGAAGGAGGCAGGAGACAGAGGTGGCCAGAAGGATAAAAGGGGGAAATGAAAGGGAGGGAGACAGATCCAGCCAGTAATCAGTTCCTTAAGTGTTCTCCACCGTCTGGAACACACAGAAATTCACAGAGTTGGGTAGAGTAGAGAGGGGTTAGGGAGGAGATACAGGTGACCTGGTGGAGAAAATGGAGAGTCCAAAGGGAGAGAGAGCAGTCAAGCCAGTAATCTCGTACACTAGTGAAAAATGGGTCCTGAAGATTGGGTTCTTAAAGGTACAAAATTGGTAACAAATACATAAAAACAAAAATTAGAAATCTAGAGTAGAGTTTGGAATTTCAAAAATGCGATGTTAATGAAAAGGAGAAGGAAAAGAAAGAGAGAAAAAACGAACAAAGAAAAACAAACAAGGTCGTGAATGTAATAAAGAAACTACAGGTACAAAATTGATAACTAATACCAAACAGCAAAAATTAAAAATCTAGAGTAGAGTTTGGAATTTCAAAAATACAACGTTAAAAAAAAAAAAAAGAAGAAGAAGAAAAATAAAGAGAGAAAACAAACAAACCAACAAAAACAATGTCGCAAAAATTATAAAGAAAATACAGGTACAAAATTGATATCAAATACCAAAAAGCATAAATTAAAAATCTTGAGTAGAGTTTGGAATTGCAGATATACGATGTTATATAAAAGAAGAAGAGAAAGAAACAGAGGAAAAAAAAAGTCACAGCAATTATGAAAAAAACTATAGGTACAAAATTGATAACATATATCAAAAGGCTAAAATTAAAAATCTAGAGTAGAGTTTGGAATTTCAAAAACACAATGTTAAAGAAAAGAAGAAAAAGAAAAAAGAAAAAAAAAAAAACCACGGTCAACAAATTATAAAATATATATATGAAGTTTGCTGAAGAAGAAAAAAAAAAAAATAGGGTCTTTTTTTTTTTTTTTTTTGCAAAGTAATATTTATAAAAGTGAAAATTAAAGGACAATAGAGGACTTAAAAAAATTTTTTTTTAATTAAAAAAAAAAGAAAGAAAGAAAGATTGATCGTAAAAATAGTAAAAATATATCTAGGTCTTTCTCTGGTTTTGTTGTGAGTATTGTGGGTTCAGTTCATTTTTGGCAGTTCCTTAGTCCGACTTATATTTCTCAAGATCTATAGGCCCCTTCCTATGTAATCCGTAGTAACCACAGGGTTTTAATCTATGGCCTGTAGCTTCCAAGGCGTTTCCCTCTGTTATAGCTTCTTCTGTTTGCTGGTCTCTTCAGTGTCTGGTTCCCGCCCTGACACAAAGGGGATGGTTGAGGACACTATTTTTTTTTTTTTTAATTTAGGCTCACTTGTTCAGCCGCGCTGTGGGGAGGGAGGGAGGGATGCTGCAAACAGATAACACTGGCGTGCGCTCGCAGTGCCTCAGCCACACTGGGTCTGCCCCCGCTCACGGCGCATGTAGCCTCCCTGCCCACACTGCTCGGGCTCTAGGTTGTTCCGCCGGGAACAATCAGAGGCCGGCCCTGGGCTGAGCTCCCAGGTCCAAGCCGCTCAGGTTCAGGCACTCGGGTAGTCCTCAGAGGCGCAGACTCGGTTGGGCCTGCGTTTTGTGTTCTTCCCAGATCCGAGCAGCTCAGGTGATGAGGTGTTTGGCGGGCGCCAATGCTGCGACTTATCGCCTCCCCGCCACTCGGTTATCTGGGTGTAAAACCGGCGCACCTTCTCAGGCAGATGTTGACCGTCCAGACCCCCAAGAAGTTTTAGTTAGCAAAGAAGCCTGCTTACAGTTTTATAGATAGTGTCTCTCTGGGGCTGCGATTGCCCCCTTCCGGCTCTGGCTGCCTGTCACCGGAGGGGGAAGGTCTGCAGCCGGCTATCTCTGTTCAGTCCTTTGCTCTGTGCGCGGGCCTGGCGGTGTCTTAGGTTAGGGCTGGCTTTTCGCGTGGTAGATATCCCACAGTCTGGTTTGCTAGCCCAAATTATTTCGCTCAGATAGCGCTCAGGACATTCGGCCCGATTCTTACTCTAAGGGACACAGCCCACGCCGCGCTTCCCTGCCCAGCCCCCGCTTGCTAATGCCATGTGCAGGCGTCTGCGCTGCTTCTCCGCTGGGGGAGTTACCGCAGGGCTCACAATCCGCGATTTTTAATTGTTTATTTTTTTTCCCCCTCCCTTTTATGTTGCCCTCTGTGCTTCCAAAGCTCAGCACAGATTCAGCAGTGAGAGGGTTTCCTGGTGTTTGGAAACTTCTCTCTTTTTAAGACTCCCTTCCCTGGACGGAACTCCGTCCCTCCCTCTTTTGTCTCTTTTTTTGTCTTTTATATTTTTTCCTACCTCCTTTCGAAGAGTTGGGCTGCTTTTCTGGGTGCCTGATGTCCTCTGCCTGGCATTCAGAAGTTGTTTTGTGGAATTTACTCCACGTTTAAATGCTCTTTTGATGAATTTGTGGGGGAGAAAGTGTTCTCCCCGTCCTACTCCTCCGCCATCTTGGCTCTTCCTCTCTATAAATAGCTATTTTAAGAACATCTCTTTAAAGTTGCAAGGGAGAAAAATGAGAAGGAATATCCCAGTTATTTTTTCACGTAACTCCATTAGCAAAACAAGAGCCCAGCTGCTAACTGAACCCACCGGCCTTAGAAGGAAGTTTGGTGGTGGTGGTGGTTTTGTTGCTAAGTCGTGTCTGACTCTTGCAACCCCATGGACTATAGCCTGCCAGATTCCTTTGTCCATGGGATTCTCAAAGCAAGAATAGTGGAGTGGGTTGCCATTTCCTTTTCCAAGAAGGAAGTTTAGTAATCATGTTATGCAACCCAAGAATGATCCAGGTAACTTATCAAAGTATTCCTTTCAGACACATCTAGTACTTTCTTTGAGATGAGCTCTTATAGATAACATTTTCTCAATCTAATTTTTTTTTTTTTAAGTGTTCCTGATAGATTGGTGAGCCAAATAACCTCAGTCTGGCATTACCTTTGATCTAGTTCTGTCTGTACCAATTATTACATCTATGGGATTTGAACTTTACTAAACAGTGAGGAAGCCACTGCCATGGACTAAGGACATGGTGTTTCTTTCTTACTCAGACTAGTCATTGGATTTAACAATGAAATGAAAGCAATTGCCATCCAGTGATTCAAAAACACTGTTTTTCTCCCTTGCAAAATATTAGTGAGATAAACTTAGGTAACAAATCAGGTATCAACTGTATTTTTCTTTCATTTAAACTTTTGATCACTTTTTCCTAACTTATTTTCCATTACCCAAGACATTCTCAAACAAGAGTGATTATAATGGGATAGAAAAGATCCATACCAATCCTAGAGGGTGTGATCTCTGATTAAAATCCCCATTTAAATTGCTACAAAAATAGCCATGAATTAAGTAAGATCTTTTTCTTCTTAATAGCAAACCACTATTAAAATGGACAAAGGAATTTAAAATGGATGCAAATACACACAAAGCCAAAATAAAGAAGAATGCCTTTTATATTCTAGATATCTCAAGAAATTTCTGGAGCTAGACTGAAATAAAATAGGGCTCAAATCTATTCTTGATAATCTATTCTTGATATCTAGTCTATTCAAATCTATTCTTGATATCTATTCAAATCTTCATATCTATTCAAATCTTGATATCACATCTATTCTTGATATCTATTCAAATCTATTCTTGATATCTATTCCTGATAAAGATGTCCAGCATTACAGCAGAAAGTAAAAGATTCTGGCAAAATCCCATTAACAGCCCCAATATAGGTGAAAGCTAATGGTAAGGAAGGGACATATTAGAGATGGAATATGATATTTATTTATCATTTTTTTAAAACATTCATTTTGAAGGCATTGTTCTACAGCAATGCCTAGGGGCCACAGGGTATATGGAACAGTTCACCAAGCACTGAGGAGGGCATGGCAGGCAACAGCACTAAGAACAAGACGAGTGACAATATATTGGTTTGTCTGGCATGGAAGCCTGACCAAATACAATGCTAGAAAACAATAGTGTATTACACAATAGTTTCAGAAAATGCATGTATACATACACACATGCATTTCACATTGTTTTTGAAAAGCTGTCTATTCAGAAGAAAAATAGACAAGATAATTGTACAAGTTGTATATATATATACACACACAAGTAGGTGAAACAGATGTACAAGCTATTTATAAAAGAATAAAAATAAAAGACCCATTTATACATGAAAAGTTTCAATCTCATTAGAGATTGAGAAGGATTCGTTAAAACAGCTTGATGCCAATGATATCAAATTGATAAAAATTAAGCATTAGTATCTAGAAAAGCTAGTAGGGTTGTGATTACTTTCATATTGCTGATGGCAGTGTATAGTGTAATAACCATTCAACAAGCTATTCTACTGAAAGGAATGTGACCTATTGAAATAAAGTGACATAACATAAAAATTTATGTGTAAGGATATGCATTATTCCAATGCTGTTTATTATGGAAAAATGTTTGCATCAATTAAATATTGAATAGTAAAAGATTGGTTAAATATGGTACATCCATATGCTACAATTCTATGCAGCCAATAAAATAATTTACAGATTTTATTTTTGACATGAGAAACTGTTTACAATTTATTCTAAGTGAAACAAGCATGTTATAAAAATATATATGGTATGGTCGCAAGCTTTTAAAAAATCTGTGCATGTATATAATACATGCTATGTAAAGAATATGTGTGTATATACATTTACTTATTTATTTGTTCATGGGAGTATGGAACAAAGATTGGGTAGACAAGCAATAATAGCAATGGTGTTCTTTGTGTGGGGGTTCATCTGATATGTAAATCTCTATAAAAATTATTGTTTTGTTGATGTATGGCAAAACCAATACAATATTGTAAAGTAGTTAACCACCAATTAAAATAAATAAATTTATATTTTAAAAAAATTATGTTTTGTATTTTATTAAGTGTAATTATATGCTGTGTATTTCCTTTCAGTTGCTTCCTAATGTTTTCAAGTTTAATCCATGATACTTTTAGTTGTGTGTTATTCTACTGTCTGAATATACCACACAAATCATTATGAGCAGCACTCCTATGAAAAACACTGGACATGTCTTATAATGCACATGTGTAAGAACTTGTCTAAGATACAGACCATTGGAGTAAAATGAATGAATTTTAAGGAATAATCACATTTAATTCTATTGTGTGCATGAGTGCTCAGTTGTTCAGTGGTGTCCAACTCATTGCAATCCCATGGACTGTAGCCTGCCAGACTCTTCTGTCCATGGAACTTTTCAGGCAAGAATACTGGAATGGGTTGCCATTCCCCTCCAGGGAATCTTCCTGACCTAGAGGTCAAACCTGCATCTCCTGCATTGGCAGGTGGGTTCTTTACCACTGAGCCACCTGGGAAACCACTTAACTCTAGTAAGTTATACCAAAATGTGTGCCAAAATTCATGCTTCTACCAGAAGTATATTGTTTGTTCTTCTATATTCTGAAAAATGCTCAGCCATCATATAACTGAATGTCACTTCTTTTCTTTCTCTTGTTTCTGTTTGGAACTCTGATTATTCATATGTTAACCTTTCCAATATATCCTCTATGCACCTTAATCTCCCTTTCATATTTTTCCTTTTTCTTTTATTTTAGTTTTGTCTCTCTGGACTCATTTTGGGTAATGTTTTTGGCTGAATAATCTAGTTCACTAATTTTTTCCTCAGTTGCATATAATCTAAGTTTTAACTAGTCGTTAAAGGTTTAATTTTAATAATTACATTTTCCATTTCTATAAATTATTTTTGGTACTTTTCCAAATATACTTAGTCATTTCCCCCTATTTCTTATTCCTTGCTATTTTTAAGCATCTTTAATTTTTTTTCAAAAAAATTAAACATTCTTATTTTATGTGAAAATTGAATATTTCTAATATATGAAGTCATTATAGTTCTGATTCTTCTATCTACTTTTTATCTTAACTTTTACTGTCAATATTTTGGTTCCTTTTTGTTTTTGCTCTCTTTTACTTAGAGCATGTTTTTCTTGGAATTTTATCTGTGGGAGTATTTAGTGGCATGGACTGAGTTTTTGCATTTTCTGAGAAGATTTGCATATGGTTCTGCTAATTGTTTTAGTTCACTATAACTCAAAACCACTTCAAATTAAATTATTTTCATGAGGTGTTTCATACTACAAAGTAGCAGAAATTTGGACTGAAAAATCCATCTGAGAATTGACTTATATTAACATTCTATGGAAAGATTTTCATTTTTCCTTTGGTATATGAATCAAATCACAGGCATGTTCCCTTGCTCTTCTCTGTGAAGAAGTTTGTTCTTCATTTACCCTTCAACTGAGAATGCAATTCTTTGCTCAGATTTATGTGTATACCCAACTTCCTATTAAATTTCTAAATTTGCCTAGAACCATGTTAGTCTTCTCAAGCTGCCATGACAGAATGCCATAGAAGAGATGGCTTGAACAACAGAAATTTTATTTCCTCACATTTCGGGAGCTGGAAGTCAGGTCAGAGTGCCAGTATGGTTGGGTTCTGGTGAATATTTTCTTCCTGGCTTACTGATGGGTGTCTTCTCATTGTGTCCTCACTCAGTGAAGAGGCAGGTTAACCTCTCTCTCCCTTTTCTTGTAAAGCTGCTAATCCTATTAAATTGGGGCCCTTATGACTTTATTTAGCCTTAATTACTTGCTAAAAGCCGCATCTTCAAATACAGTCACATTGGGAGGTAGAACTTCAACATAAAAATTTTAGCTGGGGGTCACAATTCAGAACATAGTACACCCTAAACTTCCATCTCCTGAGTCCTCTACATTGCACAATTACCAAAAACAAACGAATCTAAAGCCACAAATGTTGCAGAACTCTTTATCCATGACTAAAATTGTATAGCGTGCATATGCTGCTGCTGCTGCTAAGTCGCTTCAGTTGTGTCCGACCCTGTGCGACCCCATAGACGGCAGCCCACCAGGCTCCCCCGTCCCTGGGATTCTCCAGGCAAGAACACAGGAGTGGGGTGCCATTTCCTTCTCCAATGCATGAAAGTGAAAAGTGAAAGTGAAGTCGCTCAGTCATGTCAGACTCTTAGCGACCACATGGACTGCAGCCCACCAGGCTCCTCCATCCATGGGATTTTCCAGGCAAGAGTACTGAAGTGGGGTGCCATTGCCTTCTCCTAGCGTGCATATAGTATCTGGCAATTTCTGCTTTACCTTCATAGTTGGCTCCTTCATGTTTCTTCATTTTTGGCAGCTCAGCAATCCATTTTTAGAGTTTGATTCTTGGTGAAATTCTCTATCACATCACTATTTACCTATCTTTTGTTATAACTTGAGGAAATGTTGAGCAGAGTTAATATCATTGCCTGATTAACGTCTAAATGATCTATGCATCTGATTTTGGTTTGTTTTGTTTTCACTTTGGGTTTTTTACATGTAGTGGCCTATTTGATACCATGTCTGGTAAGTTTTTACTAAATGTAAGACATTGTATGTAACAAACTATGCAAATTATGGCATTTTTTTGTCTAGAGATAGTTTACCTTTTAGTGGCTCCCCATAGAGTGTGAGAAGTGAGCATATCAACCTAACTAATTATTCTGAGTCAAAAGCTGGGTTGTTATTTTGGAAAGTACACATCTACCCTGCTTGGCCTGTTTTCCTAGGGAATAGCTCCTTAGGACTTTCAACTAAAATCCTAGTGTGTTCACCAATGTCCTTCCTTCTAATGGGTACTAAATTCTTGGTCTTTTCAGAATGGAAAAATGGCAAAAAACTCCAGTCTGCCTTCCAGGGGCTTTTTGCTTTGTCTGAGAACTTGGCAAATGTCTAAGAAGGAAAACTGGCCATGTATTTTCCCATAAAAGTTTTGCTGATTTTTCTGACCCTTAACAATGATCTTCTATATATATATTCTCAGCCTCTTACTCTCAAGTCAGAATTGGGAAATGTCCCCAAAGAAAGAGCATATGCAGAATATCACCCCACCTCTCTGTGGTTCTCCTTTCCCCTAAGTTTGGCCATCAAAGTCTTCATATCTTTAGTGGTTTTCTGATACCTTTTTAAGAGCTATTTAAAATTTTTATTTAGCTTTTATAATTATTAAAACATTTGTATGCTACAAGTAATTTAATTCTACAATATCTAGATGTATCAAGAATACATTTATTCATATTTAATTCAACTTTGTACATTGCTTTTGTCAGAAAGATTATTCCACGTAACCTGACTATCATAATGTCAGAAACAAAAAGTAATTTAGATAAGAGTTTTTCTAAAGAGAATTATTTTATTTTGTGATCTAGAAGAACAGACACTGAAAGTAAAGAAAAGCCCATTAGATAGAAATAAGAGATATTGGTGATAATCTGTCATCTTTTAATCTCTAATTTCTAAATATGTGAGTATAAAATTTACAAGGAGAAGGTACGTAAACTTAAGTATAATGCTCAACTAATTATTATAATTGAACATATCCATGTAAGTACAGTTCAGTTCAGTTCAGTTCAGTCGCTCAGTCGTGTCCGACTCTTTGCAACCCCATGAATCGCAGCACGCCAGGCCTCCCTGTCCATCACCAACTCCCAGAGTTCACTGAGACTCACGTGCATTGAGTCAGTGATGCCATCCATCCATCTCATCCTCTGTCATCCCCTTCTTCTCCTGCCCCCAATCCCTCCCAGCATCAGAGTCTTTTCTAATGAGTCAACTCTTCGCATGAGGTGGCCAAAGTACTGGAGTTTCACCTTCAGCATCATTCCTTGCAAAGAAATCCCAGGGCTAATCTCTTTTAGAATGGACTGGTTGGATCTCCTTGCAGTCCAAGGGACTCTCAAGACTCTGCTCCAAAACCACAGTTCAAAAGCATCAGTTCTTCGGTGCTCAGCTTTCTTCACAGTCCAACTCTCACATCCATACATGACCACAGGAAAAACCATAGCCTTGACTAGACGGACCTATGTTGGCAAAGTAATGTCTCTGCTTTTCAATATACTATCTATGTTGGTCATAACTTTCCTTCCAAGGGGTAAGCATCTTTTAATTTCATGGCTGCAGTCACCATCTGTAGTGATTTTGGAGCCCCTAAAAATAAAGTCTGTCACTGTTTCCCCTGTTTCCCCATCTATTTCCCATGAAGTGATGGGACCAGATACCATGATCTTCATTTTCTGAATGTTGAGTTTTAAGCCAACTTCTTCACTCTCCTCTTTCACCATCATCAAGAGGCTTTTTAGTTCCTCTTCACTTTCTGCCATAAGGGTGGTGTCATCTGCATATCTGAGGTTATTGATATTTCTCCCGGCAATCTTGATTCCAGCTTGTGCTTCTTCCAGCCCAGCATTTCTCATGATGTACTCTGCATACAAATTAAATAAGCAGGGTGACAATATATAGCCTTGACATACTCCTTTTGCTATTTGGAACCAGTCTGTTGTTCCACATCCAGTTCTAACTGTTGCTTCCTGACCTGCATACAGGTTTCTCAAGAGGCAGGTCAGGTGGTCTGGTATTCCCATCTCTTTCAGAAATTTCCACAGTTTATTGTGATCCACACAGTCAAAGGCTTTGGCATAGTCAATAGAGCAGAAATAGATGTTTTTCTGGAACTCTCTTGCTTTTTCCATGACCAGCAGATGCTGGCAATTTGGTCTGTGGTTCCTCTGCCTTTTCTAAAACCAGCATGAACATCTGGAATTTCATGGTTCACGTATTGCTGAAGCCTGGCTTGGAGAATTTTGAGCATTACTTTACCAGTGTGTGAGATGAGTGCAATTGTGTGGTAGTTTGAGCATTCTTTGGCATTGCCTTTCTTTGGGATTGGAATAAAAACTGACCTTTTCCAGTCCTGTGGCCACTGCTGAGTCTTCCAAATGTGCTGGCATATTGAGTGCAGCACTTTCACAGCCTCATCTTTCAGGATTTGAAATAGCTCAACTGGAATTCCATCACCTACACTAGCTTTGTTCGTAGCGATGCTTTCTAAGGCCCACTTGACTTCACATTCCAGGATGTCTGGCTCTAGGTCAGTGATCACACCATCGTGATTATCTGGGTCGTGAAGATCTTTTTTGTACAGTTCTTCTGTGTATTCTTGCCACCTCTTCTTAGTATCTTCTGCTTCTGTTAGGTCCATACCATTTCTGTCCTTTATCGAGCCCATCTTTGCATGAAATGTTCCCTTGGTATCTCCAATTTTCTTGAAGAGATCTCTAGTCTTTCCCATTCTGTTGTTTTTCTCTATTTCTTTGCATTGATCACTGAGGAAGGCTTTCTTATCACTTCTTGCTGTTCTTTGGAACTCTGCATTCAGATGCTTATATCTTTCCTTTTCTCTTTTGCTTTTCACTTCTCTTCTTTTCACAGCTATTTGTAAGGCCTCCTCAGACAGCCATTTTGGTTTTTTGCATTTCTTTTCCATGGGTTGGTCTTGATCCCTGTCTCCTATACAATGTCATGAACCTCAGTCCATAGTTCATCAGGCACTCTTATCTATCAGATCTGGGTCCTTAAATCTATTTCTCACTTCCACTGTATAATCATAAGGGATTTGATTTAGGTCATACCTGAATGGTCTAGTGGTTTTCCCTACTTTCTTCAATTTAAGTCTGAATTTGGCAATAAGGAGTGCATGATCTGAGCCACAGTCAGCTCCCGGTCTTGTTTTTGCTGACTGTATAGAGCTTCTCCATCTTTGGCTGCAAAGAATATAATCAGTCTGATTTTGGTGTTGACCATCTGGTGATGTCCATGTGTAGAGTCTTCTCTTGTGTTGTTGGAAGAGGGTGTTTGCTATGACCAGTGCATTTTCTTGGCAAGGTCAAAAAGCAGAGTACTATTGTATCTATCCCAGAAGTCGCCTTCTCCCAATTACTGTTCCTCTGTTCTTTAAAAGTAATCACTATCCTGGTTTCCTCTACCATTACTGAATGAAATATTCTATGTGAATAAAGTACAAGTTTTTTATCCATTGTATAGTTTATAGGCTTTTGGTTGCTTCCAATTTGACATAATGATGAATAATGGTCCTATAAACTTTCTATGGGCATTCCTGGTATCTCAGTGGTAAAGATCCTGCCAGTACAGGACATGCAGATTAAATGCCTAGTTCAGGAAGATCCCCTGGAGAAGGAAATGGCAACACTTTCCAATATTCTTGTTTGGGAAATCTCTTGGACAGGAGAGCCTGGTGGGTTACAGTTCATGGAATCGCAAAAGAGTTGGACACCATTTAGCAATCACAACAAATATTCTTATACAGATACTTTAGTGCACCCATGCATTTCAAATTTATATATGATTAGTGATGGAATTCATGGGTCATAGGATATGTTTACATTCAATTTTAATAGGCAATTCCTGGTTTTCTCAATAGTTACATCAATTTACTAACTTACAGGCAGGAATTGAGAATTCTACTTGTTTCATAAGTTTGGCAACATATAGCATAATCAGTGTTTTTAATTTTAGTCATATTGATAGGTGTTTGATGAAAATGAGGTACTAATTAACACTTCCCTGATTATTGTTTTATGTATTTAGTGACCACTTGATGTCCTCTCTGTGAAATACCTCTTTGAGTGTCCTGCTTATTTTTCTATTTGTTGACTTTAGTTATTATATCTATGAGCCCTTTGGCAGAAAATGAACAGCCTTTTGATGAAAGCGAAAGAAGAGAGTGAAAAAACTGGCTTAAAACTCAACGTTCAGAAAACTAAGATCATGGCATCCAGTCCCATCAGTTCATGGCAAATAGATGGAGAAACAATGGAAACAGTGACAGACTATTTTCTTGGGCTCCAGAATCACTGAAGATGGTGACTGCAGCCATGAAACTAAAAGACCCTTGCTCCTTGGAAGAAAAGCTTTGACCAACCTAGATAGCATATTGAAAGGCAGAGACATTACTTTACCAACAAAAGTCCATCTAGTCCAAGCTACGGTTTTTCCAGTAGTCATGTATGGATGTGAGCATTGGATGTAAAGAAGGCTGAGCACCAAAGAATTGATGTTTTTGAACTGTGGTGTTGGAGAAGACTCTTGAGAGTCCTTTGGACTGCAAGGAGATCCAATCAGTCCATCCTAAAGGAGATCAGTCTTGAATATTCATTGGAAGGAATTGATGCTGAAGCTGAAGCTCCAATACTTTGGTCACCTGATATGAAGAACCGACTCATTGGAAAAGATCCTGATGCTGGGACAGACTGAAGGCAGGAGAAGGGGACGACAGAGGATGAGATGGTTGGATGGCATCACTTACTTAATGGACACGAGTTTGAACAAACTGGGAGTTGTTGATGGACAGGGAAGCCTGGTGTGCTACAGTCTGAGGGGTTGCAAAGAGCTGGACACAACTGAGTGACTAAACTGAACTGATAAGTCCTTTGTCATTTATATATAGGGTTATAATCTTGAAAGTACAAAGATACACTTGATAGTACATTAAGATTTTTTTTAACAAACTTGGATATATAGCAACATAATTTTTATTGTTTTAAATGAACTTTGTGAGGAGCAAGTTACATACAAAAGTGAACCTACTCTTAGTGTACAATTTGATGAGTTCTGACATATGTATACTTATGTAACTGACCATCACAAAAACTGAGATATAAAATATTTCCATCACCGTTTGTATCTCTTTCTATTCAATTTCTCAGCTTCACCTGACCCTAGCAATAATGATCTGTTTCCAACCACTATAAAATATATGTTTTTTCCTAGAGTTTTGTATAAATGAAATCATATATATTATCGTCTAGCTTCTTTTGCTCGGCACAATCTTTTTGAGATTTATCCATCTCATTACCTGTATCATAGTTCATTGCTTTTTATTTCTAAGTAACACTTCACTTCATAGACAGCACCACAGTTTATTTATTGCCTCTGAATTAACTTTTTGTTGTTTCCAGGTTTGGGATTATTAATAATGCTTCTGAAAATAATTTTGTACAAATCTTTATGGCAGATATATTCATTTTTCATGGATAAACACTCAAGGATTTAATCGTTAGGTTGTACAGTAACTATATGTTTAGTTATTTAAGGAACCACCAAAAGTTTTTTTTTTTAATGTTGTAGATTTTATATTAATAGCAGTGATTTATGAGAGCCCTAGTTACTACACATCCTCAACATTTGATACTGTTAATCTTATAATTTTAACTTGTGTAGTATTATCTCATGATGGTTAATAATGTTGAGAATCAATAATGTTTTTCTTCCACTAAGGAAGAAATTTTATTTTCTACTAAGCCCATCTAATGAAAATTATATTTCAGATATTATATTTTTAACCTCTCGAAGTTACATTTGGTTCTTTTAAAATTATGTTTTCTCATTGTATTCATGTTTTTCTTTAAATCTTTGAACATAATTATAAGAACACATTTGATATTCATGTTTGCCAGTTCCATCACTTTTGTTATTTCTTGGTTTATGTCTATTGAAAGAATTTTCTATGGATTATGAGTACTTTTTTTTTTTCCTTATTGGCTATCTATTTACCTTGTTTGGATGCTGGATATTTTGAATTTTACTTTGTTAAATGCTATTTTGCTACATTTCTTCAAAGAATGCTGGACTGTTTCTGGCAGAGTGTTAATTATTAAGTAGTTTGATAAGTTTGAAGCTTATTTTTAAGTTTCTGTTCTTTTATTTTAGGACAAACCTAGAATACTTTTCCTCTATGGTTAGTTTAGTACCAGTAATAACACATGACTCTTTTGGGGTCTCTGTTGAATAACCTGTGTATTCACTCTGGCTGCTGAGAAATTTTGTTTGGCTTCCAGGTCCCCAGTAATTCTGCTTTATCCTGAGATGTTCTTTGCTTAGCTTCTTAGAGTTTTGCCCTATGCATGTTGATTAGTATTTAGTCAAAGACACAAAAGGACCCATATGCAGATTTCTGAAGCTTTTCTCTGCCTAGCTCTGCTTCTTCTGATTTTTTTGCCCACAAAACCAAGTTTCCAAAGATTCCCTGAATAGAAATCTTGGCCTCTTTAACACATTAATGTTGGGCTCTGTTTTGGTTTCCTTCCCTATGGCCTGGTCCAGAAATTGCCTCTAGGTTGAAAGCAGGAGTGAGACTAGGGCTCACTTAATTTATTTCTCTTCTGTCAGGGCTTACAGGTGTTTGTCTGAAGATAGTTATTTCTATATATTGTGATCATTTTCTGTTTGTTTACAGTAGAAGAGTAATTCTGGAAACTATTAGTTCCTCATAGTAAAAGGTAGAAGTTCTGGTCATCTTAATTTTATACATAGTCGGTTCTTGACTTACAATGATTCCACTTACTATATTTCAGTTTTACAGTCATGTGAAAGCAATAGACATTCAGTCAAAGCCATATTTTGCATTTTGAATTTTGATCTTTTCCTTGGCTAGCAATATGTAGTATACTACTTTCTCTTGGTATTAGACAGTGACAGCAAGCTTCTGCTCCCGGTTGGCCACATGATCACAAAGATAAAAAAAATGCTATACTCACCAACATACTATACCCAGGCAACCATTCTGTTTTTTACTTTCAGTACATTATGCTATAAATTACATGAGTTTTTCAATACCTTATTACCTTATAGGCCTGTGTGAGATGATTTTGCTCAACTGTAGGGTAATGTAAGTGCTAAGGTAGGCAAGGGTAAGCTATGATATTCTGTAGGTTAGGTGTATTAAATAATTTTTGACTTATAGTATTTTCAACTTACCATGGGTTTATTGGGATATAAACTGAAGATCTGTATTACAAATATCTCCTCTCAATCTGTAATTAGTCTGTACTATTTTGTTATATTGGCATATAGAATTTTTACTTATTTAATTCAATTGCATTGTAGTTAGAAAATATTTTAAGTGATGCAAATATTTATTTGTTGACATTTGTTGTGAAATGGTTTATGATCTTTTGCTTGCTATATTTTCTAAATGCTTCTTGTGAACAGAATGTGAATTTTAAAATTTTTTGGACTGATCCACTATTTATAAGGATTACCTTGCTAATGTTGCTCATATCTTCTTTATCCTTATTTATTTTTGTTACTTTGACCTATAAGATACTGATAGATCTATCAAATACTGGAAGGATAATCCAACCATTGTTCCCATATATTTACATAGGTTTCATTGTAAATGATACCTCCTGATGTCAATTACAAATAGCAGTCTGGCCAACCCTAATACCCGTTCCAACTTCCTATGCATTACCTCCGTGTGTAAAACTGTCTAGATGTAGTCCCACCCCTTCCTTTCTGACTCAGCACAAAAGATGAAAGAAACAGTTTCAAGGTCAGTACTGGACAAGAAGCCTGAGGGGCCAGGTGATATACCCTAATATGTAGGACAAAATCCGTGAAAGCAAAATCCAGGTAGAAACTATTGCAACAAATGTTGCAGCAAATTATTATTCTTTCAATAAATATCTCTTGAATTCTTTCCTTTGGCAAGACATCAGGGGAGGATATGATACTCCGAGATAATTTAAACATTCCCTGAGTGCTAAATTCCAAGCTTCAATAAACGGTTTGCACAGACTAATAGCATCAGGGCTTTATCTGATGAATTAAAAGAGACTATTATCTTTGTTTTTCAAAAGAGAATAAGAAAATCACCTGAGTAATTTCCAGATTCTCAGATGTAGTCTCAAGATTACATGGCAAAAAATTACAAAACAGAATAAGAAAAATTCCAATGGTTTCATCCATCCTGCCCTGCTTGTTTTTAGAAGACAGTCAACAGTGACAATTGCGAAACATGATGAAACAAAATAAATGAGGCTCCAAGAAACATTCTCTTTCTTCATTTATTGGTCTTGCAATAGTCTTTGAGTTGGGGCCAGCTAATTTGTAAGTTGATGTGGACAAACTTTAACAGGTGTTTCATTTCTGCTTGAGCAGTTTTTCTGAAACTCATCTCCCTACTTCTACTCGCTCTCCAATCCTCCAGATTTTTCTCAGAACACAGCTTTGATCTTGCCTTCCCTTTATCCAGCTTACCAATAGATGATCATTGTATGCAGAGTAAAACATCTTAACCAACATTTCTGCCAACCTTTATCTCATAGCCCACTCAGTTATACATGCTGCACCCTGATCACGCACTATCAGACATCATCTTTCTGCAGTTTTTTCCCCACAAAAACACACCCCTATTCCTCTGCCATGCCTTGTGTGATAGCCTGTTTTGAATACCTTATCACCCGTTTCTTCATTTCCAATCCCTAAATAATCAAACCCATGATGAAGTTTGATCTCAGTTCTGACCAATAGATATTTAAGGCATGTTCAGGTTGATCTTTTGTTTGTTTTTTGCTCTTTAATTGAACTATAGTTGATTAACAATATAATATTAGTTTCATGTATATAACATAGTGATTCAGTATTTATATAGATTATAATCCATTGAAAATTATTATTGATACAAAATAATGACTGTAATTCCCTGTGTTGTACAATCTATGTTTTTTGCTTATCTATTGTATACATTTGGAGAAGGAAATGGCAACCCACTCCAGTGTTCTTGCCTGGAGAATCCCAGGGACAGGGGAGCCTGGTGGGCTGCCGTCTATGGGGTCGCACAGAGTCGCACACGACTGAAGTGACTTAGCAGAAGCAGCATTGTATACATAGTGGATTGTATCTCTTATTGATACTCCTGGCAGGTAAATCTGTTACAGTCTTTTATGAGATCACCCTCTGCGTCCTGATGTGCATGAGTCCCTGTGTGTGACCTCCAAGACTGGAGTTTCTGTTTCCTCCAGTCCTGTGGAGTTCCTGTGATCAACCCCCTCTGGCTTTCATAGCCAGATACTCTGGAGGCTCCTCCTTCCTTTGCCAGACCCCCAGGCTGGGGAACCTGATGTGGGGCCCAGGACTTTCACTCCTATGGGTGTAATTGTTTTCCATTTTGTGGGTCACTCACTTAGTGTGTATTGGATTTGATTTTATTGTTATTGTATCCCTCCTACCATCTTGTACTTTCTTCTTGGTTTGTGGATGTAAGGTATCTTTTTTGTAAATTCTAGACTTTTTTTTTTTTTTTGGTGGTTATTCAGGAGTTAGTTGTGATTTTGGTGTTTTCATAAGAAAAAGTGAGCTCACGTCCTACTCTCCCATCTTGTCCTGCTGCCCCCTTATCCTATACCCCTAATTAGCCTCTCTCCTCTTCCCTCTCCCACTTGGTAACCACTAACTTGTTTTCTATATCTGTAATTATTCTTCTGTTTTTCATATACATTCATTTGTATTATATCTTAGATTCTACATATAAGTGATATCATACAATATGTCTTTCTCTGTGTCACTTATTTCACCAAGCATAACATTATTTAGGTCTATCCACGTTTCCACCAATGGTAGAATTTAATTCATTTTGTGGCTGAGTAATATTCCATTGTATGTATGTGTATGTGTGTTTGTATACATATATATATATGTGTTTCATGTGTACAACATATATATACGTTGTACACATATATATATGTACAACATATATATATATATACACGTTGTACACATATATATATGTACAACATATATATATATATATATGTGTGTGTGTGGGGGTGGGGAGGGTGTGTGTGTATGCCACTTCTTCTTTACCCATTGGTAAGTTGATGGGCATTCAGGTTGCTTTCTAACCTTGGCTATTGTAAATAATGCTGCATTGTACATTGGGGCACACAAATCTTTTGAATTAGTATTTTTGTTTTTTCTGTATGTATACCCAGGAGTGCACTTATTAGATCATTTGAGAGTTGTATTTTTAGTTTTTTGAGGCCATTCAATACAGTTTTCCATAGCTGGTTGCACAAATTTACATTTTCATCAGCAGTGTGCAAGGATTCCCTTATCTCTGCATCCTTTCCAACATTTGTTACTTGTGGACTTTTTGATGACAGCGATTTTGACAGGTGTGAGATGATAGCTCATTGTGGTTTTGATTCAGAGTTCTTTAATAATCAGCAATGTTGAACCTCTTTTCATGTGCCTGTTGGCTCTCTGTATGGTTTCCTTAGAAAAATATACATGTCTTCTAACCATTACTTGGTTGTGTTTTTTTTGTTTGTTTGTTTATATTGAGTTGCATTAGCTGTTTATAAATTTCAGATATTAACCCCTTATCAATCATATCGTTTGCAAATATTTTTCCCATTCCATAGTTTGCCTTTTCATTTGGTTGATAGCTTCCATTGATGTTAAAAAGGGTTTGTTTCATTTTTTTTTTAAGTTTAATTAGGTCCCTTTTAAAAATTTTTGCTTTCATTTATTTTACTTTAGGAGACAGATCTAAAAAAAATATTGCTTAGATTTGTGTCAAAGTTCTCTTCTAGAAGTTTCATGGATTTTAGGTCTTACATTTAGGTATTTATTCCATTTGAGTTTATTTTTTATATATGGTATGAGACAGTATTCTTAAGCTCATATTTTATATGTAGTTATTCAGTTTTCCCCACACCTCTTGCTGAAAAGGCCGTCTTTTCTCCAGTATATATTTTTGCCTCCTTTGTCACAGACTAATTGACCGTAGACTAGATTCTGTGGGTTTATTTTGTTGCTCTCTGCTCTGTTTCATTGCCTACAGGTCTGTTTTCTGCCACCATCATGCTCTTTTGATTACTATAGCTTTGTAGTATGGGGGGTTGGAGGTGACATCAACAAAGCTGGTGTTTGTTCTTTTTTCCTTTTTTTTTCCCCCTTTATTCTTTTTTCTCAAGATTGCTTTGGCAATTTGGGGTCTTTTGTGGTTCCATGTGAATTTTAGGAATTTACGTTGTATCTGGGGAAAATGTTGTGGGTATTTGATAGGGTTTGTATTAAAATTGTAAATTGCTCTGAGTAGTGTGGCCAGTTTAACAATATTAATTCATCCAATCCTAGAGCACAAGATATTGTTCTATTTCTTTCTACCACTTTAATATCCTTAATCAGTGTTAAGTATTATGTCATCTGGAAATAGTGACAGTTTTACTTCTTTCCCCAATTTGGATGCCTTTTATTGCCTTTTCTTATCTGATTGTTGTGGCTAGGATTTCCAGTACAATCTTGGCATAGAAGTGGCAAGAGTGCACATCCTTGTCTTGTTCCTGAATTTAGAGAAAAAGCTTTCAGCTTTTTACTATTGAGTATGATGTCAGTGCAGAGAAGGCAATGGCACCCCACTCCAGTACTCTTGCCTGGAAAATCCCATGGACGGAGAAGCCTGGTGGGCTGCAGTCCATGGGGTCGCTAAGAGTTGGACACGATTGAAGCGACTTAGCAGCAGCAGCAGCAGCATGATGTCAGCGACTGAACTGAACTGAACTGATGATAACTGATGATGTTAGCTGTGGGTTTGCCATTTGTTTTGTTATTACTCACTCAGTCTTTGTGACTCCATGGGCTGCAGCTTGGCAGGCTTCCCTGTCCTTCACCATCTCCTGCAGCTTGCTCAAACTCATGTCCATCGAGTCAGTGATGCCATGTAACCAGCATGTCCTCTGTCGTCCCCTTCTCCTCCTGCCTTCAATCTTTCACAGCACCAGGGTCTTTTCTAATGAGTTAGCACTTCACATCAGGTGGCCAAACTATTGGATCTTTGGCATTAGCTGTGGCTTTGTTGTAAGTGACCTTTATTATACTGAAATACATCACCTCTGTACCCGCTTTGATGAGAGTTTTTTCTTATCACAAATTGATATTAAATTTTGTCAAATGCTTTTTCTGCATCTATTGAGATGATCATGTAATTTTTACCCTTCCTTTTGTTATTGTGGTGTATCACTTTGATTGGTTTGTGAATGTTGAACCATCTTTATGACTCTGGAATAAGTCCGTGTTGATAAAAGTATATGATTCTTTTTATATATTCCTGTGTGCAGCTTGCTAATATTTTGTTGGGGATTTTAACATCTATATTTATCAAAGGTATTGGCCTGTAATATTCTTTTTTTTTTTAATTTTCTGAGATTTTATTAATCCATATAAATAAAAAATACATAATTTGTTATCAGATTTGAGCAGGGTTAAATTACATCAGTAGATGAGGTATTTTCACAGCTATTTTGCACTGAATGATATATTTTTTTTTTTTAGTTGTCTTTTTTTTTTCTTTTTTTCTTTTTTTTAATTTTATTTTTAAACTTTACATAATTGTATTAGTTTTGCCAAATATCAAAATGAATCCGCCACAGGTATACATGTGTTCCCCATCCTGAACCCTCCTCCCTCCTCCCTCCCCATTCCATCCCTCTGGGTCATCCCAGTGCACCAGCCCCAAGCATCCTAATATTCTATTTTGGTTTTTTTTTTTTTTTTTTGGTAGTGTCTTTGCCTGGTTTTGGTATCAAGGTAATGCTGGTATTGTAGAATATATTTGGGAGTGTTCTTTGTCTTCTTGAATTTTTTGAAATAGTTTGAGGAGATAAATATTAATACTTCTTTATGTGTTTGGTAGTATTCCCTGTGAAGCTGTCTGGTTCTGGACTTTACTGTGAATTTTTTTACTTAAAAATTAATTTCACTACAAGTGATCTGTCTGTTCAAATTGCCTATTTCTTCTTGACTCAACCTTGACAAGTTGTATGATTCTAGAAATTTGTCCATTTCTTCTAAGTTGTCCAATTTGTTGGCATTTAACTCTTCATAGTATTCTTATGAATTTTTGTATCTCTGTGGTATCAGTTGTTATTTTTCTTCTTTCATTTTTTTAATTTAATTTGGGTTTACTCTCTCTCTTTTTTTGTTTTATTTTTTGGTGAACCTGGCTAAAGGTGTATAAATTTTAATTTTTTTTTGAGAAAAGTTCTTTATAATTGATATTTTCTATTTTAAAAAATCTCAAATTATTTCCTCTCTGATTTTTTATTATTTCCTTCCTTCTGATGACATTGGGCTTTATTTGTTCTTCTTCTTCTTCTCATTGTTTTAGGTGATAGATTAGGTTGTTTACTTGAGATTTTGTTGATTGTTGAGGAAAGCCTGCATTGCTATAAACCTCCCTCTCAGAATTGTTTGCTACATCCCATCAATTTCACAATGTTGTGGTTCCATCTTCATTTGTCTCAAGGTATTTTTTCATGTCTTCTTTGTCTTCACTGACCCTTTCTTATGGCATATTGTTTAGTCTCCACATGTTTGTTCTTTTCCCATTTTTCTTTCTGTTGTAGATTTTTAGTTTTATACTTGATATAATGCTTGATATAATTTGTATCCTTTTAAATTTGGTGCAATTTGTTTTATGGCCTAGCATATAATCTATCCTGGAGAATGTTCCATGTGCACTTGAAAAGAATGTTTATTCTGCTCCTTTTGGATGTAAAGTCTGTAGATATCTGTTAAGTCTAACTGGCCCATTGTGTCCCTTAAGACCACTGTTTTCTTACTGATTTTCTGCCTGGATTTACTTGTACAATCTACTTGTCCATTGATGTAAGTGGGCCGTTAAAGTCCCTTACAATTATTGTCAATTTCTCCTTTTTTGTCTGTAAGTATTTGTTTTATGTATTATATATAGGGGCTCTTGTATTAGGCATATATATAACAATGAGTTTAATATCCTCTTTTTGTACTGATCCCTTTATGATTATGTAATGCATTCCTTTGTCTTTTGTTATAGCTTTGTTTTAAAACCTATTTTGTCTGATAGGAGTATTACTACCTGTGTTTTCTTGTCATTTCTCTTTTCATGATATATATTTTTCCTCCCTCAGTTTTAGTCAATGTGTGTCTTTACCCCTGAAGTAAGTCTCCTATATGCAGCATATAGAAAGCCCTTGTTGTTGTTTTTTTTTAACTGAATCTTTTGATAAGAACATTTATTCTATTGAAATTTAAAGTAATTATTGATAGATATGTATTTATTGCCATTTATTACTTGTTTTATGGTTGCTTTTGTAGTTCTCTGTTTCTTCCCTTGTGGTTTTGTGATTAGTTTTTCTTTAGTAGTATGATTTGTTCCTTTCTTTTTGGTTTTTCTGTATCTATTGTAGGCTTTTGATCTGTGGACTGATAATTAGATCTACCTGTTTTAAATTGGTAGTCATTTAAGTTCAAACACATTCTACTTTTTTTACTCCATTACCCCACATTTATTTTGGATGTTATATTTTATACCTTCATTCTTTTTCCTTAACTATGGATTGTAGTTATAGTTGCTTTTAAAATATTTCTATTTTAATCTACATATTGGTTTATTTAGGTGACTGATTTTAAATTCTTACTATATATTTGCCTTTCTTAGTGGGATTTTCCCTTTCCTATAGATTCTTGCTTCTTTTCCATTTAGACAGGACCCTTCAACTTTTTTTTAACAGAAGGTTTAGTATGATGAATTCTTTTAGTTTCAGCTTGTCTGAGAAGTACTTTATCTCTTCTATTCTAAATGATAATCTTGCTGGGCAGAATATCCTAGTATGTAGGATTTTCCTTTCAGCACTTTGAATATATTATGCCATTCCCTCCTGGCCTGCAAAGTTTATACAGAGAAAACTGGTAGCCTTATGGGGATTCCCTTGTAAATAACTCTTAGTTTTTCTCTTGCTGCCTTTGCTGCTGCTGCTGCTGCTGCTGCGTGGCTTCAGTCATGTCTAACTCTGTGTGACCCCATACATGGCAGCCCACCAGGCTCCCCCATCCTGGGGATTCTCCAGGCAAGAACACTGGAGTGGGTTGCCATTTTCTTCTCCAATGCATTAAAGTGAAAAGTGAAAGTGAAGTCGCTCAGTCGTGTCTGACTCCTAGTGACCCCATGGACTGCAGCCTACTAGGCTCCTCTATCCATGGGATTTTCCAGGCAAGAGTACTGGAGTGGGGTGCCATTGCCTTCTCCCTTTAGTACTCTCCTTTTATCTTTAACTTTTGCCATTTTAATTAGTCTATGTCTTAATGTGGGTCTGTTTGGGCTCATTTTATTTAGGACTTTCTGTGCTTCCTGTAGCTGGATATGTGTTTCCTTCTTCAGGTTTGTGAATTTTTTAGCCATAATGTCCTCATATACATTTTTTATCTGCTTCTCTCTCTCCTCTTTCTGAATCCCCTATAATGCCAATGTTGTAATGCTTAATGTTATCATACAGATCTATTAAATTGCTTTCATTGTAATTTTTTTTTCTTTCTGCCTGTTCTAATTGGATGATTTCTTTTGTTCTATCTTCCAAATCACCTATGCATTTTTTTTCTGTGTCACTTAGTTTGCTATTCATTCC
The DNA here is from genome assembly GCF_029407905.1 of Bubalus kerabau. NCBI lineage: Eukaryota > Metazoa > Chordata > Mammalia > Artiodactyla > Bovidae > Bubalus > Bubalus kerabau. The sequence continues at coordinate 90,802,176 of NC_073629.1, forward strand.
TTCTAGTGTTGTTGTTTTTTTTAAGTCAACTATTCAATTGTTCATTTCTGACAGGGTCTCTCTTATAATTTCTAGTTCCTTTTTGAAATAATTTGTGTTTAGATCAATTCTTTTCCCTAATGATCATTTTTATATTATGACAAATTGTTCATTTCTGTTTTATATTTTTTTAGGAATCTTCTCTTGCTCTTTCACTTCAGATTAGTTCCTCTGCCTTTTAATTTTGCTTAACTTTCTCTGCTTCTATGAATTTAGGTGAAACAGTTACTACTATGGTCTCACATTCAATCCATCAGGAAATCTGTTGGCTTTACCTTTAAACTATTTCCAGAATCAGATTATTTCCCACCACCTTCAATGCTATCATTGGTCTAAACCATCATGGCCCCTAGCCAAGATTCCTCTAGTAGCTTCCTAATAGTTCTCTGTGCTTTGATCCTTGAAAGTTCCTAACATATATTCCCAGTGTGGAAGCTAGACTTACCCTTTAAAAATACAAATCAGATCAAACCCTCCTCTGATTTCCATCTCATTAAGAATAAAAGCCCAAGTCCTTTAAATGGCTTACAGGGCTTTGTATGAACTGCCACCTGCTTCTTCAGTTTCCTACTCAACTCTGCTTATTTTCTAATCTCATTTCCACCTTGTTCACTCCTCTGCAGTCACCTTGGTCTCTTTCGCAATTTCTCAAATATATTTGGCTTGCCTCTGTCACAGAGCCTTTCCATTGGCAGTTCCCACTGCCTAGAATATTCTTTATTCCTTGTCAGCATGACCCGCTTCTCCAACTACTTCAAGTCTCTGCTCAAATAGCAGCTCCTCTCTAAGCCCAACCTTGACTACCTTATTTAATATTGTTCTCCTGATTGCTAATTATTTCTTGATTGCATAGTATTTATATTTTTCATCATAATACATAGCTTAATTATTAATTAATTTTATTATTTATTGCCTTTTCATCCCTACTGGAATGCAGGCTTGTTCTATTTTGTTCGGTGATATTTTCTAATGTATTTAACAGTGACTGGAACATAGTAGACACTCAAAAGGGTTCAGGATGGGGAACACATGTATACCTGTGGTGGATTCATTTTGATATTTGGCAAAACTAATACAATTATGTAAAGTTTAAAAACAAAATAAAATTTTAAAAAAATATGTTTTGAATGACTGAATGAATGCATGACTCATCTAGGATGTATGTTTCTTTAAGTGTCCTGAACATGTAAATCTTTATCATTGAATTTCTAGTGCCACTTAGTAGGTCTGCTCAAATAATACTTATTGAATGAATGAATGCATTTGACTTGAGTTTCAGTGGATCATTCTTAAGGGGGGAGAAAACAATGTCAGCTAATAATCAGTTTAGTTTATTTAAAATCACTTGATGTTTCTTTTAACAAAAACCTTTTTGGAATTCTAACACTAAAAGGGGTGTCATTGAGGCCTCTGTGGTTTTAGTGGCTATGACCTTTACCATGATTCTCAGGATGGGAAGAGGAGTGTGCATGGTGTGGCCTTAATTAATCCAACCCTGAGGCTGGGGTGATGTGCTTACAGAAAAATCAGGAAACCTTACAGACCAGCTTCCCTAAAATAACCTTGCAATTGTTCCTAAGTACACCAGAAACTCTAATTTGGGCAGTTTCGGCTCCTCTCAATTGACTCAGAGTGCTTTTAGCTAGCATCAAATGCTTAACAAATCCAAAAGTTTCCCACGAGAACCTTCTATTAATTTTGTTCTCTGCCAAGCTACAGAAAAGGAAGGTCTGTGTTTTGCAAATACAGAAAATAGCTTTAACTATACTTTATTTTTGCAGACTCATGGGTGAATTTTCCAATGAAGCACCAGTCTATGTGATCTGATTTTTTATCAAAACATAATGTCTAGCAGGTGGGCTATTTTGGACTCAATCTTTGCCAGGTGGTGCAAAATAATGACAAATGATCATAGTGCCTATGTATAAATGATCACAGGTCACTCTGCTTGACCTGCAGTTCAAACCAGCCTTCATAGAAACCTATTTCCAAACTACACCCACTGCTATGATTGAAAGTGGGTATTTTCAAAATTGCTCAGCTCAGCAAACTTGTTGCTCTGGAATTACTTTGAATTGTAGCTTGACTGACAAGCTTATAGAATAGGGATTTGGTATCTGAGTAAGTAAGTAACTCCACCAGGTTCATGCATAGACTCTTTTGACTTTTTTCTTGTTTCTTGAGGTGTGCCTGTATTGCTATGAACTTTCCCCTTAGGACTGCTTTTACCGTGTCCCACAGGTTTTGGGTTGTTGTGTTTTCATTTTCATTCGTTTCTATGCAAATTTTGATTTCTTTTTTGATTTCTTCTGTGATTTGTTGGTTATTCAGCAGCGTGTTGTTCAGCCTCCATATGTTGGATTTTTTAATAGTTTTTCTCCTGTAATTGAGATCTAATCTTACTGCATTGTGGTCAGAAAAGATGCTTGGAATGATTTCTATTTTTTTGAATTTACCAAGGCTAGCTTTATGGCCCAGGATGTGATCTATCCTGGAGAAGGTTCCATGTGCGCTTGAGAAGAAGGTGAAATTCATTGTTTTGGGATGAAATGTCCTATATATATCAATTAGGTCTAACTGGTCTATTGTATCGTTTAAAGTTTGTGTTTCCTTGTTAATTTTCTGTTTAGTTGATCTATCCATAGGTGTGAGTGGGGTATTAAAGTCTCCCACTATTATTGTGTTATTGTTAATTTCTTCTTTCATACTTGTTAGCATTTGTCTTACATACTGCGGTGCTCCCGTGTTGGGTGCATATATATTTATAATTGTTATATCTTCTTCTTGGATTGATCCTTTGATCATTATGTAGTGACCATCTTTGTCTCTTTTCACAGTCTTTGTTTTAAAGTCTATTTTATCTGATATGAGTATTGCTACTCCTGCTTTCTTTTGGTCCCTATTCGCATGGAAAATCTTTTTCCAGCCCTTCACTTTCAGTCTGTATGTGTCCCCTGTTTTGAGGTGGGTCTCTTGTAGACAACATATGCAGGGGTCTTGTTTTTGTATCCATTCAGCCAGTCTTTGTCTTTTGGTTGGGGCATTCAACCCATTTACGTTTAAGGTAATTACTGATAAGTATGACCCCGTTGCCATTTACTTTATTGTTTTGGGTTCGAATTTATACACAATTTTTGTGTTTCCTGTCTAGAGAATATCCTTTAGTATTTGTTGGAGAGCTGGTTTGGTGGTGCAGAATTCTCTCAGCTTTTGCTTGTCTGAAAAGCTTTTGATTTCTCCTTCATACTTGAATGAGATCCTTGCTGGGTACAATAATCTGGGCTGTAGATTATTTTCTTTCATCATTTTAAGTATGTCTTGCCATTCCCTCCTGGCTTGAAGAGTTTCTATTGAAAGATCAGCTGTTATCCTTATGGGAATTCCCTTGTGTGTTATTTGTTGTTTTTCCCTTGCTGCCTTTAATATTTGTTCTTTGTGTTTGATCTTTGTTAATTTGATTACTATGTGTCTTGGGGTGTTTCGCCTTGGGTTTATCCTATTTGGGACTCTCTGGGTTTCTTGGACTTGGGTGATTATTTCCTTCCCCATTTTAGGGAAGTTTTCAACTATTATCTCCTCAAGTATTTTCTCATGGTCTTTCTTTTTGTCTTCTTCTTCTGGGACCCCTATGATTCGAATGTTGTAGCGTTTAATATTGTCCTGGAGGTCTCTGAGATTGTCCTCATTTCTTTTAATTCGTTTTTCTTTTATCCTCTCTGATTCATTTATTTCTACCATTCTATCTTCTAATTCACTAATCCTATCTTCTGCCTCTGTTATTCTACTATTTGTTGCCTCCAGAGTGTTTTTAATTTCACTTATTGCATTATTCATTATATATTGACTCTTTTTTATTTCTTCTAAGTCCTTGTTAAACCTTTCTTGCATCTTCTCAATCCTTGCCTCCAGGCTATTTATCTGTGATTCCATTTTAATTTCAAGATTTTGGATCAATTTCACTATCATTATTCGGAGTTCTTTATCAGGTAGATTCCCTATCTCTTCCTCTTTGGTTTGGTTTGGTGGGCATTTATCCTGTTCCTTTATCTGCTGGCTATTCCTCTGTCTCTTCATCTTGTTTAAATTGCTGAGTTTGGGGTGTCCTTTCTGTATTCTGGCAGTTTGTGGAGTTCTCTTTATTGTGGCGTTTCCTCGCTGTGTGTGGGTTTGTACTGGTAGCTTGTCAAGGTTTCCTGGTTAGGGAAGCTTGTGTCGATGTTCTGGTGGATGGAGCTGTATTTCTTCTCTCTCCTTTCGAAGAGTTGGGCTGCTTTTCTGGGTGCCTGATGTCCTCTGCCGGCATTCGGAAGTTGTTTTGTGGAATTTACTCGATGTTTAAATGCTCTTTTGATGAATTTGTGGGGGAGAAAGTGTTCTCCCCGTCCTACTCCTCCGCCATGCATAGACTCTTAAGCTTGACTTTTTTTTTTTTTTTTCACACTAGTGGATATATCACCATAAATGTCTTATAAAAGAGATACTAACTTTAACCCCTAAAAAGTAGTGCTAAAAACTATTTACCTTCAAATCCATTCTGCAAAGTAGTTTCTAACCCAAGTTCATTAGCTATAAATATTTAGGAATGAAAAATTACAAATTTCTTTTGGAATCATTAAAGGAAAATTATCAACATTTAAAATAGATATGATTCTTTCCAACATTGTATAATAGTATCTTTTCTTACATTCATTTGTAGAAAGCTTAGTGATGTCCTTAATTGTGGTTGTTATCTATCAGCATAAGTGGTTAATAGGTTTGTTTTCCCTTTTGCCTTAATAGTTTTTGATAATCTATTTCTGCTTTAATATCTTATTTGATTTCCCAGAATCATATTGTCTGTTAGTTTCAAAACTACTTTTGATAGTGTACTGGGTATACAATAATAGAAATTAATGCATTAAACATACTATATATCTTCACTTCAGTGTCCTCCTGGGAAAATACAGCAAAATCTTTACTTTCATAACTAAAAGTATATTTTGTGTATATATATATATATATATGGTATGATAAATTAAAAATGAAAAACACTCATTTCAAGAAGCATTTTTTCCATACTGTCTGCATGCAAAGAATTGTACTGAAAGATAGGGTTTGATAATAATAAAGGCAAATCTAGACTGGGAGAGAGAGACTCCCATTGGCAGTTGTAAAACAATGAAGTGATGATCCTATTTATATGAAATATCCAGTGTCAGCAAATTCATAGAGACAGAAAGCAGTTTAGTGGTTGCCAGGGTCTGTGGACAGAGGGAATAGGGACTGACTGCTTGATGGGTATGGGGTTTCCTTTTGGTGTGATAACACTTTTCTGGAACTAGATAGTGGTGATGGTTGCACAAAAGTGTAATGTATTAAATGTTACTAATGGTGAATTTTATGTTATATGCATTTTACTACAGGGAGAGAAAAGTAACAAATAATTCTTTAAAGTTTAACTACAGATAAATGTTATCAAGGAAAGAAAATGTATAATCAAAAGCCTTGGCCTAACTGAATGTTTTGGGTGAAGATCAGGGAAGATTTCCAGAGGAAGGAACCACTGATCTGATGAATAGTAGCTAAATGGGAAGTAGGGCAAGGAGATGGGAAGGACATTGAACTTTCCAGGAGGAAGGCAAGGTGTGTGTAAAAAGTGGATGGCAGTGAAAGAGGAGAAGGTGGTTTATGATAAGGTTTGAAAAGGCAGGGAACATATCTTGTGAAGCATTTGAAGAATTCAGTGGCCCTGGATGGAGGAAGATGGGATGAGATGAAGAGACTGAAATATGGTAGATCTTCTAGGTAGTTACTGCTATGGGCAAATCATACATTAGGGAGAATAAATATATATATTTATTTGTATAAATATATATTTATATAAATATATAAAAGTGTGAAGGGCATTAAAAAGGTTTATGAGACAGCGTTTGTTGTTGAAATATACCTAGGATTATAGAGGATGGAAGGGGAGAGAGGGATAGAAAGAGATGGAGAGAGGGAGAAAGAGGTGGAGAGATGGAGAAAGAGGAAGAGAAAGAGAATGGAGGGGAGCAGGACAAGCCTCTCCCTCAGCCTTCTGGCTAGCAGATCTGTGTGATTAATAGTGCCACTCTGAGACAGGAAGTGCTCCAAAGGCACCTTTTGAATATAAAGCGAGAAGTTGCAGAAGGAAACACTTAGCAGTGGAAGTGGGTTACATGACCCAAATGGGAATCTTGACACAGACTTGTCTTCAGTGACTCTTGCTTAATAATTTTTCCAATGCTTTTTTGAGTTGTACTTGGTAGTCAACAGTAGGTTCATGTTGCACTGACAGCTACATATTTTTGTAACTCACTAAAATATATATTAGCTGTCTAGGAAAGGATGCATAGTTCTGTTATCCTTAGCCAATCTTTATTATTTTTTTAAAGTTACAAGTATAACACAAAAATAAAAGGGAAAAGGAAGATACCAGTTACTGAGTTTCTACTCTGCATCAAGTACTATGCTAGGCCCATATTACAGATATTATTATATTTTATTTTTAAATGACCCGATAGATTAGATCTTTCCCCCTAATTTAAAGACAAGGAAACAAAGGCTTTGACTAAATAAGTAAGCTATTTATAAATACTACAAATACTAATATATTACAAATATGGGTAACAAGCAGGAAAGGTAGGATTTAAAATCAAGTCTCTGGCTGTCTGCCAAAATTTACATTCATTCAACCATAGTGACATTTTCCTGACTTCAATCATTTGTATGTAATTTTCAATATCTTTACTCCATATACGTAACTCTTATGCTAGTATTTTAAAAGATATTTTACTTTGAACTGACTCATTTTTTAGTCACATAAAGAAGTTTTATAAGGACACTTTATATTTCTATCATGAATAGAAAATCAGTGCAGCACAAAGGCAATCATAGAAGGCAAAATGCAAACATACAATTAGACAAAGCAACATTACTAAATTCCAGCTACATGCTGTTCCTTTCTGTTGAGGTTCTGAACTTGATACCCTTTCTCTTTCTGAGTTAAAGAGAGGACTTAGGAAATTCTAGAGAGGAGGACGAGTTACATAACAGAAAGATGGCCCCTGATCATTATTTAAAGAGAAAAGAAAAAGAAATGATTTTCTCACTGTGTGATTCAATGTTATTTACTGCTGTGAACTACATGAAGCAATTCTGGATGCTCCTGGCATCAAATGTGCCATGGTCAGGAGACCACTGAACTTCACCACACTACTTCTATTAACTGAGATATCCACACTTCGAAATTTCTCTCAATATTGATCCAACCCCCATTTGTACTCAAGATCATGGCACCCAGAGAGCATGCAGCAGTTACCTCCTTTAAGGGAGCCATTCTGAACAAGGTCTAATGTATCCCCTCATGTTTGGGTAGACCACAGGCTACACAGCATAAAAGAGAAAGATTAGGCAACTGAGATTTCAGCCTTTTACAAAATATACTTCAAGATGGGACATCTTCAAAGCTTATTTTAAACAATAATTTTTCATCATTTGGGAGACCATCACATGACCATAAATGAAATTATAAAACTTCAGTGATCCTGAGAGAATCATGTCCTAGAGTCCAGGAAGATGAGTCTACAAGATGCGTCAAAGCTACAGAGGAGGGACTTTGGCCCAACTGAAGAAGGAAAGAAACAAACCTACCAAACTTGGCATTCAGCAAAGGGAGAGAGAAAAGCAACAAGTGACTTTTGAAGGAAAAACAGATGGAAGGAAAATTAAGCAAAGTTAAAAAACATCATTGTGGTCTATTCACAAAAACCAACAGAGCTGTGGTTTCTCCGGAGCCAGAGCTTTTAAAGGTAAGGAAAATAGAGATCATATTACAGGGTACTCAAGGGTTTAATGTGCACAGCAAGGATTCTAATGAAGGTCTGGCTAATTCCCTCTCTGTCTCAGAGATGAGCAAGGGGACTGAGAGGTACCTACACCTATAGCGACATGTATTAACCCAATCGGAATGATTTACTGTTACCATATTTGAGCTGGCTTTGAGTGCAGGAGAGGAAAAAAAAGATGAAGGAAAACAAGCTTACCCATAAAAAGAAATTGTAGAACTCTATGTCCCAACAAGTAAAAATGTTAACATTGCTTTTTTTATAGCCCAATAAATGTTCTTTCATAAAAATTGTTTAAAACACACTCCCTATATCTCTCTATTAGATTGAAAAGATATTGATCAGAAAGAGGATTTAATCAGGAAAGAGGATTCCCTAAACATATGTTGACTACTTTTTAAACTTCATAATCTAGTAAAATTAGTATTTTGATAACATGTAATAGAAATTAAACTAGAGAAATTAGGTACCTGTCTAAAGACACACAGTTTGAGAGGCTGAAATCAGGGTTAAAACCTTGAATCAAAGGCATTTACTCTTTCAACCAAACACCAAGCCTTCACTAACTACTCATGGCACCTCAATTGAAATGATTCATAAGCTACTAACATTACACTTAAAATTTAAGGATTCACAAGACAGCTGTGTAAGGAAAGAATGATGGTGATTTTGACCCCCATTTTTAGGACATTGCAATCCTCTATGAGCAGCAATACCATGGTCCCACCCACTCTACAGATGACAAAAATAAGGTTCAAGCAATTATATGTCTTGTTCAGATGGTACACCTAGCAAGAGGCAGTTCTGGTCATCTACTTCAAATCTCATATGATATCCTCCTACCACAATAACTCTTGCCAAAAATGGATGGCAAAAAAACGGCTTGAATTATTGTTATCAAATTATTTTTATTAGTGCTGACCAGCAGCACTAGAATAATTACTTTTAAATATCAAAGATACACGTTTCCAGGCCTCTCCTGTTTAGACATTCATGATAGCCCCTAACTGGGTAGTCATAATGGTAAAAAATACATATTCCTTTACCTATGTTAGAGTTACCTATGTTCTCTGTGTCCATGGCTGTATGGACTGTATGTCTTTATCACAACATTTAAAATGCTTAATCACTGATTTACCATTTTTTCCTCCAAACTGGATAGTGAGCCTCTTATACACAAGGGTCCTATCTTATATATTCTGTTTCCATTGGCCAACATAGTTTTCAGAACTAAGAAGATGCTCAAAAATATTTGTCAAAATGAACAAATCAATGAGTTGCAAATCCATCTAGGTCTAGATGGACGGATTTCATTAAAAAGTTAGGTATTGTATAAAATGCATACTTACGGTTTCCAAAGGGGAAAATGAGGGGATAAATTAGTAGGAAGGGATTAACAGATACACACCACTATATATGAAATAGGTACAGCAATAACCTATAATGAAAAGAATCTGAAAAAAAATGTATAACAATTACTTTGCTATACTTTGGAAACTAATACAATATTTTATTAATTGTAAATTAACTAGACTTCAGAAAGAAATGTGTGCATTCTGAAAAGCTAAAATCTTGCCTTCATCCTTAACATCTGTTCCTACTCTGGTCTTCCTCCATTACAATAAGTGATTTAATTGAAGAAGCTGCTTAGGCCAGAAACTTAGGATTCAGCCTTCACTTATCATTTACTCATCTCTAATTCATTATCAAACCACATATAACTTACACTTCAAATAACACTTTTATTCATTAACTTTTCTCCATTTCCATTTTCAACGTAGTTGTATCTGCTATTATCTCTTTTCTTCATTTCTGCACTTGCTTCATAAATTTTCTCCTTCCAATCATTATTCATTCCTCACCCTAATCCATACTACACAGTGTAGCAAGACAGATTTCTTTCAAAATGTAAATCAGATCATGTCATTCCCCTGCATAAAACTCTTTTTCCATTGGCTTAAAATAAACATTGACTTAAATACCTAATCATATTCTACATGGAATCACTGATCCAATGGACATGAATTTGGATTTATTTGTGTCCATGAGAAAGTGGAGGACAGAGGAGCCTTGCATCCTGCAGTCCATGGGGTTGCAAAGAGTCAAATGCAACTTAGTGCCTGACCAACAACACACACTACATGCCTACCCTAAACTCTTCTTGTCCAGCTCTCCTCTCTGATCACTGGGCTCTATCACTTTGGCCTTCCTGAAGTTCCTTCATCACATGAAACTCTTTCACCCTAGATCTTCCTACTTGCAGGTCTAACTCTTCAGATGAGTCTTTGACTCATACTTCTCCTGTCTCTCATGTCACTCTTGAATGTTTTTTAAAAGAGAACTTCCTTTCCCTGAACACTCAGCTTGCAGCCATTGCTCCCAAACCCTGGAAATTCTCTTAGGGCACTTTGCCCTTTTTATTTCCCTAGCACTTGTCTATACATGTAGACATACTTCTTTTGAGTTTTGACTAGGTTGCAATCGCTACACAGATAAGAGACAATGTTTTTTATCTATAACATTCTATACCCTCTTATCACCATGCCTTCACATTCAGATTAGTTCAGTTGCTCAGTTGTGTCTGGCTCTTTGTGACCCCATGGACTGCAGGATGCCAGGCTTCCCTGTTCATCACCAACTCCCAGAGCTTGTTCAAACACATGTCCATAGAGTCAATAATGCCATCCAACCATCTCATCCTCTGTCGTCCCCTTCTCATCCTGCCTGCAATCTTTCCCAGCACCAGGGTCTTTTCCAATGAGTCAGTTCTTCACATCAGGTGGCCAAAGTATTGGAGCTTCAGCATCAGTCCTTCCAATGAATATTAATGACTGATTTCCTTTAGGGTTGACTGGTTTGATCTCCTGGCAGTGCAAGGGACTCTCAGGAGTCTTCTCCAACACCACAGTTCAAAAGCATCAATATGTTATAAACATGTTCATAGGATAGCTAAATCTCAACTTGTTTGCTCACCTACAAAAGGGAAACAGTTATATATACCTTACAAGCTTTTGGGAATTATTAATAAATGAGTTAATTGAATATTATGGCTCTGTATAGGGACAAGTCATTCTCAGTTCAGTTCAGTTCAGTTGCTCAGTCATCTACTCTTTGTGACCCCATGAACTGCAGCACACCAGGCCTCCCTGTCCATCATCAACTACCAAAATCCACCCAAACTCATGTCCATTGAGTTGGTGATGCCATCCACCATCTCATCCTCTGTTGTCTCCTTCTCCTCCTGCCCTCAATCTTTCCCAGCATCAGGGTCTTTTCCAAAGAGTCAGCTCTTCGCATGAGGTGGCCAAAGTATTGGGATTTCAGCTTCAAAATCAGTGCTTCCAATGAACACCCAGGACTGATTTCCTTTAGGATGGACTGGTTGGGTCTCCTTGCAGTCCAAGGGACTCTCAAGAGTCTTCTCCAACACCACAGTTCAAAAGCATCAATTCTTTGGCACTCAGCTTTCTTTATAGTCCAACTCTCACATTAATACATGACTACTGGAAAAACCATAGCCTTGACTAGATGGACTTTTGTTGACAAAGTAATGTTTCTGCTTTTTAATATGTTGTCTAGGTCATAACTTTCCTTCCAAGGAGTAAGCGTCTTTTAATTTCATGGCTGCAATCACCATCTGCAGTGATTTTGGAGCCCCCCAAAATAAAGTCAGCCACTGTTTCCACTGTTTCCTCATCTATTTGCCATGAAGTGATGGGCATTCTAGTGAGATCAATAAAAGCAGTAGCTCACACATTTAGAGAAAAATACTATGGTTTGATTAAGTAGATTTCTATGATGATATCTCAGGGTCAAAAATAGAATCCAGAATAGAAGTTCTAGGAAAGCAGTCTTCTTATCACTATAGACTAAGAACTTTTAAAGCCTTAAGTATCACCCAACAATAGACTACACTGACACCAAAGTAGTAAGTTCTCCAACAGTAGCAGAGGATACTGCTTTGCAAACTCAGAAATTCTCTAATTATATAGAGCAGCAACAAGGACAAAACAACCAAAAGAACCCACAGGTTTGCACAGGAAACACAAAAGGGAGTGTTGTTCCTTAGGACAGAAAGGATGGAAATAATCTGCTTTAAAATTTTCCAAGGCAAATCTGAGTGAGATATTGTTTTCAGTTAGCAGGTCTTCAAAATACAGCTCTATGGATACAGCTTGAAGATGATTCTCTTTCTTCCTTAGGGTCACAAAGATAAAAGGATGAATGGTCTCTTAAGTCTTAGATTGGAAGCCTGCGGTGAAGGAGACATGTTCAGGTAACTTTTCATATAGCCCTTATAATTGTTCACATGGTGAGTGCATTAAAGAACCAAGAGAAAGCACCATTTTTTCCAAAGTGATCTAGAATAAAACTTAAGTAAAAACTCGAGAAAAAGGCAAACATTTCATCCTTCCAGAAGGATACACAAACATAGACAACAAGACCTAGAAAAGAAATCAAGTGCCTGAATCCCTAGTTTATGTCCAAGAAGTCAGATCTCAGTCACCATATCACAATGTCCCAGTGTAATTCAGTCAAGGTATACCACAAGGGGTTGTCTACTGATGCCTCAATATAAAACAGTGTGAACCACTTATTTATTTTAATTTGCCAGCATGTCAAAAAGCACCTTATTCTGTTTAGAATAGCCTCATGTTCTCATGCTTTCTTGCCAGATGCCTTTGGAGCAGGTGCTTTCTGGGCTGGAGCTTTCTGACCCTTCTGAGCTTTTGGAGAAGGTGCTACATTCTGACCTGCAGCTTTCTGGGCAGGAACCTCCTGGGCTGATGCCTTCTTATCCACAATGGTCATCTTTTTTTTTCTTTTTTTGCTGGAACATTGGCAGTGGCAACAGCTTCTGCAGCTGTCCCCTTAACAGTAAGTGCTTTCTTGGGAGAAGCTTTCAAGAGAGCTGCCTTTTCATGTTTCTTAACTTCAAGCTTGATGAGTCCTGCCTTTGTGACTTTTTTTTTTTTATTTTATAGTCGAATATATTTTATTTATTTATTTTTTTACTTTACAATATTGTATTGGTTTTCCCATACATCAACATGAATCCGCCACAGGTATACATGTGTTCCCCATCCTGAACCCCCCTTCCTCCTCCCTCCCTATACCATTGCTCTGGGTCATCTCAGTGCACCAGCCCCAATCATCCAGTATCATGCATCGAACTTGGACTGGCGATTTGTTTCATGTATGATATTATACATGTTTCAATGCCTTTGTGACTTTTTAACAATTGAAATATGTCATCTTGGATTTCTTTTTTCTGGCTTCAATCTTCCTGACCTACCTGGTGGCCGCTCACTTTGCAGGGATATCTGCCTTCTCCCAGGCTTTTCCAACATACTTCTGGTGAGCACTGTGTGGGAACTTGAAGAGGAAATCAGTGAGCTGATGTATTTGAAAGGCATAGCCTGTTTCCATCAGTTCAGTTCAATTGAGTTCAGTCGCACAGTCATGTCCAACTCTTTGCAACCCCATGAATTGCAGCACGCCAGGCCTCCCTGTCCATCACCAACTCCTGGAGTTCACACAAACTCATGTCCATCGAGTCGATGATGCCACCCAGCCATCTCATCCTCTGTCATCCCCTTCTCCTCCTGCCCCCAATCCCTCCCAGCATCAGAGTCTTTTCCAATGAGTCAACTCTTTGCATAAGGTGGCCAAAGTATTGGAGTTTCAGCTTTAGCATCAGTCCTTCCAAAGAACACCCAGGACTGATCTCCTTTAGAATGGACTGTTTGGACCTCCGTGCAGTCCGGGGGACTCTCAAGAGTCTTCTCCAACACCACAGTTCAAAAGCATCAATTCTTCGGTGCTCAGCTTTCTTTACAGTCCAACTCTCACATCCATACATGACCACAGGAAACACCATACCCTTGACTAGATGGACCTTTGTTGGCAAAGTAATGTCTCTACTTTTGAATATGCTATCTAGGTTGGTCATAACTTTCCTTCCAAGGAGTAAGTGCCTTTTAATTTCATTGTCGCAATCACCATCTGCAGTGATTTTGGAGCCCCTAAAAATAAAGTCTGACACTGTTTCCACTGTTTCTCCATCTATTTCCAATGAAGTGATGGGACCGGATGCCATGATCTTTGTTTTCTGAATGTTGAGCTTTAAGCCAACTTTTTCACTCTCCTCTTTCACTTTAATTAAGAGGCTTTTTGGTTCCTCTTCACTTTCTGCCGTAAGGGTGATGTCCTCTGCATATCTGAGGTTATTGATATTTCTCCCAGAAATCTTGATTCCAGCTTGTGCTTCTTCCAGCCCAGCGTTTCTCATGATGTACTCTGCATATAAGTTAAATAAGCAGGGTGACAATATACAGCCTTGACGTACTCCTTTTCCTATTTGGAACCAGTCTGTTGTTCCATGTCCAGTTATAACTGTTGCTTCCTGACCTGCATATAGGTTTCTCAAGAGGCAGGTCAGGTGGTCTGGTATTCCCATGTCTTTCAGAATTTTCCACAGTTTATTGTGATCCACACAGTCAAAGGCTTTTGCATAGTCAATAAAGCAGAAATAAATGTTTTTCTGGAACTCTCTTGCTTTTTTGATGATCCAGCAGATGTTGGCAATTTGATCTCTGGTTCCTCTGCCTTTTCTAAAACCAGCTTGAACATCTGGAAGTTCATAGTTCATGTATTGCTGAAGCCTGGCTTGGAGAATTTTGAGCATTACTTTCCTAGCGTGTGAGATGAGTGCAATTGTGCGGTAGTTGAGCATTCTTTGGTATTGCCTTTCTTTGGGATTGGAATGAAAACTGACCTTTTCCAGTCCTGTGGCCACTGCTGAGTTTTCCAAATTTGCTGGCATATTGAGTGCAGCACTTTCACAGCATCATCTTTCAGGATTTGAAATAGTTCAACTGGAATTCCATCACCTCCACTAGCTTTGTTCGTAGTGATGCTTCCTAAGGCCCACTTGACTTCACATTCCAGGATGTTTGGCTCTAGGTCAGTGATCACACCATCGTGATTATCTGGGTCGTGAAGATCTTTTTTGTACAGTTCTTCTGTGTATTCTTGCCACCTCTTCTTAATATCTTCTGCTTCTATTAGGTCCATACCATTTCTGTCCTTTATTGAGCCCATCTTTGCATGAAATGTTCCCTTGGCATCTCTAATTTTCTAGAAGAGATCTCTAGTCTTTCCCATTCTATTGTTTTCTTCTATTTTTTGCATTGATTGCTGAGGAAGGCTTTCTTATCTCTCCTTGCTCCATACTTGAGTACAAAGTCCATCCACCAAAGTCCTGTTCTGATTATCAACGTCTACAATCATGACCAGCTTCTGGGCACAAGACTCCAAGGAGGCGTAGGTCACCCAGCCAACCTCTATGAAGTGCCTGAACACCGTATTGGTGGCTTTTGGCAAGAAGGAACAACTTATTTTTAAAAGGCTCCTAAGCTGGACTGGTCTATAGAGAGGCCTGCTGACCTCAAACTCACCTTAAAACAGTGCTCAAACAGAGGAAACTACACTGCACTAGAATGAGAAGAAGATGGCATCAGAAGTAGATAGCTTGCCTAAGATGCTAATCTGAATTTTATGATCATTTATAATGTTTTCTTGATTCCTTGGACTTATGCCTATCAGTCACGTATTTTCTATTATGGACATGATTCTATGCTAGTTTAAAACTCAATCCAATTGTTTGGTTTTGGCCAATTACCTGTGCCTAGTACTTCTAGGTTACCTGTTCTTTAGGTGGATTTCTGTTCTCTAGGGCTCTGATTGGATACCTCCTAGGAAATTTATTTTCAATGAGTGGTCAGTAGCAGTTTGTGTATGTGTGTGTATGTGTGTGCCTTCTGTGGGGTTGGAGGATGTAACTGACCATACCTAAGCCTTAGTGAAGAGGAACTAAAAAGCCTCTTGATGAAAGTGAAAGTGGAGAGTGAAAAAGTTGGCTTAAAGCTCAACATTCAGAAAACGAAGATCATGGCATCCGGTCCCATCACTTAATGGGAAATAGATGGGGAAACAGTGGAAACAGTGTCAGGCTTTATATTTTGGGGCTCCAAAATCACTGCAGATGGGGATTGCAGCCATGAAATTAAAAGACACTTACTCCTTGGAAGGAAAGTTATGACCAACCTAGATAGCATATTCAAAAGCAGAGACATTACTTTGTCAACAAAGGTCCGTCTAGTCAAGGCTATGGTTTTTCCTGTGGTCATGTATGGATGTGAGAGTTAGACTGTGAAGAAGGTTGAGCACTGAAGAACAGATGCTTTTGAACTGTGGTGTTGGAGAAGACTCTTGAGAGTCCCTTGGACTGCAAGGAGATCCAACCAGTCCATTCTGAAGGAGATCAGCCCTGGGATTTCTTTGGAAGGAATGATGCTGAAGCTGAAACTCCAGTACTTTGGCCACCTCATGTGAAGAGTTGACTCATTGGAAAAGACTCTGATGCTGGGAGGGATTGAGGGCAGGAGGAGAAGGGGATGACAGAGGATGAGATGGCTGGATGGCATCACTGACTCGATGGATGTGAGTCTGAGTGAATTCTGGGAGTCGGTGATGGACAGGGAGGCCTGGCGTGCTGCGATTCATGGGGTCTCAAAGAGTCGGGCACGCCTGAGCGACTGAACTGAACTGAAGCCTTAACAACTTTCATAACCTTTAAATGATAATAACCGGGTTATTAGCCTATTGAATTCTGTCTCTGTGATAAGAAAGGCAGTGCTACACAACCGCAAGGCCCTTGACACCTTACAGCATTCCAGGGAGATGTCTGTGCTACAATTCAAACTGAATGCTGTATTTTCATACCTGATGAATCCATTAACATGACACATTTGAACCACATGAAAAATGAGATTTCTGCTTTAAGTGATTCATTCCCTAGTCTTGATGATCTTAAAAAAAAAAAAAAAGCCTGGTGTGGGAGGCTCATGGCTAAAATATTTACTTTTAATTCCACTGATGTTATTAACTATACCATTTGTATTTTGCTTGTTTCACAAGATTATTTCTTGTATTACCAAGTATATGACTGAGCCTCCAACGGAAATGATGACTATACTTGAAGCAGTTGATTAAAGTATAGCTCAATATATGATCAATGATTATAACAGTGTAACTCTAGGTATGGAAAGACGCAATGAGAGGGAATACTTTCCTGGACCATAACTAGAAGACAGGTATCCAGAGACCTTTGACTATTAAGACCTAGTCCAGTAATAGCACATTGAGTGTCTTATCAACAAAAACCTTCTTCAGAACTGGGAACAAGCCTTCCCAGCAACACTGGACAAAATGGTGGGAAATGGCCCCCAAAGTATGGTCGGATTTATGACTACAAGGGGGCCATGTCAACTACAAATTGGCACTTACCAAGAGCAGTGCCAATGACTGAACAACAAAGCCATTTGCCATCTGCCTCTAGAGATTGAACCCCATGTTGCTATAGCTGTTGACCTTCAACACCCACTGAGGGAGTTCAGGGTGGAGTGAGGCATTCTGAGCTCCAGGGAATCTGGGGGGACAGGACTTTAGATAGTTGGATGTTTTTAGGAACAGATTTTATGATCTCAATCCTTACATCTCTTCCTATCTACAGAAGCACTAAATCCCTTCATGGTGTTATCAGATCCTCATGACTAACAAAAACCTTTGTAAAATGGGTGCTTCATGGTATTGTACTCCCCCTTCAACAAAACCTTATATGTTGACTTTCCCCCACTGCAGCTTTGGAGCAGTCTCTTAGAGCTATCTGAGATGCTGTCTCCCGGGCTGCAGTCCTCATTTTGCTCCAAATAAAATTTAACTCACAACTCAAAACAAATAATAAATAAAAATAAAAGGAATGCTCCTGAATGGTGTGTGCTTAGTTGTTCAGTCATGTCCAACTCTTTGTGACCACATGGACTATAGCCCACCAGGCTCTTCTGTCCATGGGGTTCTTCAGGCAAGAATATTGGAGTAGATTGCCATATCCTCCTCCAGGGACCTTCCCAACCAGGGAGTTCAAAAGGGAGGAAATATATGTATGGCTGATTTATTTTGCTGTACAGTAGAAATT
This sequence comes from Bubalus kerabau, assembly GCF_029407905.1. Classification (NCBI taxonomy): domain Eukaryota; kingdom Metazoa; phylum Chordata; class Mammalia; order Artiodactyla; family Bovidae; genus Bubalus; species Bubalus kerabau. Next base: position 90,820,101 of record NC_073629.1, read on the forward strand.
AACAAAACATTGTCAAGCAACTCAGTTCAGTTCAGTCACTCAGTCATGTCCGACTCTTTGCAACCCCATGAACCACAGCACGCCAGGCCTCCCTGTCCATCACCAACTGCTGGAGTCTGCTCAAACCCATGTCCATTGAGTCGGTGATGCCATCCAACCATCTCATCCTCTGTCATCCCCTTCTCCTCCTGTCCTCAATCTTTCCCAGCATCAGGGTCTTCTCAAATGAGTCAGCTCTTCGCATCAGGTGGCCAAAGTATTGGTGTTTCAGCTTCAGCATCAGTCCTTCCAATGAACACCCAGGACTGATCTTCTTTAGGATGGACTGGTTGGATCTCCTTGCAGTCCAAGGAACTCTCAAGAGTCTTCTCCAACACCACAGTTCAAAAGCATCAATTCTTCAGCACTCAGCTTTCTTTATAGTCCAACTCTCACATCCATACATGACTACTGGAAAAACCATAGCCTTGACTACACAGACCTCTGTTGACAAAGTAATGTCTCTGCTTTTGAATATGCTCCCTAGGTTGGTTGTAACTTTCCTTCCAAGGAGTAAGCATCTTTTAATTTCAAGCAACTATACTCCAATAAAATTTAATTTAAAAAAATTAACACTACTGAAAGAATTCTACCCTTGGGTGTTAGTTCAGCCCGAAGATCTTTGTTTGTTTGTTTGTTTGTTTTTTAACTTTAGGCTATACCATGTGGCATGCAGGATCCTAGTTCCCTGATCAGGGATCAAACCTGCACCCCTGCAGCACAAGCACACAGTCCCAACCATTGGACCACCCAGGAAATCCCAAGTCTGAGGATTTTAGATGCTCATCATACCTCCCTCACAGTGCTGTCTGAGAATTAGATCTAAAAGTAAAGAAGCTTCTGCCAGGTCTTTGCAAGAGTAGGCAGGACTCACTAAAGGAGAGAGACTGTCTAAGTGTCTCATTTCTTAGAGATCTATCAGGCACATTCTGATAGTCCTGTTGGAACATGGTGGTGTCTGCTATTTGTATCTTTTATCTTTTGCCTATCTTCCCTGCTTCATTCTACCATATTCTGAATTTTGTTCAGAGAACTTCTCAAACTTTACTAAGGCCGTTTGAAGTGGTGTAATGGAGAACAGAGGTAAGGGGTTGCACTGGGAGGCATGGTTTTCCTGCCTACACTGCTGCTTATATAGGGGGTACAGCACCATCTCAAGGGGAAGTGTGGTCCAGGAGTTTCAGGTGAGGACGGCTTCCAAACAAGCAGGGGCTTCCAGTGGTGGAAGACCATCCAGAATAATAAGCTAAGTGGTACTCTGAAGAAGATGACCCTGGAAGTGAGAGAAGTGTGGAAGGCTATCATTTAGATAACAATATATCAAGATGGAGTCAGGTTAAATGTAAAAATACCTCTCTATGTACCTTATGGAATGCTTTTTTGAGTGGAAGGGAAAGGGATGGCATTATAGCTATGGTATGTGAGGGGGAGGGAGGAAGGGATGTTGAATGCAGAACCTACAGACAAACATTCTTTCAATGGATGCTCAGCACAGGGGAGAACAGCAGGCTGTGAGCTTCATCTATGTATTTCTTAACAGAATTTAATTATATTAATTAAAAACAATTAGATGAGAAATAGTTATGGTATGGTAGATATGATGGAAACAGTATGAGCTTTGGACTCAAATGTTCTGGGTCTCAGCCTTGGTTTTTAAACATATTCTTTATTTTATTTTTTATAGAGGTTAGTTAAATTATAGTGTGTCAGTTTCAAGTGTACAGCAAAGTGATTCAGTTATATATATATATCAGATCAGATCAGATCAGATCAGTCGCTCAGTCATGTCTGACTCTTTGCGACCCCATGAATCGCAGCATGCCAGGCCTCCCTGTCCATAACCAACTCCCAGAGTTCACTGAGACTCACGTCCATCGAGTCAGTGATGCCATCCAGCCATCTCATCCTCTGTCGTCCCCTTCTCCTCCTGCCCCCAATCCCTCCCAGCATCAGAGTCTTTTCCAATGAGTTAACTCTTCGCATGAGGTGGCCAAAGTACTGGAGTTTCAGCTTCAGGATCATTCCTTCCAAAGAAATCCCAGGGCTGATCTCCTTCAGAATGGACTGGTTGGATCTCCTTGCAGTCCAAGGGACTCTCAAGAGTCTTCTCCAACACCACAGTTTAAAAGCATCAATTCTTCAGCGCTCAGCCTTCTTCACAGTCCAACTCTCACATCCATACATGACCACAGGAAAAACCATAGCCTTGACTAGACAGACCTTTGTTGACAAAGTAATGTCTCTGCTTTTGAATATGCTATCTAGGTTGGTCATAACTTTCCTTCCAAGGAGTAAGCGTCTTTTAATTTCATGGCTGCAGTCACCATCTGTAGTGATTTTGGAGCCCCCCAAAAATAAAGTCTGACACTGTTTGCACTGTTTCCCCATCTATTTCCCATGAAGTGGTGGGACTGGATGCCATGATCTTCATTTTCTGAATGTTGAGCTTTAAGCCAACTTTTTCACTCTCCAATTTCACTTTCATCAAGAGGCTTTTGAGTTCCTCTTCACTTTCTGCCATAAGGGTGGTGTCATCTGCATATCTGAGGTTATTGATATTATTTTTCAGATTATTTCCATTATAGGTTGTGGTTATTTTAAGATTTTAAGCATTGTTCCCTGCACTATACAATAGGTCCTTCCTGTTTACCTATTTGATACATAGTAGTGATATATATATATATATAAATTCATGGGGTCGATTGCACCATTACACCACTTCAAATGACGATTCATGGGGTCTCAAAGAGTCGGACACGACTGAGCAACTGAACTGAACTGAACTGAACTGACAAGGTAGACTGTGTAAGGTACCCAGAGGAACTGGAGGCAGTTCATGGTATCTTTAGTGAAGACCATGCTATGAAAGTGGGGGAAGGGAGGATAGAAGAAATCAGGTGTGTAAAATGCTTACATTAATCACATTGACAGCGACCCCCTCAAGCAATTGTAGCCACTATCTTCATGGTTACCTGTTGGATAAACATTATTAGAGTGCAGAGAATTGTCTTTGAAAAGAAGAGAAAAGAAATTATTTCATAATCTAGGGCAGTCATGGAGGAAGTTTGGATGAGTTCAGGGGCCAGGGTGGTATAGATGCGGTAGCATATTACACAAACACCTCAGGGTCTCATGGGCCGCTCAGAACTGGGGATTTGATAAAATTTGGCCTTCTTTTTAGGTGGAAAGCTGAAGCCAATTTTGGAATATGAAGGAGGCAGATGTCAGGGAGCGGGCAGAAAAGACAAACGTTTGGGCTGCTTGTCCATTTGGCCCTCTTCTCTATGGAGGGTTTGGATTCTGTTCCACCCTTTCCTCTCTCCAGCTGAGCACATCTGGTTTTCAGGATGAAAGGATCTGAGGTGTCAGGTTTAAATGTCTTCAATGACCAGCTAAAGAGCAGAAAGGATAGGAAACAAGTCAACCCTGTGACCTCCTTGGGCTGAAAGTGATCTTCCCAACAATAAACACGGAGCCTTGGCCAGCAGAGGCCCATGAGGGTTGTTTCCCTGACTGGAATTTTACTGACACACAGGCTAGAAAGCTTGGTCAGAAATTTTAACCATGTGTTTCATAAGGTCTTGAAAATCTCCAGACTTTTTTTTTTTTATATATTATCCCAGTAGTTCAGATGGTAAAGAATCTGCCTGCAGTGTAGGAGACCCAAGTTTGATCCCTGGGTTGGGAAGATCCCCTGGAGAAGGGAATGAAAACCTATGCCAGTATTCTTGCCTGGAGAATCCCAAGGACAGAGAAGAGTGGAGGGCTACAGTTCATGGGGTCAGAAAGAGTCAGACACAATGGAATGACTAACACAACAGTAAGAAATGTATTAGAAAATTTGTATGAGCCAGACAACTGTCCTGAGCTTTTGTAAAGAATGCCCTTGACATTTGAGCAACTGTGGTGAAAAGCCCTTTATACAGCCCAGTGGGTAGTGACTTGGTGATGATCAAAATAAGCACATACTTGAGTCTCAGCTTCACTGATTTCACACTGCCTGTTTGGTAGTGTTTGTGTTTTGATGACATCTTGGATCACATTCCGTTGTTTCAACTTGCTGTCATCAAGGTTAATTAACATCATCAAAAATTAATTCACAGTAAGGTGTGAAGTGTTGATAGAAACTTAGAATGTTGCCCCTCCCTGAGCATTTGCAGAGATAAAGCAGGAGGGTGGTAAGATGCTGTGTTTCAGCAGCCAGCCTGAGTGTATGGAAGGAACTTCAATTGTTTGCTTGAGAATGCACTTGAATCTCCTTCCACCTGTTCTTCAGAGAAGACTACATCAGCCACATCCACTTTGCAAAGCCATCAGGGTCAACCCTGGCCCACAACAATCCCAGTAACTGAACTTCTCTTGGATTTACTATATGTTCATGACTTCACACTTGAAAAGAATTGCAAAAAGCACACAAATTAGCTCTCTCTCTATGAATGGCATAGCCTAAAACTAAGTCCTTAGAGACCCAGGACTTTGAGTTCAAATCTCAAGTTCACCATTTACTAGTTGGATCCCCTTAGGTTGCATATCCATGCAGGACCTCCATTTCCAAATTTGTAAATTGGGTGTATCAATACCAAACTCACAGAACAACTGTGAGAATTAAGTGGGGTCATAGATAGAAACTACTAGGACACAATAAGGATTAATAAATGTTAACTGTGTCCTACTTCAAATTCCTAAAGTGGTGAGAAAAGGCAGCACATAATATTTCAGAAGCCTTTGCATTTACCCTTGGCAATTTTTAAAATAGTTGGTGTCTTACTTATACTGTTAATGATAGAATATTTTATTTAAATATGTTTATGAAAAATGTAAATTATTTAAAGACAAAATTTATATTATAGCTATATATGGAAAAAACCAATGTCTCTTGTTCTAAATAGAAGGTAAAACTAAATACAATGAGATCAAGCAATATTATTAAATTTTAAGGAGGCGCTCAACATTAGATCTGCCCTTTTAATATTAAAACAAGGAGAATTAACAAACTGCTGAAAAGTTTGTATAGACAGACTCTTACAAAACTAAGCAGTTTTTCTCTGTGTAGTTGGGTTTAAAACTTAATGAAAAAGGGACAAGTTGTTTCACACTAGATTTATTGTCACTTAATTGATGTTCTTCTGTCACTGAAATCATATTTTCCCCACTCACTCTAGGAAAAAATCGTAGAGGAAAAAGAAAAATTCTGGAGATAGAGGACAAGCTTTTGAAATTTAGCTCTACTTCTTACTTGTCGATTACATTGTGCAAGTTACTCCAATTCTTTGTGCCTCAGTTTCCTCATTGGTCAAGTGGAATATTAACACTCAACTTGAAGGGAGCTATTTGCCTAGATTCCATAAAGTATATTAAGTATAGAGTAAAATGCCTTGAATTTATAACAGAAAGGAAAAATGATAATACCAGGGAAAACTGCCTTGTCAGAGTGCAAATAAATAAAATAAAGGGCAAGTTATTTGTATGCCTAGCCATCCAATTTGCTGGGACAGAGATGTTCTGTAACTTTCATTCCAGACGTTGCTCAAGCTGTCAGCATACAACTGAGTGGTTTTGAAGAACTCCAGGATTATATAATACTGGATGGCAACCAGGACTGTTGGATCTTCTTCTTTTACTCCTTTTTATTTTGATTTCATTTTTTAACCACATAAACTTAGAAAACCTTTTTTTTCCCCTCTCTCTCTTGTTTTGTTTTTGTTTTTGTTGTTGTTGTAAAAGACTTAGAAAATATAATTAAGAAGAAAATGAAAAATCACTTATGATTTCACTACTCAAACAAAGCTGAATTGGATATTTTCAAATGTGTTCTTTCAGATTTTTCTCTGCAGATTATAGGATTATAATTATTTTACTATGGAAAGCTGTTACCCTTTGTTTTGTTATTAACTTTGTTCATTTAACAAACAAAATATTCACCCACAAATATTTTTGTAAATAACTATCATTCTAGAATATGATTTTCATGCCTATAATGGCATAACGCACAAATGTACCAAAATTTATTTATTCAACTAATATTATTAATAATTATTTAAGTTACTCTCCCTTGAGTTAATAACTACTATTTTACTAAATTAAATATTATAATTCACCACCTTTTAAATGAAACATGATCCATAAACAAAAGCATTTCTGTTAAGATAAATTACGAGAGGTGGTCTTTCTAGTCAAGATGATGTGTGTTTTAAGGTTCAGATTTCACAACTCAGGAAATTAATACAAACTTACAGTAAAAGTATAAAGAACATACTATTCCGAGAGCCACTCCCCAAACTAAGTCTTATCAAATAGATAGTTTTTACCAAATTAGGTGAAACTGTTATTATTTTAGTTTGTACATTTCCTGTATACTTAATGAGTATTTTCATTTTTTGTTGTTGTTGTAAATTTTGAGTTTAAATCTTTACTTACTTTTCATCTTGAAATATTACTAATTTTCAAAAATATTTACATATAAAGATTAGACATTTGTATATCATATACATTGGCACTAATTTTGCATAATATCAGTTTATTTTTATATATGCCATTTGTGATTTATAGGAAAGAAAACATTACACAATCATATCTGTTAGTGACTTCCTTTATAAGTCTATCTTTGGTATCAAGCCTAGAATGTTTTACTCTATAGATGATATAAATTTTTGGATATATTTTCTTCTAGCACTTTACTAGTCTTTAAAACTGAACAAATAGTATATAAGTATAATTTATTGTCCTTTACTGAGCCCATCTTTGCATGAAATGTTCCCTTGGTATCTCTGTTTTCTTGAAGAGATCTCTAGTCTTTCCCATTCTGTTGTTTTCCTCTATTTCTTTGCATTGATCATTGAGGAAGTCTTTCTTATCTCTCCTTGCTATTCTTTGGAACTCTGCATTCAGAAGCTTATATCTTTCCTTTTCTCCTTTGCTTTTAGCTTCTCTTCTTTTCACAGCTATTTGTAGCAAAGGAGAAAAGGAAAGATATAAGCATCTGAATGCAGAGTTCCAAAGAATAGCAAGGAGAGATAAGAGCCTTCCTCAGCAATCAATGCAAAGAAATAGAGGAAAACAACAGAATGGGAAAGACTAGAGATCTCTTCTAGAAAATTAGAGATACCAAGGGAATATTTCATGCATAGATGGGCTCGATAAAGGACAGAAATGGTATGGACCTAACAGAAGCAGAAGATATTAAGAAGAGGTGGCAAGAATACACAGAAGAACTGTACAAAAAAGATCTTCACGACCAAGATAATCACGATGGTGTGATCACTCACCTAGAGCCAGACATCCTGGAATGTGAAGTCAAGTGGGCCTTAGGAAGCATCACTACAAACAAAGCTAGTGGAGGTGATGGAATTCCAGTTGAGCTATTTCAAATCCTGAAAGATGATGCTGTGAAAGTGCTGCATTCAATATGCCAGCAAATTTGGAAAACTCAGCAGTGACCACAGGACTGGAAAAGGTCAGTTTTCATTCCAATCCCAAAGAAAGGCAATGCCAAAGAATGCTCAAACTACTGCACAATTGCACTCATCTCACACGCTAGTAAAGTAATGCTCAAAATTCTCCAAGCCAGGCTTCAGCAATACGTGAACCATGAACTTCCAGATGTTCAAGCTGATTTTAGAAAAGGCAGAGGAACCAGAGATCAAATTGTCAACATCCACTGGATCATGGAAAAAGCAAGAGAGTTCCAGAAAAACATCTACTTCTGCCGTATTGACTATGCCAAAGCCTTTGACTGTGTGGATCACAATAAACTGTGGAAAATTCTGAAAGACATGGGAATACCAGGCCACCTGACCTGCCTCTTGAGAAACCTATATGCAGGTCAGGAAGCAACAGTTAAAACTGGACATGGAACAACAGACTGGTTCCAAATAGGAAAAGGAGTACGTCAAGGCTGTATATTGTCACCCTGCTTATTTAACTTATATGCAGAGTACATCATGAGAAACGCTGGGCTGGAAGAAGCACAAGCTGGAATCAAGATTGCAGAGAGAAATATCAATAATCTTAGATATGCAGATGACACCACCCTTATGGCAGAAAGTGAAGAGGAACTCAAAAGCCTCTTGATGAAAGTGAAAGAGGAGAGTGAAAAAGATGGCTTAAATCTCAACATTCAGAAAACTAAGATCATGGCATCTGGTCCCATCACTTCATGGGAAATAGATGGGGAAACAGTGGAAACAGTGTCAGACTTTATATTTGGGGGGCTCCAAAATCACTGCAGATGGTGATTGCAGCCATGAAATTAAAAGACAGTTACTCCTTGGAAGGAAAGTTTGACCAACCTAGATAGCATATTCAAAAGCAGAGACATTACTTTGCCAACAAAGGTCCGTCTAGTCAAGGCTATGGTTTTTCCAGTGGTCATGAATGGTTGGGAGAGTTGGACTGTGAAGAAAGCTGAGCACCGAAGAATTGATGCTTTTGAACTGTGGTGTTGGAGAAGACTCTTGAGAGTCCCTTGGACTGCAAGGAGATCCAACTAGTCCATTCTAAAGGAGATCAGTCCTGGGTGTTCTTTGGAAGGATTAATGCTGAAGCTGAAACTCCAATACTTTGGCCACCTTATGTGAAGAGTTGATTCATTGGAAAAGACCCTGATGCTGAGAGGGATTGAGCGCAGGAGGATAAGGGGATGACAGAGGATGAGATGGCTGGATGGCATCACCGACTCGATGGACATGAGTTTGGGTGAACTCCGGGAGTTGGTGATAGACAGGGAGGCCTGGCATGCTGCAATTTATGGGGTCGCAAAGAGTTGGATACGACTGAGCAACTGAACTGATAATTTATTGTAAAAACTTTAATATTTATGATGAATCACTGAAATGTTCCCACATTCCCTTGGTTTTCTCATTCAGTCTCATGGCTTAAAAATGTAATCTGAAAGTGAAAGTCGCTCAGTCATGTCTGACTCTTTTGTGACTCCATGAATCACTCACTCTTTTACAGCCAATATCCAGATAGCCAATAAATCCTGCTAGCTCTACATTCAAAATATATCCCAACTGAGTGACTGAAATGAACTGAATCATACAACACCTGTCCTGCCACCACCCTGACCCTGACCCTTATCAGTCCTTTCCTCTAGGTTTGCGGTGGACTCATCTGCTTTCCTGTCACCCTATTCTCCCCTTTAGTTCAGTTCAGTTACTCAGTCATGTCCGACTCCTTGCCACCCGATGGACTGCAGCACTCCAGGCTTCCCTGTCCATCATCAGCTCCCAGAGTTTGCTCAAAGTCATGTCCATTGAATCAGGGATGCCATCCAAACATCTTATCCTCTTAATACAAACTCCTCATCCACTCCTCCTCCTGTATTCAATCATTCCCAGCATCAGGGTCTTTTCTAATGAGTCAGCTCTGCCCACCATGTGGCCAAAGTATTGGAGCTTCAGCTTCAGCATCAGCATCAGTCATTTCAATGAATATTCAGGACTGATTTCCTTTAGGACCGATTTGATCACCTTGCAGCCCAAGGGACTCTCTCTCTCTCTCTCTCTTTTTTTTTTAACTGAAGGATAATTGCTTTACATAATTTTGTTGTTTTCTGTCAAATGGCAACATGAATCAGCCATAGGTATACATACATACATATAACCCCTTCCTTTTGAGCCTCCCTCCTATCCCCTATAGGTAGATATAGAGCCCCTGTTTGAGTTTCCTGAGCCATACAGCCAATTCCCATCAGCTGTCTACTTTACATATGGTAATATAAGTTTCCATGTTACTCTCTTCATACATCTCACCTTCTCCCCTCTCCCCATGTCCATAAGTCTATTCTCTATGTCTGTTTCTTTGCTGCTGCCCTGTAAATAAATTCTTCAATACCATTTTCCTAGATTCCTTATATGTGCATCGAGTGAGTGAGTGAGTGAATTCGCTCAGTTGTGTCCGACTCTTTGCAACCCCATGGACTGTAGCCTACCAGGCTCCTCCCTCCATGGGATTCTCCGGGCAAGAGTACTGGAGTAGGTTGCCATTTCCTTCTCCAGGGGATCTTCTAAACCCGGCTTTCCCGCATTCCAGGCAGATGCTTTAACCTCTGAGCCACCAGGGAAGCCCCTGCTCTAATATGTGCATTATAATATGATATTTATCTTTCTCTTTCTGAATCATTTCACTCTGTGTTAATAGGTTCTAGAATCATCTACCTCATCAGAACTGACTCAAATGCATTCCTTTTTATGGCTGAGTAATAGTCCACTGTGTATATATACCACAAATTCTTTATCCATTCATCTGTCAATGGACATCTAGATTGCTTCCATGTTCTAGCTATTGTAAACAGTGCTAAATGAACAATGGAATACATGTGTCTTTTTCAATTTTGGTTTCCTCAGGGTATATGCTTAGGAGTAGGATTGCTGGGTCATATGGTGGTTTTATTCCTAGTTTTTTAAGAAATCCCCATACCACTTTCCACAGTGGCTGTATCAATTTACATTCCCATCAACAGTGCAACAACATTCCATTTTCTTCAAACCCTCTCAAAAATTTATTTTTTGTAGACTTTTTGATGATAGCCATACTGACTGGTGTGAGGTGATACCTCATTGTAGTTTTGATTTGCATTTCTCTAATAATGAGTGCCTTTGAGAAGGAAATGGCAACCCACTCCAGTGTTCTTGCCTGGAGAATCCCAGGGACAGAGGAGCTTAGTGGGCTGCTGTCTATGGGGTCGCACAGAGTCGGACATGACTGAAGTGACTTAGCAGCAGCAGCAGCAATAATGAGTGATTTGAGTATCTTTTCATGTGTTTGTTAGCCATCTGTATGTCTTCTTTGGAGAAATCTCTGTTTAGGCCTTTTTGCCACTTTTTGATTGGGTTGTTTGTTTTTCTAGCACTGAGTTGTTTGAGCAGCTTGTATATTTTGGAAATTTATCCTTTGTCAGTTGTTTCATTTGCTATTATTTTCTCCCATTCTGAGAGTTGTCCTTTCGCCTTGCTTATAGTTTTCTTTGCTGTGCAAAAGCTTTTAAGTGTAATCAGGTCCCACATGTTTACTTTTGTTTTTAATGTCCATTACTCTAGGAGGTGGGTTGTAAAGGATCTTGCTTTGATTTATGTCATCGAGTGTTCTGCCTATGTTTTCCTCTAAGAGTTTTATAGTTTCTGGTCTTATATTTAGGTCTTTAACCCATTTTTTAGTTTATCTTTGTGTATGGTGTTAAGAAGTGTTCTAATTTCATTCTTTTACATGTAGCTGTCCAGTTTTCCCAGTACCATTTATTGAAGAGGCTGTCTTTGCCCCATTGTATATTCTTGCCTCCTTTGTCAAAAATAATGTACCCATAGGTGCATGAGTCTATTTCTGGGCTTTCTATCTTGTTCCATTGGTCTATATTTCTGTTTTTGTGCCAGTACCATACTGTATTCATGACTGTAGCTTTGTAGTATAATCTGAAGTCAGGAAAGTTGATTCCTCCAGCTCCATTCTTCTTTCTCAAGACTGCTTTGGCTATTTGGGGTCTTTTGTGTTTCCATATGAATTGCAAAATTTTTTGTTCTGTGAAAAAAACCATTGGTAATTTGATAGGGATTGCATTGAATCTATAGATTGCATTTGGTAGTATAGTCATTTTCACAATATCGATTCTTCCTACCCAGGAACATGGAATATCTCTCCATCTGTTTATGATTTCCTTCATCAGTGTCTTATAATTTTCTGTGTACAGTTCTTTTGTCTCCTTAGGTAAGTTTATTCCTAGGTCTTTAATTCTTTTTGTTGCAATAGTGAATGGGATGGATTCCTTAATTTCTCTTTCTGATTTTTCATTGTTAGTATATAGAAATGCAAGTGATTTCTTTGTATTTATTTTGTATCCTACAACTTTGCTAAATCCACTGATTAGCTCTAGTAATTTTCTGATACTATCTTTAGGGTTTTCTATGTACAGTATCATGTCAGTACAGTATCATGATATGTACAGTATCATCTGCAAACAGTGAGAGCTTTATTTCTTCTTTTCTGATCCATATTCCTTTTATTTCTTTTTCTTCTCTGATTGCTATAACTAGGGCTTCCAGAACTATGTTGAATAGTAGTGTTGAAAGTGGACACCCTTGTCTTATTCCTGATCTTTGGAGAATGCTTTCAGTTTTTCATCATTGAGAATAGTGTTTGCTGTAAGCTTATCATATATGGCCTTTACTATGTGGAGGTATGTTCTTTCTATACCCATTTTTTGAAGAATTTTAATCATAAATGGGTGCTGAATTTTGTCAAAAGCTTTTTCTGCCTCTATTGAGATGATCATTTGGTCTTTATCTTTCAGTTTGTTAATATGGTGTATCACATTGATTGATTTGCATATATTAAAGAATCCTTGCATTCCTGGAATAAACCCAACTTGATCATGGTTTATGAGCTTTTTGATGCGTTGCTGAATTCTGTTTGCTAAAATTTTGTTGAGAATTTTTGAATCTGTGTTTATGAGTGATATTGGCCTGTAGTTTTCTTTTTTGTGTGTTGTCTTTGGTTTTGGTATCAGGTGATGGCGCCCTCGTAGAATCAGTTTGGAAGTGTGTTCCTTCCTCTGCAATTTTTTGAAAGAGTTTTAGAAGGATAGGCATTAGCTCTTCTCTAAATGTTTAATAGAATTCTCCTGTGAAGCCATTTGGCCCTGGGCTTTTGTTTTTTGGGAGGTTTTTTGTTTGTTTGTTTTGTTTTTTTTAATCACAGCTTCAATTTCAGTGCTTGTAATTGGGTTGTTAATAATTTCTATTTCTTCCTGGTTTAGTCTTGGAAGATTGAACTTTTCTAAGAAACTGTCCATTTCTTCCAGGTTAGCCATTGTTTTGCCATAGTTGCTCATAATACTCTCATGCTATGCTATGCTAAGTCACTTCAGTCGTGTCCAACTCTGTGTGACCCCATAGACAGCAGCCACCAGGTTCCCCTGTCCCTGGGATTCTCCAGGCAAGAACACTGGAGTGGGTTGCCATTTCCTTCTCCAATGCATGAAAGTGAAAAGTGAAAGCGAAGTTGCTCAGTCGTATCCAACTCTTAGCGACTCCATGGACTGCAGCCTCCCAGGCTCCTCCATCCATGGGATTTTCCAGGCAAAAGTACTGGAGTGGGGTGCCATTGCCTTCTCCGCATAATACTCTCATAGTCCTTTGTATTTTTGCACTGTCTGTTGTAACCTCTCCTTTTTCATTTCTAATTTTGTTAATTTGATTCTTCTTTTTTCCTAGATGAGTCTGGCTAAAGGTTTGTCAATTTTGTTTATCTTCTCAAAGAAACAACTTTTAGCTTTATTAATCTTTACTCTTGTTTCTTTCATTTCTTTTTCATTTATTTCTGCTCAGATCTTCATCATTTCTTTCCTTCCACTAATTTTTGGGGTTTTCTGTTCTTCTTTTTCCAGTTGTTTTAGGAGTAAAGTTAGGTTGTCTAGTCAATGTTTTTCTTATTTCTTGAGGTAGGATTGTATTGCTTTAAACTTCCCTCTTAGGACTGCTTTTGCTGCATTCCATAGGTTTTGAGTTGCCATGCTTTCATTGTCATTTGTTTCTAGAAATTTTTTGATTTCCCTTTTGATTTCTTCAATAACATGTTGGTTATTAAGAAACGTGTTGTTTAATCTCCATGTGTTTGTGTTTTTTACAGGTTTTTTTTTTCTTGTAATTGATATCTAGTCTCATAGCTTTGTGGTTGGAGAAAATGCCTGATACAATTTCAATTTTCTTAAATTTACTGAGGTTTGATTTGTGACCCAAGATATGGTCTATCCTGGAGAATGTTCCACGTGCACTTGAGAAGAAGGTGTATTCTTCTGCATTTGGATGGAATGTCCTGAAGATATCAATGAGATCCATTTCATCTAATGTATCATTTAAGACTTCTGTTTCCTTATTAATTTTCTGTTTTGATGATCTGTCCATTGGTGTGAGTGGGATGTTAAAATCTCCTACTATTATTTATTGTGTTACTGTCAATTTCTTCTTTTATATCTGTTAGTGTTTGTCTTATGTATTGAGGTGCTTCTATGTTGGGTTCATAGATATTTACAATTGCTATGTCTTCCTCTTGGACTGATCCTTTGATCATTATGTAGTGTCCTTCCTTATCTCTTGTAATCTTTATTTTAAGGTCTATTTTGCCTGATATAAGAATTGCTACTCCAGCTTTCTTTAGCTTCCCATTTGCATGGAATAAATTTTTCCATCCTCTTTCAGTCTATAGGTGGAGTGGGTTTCTTATAGACAGCACATATATGGGTCTTGTTTTTGTATCCATTCAACCAGTCTGTGTCTTTTGGTTGACACATTTAATCCATTTACATTTCAAGTAATTATTGATATATATGTTCCTATTGCCATTTTCTTAATTGTTTTGGGTTGATTTTGTAGATTTTTTTTTCTTCTCTTGTATTTCTTGACTATATAAGTCCATTTAACATTTGTTGTAAAGATGGTTTGGTGGTACTGAATTCTCTTAACATTTGCTTATCTGAAAAACTTTTTTATCTCTCTTTCAATTTTGAATGAAATCCTTCCTGGGTACAGTAATCTTGGCTGTAGATTCTTCCCTTTCAGTACTTTAAATATATCCTGCCATTTCTTTCTGGCCTGCAGAGTTTCTGCTGAAAGATCAGCTATTAAGCAAATGGAGTTTCCCTTGTATGTTATTTGTTGCTCTCCCCTTGCTGCTTTTAATATTCTTTCTTTGTGTTTAGTCTTTGTTAGTTTGATTACTATGTGTCTTGGTGTGTTTCTCCTTGGGTTTATCCTGTATGGGACTCTTTGTGCCTCATGGACTTGATTGACTATTTCCTTTTCCATGTTGGAGAAATGTTCAACTATAATTTCTTCAAAAATTTTCTCATACCTTTTCTTTTTTTCTTCTTCTTCTGGGACCCCTATAATTCGAGTGTTGGTGCTTTTGATATTGTCCCAGAGGTCTCTGAGACTGTCCCCAGTTCTTTTCATTCTTTCTTCTTTTTTCTGCTCTTCAGAAGTTATTTCCACCATTTTATCTTCCAGCTCACAGATTATTTTTTCTGTTTCAGATATTCTGCCATTGATTCCTTCTAGAGTAATTGTGAATTACTTTCACAATTACTTTCAATTAATTTCAGTAATTGTGTTGTTTGTCTCTGGATGTTTATTCTTTAATTCTTCTAGGTCTTTGTTAATTGATTCTTGCATTCTCTCCATTTTGTTTTCAAGGTTTTTGATCATCTTTACTATCATTATTCTGAATTCTTTTTCAGGTAGTTTGCCTAGTTCCCCTTCACTTATTTGGACTTCTGTGTTTCTAGTTTGTTCCTTCATTTGTGTAGTATTTCTCTGCCTTTTCATTATTTTTTTTTAACTTATTTTGCTTGAGGTCTCCTTTTCCCAGGCTTCAAGGTTGAATTCTTTCTTCCTTTTGGTTTCTGCCCTCCTAAGGTTTGCCCAGTGGTTTGTGTAAGCTTCATATAGGTTGAGAGTTGTACTGAATTTTTGTTTGTTTGTTTTGTTTGCTTTTCCTCTCATGGGCAAGGATGAGTGAGGTGGTAATCCTGTCTCCTGATGATTGGGTTTGTATTTTTCTTTTGTTTGTTGTTTAGATGAGGTATCCTGCACAATGTACTATTGGTGGTTGGGTGATGCCAGGTCTTGTATTCCAGTGGTTTCCTTTGTGTGATTCTCTCTATTTGATACACCCTAGGGTTAGTCCTCTGGTAGTCTAGGGCCCTGGAGTCAGTGCTCCCACTTCAAAGGCTCAGGGCTTTATATCTTGTCAGGAACAAAGATTCCACAAGTGGTTGTTATGGCATTAAGTGAGATTAAAACAAATATCCACAAAGGAGAAACCAAAGATGAACCCCCAAAAAATGGCAGTTACAAAATTGGGCAAATAATAATTAAAATAATGGAATATACATATGTACATATACACCCATGATCAAAGTCAAAACAGCCCAACAAAAGTAAAGTACAATAGATTGACCTGGCAAACAAAGGAAATAAAAAATTATATTTACCAGCTAAGAACAAAACTAATTAAAGCACAAACTGTAAAACAAAACTAAGGCAAGGTGACAAGTGGGGAATAAAGCAATGAAAACAAAACTAACAGATCTGTTGAAAGTAAAGGAAAGAAAGAAAAGAAAGAACAAATAGATATGCAAAGTTAAACAGAGGTAGATGAAGAAGATTTATATACATTAAAGATTAACTGCAAGGGGAAAAGAGTGGCAGGAAAGGCAAACAAAGGAGTAAATGTAGAAAAAGTAGACTGGGTTTACAAAATTTAAATTATAAAAAAGAGAACAGAAAAAAAAATGGAAGAAGAAAGAAAGAAGAAAAACTCCACAGAACTGCAAAAGCACAACGTAGATACAAAGATTTATAACAACAATAAAAATTGTGGCTGAATATACACATATACACCTATAAGCAAAATCAAAACAGTCCAACAAAAATAAAGTACAATAGGTTGACCTGGCAAACAAAGGGAACCAAAAATTATATCTACCAGAACAAAACTAACTAAAGCACAAACTGGAAAAAAAAAAAAAAAAAAAACTAAAGCAAGATCCCAATTGGGGACTAAAGCAATGAAAATAAAACTAACAAATATATTGATAGGAAAGGAAAGAAAGAATAGATATGCAAAGTTAAATAGAGGTAAATGAAAAATAATTTATATACATAAAAGATTAACTGCAAGGGGAAAAGAACAGTGGGAAAGGCCAACAAAGGAATAAGTGTAGAAAAAAAAAATAATAGTTTTTAAAACTTTAAATTAAAAAAGAGAAAAGGTGGGGGGAAAAAAAGGAAAACTCCTCAGAACTGCAAAAGCCTAACATAGAGGCAGTATAACAACAATAAATATGTGACTGAGAAAAAAAAAGGAAAAGAAAACTCAAAAGCTTAATTATATTTCATAGTGCCAATAAAATCGACAACTACAACAGAGGGGTGGGAAAGAAAAGAAAAATCCAAAAGCATCTCCAGAACAAGTGAAAACATAAGAATAATAAATGTTTTTCTTGAGTCACTGCTGTCAGAGTCCTTTCCCTCGCTGGGAGTCACAGTCCACCTCTCCTCCCTAGAATGTTCTCTAACACTGTGCTGATCTCTGGACCTGCTGTGGGGGCAGCTCATATTCTAATCTGGTCCTACTCCTCTGTGTTCTTGCTTCCAATAGCGACAGCCATCATAACTAGTGTGTTTTCTTCTGTGGGAGCTCTCAATGACCTTCCATAGGCACAGAGTCTGCCTAGTTGATCCTGTGGATTTAATCTGCAGCTTGTACAGCTGGTGGGAAGGCTTTGGGTCTTCTTCTTTAGTCACACTGCCCCTGGGTTTCAATTGTAGTTTTATTTCCACCTCTGCATTTGGGTCATCCACTGGGATTCGCTTCTAGGACTACCCTGGAGGACTTGGGTCTACCCAGTGAGGGCCAAATGTAGAGGTGGTGCAGCTGCTTGGGTCGCAGGAGTTCTGGCAGCACCAGGTACTCAGGGGAGTTGGTGGCTAGGGCAGCAGGAAATATAGTGCTCTAGAAGGGTATGGCAACCAGTATTGGCCAATACGCTCCAGTATTCTTGCCTGGAGAATCCCCCTCCCTGACAGAGAAGCCTGACAGTCCACAGTCTACAGGGTCACAAAGAGTTGGACACTACTGAAGTGACCCTGTGCTCATAGACACAAGACTATTTTGCCTGTGGCAGCTCTGCCCCAGTGAGAGTTGAGCATGAAGGTGTCACAGCTGCTTGGCTTGTGGACACCCTGGCAGCACCAAGTGTGCAGGGGCATGGACTGCCTCCACCCCAGGAGTTATGTCCCTATCAGAGTCTTTTTTCAAAAGCCTCTTGTAGCTGGCAATCAGAAGGCCTCTTTGGCCAGTCTTTCTCTGTAGCTCTTCCCTGTTCGGGCACTTAGAGGACTCCCTTGCCTGGGGTCCTTCTCTGTTGTTCCGTGCATCAGGCATATAGAGGCGTCTCCCCTGGCTGGGGTCCTACTCTGTAGATCAGCACACCAGTCACTTAAAGAAGCACCCTGGGTGGGGTCCTACTCTGTAGTTCAGTGCGTCAGGCATTTGATGGGCCAGCCCCTCTATTGTTCAGCTGACAATGCTGGCGTGTTGGCAAGAGAGACTCAGCAGTATCACCTTGCTTCCGTGGCTGCCCGGCTTTCCTCCACAGGCATTTCCCACCACAGTCTCCTCCTTCACATCCCCTTGATCCGTAACTCTGCAGTCAATAGCAGCCCTCGCCTGGGGATTGCACCACAATCTCTATACTCCAGCTCCCAGCAGCTGCGCAGTCTGGGCTATGTATGGCTGTGGCAAGGACTGTCTGATTCTCATTCATTTACGCTGCCACAGACAAGCTGTTTCACTCTTAGCCTTAAATATTTCTCCTCTGACTCAGAGAGGTGCTTTGATGTGAGGATTGGACCCCTGCTTCAGTTCCCCAACCCGCCAAAGGCAGGTCCAGTCCTATTATCACTCCTGCTTTTCCCCATAGTTCCTTGGTCCTACTGAGTTTTGCATGGGTCTTTATATTCTTTTCCACTGATCACATACTCCTGCCCATTCTCAGCTGGTGTTCTGCATGCATTTCTGTGTCTGAAGGTATAGTCCTGATGTATCCGTGGAGAGAGATGTACTCCACGTCTACCTCCGCTATCTTATTCACTCAGGCAGATTCTTTACTGTCTGAGCCCCAAGGGACTCTCAAGAGTCTTTTCCAATACCACAGTTCAAAAGCATCAATTCTTTGGCACTCACCTTTCTTTATAGTCCAACTCTCACATCCATACATGACCACTGGAAAAACCATAGCTTTGACTGGAAGGACTTTTGTTAGCAACGAAATGTCTCTGCTTTTCTATATGCTGTCTAGATTGCTCATAGCTTTTCTTTCAAGGAGCAAGCATTTTTTAATTTCATGGCTGCAGTCACCATTTGCAGTGATTTTGGAGTCCAAGAAGATAAAGTCTGTCACTGTTCCTATTGTTTCCCCATCTATTTGCCTTGAAGTGATGGGAACAGCAGAGAAGGCAATGGCACCCCACTCCAGTACTCTTGCCTGGAAAATCCCATGGATGGAGGAGCCTGGTAGGCTGCAGTCCTTGGGGTCGCTAAGAGTCGACATGACTGAGCGACTTTACTTTCACTTTTCACTTTCATGCTTTGGAGAATAAATGGCAACCCACTCCAGTGTTCTTGCCTGGAGAATCCCAGGGATGGGGGAGCCTGGTAGGCTGCCATCCATGGGGTCACACAGAGTTGGACACGACGGAAGTGACTTAGCAGCAGCAGCAGCAGCAGATGGCAACAGATGCTATGATCTTAGTTTTTTGAATGCTGAGTTTTAAGCCAACTTTTTCACTCCCCTCTTTCACTTTCATCAAGAGGCTCTTTAGTTCCTCTTCACTTTCTTTCATAAGGGTGGTGTCACCTGCATAACTGAGGTTATAGACGTTTCTCCCAAAAATCTTGATTCCAGCTTGTGCTTCATACAGTCTGGCATTTCACATAATGTACTTTGCGAATCAGTTAAATAAGCAGGGTGACAATGTACAGCCTTGACTGGTTCCCAATTTGGAACCAGTTCTATGTTCCATGTCTGGTTCTAACTGTTGCTTCTTGACCTGCATACAGATTTCTCAGGAGGCAGGTCATGTGGTCTGGTATTCCCATCTCTTTAAGAATTTTCTACTGTTTATTGTTATCTACATAGTCGAAGTTTGGCATAGTCAGTAAAGCAGAGGTAGCTGTTTTTCTGGAATTCTCTTTCTTTTTCTATGATCCAACAGGTGTTGGCAATTTGATCTCTAGTTCCTCTCCCTTTTCTAAATCCAGCTTGAACATCTGGAATTTCTTGGTTCACATACTGTTGAAACCAGGCTTGGAAAATGTTGAGCATTACTTTGCTAGCATGTGAGATGAGTGTGATTGTGGGGTTTAAACATTCTTCAGCATTGCCTTTCTTTGGGATTGGATGAAAACTGACCTTTTCCAGTCCTGTAGCCATGGTTGAGTTTCCCAAATGTGCTGGCATATTGAGTGCAACACTTTAACAGCATCATCTTTTAGGACTTGAAATAGTTCAGCTGGAATTCCATCACCTCCACTAGCTTTGTTTGTAGTGATGTGTCTTAAGGCTCACATGACTT
Organism: Bubalus kerabau; assembly: GCF_029407905.1. Taxonomy (NCBI): domain Eukaryota; kingdom Metazoa; phylum Chordata; class Mammalia; order Artiodactyla; family Bovidae; genus Bubalus; species Bubalus kerabau. The sequence continues at coordinate 90,840,269 of NC_073629.1, forward strand.
CAGACTCCAAGATATTTGGCTCTAGGTGAGTGATCACACCACCGTGGTTCTCTGGGCCATGATGATCTTTTTTGTATAGTTCTGTGTATTCTTGCCACCTTTTCTTAATATCTTCTGCTTTTGTTAGGTCCATGCCACTTCTGTCCTTTTTTGTACCCATCTTTGCATGAAATGTTCCCTTGGTATCTCTAATTTTCTTGAAGAGATCCTTCAGTTCAATTCAGTTCAGTCACTCAGTCGTGTCCAACCCTTTGCGACCCCATGAATCACAGCACACCAGGCTTGTCCATCACCAGCTCCTGGAGTTCACTCAAACTCATGTCCATCGAGTCAGTGATGCCATCCAGCCATCTCACTCTCTGTCATCCCCTTCTCCTCCTGTCCCCAATCCCTCCCAGCATCAGGGTCTTTTCCAATGAGTCAGCTCTTCGCATGAGGTGGCCAAAGTATTGGAGTTTCAGCTTCAGCACCAGTCCTTCCAAAGAACACCCAGGACTGATTTCCTTTAGGATGGACTGGTTGGATCTCCTTGCAGTCCAAGGGACTCTCAAGAGTCTTCTCCAACACCACAGTTCAAAAGCATCAATTCTTCGGTGCTCAGCTTTCTTCACAGTCCAACTCTCACATCCATACATGACCACTGGAAAAACCATAGCCTTGATAAAGATGGACCTTTGTTAGCAAAGTAGTATCTCTGCTTTTTAATGTGCTATCTAGGTTGGTCATAACTTTCCTTCCAAGAAGTAAGCGTCTTTTAATTTCATGGCTGCAATCACCATCTGCAGTGGTTTTGGAGCCCCAGAAAACAGTCTAACACTGTTTCCACTGTTTCCCCATCTATCTCCCATGAAGAAGAGATATCTAGTCTTTCCCATTCTGTTATTTTCCTGTTTGTATTGTTCACTTAGGAATGCTTTCTTATCTCTCCTAGCTATTCATTGTAACTCTGCATTCAGAGACATATATCTTTCCTTTTCTCCTTTGCCTTTAGCTTCTCTTCTTTTCTCAGCTACTTGTGAGGCCTCCTCAGGCAACCATTTTGCCTTTTTGGATTTCTTTTTCTTATGGATGGTCTTGATTACTACCTCCTGTACAATGTCACAAATGTCTGTCCATATTCCTCAGACACTCTGACTAGCAGATCTAATCCCTTAAATCTATTTGTCACTAAACCTTGTACACACTAGCAGCCAGGAGAAAGGAGCAGTATCCTCACAAGAGATTGAATCAGACTTGCTTGTGAGTGTCCAGGAGTCTCTGGTAGAGGTGTGGGTTGACAGTTTGGACTGAGGCCAAACAACAGGGAGGGAACACAGTCCCCACCCATTGACAGAAAATTGGATTATAGATTTACATTTCATGGCGCAGAACATCAGAACAAGACCCAGTTTCCCCCACAGTCAGTCTCTCCCATCAGGAAGCTTCCATAAGCCTCTTATCCTTATTTATCAGAGGGCAGACAAAGGAAAACCACAATCACAGAAAATGAATCAAACTGAACACATGAACCACAGCCTTGTATAACTCAATGAAACTATGAGCCATGCCATGTAGGACCACCCAAAATAGACGTGTCATGGTAGAGAGTTCTGACAAAATGTGGTCTACTGGAGAAGGGAATGAATGGCAAATCACTTCAGTATTTGGACAGTGAAAGATGAACTCCCCAGGTTGGTAGGTGCCCTATATGCTACTGGAGATCAGTGGAGGAATAACTCCAGCAAGAATAAAGAGATGGAGCCAAAGCAAAAACACATACACACACAGTTGTTGATGTGACTGGTGACAGAAGCAAGGTCCAATGCTGTAAAGAGCATTGCATAGGAACCTGGAATGTTAGGTCCATGAATCAAGGCAAATTGGAAGTGATCAAACAGGAGATGGCAAGAGTGAACAACTATATTTTAGGAACCAGAAAACTAAAATGGACTGGAATAGGTGGATTTAATTCAGATGACCATTGTATCTACTACTGTTGGTAACAACCCCTTAGAAGAAATGGAGTAGCCTTCATAGTCAACAAGAGTCAGAAATGCAGTACTTGGGTGCAGTCTCAAAAATGACAGAATGATATCTGTTCATTTCCAAGGCAAACCATTAAACATCAGTTCAGTTCAGTTCAGTTGCTCAGTCATGTCTGACACTTAGCGACCACATGACTGCAGCATGCCAGGCCTCCCTGTCCATCACCAGCTCCTGGAGTCTACCATACCTGTGTCCATTGTGTCGGTGATGCCATCCAACCATCTCATCCTCTGTCGACACTTCACCTCCTGCTCTCAATCTTTCCCAGCATCAGGGTCTTTTTAAATGAGTCAGCTCTTAATATCAGGTGACCAAAATACTGGTGCTTCAGCTTCAACATCCATCCTTCCAATGAACACCCAGGACTGGTCTCCTTTAGGATTAACTGGTTGGATCTCCTTGCAGCCCAAGGGACTCTCAAGAGTCTTCTCCAACACCATAGTTCAAAAGCATCAGTTCTTCAGCACTCAGCTTTCTTTATAGTTCAACTCTCACATCCATACAGGACCACTGGAAAAACCATAGCCTTGACTTGATGGACTTTTGTTGACAAACTAATGTCTCTTCTTTTTAATACGCTGTCTAGGTTGGTCATAACTTTCCTTCCAAGGAATAAGCATCTTCTAATTTCATGGCTGCAGTCACCATCTGCAGTGATTTTGGAGCCCCCAAAAATAAAGTAAGCCACTGTTTCCACTGTTTCCCCATCTATTTCCCATGAAGTGATGGGACCGGATGCCATTATCTTCATTTTCTGAATGTTGAGCTTTAAGCCATCTTTTTCAGGGAGCCTTTCACTTTCATTAAGAGGCTTTTTAGTTCCTCTCCACTTTCTGCCATAAGGGTGGTGTCATCTGCATATCTGAGGTTATTCATATTTCTCCCACCAATCTTGATTCCAGCTTGTGCTTCTTCCAGCCCAGCATTTCTCATGATGTACTCTGCATATAAGTTAAATAAGCAGGGTGACAATATACAGCCTTGATGTACTCCTTTTCCTATTTGGAACCAGTCTGTTGTTCTATGTCCAGTTCTAACTGTTGCTTCCTGACCTGCATACAGGTTTCTCAAGAGGCAGGTCAGGTGGCTTTGTATTCCCATGTCTTTCAGAATTTTCCACAGTTTATTGTGATCCACACAGTCAAAGGCTTTGGCATAGTCAATAAAGCAGAAATAGATGTTTTTCTGGAACTCTCTTGCTTTTTCCATGATCCAGCAGATGTTGGGAATTTGATCTCTGATTCCTCTGCCTTTTCTAAAACCAGCTTGGACATCTGGAATTTCATGGTTTATGTATTGCTGAAGCCTAGCTTGGAGAATTTTGAGCATTACTTTACTAGCATGTGAGATGAGTGCAATTGTGCCGTAGTTTGAGCATTCTTTGGAATTGCCTTTCTTTGGGACATTCAACATCACAGTAATCCAAGTCTATGCCCCAACCACTAATCCTGAAAAAGATGAAATTGAATGGTTCTTTGATGACCTACAAGACCTTCTAGAACTAACATCAAAAAAGATGTTCTTTTCATCATAGGGGACTAGAATGCAAAAATAGGAAGTCAAGAGATACCTGGAGTAACAGTCAGGTTTGACCCTGGAGTACAAAAGGAAGCAGGGTAAAGGCTAACAGAGTTCTGCCAAGAGAACACACTGGTCATAGCAAACACCCTCTTTCAACAATACAGGAAACGACTCTGCACATGGACATCACCAGATGGTCAATACTGGTATCAGATTTATTATATTCTTTGCAGCCAAAGATGGAGAATACAGTCAGCAAAAATAAGACCGGGAACTGACTTGGCTCAGATCATGAGCTCCTTATTGCAAAATTCTCCCCATAGCAACCACATAGTAGTCCTGTGAAGAAAAACTAAGTTAGATCATGCCTGTCCTTGGCCTGAAGACTTCCAACTTTTGTTCTCTCATTCAGAGCAGCTACCACATCCTCAAACACCTTGAAGACCCTACATGCAAGGCCTCATCTTCCTGATCTCATTTCCTACTACTTTCTCTCCAAACAATGCAAAGGAACAGCACCCATTCCAGGGTAGTGAACATGCCAAGCTCACTCCCTCCTAAGATCTTTTTGCTCACTGTTTCCTCTGCCTGAGCATATAGTCCCAATCCACCTAGCTCCCTCCCCCACCTCTCTCATGTCTTTACTCACATGTCTCTTTCTCAGTGAAACCTGGCCTCCTCATCCTGTTTTCTGCTTTATTTTCCTCTGTAGCATTTTTTCACCATTTAGCACATGATGTATATATTCACTTATGTACTTTGTCTCTCTCCTCCCCACTAGAATGCAGCATCAGGAGGGCAGAGTTATTGTTCACTGTATCCCTGAGAACAGAGTCCAGCACATGCCAGGCACTCAATAATTGTTTGTTGAATGAACTAACTAATTTATGATAAACTCCTTTTTATTATCACTCTGAAACTCAGTCCCACTCCACTACCCAGAGGTAAATGTCAATAAATGAAGAAAACAAGTTGAACATTATATACAAGCAATCCTTAATGTTAAGAAAAAGAAAATGCCAAAATAAAGTTATGGAAGAACACAAAACAAATTAAGATGCTGTTTTTACATCTGGAAGTTATTTTTATATGAATGGTGATGGGGGATATATTTTTTCCCAAGTGACTAGTCAATTGTGCTATTATTATTAAAAACTATCCAAGAATTCCCCTCTGATATGTTATGCCACTTTTAACATATATTATATCTGTTTCTACTTGGACTGGGTTCCTGAACTGTCTACAGCTGTAATGGACAATTTTTTTAACTATAGCTTTATATCAGACTTGCCTATCAGGGTTATTTATCTCTTATTACTCTTTCTAAAAATATCCCTGGCTATTTTCATGTGTTTACTTTTTAAAATATCTTTTGAAATTAAGCTGTTGGTCTAAAGAATTAAAATTTTAATTAAGATTTTATTAAATTTACAGGTTAATTTGTGGAGAACTGGCATATTTATAACATTAAGCTTTCCATATTAGAAAATGGCATGTATTCCCAATAATTCATGTCTTTTATGGCCCAGAATATAGACATTGTCTTCCTTCAGTTCAGTTCAGTTCAGTCGCTCAGTCGTGTCCAACTCTGCGACCCCATGAATCGCAGCACGCCAGGCCCCCCTGTCCATGACCAACTCCCGGAGTTCACCCAGACTCACATCCATTGAGTCAGTGATGCCATCCAGCCATCTCATCTTCTGTCATCCCCTTCTCCTCCTGCCCCCAATACCTCCCAGCATCAGAGTCTTTTCCAATGAGTCAACTCTTCGCATGAGGTGGCCAAAGTACTAGAGTTTCAGCTTTAGCATCATTCCTTCCAAAGAAATCCCAGGGCTGATCTCCTTCAGAATGGACTGGTTGGATCTCCTTGCAGTCCAAGGGACTCTCAAGAGTCTTCTCCAACAACCACAGTTCAAAAGCATCAATTCTTCTGTGCTCAGCCTTCTTCACAGTCCAACTCTCACATCCATACATGACCACAGGAAAAACCATAGCCTTGACTAGACAGACTTTTGTTGACAAAGTAATGTCTCTGCTTTTGAATATGCTATCTAGGTTGGTCATAACTTTCCTTCCAAGGAGTAAGCGTCTTTTAATTTCATGGCTGCAGTCACCATCTGCAGTGATTTTGGAGCCCAGAAAAATAAAGTCTGACACGGTTTCCACTGTTTCCCCATCTATTTGCCATAAAGTGATGGGACCAGATGCAGTCAACATCTGCAGTGATTTTGGAGCCCCCAAAAATAAAGTCTGACACTGTTTCCACTGTTTCTCCATCTATTTGCCATAAAGTGATGGGAGCAGATGCCATGATCTTCATTTTCTGAATGTTGAGCTTTAAGGCCACTTTTTCATTCTCCTCTTTCACTTTCATTAAGAGGCTTTTTAGTTCCTCTCCACTTTCTGCCATAAAGGTGGTGTCATCTGCATATCTGAGGTTATTGATATTTCTCTCACCAATCTTGATTCCAGCTTGTGCTTCTTCCAGCCCAGCATTTCTCATGATGTACTCTGCATATAAGTTAAATAAGCAGGGTGACAATATACAGCCTTGATGTACTCCTTTTCCTATTTGGAACCAGTCTGTTGTTCTATGTCCAGTTCTAACTGTTGCTTCCTGACCTGCATACAAATTTCTCAAGAGGCACATCAGGTGGTCTGGTATTCCCATCTCTTTCAGAATTTTCCACAGTTTATTGTGATCCACACTATCAAAGGCTTTGGCATAGTCAATAAAGCAGAAATAGATGCTTTTCTGGAACTCTCTTGCTTTTTCCATGATCCAGCAGATGTTGGCAATTTGATCTCTGGTTCCTCTGCCTTTTCTAAAACCAGCTTGAACATCAGGAAGTTCACAGTTCACATATTGCTGAAGCCTCACCTGGAGAATTTTGAGCATTACTTTACTAGCGTGTGAGATGAGTGCAATTGTGTGGTAGTTTGAGCATTCTTTGGCATTGCCTTTTTTTGGGATTGGAATGAAAACTGACCTTTTCCAGTCCTGTGGCCACTGCTGAGTTTTCCAAATTTGTTTTCTTCCTTAGTTTGAGTATATTCCCTTTTTACTCAATTTTTATTATTAGTGACATATAGAACAGTTATTAATTTTTGTGCATATTTATCATGAATCAATGCTTTGAATCCTAGTCCTAGAGTTTCATTGTAGCTTTTGCTATGTCTCTGACTTTCTGGATAGATAGGCATCACCTTGAAATAACGATAATTTTGCATCCTCCTTGCTTAGTCAGAATTTCCTAGAATTCAGAGCTTGAGCTTTGGCTTAAATTTAAGTAACTCGGTAGGAAATGGAAGCAGTAGAGTCTCATGTAACAGCTCTTTCACACTGGGGAATAAGGCAGAGAAAGACAACAAACAGATATGTTATAAAGTGGGTCTTGAGTGGGTATTGCGAAGACTCTTGACAATCCCTTGAACTTCAAGGAGAAATCAAACCAGTCAAACCTAAAGGAAATCAACCCTGAATATTCATTGGAAGGACTGATGCTGAAGCTCCAATACTTTGGCCACAAATTTGAAGAGCCAACTCATTGGAAAAGACCCTGATATTGGGAAAGATTGAAGGCAAAAAGAGAAGAGGGAACAGAGAATGAGATGGTTAGATAGCATTACAAACTCAATGGACATGAATTTGAGCAAATTTTAGGAGATAGCGTTGTCCACCTATTTCACACCTAGAAATTCTATGATATATTAGCTATTGCCCACAGAGCCCTGCAAGCCAAGGCATCTTAATTGCCACTCCAAGGTTGCTTCCCATTTTAGGAATTATGTCCACCTTATCTCTGATGCTTGAATATTATTTTCTGGCCTCTATAATTCCAGCAGCATCTCCCCTGCCCACTCTGGTCAATAAAAGATAGATGTCACTGAATTTCTCAAATATGCCAATAGCATTTTATGTAGAAAAATAACATAATAGCATAGTATATGTTGCCTTGATAAACTGAATATCCCTTTGATCCTTAGAATTTCTATTCTCACCTAATAAATCCATTTTAATATTCTTACTTCTCTTACTTTCTGATCATTTTTTTGAATTTCCATCTCAGTATTGTCCTTTAGGAGAAGGCAATGGCACCCCACTCCAGTACTCTTGCCTGGAAAATCCCATGGACAGAGGAGCCTGGTAGGCTGCAGTCCATGGGGTCGCTAAGAGTCAGACACGACTGAGAGACTTCCCTTTCACTTTTCACCTTCATGCATTGGAGAAGAAAATGGCAACCCACTCCAGTGTTCTTGCCTGGAGAATCCTGGGGACGGGGGAGCCTGGTGGGCTGCTGTCTGTGGGGTCATACAGAGTCGGACACGACTGAAGTGGCTTGGCATGGTCCTTTAAAATCCAAGATCTTGAATTAGAACTAGGTACAAAATCACCGCAGATGGTGGTTGCAGCCATGAAATTAAAAGACGCTTACTCCTTGGAAGGTAAGTTATGACCAACCTAGATAGCATATTAAAAAGCAGAGACATTACTTTGCCAGCAAAATCCATCTAGTCAAGGCTGTGGTTTTTCCAGTAGTCATATATGAATGTGAGAGTTGGACTGTGAAGAAAGCTGAGCGCTGAAGAATTGATGCTTTTGAACTGTGGTGTTGGAGAAGACTCTTGAGAGTCCCTTGGACTGCAAGGAGATCCAACCAGTCCATCCTAAAGGAAATCAGTCCTGGGTGTTCTTTGGAAGGACTGATGCTGAAGCTGAAACTCCAATACTTTGGCCACCTCATCCAAAGAGTTGACTCATTGGAAAAGACTCTGATGCTGGGAGGGATTGGGGGCAGGAGGAGAAGGGGATGACAGGGGATGACAGAGAATGAGATGGCTGGATGGTATCACCGACTCGATGGACATGAGTTTGAATGAACTCCAGGAGCTGGTGATGGACAGGGAGGCCTGGCGTGCTGCAATTCGTTGGGTCGCAAAGAGTTGGACACGACTGAGCAACTGACCTGACCTGACAGATATACTTGCAAGAATGTTGAATCTCTAGTCAAAAAATTCTTGCCTACCTAGTCTTGTATTCTGCCTCCTTAGATCCCACACTTCAAGATCTATTCCTACATATACCCTATGGTTCTGTGAATGTTAGGAGAAAGAAGATGTTTCCTCTTGGAGCAGGGACTGCAAATTCCTGCCTAAGCTGTACTAAGATTCGACTTTGGCTATCAGTCTAGAGGCAATGAGATATTTCTGGGCAAATCTTAAGTATAAGCATTATATTGAAAGTACTTGCTTCAGGTAATGTTTTAAAAGGATTGGGTTCTTCTCAGCACAGATTGTGAGTCAAGAATTCTGGAGCAAGTGATTAATTAATAAAATATCCCTGAGGCTATCAGTAAAGCAATGATGGAAGCAGGTTAGGGAAGAAGAAGCCAAGAAAATGTGAAATTTTGGGTCAAGTCCCAAACTCATTTGTACACAAGTGTTCATAGCAATTTTACCCATAGTAGTCAATGGAAACAATATAAGTGCTCATCAACAGGTAGATAGATAATCAAATTGTGTCACTCGTATAACAGAATGTTACCCAGTAATAAAAGGAAAAAAAAAAATCATTGATACATAAAATGGAATGGCTAAATCTCAAAAAACATGCTGAGAAAAAGAAGCCAGAGACACAAAAGTTGTATAATACATTAATCCGCTTATATGGAATTCTACAATAAGCAAAAATAATCTGTAATGACTAACAGCAGATCAGTTGTCACCCTGGGCTTGTCTCAGTGATAGTGGTGGTAGGGATAGTCTAACTTCAGAGAGCACAAAGATGCTTTGGTGGTGATTATGGTCATATAGATAGCATGCATTTATCACAACTTACTAAACTGTACATTAAAAATGAGTGTATTTAATTGTACGTAAATTTGTTTTTCCCCTAGTTTCTTAAATAGCATCTTGAAGTGCAGTGAAAGTTGTTCAGCCATGTCCAACTCTTTACAACCCCATGGACTATACTGTCCATGGAATTCTCCAGGCCAAAATACTGGAGTGGGTAGCCCTTCCCTTCTCCAGGGAATCTTCCCAACCCAGGGATTCAACCCAGCCCTCCAGCATTTCAGGCATATTCTTTATCAGTAGAGCTACCAGGGAAGCCCTAAATAGCATCTTAGATCATTTTAAGAACTTTATTTTATAACGTAAGCATTTAGCGCTATAAATTTCCCACTAAGAACTGCTTTGTCTGTATTCCACAAGTGTTGATGTATTGTGTTTTCATTTTCATTCAGTTCAAAATAGTTTCTAATTTCCCTTATTTCTTCTTTGATTAATGAGCTCTTTAGAAGTGTATTATTTAATTTCCAAATATTTGGAAATTTTTCAGATATCTTCTTGACATCCATTTCCAGTTTAAATTTCTTGTGGTCAGATCAATTATGTATAAGTTTATTGAGACCTGACATGTAGCCCAGACTGTGATCTATCTTATTGCAAAGTTTGTGTTCTGCTTTTGGAGTGGAATGACCAATAAATGTTATTTAGGTCAAGTGGGCTGAGAGTGTTGTTAAAGATTTTTACATCCTGGTATTTTTCTTTTTGTCCTACTGGTTGCTGAGAGTGAAGTTTTGAAATACCCAACTGTAGTAGTGGATGTTTCTGTTTCTACTTTCAATTTTGCTTGGTTTTGCTTCATATTATCTTGAAACTCTGTTCTTACATGCATATATATATTTTTTTTTTCAGATTGGTATACCTTCTTGATGAAGTAACATTTTTAATCATTTTATAAAATATTCCTTTCTAACTCTAGTAATCTTTCTTCTGAAATCTACTTGGCCTGATTGATATTAATATAATCATTCCAATATTCCTTTGTTTGATGTAAACATGGTATACTTTTTGCAAAGTTCTACTTTTAGACAACAACAAAGGTCTGTCTAGTCAAAGCTATGGTTTTTCCAGTAGTCATGTATGGATGTGAGGGCTGGACCATAAAGAGAGGTGAGCACCTAAGAAGTGATGCTTATCAACTGTGCTGTTGGAGAAGACTCTTGAGAGTCCCTTGGACAGCAAAGAGATCAAACCAGTCAATCCTAAAGGAAATCAGCCCTGAATATTCATTGGAAGGACTGATGCTGAAGCTGAAACTCCCATATTTTGGCCACCTGGTGGGAAAAACTGATTCATTGGAAAAGACCCTGATGCTGGGAAAGATTGAAGGCAGGAGGACAAGGGGACGATAGAGGCTGAGATGGTTGGATGTCATCACTGACTCTATGGATATGACTTTGAGCAAGCTCCGGGAGTTGGTGATGGACAGGGAAGCCTGGCATGCTTCAGTTCGTGGGGTCGCAAAGAGTCGGACACGACTGAACTGAACTTTTAGACATCAATGTGTATATATTAAAATGGATTTCTTGTAGTCAATCTGAAAATCACCCTCTTTTAACTGGGGCATTTTGGCCATCTAAATTTAATGTAATTATCAACTTGGTGGCCTTAAATGGCCATCTTGCAATTTGTTTTCTAGTTTTCTTTATATTCTTTATTCCTTTCTATCCTCTTTCCTGCCTTCTTTGGGAATGAATAGTTTTAGTATTTTCTCCTTCCTCACTATTGGCTTAATCTCTTTTCCTTAAATTTTTTGATGGTTGTTTTAGGGTTTACAAAATATTTCTCTAATTTATTACAGTCCACCTTCAATTAATATTATGCCACCTTATGTACTATGTAAGAACTGTACAACAGCATACTTCAGTTTCCCTCTCCTATACTTTGTGTTAGTATTATTATTAATTTTACTTCTGTCTATGGTCTATGTTCCATAATTCAGCATTGTTATTACTGTTTTAAGTTAATTGTTTTAAAGATATGAACAATGAGAAAAAATATATTTACCATTCTGGCGGTGGGTCATTCCTTTGTTTAGATCTGAATTTCCAATTAGTAGCATTTTCTTCTGCCTAAAGAATTTCCTTTAACAAATCTTACAGTGCAGATCTGCTTGGATGTGAATTTCATACTGCTTTGCTGGTCTTGAATTTTTTTAGACAACATATTTCATTTTGAAGAATATTTCCTTTGGTCTGTCCTGATGCTCTGCTTCCTATTCTCTATGTGTTTCAGTTTTGACAGTTCCAACTGTTAGATCTTCAAGTTAATTTTTCTTCTTCAAGATATAATCCATCTATTTTTCATTTCAGATATTGCTTTTCTTATTTCTATACGTTTCATTTGAGTCTCATTATTATCTCTTGCATTTTCCTTTGCATCCTCCTTATGTTTTTTGTGTCTTCATAAATACATAGAACATATGCTTTAACATACTTGTCTGCTAATTTCATCACACAAGGGTCTGTTTCTATTAATTTTTCTCCTGATTACTTTATATATTATTTTGCTCCTCTGAATATCTGTTAATTTTGTACTGGATGCTAGACATTGTGATTTTACACTGTTAGGTGTTGAGGTTTGTTATATTCCTTTATATAATGCAAAGTTTTTTGTTTTGGCATGTGGCTAAGTTATTTGGAATCAGTTGTTTGCTTTCAAGATTTTTAAAGGCATGTCCAGAGTATATTTATGTCTAAAGCTAACTTAGTGCCACTATTAAGATGACCCTCTTTCTGAGAACTTGATCTGATGCCCTAATTATTATATTTTATTTAACTCTAGTCAGTTGACACATGCTCTTTCAGCCCTCTATATGGCTCTTCCCTGACTTCAGATGATTTTCTTTGACGCAAGCATAGAATAGTCCTCAGCCAGAAATTTGAAGGAACCCTCTGCAGATCTCTGGAGTTCCCTACAATCTGATACTGCATCTCTCAAAATCTAGCAAATTTTGCCTGTCAAACTCTGATCTATTTGAGTGTTCTCTAGACTACTCTGCAACTCTAGACTGCTCTTCAACACCAGACTGGGCAAAGGACTCATCTTGTCTGTTTCCCTTCTCTCAGTCTTGTGCTACCTATAGTCCAATACCTGAAAACTAATTTTTTTTTGTATTTATTTCTTCACAGATTTCAAGTTGTTTTAGGGAGTAAAGCAGATATGTTTCTTGTTATTCCATTATGTTCTAGAAAAAGAGGTAATTTGCACATCAGTTATACTTTTTCAAAAAGTTTATTCAAAAAAAATAATGTTGCTATAAATTGATCAGATTCTGAGTATTTGCTAGTGGCAGATACTTTGGGGGAATTCTTATTCCCTTTAATTATGGTTTAGACTTCTGCTTTGACTCTAGAACTTGAGTTGAAAGCCTCTAAGTAAACATTAGGGTTTATTATCGGAGAAGGCAATGGCAACCCACTCCAGTACTCTTGCCTGGAAACCCCCATGGATATACTTATGACTAATTTGTCAAGAAGAAAGAGAAATTTGGGGGTAAGTATGATGAGTTCAATTTTGGACTAAATTTTTACATTTTCTCTTTCATGTCAAGTGAAGATATTTAGAAATCAGATCTATGGTTTCTTGTGCTCAAGAGTATTGTGAACTGCAGCTAGAGACTTAAGAATTACCAATGAAGATTTAGAGACTGAATCAGTAAATACGCATAGCTTGTCAAGAAGAATCACAGAAGAGGGTGTAGGCTGACATCCCATCATGGACACTGACTAGCTGAGAGGCAGAGGATAAAGAACTTACAAAGGAGTGAAACCTAGAAAAATATTTTCAGAGCTAAATTCAATGCCAGTTTTCTCAAAGAAAGTAACATTTGGATGAATAAAAAGTACTGTAACCTCATTTAATATTAGTAATACCCTATGAGGTACAGTGTTTCATAATCATTTATGGCTATTCTTATCTTCCCTCCCACTATTTTTCTTCCCTCAAGCAGGGGGTAAATATTCAGCCCTGTAGACTGAGGATGAGAAGCTCTCCCTGAGTGGAATATTGCTTGAGATCATATAATAGGGGCCTTCTGAATCTAATTGACTTTGAAAAATTTATACAATACAGATTGTATAATAAAATAGCAGTAAAAACTAATCAGAAAACTTTGTGAGGTGCTCTGCCACACACACTGTTAAGGCCAAAATAACTATTCCGTGTTTTTTCCATGGCTTTTATAAAGAAATTCTTGGAAAATATTGCAAACTGGCTCTGGGCTCCTCACTTATATAACTCATATTTTTATTTCATTTCTCTCCATCTGAGGTTGGATAACTCTGAGGTTAGAATTGTATTGCTCTTTATGTGGTAAGATGGTTTAGTTTTTGAAATTACGCTTTACTCATGGCTTTGGCAGCTAGTGGGTTCTAGCCTTCCTTGAATAATGAATCTACAGAAAGGAATTAGACTGATCTTTCATTTGATCCCAACACTTCCCAATAGATGCTGTTTTATATGAAGGTGTTAACACTCAAAACAAAGCCAAATTCAGTCTTCTTTGGAAGACTATAATTGAAAGATGTAGAATTTTATGGGCAAAATAAGTTCCTTCTTTAAAAACATTCTTTATTGGCAGAAAAAGGAGATAGTCATTGAGGGAATAAAAGAGATGGTGAGTTAATGTGTGTTGATTTGTCTAGGTGTTTAAAATATGGTTTTCATTCCCCAATACCCAGTAAAGTACATTCTCATTTTCTACATAAGAAAATGCCTCCAGAGAGTTAATAACTTGCTCAAGGTCATCAAGCTAGTACACTACAATTTGTCTGGTCTGATTCTTAAGCCTTTTCTTTTTCACGCTGCCTCCATAGTGTAAGGGGATGTTTTCGGCTATTTGATTATGAGAAGTCAGAGTTTAGTTTATTCCGGAGAGTTTAGGAATGGAGACAGTAGTACAGAAAAGAATTTTCACCAGCCCACCTAATATGATATGTTGTTTTTACTACTGAATTGTGTAAGCACATAGAACAAAGTGACCTAGTTCGCTATCTGTGCAAGAAGCATGTACTTGGAAAATAGCATAGGATTTCACCTCAAACCACTTGGACTCCAATTGTGGATCTGCTACTTGCTAGCCGTGTATCTTTGAACCAGGTACTTCACTGTCCCCTAAGCCACAGTTTCCATTAAGAATGGGGTAATGATGCCCACCTTGCAGTACTAGAAGCTGGAACATATTTTTAGCTCTCACAGTGTTCCAAAAGCTCAAAAAGGCACATTTTGCTAATAATTTCTATGCTTGCAGCTCATGAAAGGAGTATGTTAAGGAAATACTAGATCATGGCCCATCTGAGTACTCTGAAATTCCATCACTGATCCAGTGGGTCACAGCCAGGAAATGGAGGCAGACTGTGAAGGCAGATACAAATAAAAGTGACAACCAGTGAAAGAGGAGACTCACAGAGGGCAATGCGGGTGGGTGAGTAAGTCTGGCATCATGTCTGTTCTGGAAGGAAAGTAGCCTGCTGTAGTTCCTATGTCTGCTGGAAGACATATGCTAGTGAATGTATGAGAATCAAGACAGAGCAGAAAGGCTTAGCATCATCCTAGCTTAGGTAGGTTCTAAAATAAATATTAGCACTTTCCCCTCCCCCCCCCCCTTTTTTTAGTGGCATACAGTATCTTAGTTTTCTGACAAGGGACTGATCCTCTGCCCCCTGTAGTGAAAGCATAGAGTCCTAACCACTGGACCACCAGAGAAGTCCCTCCCTTCCCATATAATTTTGGAACTTAAGACCTAGAGAGACAAAGGGGTGCTGGTTAAGTGAACTACAGATGTTAACCTTACGTTTCACCTTTACATTGTCAGCAATCTGCAACCTTATTGAAAAAGGTTGAGGAGAAGCTCATAATACTTAAGCAGTGCTTGGAAAGGTTGGCCTGACTGTGGAATAGAGGATGAAATTGGGGGACTACAAGCTGAACGATCAGTTAGGAGGCTGATTCAATTGCCTAGGTAAAAGATGGTATGATCTGAACTACATTTTCAGTAGTATAAAGATAGATTTGGGAGACACTATGAAGAGAGACTAAAATGTTGAGATAAAAGTCTGTTAGGGAGAGGGAAGACAATTTTGAAACATTTAATCAGAGTTGCTAGAAAGGTAGAAGAAAAATTAATTGAGATGAATCTCACTGTAGAGGGGCTAGATTACCAGGCTAAAGTTGGATTTAAGTGATTCTATAAACTACTCAATGACTAGAGGAATAAAAATTTAGCTGTATGCTATGCTATGCTAAGTCATTTCAGTCATGTCTGACTCTGTGTGACCCCATAGATGGCAGCCCACCAGGCTCCCCGGTCCCTGGGATTCTCCAGGCAAGAACACTGGAGTGGGTTGCCATTTCCTTCTCCAATGCATGAAAGTGAAAAGTGAAAGTGAAGTCGCTCAGTTGTGTCCGACTCTTAGCGACCCCATGGACTGCAGCCTACCAGGCTCCTCCATCCATGGGATTTTCCTGGAGTGGGATGCCATTGCCTTCATCAAATTAATAAAAAGGCAATATAAGCCAATATCACTTTATCAAGAAAATGTCATTAGAAGAGGATGATGATGATTTCCAGTTTAAGCAGCTAGATAATTGGGTTAAATAATACACGGAAGCTTCCAGGTTCTATTCAAAGGAAGGCAGAGATGCATAAATACCAATAATAGTCATATGCATAGCTAAAATTTCTGTATTCATGTGCCAGACACCATTCTACATGCTTTACATGCAACAATCTGTCAATTAGGTACTATTACTGTCCCTATTTTATAGAAGAGGAACTTGAGGCATAGGAGTAAGTCTCCCTATATCTAATTAATATCTAATAAATCAAATCTCTAAGGAATCAAATCTGTGCTTCAAATTAGAAAACCCAATTCTAAAGCCTTTTCTCTTACTTGTCATGTGACCGTCTTGCCTAGAGTACATCCACTGTGACTAGGAAGATGAAAACGGAATAGAATGAATATATGCATGAAAGAGCTTTGTAAGTGATAAATGTCATATATTTAAATTACTCCTCTCCCTATTTTACAAATAAGGATGTTGAACTCATAGAGAATAAATATGTTTCTATAGATTATATGGTTTGTAAATGGTTGATTTAGGACTCCAGTCACTCTGAAAACCATTCAGGCTTCAATAAAGCCTGTTTGAGTATGTGGATGTAATATCACTGCAGAAATCATTCCTTCAACAAACACTAAAGGAGTGCCCACCAGGCACTGAATTAGACACTGGGAATCAGTGACATAAGGTGTAATCCTTTGGGCTGTCAAGGAGCTCATAGGCTAGTGCGGGAAACACATTTAAGAAAGAAAAAAGAAAAAAAACAACAAGATAATTGCACACATTGAATACTCTGAGGAGTACAGAGAAGGCAGCACTTGGCGGTTTATATTTGATTCAATTCACTACATACCTATGAATCCCTGTTATGTTCCAAGCACTGTGCTGAGAGTTAGGGAAACAGAGAAGACAGAATCTATGTGCTCAAGGTTGTCCTCAAAAGAGGCAGCATTGCAGACATTTGTTAGCTCATATTTAAATAAATACCTAGTCAATCTAAATCCCGTTTTGCTGCTTGGTCATTTTACACAGAAATTGGGAACTAGAATCTGCTCTTCTTGTGTCTTTTATGTTATGTCCTCTTTTGTCTACATGTCCCTGGAGATTCAAGAAACAGGTAAAGTTTTAATTTAAATAAGTGCTGATGGATCAAGGTGATATACTGAAGAAATGGCTAAATCAAATGAAGAGATGAAAATGATACTTCAAAAGTGGTTTCATCTAATATGAGAATTGAGCTTTGGCCAGTTTTCACACCTCAGCACCTTGACTGTATTGTATTTCTAGAAGGTAGTGAAGATTAAGCATTGTTAATGATTGATTGCATCTCAACTTTCAAGTGTTACATCAAACAGACCTTTAAAGGAGGGGAGTTGTATTCTCTTCAAGTACATCAACAGAACTTTTTGATTAAACACTAATGCTCTGGATTTACTACATTTAATCCAAATTTGATGTGAGAGTGAAATTCCTTTTTGGCAGCATCACAGATAATTTACTGCATTGTGGGCTTTACTTTCTGGGGCACAAAATATTGGCTATAGGTGTTCTGGCTGACACATTATAAAATAAAGCTGGCAAATGGATCAAATGGGACTTTGCCAATTCTATACCCATCTGAAGATTCCCAAATGAACCAATATGGCTCTGAGTATGCACTGCCCTTTGAGAACTGCTGTGCACCACTGAACACCCAGATTGACCTAGAACTGTGGAAATTTACACCTGGAATGGCTATTACTAGTCGTCTAGCTTCCCCACTCTCCTAAATCAAGAATTATTTTATTTCAAAACACCTCTGTTAGAGGTTCAGCCAGGCTTAGCTGAACTTAGTATTTTTAAAGTTTATACCAAGATGGTTAGCTCTGGATGCTAAAGAGCTAATAGATGGTTCTCAGACACTTCTTTGCATTGGCTCTAGTTCTTTTTATAGGGCCACAATGAAGCTGATTGTCCCTTCTTTAGCATACAGCCTTGCAAATATTTGAAGAGTTTACTTTTATCCTTCCCAAGTCTTCTCATTTTTAGGAAAAACGTCAACTAAATTGATTGCTTTTTTCTGGACTTTCTCCAATTTATTGAAATCCTTAACCCACTGTGAAACCCAAGACAATACCTAAACCAGTATGTTTCAACAAAGTACCTATCAGTTGAATATCCAGGGATAGTGGATATGATTCATTTCATGTGCCACCTCCAATCAATAACTCACTGGTGACTGCTTGGAATGCTGAATTAAGGAAGATACTAATGTTATCTTGAACTCTAATGTTGTCTTGGTTCTAATGGTATCTCTAGGTTCTGTAATGTCTCCTATGGGTGCATGAGGTGGGCATTGCAAGGATTGTGCTGTTTGCCGCATTAGATTTAAGGGCCCACTGAATGAACATCTCTCCCAGTTTTCACATAGACAAAAATTTAGGAGACTTTTCACTTGTGTTTCTATAAGTTCTTTTAAGACTATTCTATTAATTTCTG
This sequence comes from Bubalus kerabau, assembly GCF_029407905.1. Lineage (NCBI taxonomy): Eukaryota > Metazoa > Chordata > Mammalia > Artiodactyla > Bovidae > Bubalus > Bubalus kerabau. The sequence continues at coordinate 90,858,707 of NC_073629.1, forward strand.
AAAACGTTACTGTACCTGGATCCCTGATATTTAAATATTAGTAGCCAGCAGGGACTATTAAGCAATGAAACATTCTTGCATATAAGAAAATCATATTTGGTCATAAGATGGCTTATTCAAATTTTCTTTTGAAGTTAGAGTGTCTCTGAAGATGATAATAATAACAATGATGATTAATGATGATAACACAATAGAAATGATGATTAAAATAAATGCCATTCTCTTGTGTTTTATCATTTTCAGAGCACTCTTAGATGTATTTTTCCCATTGATCCCTCTGACATCCTTGGCATTATTATTCCTGTTTTCAAATTGAGAGGACAGTTTCAGAACACATAAGTAACATGCCCCAAAACATTTGATCAGCATGTCATATTGAAGCAAGGTTATTTGTTTGTTGTTTGTTTTGCTACAAAATCTGAAACTTTCCAACCATGTAGGATGGGCTTTGGTGCTGTGGTCCTTTAATGGACCGGAACCTGGTGGTCCAGAGTCGATGATAAGAAAGTAAAAGAGAGAGAGAAAGAAATAAAGAAAGACACGGGGACCCAAGCTCTGATGGAGCAAGGGTGCTTTATTAGCAGAAATGCAGGCTTATATATCTTTAGTAAGATGATTACTCAGCTATTACACAGGATGAAATTTTATCAATAGCCACAATATGGATAGTCTAATACATACAAGGTTGCTGATGCTGAAAAGAGTCACTGCATGTCTCATCCTATGACCTCAGTCCTGAGAACTTCATGCAGCTCTACTTGTTTCTGGAATAGGAACTGATAAGGAACAGAGAATCCTTGAGAAATAGAAAACAGCATGCAGGAATCCTCCTGTTAAATATTCCCTGACACTTTGGGACATTTCTTTTTGTGTATCGTTGCCAGCTCTAATGTTCTGCTAGGCTATCAGTAGCTGCCTTTCTGTACCTGAGCTACAGCTCCTGCCAGGCATACTTTCTCCCATGGCTGAAGCTCTCACCATGTTCCAGTAATGATCATCTTGTCTGCCCAGTTAGAGCTTATAGGCCACAGTGGTTTCTAGTTCTGAATGGACAGGGAAAAGAGAGTATGCATAGCAGAAGCTGCAGTAAATCACTATTGCTAGTCTCTGAGTCTTGGGTCCCTTAACCTTGACCTTAAGTGTAAATAGACCTTTCATTAAACCCTCTTCGATTATCTTTTTGAGTATGCTTTCCATTTTCCTGCCAGGGCTCTGACTGATACCACTGACCTCAGGAGAGAAACATCTCTGATGCCTTTTCTGATTTACAAGACAAATTTACATCTGAATGATATTACAACTGGATATGAAGCAGAGGCTGCCCCATTCTTTGATGGACCAGTTACCAAGGCATGGCCCAGTTATTTTTGTTGGGACTAGTCCTTTAGGAAAGATAATGTCCTAAATTCAGGATAATATACAAGATTGAGGAGCTTTTTAAATTTAGGTTCATCAGAAGGAATTCGCTCTTTTGATACTCAGTCAAGTTTTATTTATTAGTCACTTTTATTGGTATTAAAATAGAGCCTCTTTCCTTCCTCATGTTTTTAGTAAAGTAAGGTAAGCTTCAACCATTTAGCTGTGTATGTATATATATATATATATATATATATATTTATATTTATATGCATGCATGTTTATTTCCCAAGAAATAAAGCTAGTAGTATAAACATGGAAATGATTTTTTCCTTTCAAATCATCTGTCTAAACTGTTTAATGAATTCTAAATGGGTAGTAGCTCATTAATTTCCTGGCATTTTTTTCTTTAAATAGCCACTGGACTTTAGATTGAATTTAATTATGTCTTTTGAGGTTCATGAATTTCATCCTGTCTAAACCTTCTAAACACTCAGGCCACATTGGCTGTAATGCTCTTTTACGCGTTTATTTCTTTAACACAAATATTGTAGTTTTCTCTCATAAGTTGTATTATATTACGTGTAATATAATGATATCACTCAGACGTATGTGTTGGAAACATATATCACTCAAGGATTTTTAAAGATCTTTTAACAAGGAAGTTATGGCTTTTAAAGTGTTCAAAGGGCTAGGAGTGTGGAACGTTACAGTACATCACAAGAATGACCCTCCCCCTTGATCCCATAGCTGATATTTTTGTTGCAGTCAAAAAGTGAGGAATTTGGGGGTGGCTACTGAAACTATTGAGTTCCAGAATTTACCTCAACGACTGCAATGGAAAAATCAGGAAGCCAGGTTGTGAAACTCCCATTGTCGTCATCACCACTGCGCTTGGCTTCCAGGAATTTGGTGACTAGGCAACAGAGCACTGAATCTGCTAACTGCTGTAACTATCTTGATGCTCAAGACTAGAGGTAAGTTACAGGAATGACATTGCACAAGAGTCAAGCATGATGATGACCTCTCTTCTACTCCTATCTTAAAAGTTCACATGAACACACCTAATTTGCAAATCCTAACTTGCATCCTGAACCCTAATTGCAAAGGAGTTTCAAAAAAGTGGTTTTTAACTTAGCTTCTAGCAGTATACCCTTGTAGCTCAGTTGGTAAAGAATCTGCCTGCGGTGCAGGAGACCTGGGTTCAATCCTTGGGTTGGGAAGAGCCCCTGGAGAAGGAAATGGCAACCCACTCCAGTATCTTTGCCTGGAAAATCTCATGGACACAGGAGCCTGGTGGGCTGCAGTCCAGGGGGTCGCAAAGAGTCGGGCATGACTGAGCGACTAACAACAACACTAACTCTAGCAGTATAGGAAGGTACACAGTGCTACATTCCTTTTGATAATGTCATATTATCATGCTTTTATCCGTGATTTTGGAGTCAAGCTTGTAATGCACGAAAATTGAAGAGAAGTTGGAAATGTCTAGTATGATCCAAGGTTTGAGAAAGGGTACAACACACAATGGGCTTCCCAAGAGGCACTAGTGCTAAAGGACCCACCTGCCAATGCAGGAGATGTAAGAGAAGTGGGTTCTATCCCTGGGTCAGCAAGATCCCCTGCAGGAGGGCATGGCAATCCACTCCAGTATTCTTGCCTGGAGAATCCAATGGACAGAGGAGCCTGCTAGGCCACAGTCCATAGAGTCCCCAGGGAGTTGGACATGACTGAAGAGGCTTAGCAAGCATGGACAATGTACAATAGGCACATAAACCCCATTAGTAAGTATTTTTTTATTATTTTAATTGGAGGCTAATTACTTTACAATATTGCAGTGGTTTTTGTCATACATTGACATGAATCAGCCATGGATGTACATGTGTTCTGGATCCTGAACCCCCCTCTCAAGTCCCTCCCCATCCCATCCCTCAGGGTCATCCCAGTGCACCAGCCATGAGCCCCCTATCTCATGCATCGAACCTGGGTTGGTGATCTGTTTCACACACGATGGTGAACTTCCCTGGTGGCTCAGAGGTTAAAGCGTTTGCCTACAATGCGGGAGACCCGGGTTCAATCCCTGGGTTGGGAAGATCCCCTGGAGAAGGAAATGGCAACCCACTCCAGTATTCTTGCCTGGAGAATCTCATGGATGGAGGAGCCTGGTAGGCTACAGTCCATGGGGTCGCAAAGAGTCGGACATGACAGCGACTTCACTTTGCTTCACTTCACATATGATAATATACATGTTTCAATGCTATTCTCTCAAATTATCCCATCCTGTCTTCTCTTACCGAGTCCAACAGACTGTTCTATACATCTGTGTCTCTTTTGCTGTCTCACATATAGGATCATTGTTACCATCTTTCTAAATTCCATATATATGTGTTAGTATAGATTGGTGTTTTTCTTTCTGACTTACTTCACTCTGTATAATAGGCTTCAGTTTCATCCACCTCTTTAGAACTGATTCAAATATATTTTTTTAATGGCTGAGTAATATTCTATTGTGTATATATACCACAGCTTTCTTATCCATTTGTCTGTCAATGGACATCTAGGTTGCTTCCATGTCCTGGCTATTATAAACAGTGCTGCGATGAACATTGGGGTACACGTGTCTCTTTCAATTCTGGTTTCCTCAGTGTGTATGCCCAGCAGTGGGATTGCTGGGTTATATGGCAGTTCTATTTCCAGTTTTTTAAGGAATATTCACACTGTTCTCCATAGTGGCTATACTAGTTTGCATTTCCACCAACAGTGTAAAAGGGTTCCCTTTTCTCCACACCCTCTCCAGGATTTACTGTTTGAAGACTTTTGGATAGCAGCAAATCAAAACCACAACAAGGTACCATTTCACGCTGGTCAGAATGGCTGCTATCCATTAGTAAGTATTGTGGACTGAATTGTGTCCCCCTAAATTCATACTGAACCTTCAGTACCTCAGATTGTGACTGTATTTGGAAATAGGGTCTTTAAAGCAATTAAGCTAAAATGAAGCCAATATGACTGTTATCTGTATACATGACTGGTGCTTTATGAAACTAGAAGATATGGACATACAAGGAGATATCAGGATATCAGGGAAATCACTTATATCAGGGATATCAGTGGAGGAAAGGTAATGTGAGGACACAGCAAGAGGGCATCTGTCTGCAAGCCAAGGAGAGAGGCCTCAAAAAAAAAAAAACCCAAAAAACCTACTGACCCTTTGCTCTCAGGAAAAAATAACCTTGTCTTTATCACAACTTAGAAGAGAAAGATCAACTGTGAAGTGAGAGATGAAATGAAGAAGTCAATAGTGAAGTTAGGAAGTGAGACAAAGAATAGGACAAACTGAAGAAGTCATAGCTCTATAGGCATCAGAATTGCCTACTGGGTATTTGCTGCTTTGCATCAGTTGCAGAAAACTGCTTTCTGGTGCTAGCTGTGTCCCTCATCAGCTGTGTCCCAACATGAGTCAATGTTGGGGTTTTTTTCTAAACAAAATCTTCTATATCCTTATCTATATCATGAAATTGATCATTCTGCTTCTCTAGAAGACAAAGGTGCACTATCCAGCTTGGGCTGTGATACCCAAGTACAGTCTTTGTCACAGAGCCAGTATTCCCGCTGGGTATGCTTCAGCTCCTTCAAGCAGAGAAACTGCATAAGTACTAAGTGAAGAGAAAAAGACACTCCTTGTCTCCATCTATCATAAGCAGCATGAAAGGAGAAGGGACAAGAAGGACATGGGCAGTCTCATGTAACTGTTACAAAATACTATTAAATAATGTCATCTTAATTAAACTTCTAAATATAATCTGCTCAAGTATATGGTATATACATTGTATATATAATTATGTGTGGATGGATGGATTGATAAATGTAGATAGATACAGATATATATCAAACAAAGTGAGACTTTGATAAAAGTCTTAATAGACCATTAACAGAGGGGCTGGACACATATTAGGTCATTTCAAAATCACATTGAACTTGAGGTTGGCACTACCAGTATCATGGTTTTCAGATGAGAAAAACTGGTGTGCAGAATGGTTAGTAATTTCTTCAAAGCAAGAGATGGAGTTAGGATACAAAAACAAGCGATCTGACTCCAGAACTCTGTGCTGCTTCTATTATACTTGCTTGTATACAGTATGTAAACTTAGATTATTTCCTTCAGACTCTTTTCAATTCTATAAGATCTGATGATAACAAGTGTTAAAGACCCGATATTTGTCAAGGTTCTCCAGAGAAACACAACCAATAGGATATTATATTGTAGCTGGAACATTAGAGGTGTGTGTGTGGGAGAGGGGTGGAGAAGGCAAAAGAAGTAGACTATGTTAAGGAATTTTCACTTTATCCTGAGAGCATTGGAGAGTTTAAAGGGGTGGTTAGATTTGGGCTTTTGGAAGATCACTTTAGTTGTTGTGGAGAGAGTCATTCTGGGGAGGTGTACCAAAGGTGGGGAGACAAATTAGGAGATTATTGCAAAAATCCAGGTGAGAGAGAAGTCTAGGAACTGGCACAAGGAATGTACCTGGTTTTCTCCAAATAATTTAAAGCCTCAGAGATGACAAAATGTCATTCTTGCTAAAATCTTCCTCTCCATCTTAATATTTCGGTGGATGCCACTCATTCCAGGCCATGATTCTGTGGACTTTCTGGAATCAGATGAAAATGTTCTCCCGGGGTTTTTCTCAGCTACTTAGCCTTCCATAGTAACTCCCCATTTTTCAATAGATTTTCATTTTCCTCTTTTGCAGTTCCTATCACCTCACCAGTTATTACTTGACCTTTCATCTTCTGAGCCTGACTCACATGCAGACAGCTTCCTTGGAATTTTTAGCTGGCAGTTATGATCTAAAGTTCCCTGCTGCTTCCTTAAAATAAAGGGATCAGAACACAAAATCTTCCCTGCTCTTTAAGGAAGAATGATAAAATAAGTGTTGGGGGAGGTGGTAATGGGAAGACCATACCTGCTCCTGGTTTCCATCTGTACACACTCAAAGTCCCTCTCAATGAGAAATCCTACAGGCTGTGGAATTTTGTATCTAAGTATATTTTTTTAATTTGAAATTCCATGTGGACCCAGTTGCATGTGGCCAGAACTTTTGCAAGAAAGGATTGGAACCTTTTATTTTGCAATGTCATTGCTTGTAAAGGAAGGACCTTGATTATTTAAAAAATTTTTGAGATAGTAGAAAGGAAACTGGACTTATCAGAAACCTGAGTTGGAAATTTTATTCCACCATTTAGTAGATATATATGGTAATAATCCATGCATCACAGGGCTTTTCAAAAAATAAATCAGAAAACGTGAAGCCATTTTTGGCTTCTATGCATAGCACTTGATTGAAATGACCTTTGTCAAGGTTATCAATGAGGTCCATGATGTGAAATCCAATGGCACCTGTATGTTTTTGTCTTATTCAGTCTTTCAGCAGGATTTAACACGGCTGACCATACACCATCTAACTTACACAATTGCCTGCTTTTTCTCTCTTACTTCTTAGTTTCCTTTGCCATTTTGTCCTCTTTTATCTGATAAAAAAAACTTTCGTGATCTTGATGCTGAAAACTCAACCTCTGTGCACAGCTGCCAATTTGAATGTCAGAGACAGTGTTTTCAGTGAAGTAGAAAAGAAAGATTGAAGGGAAAAGGAGAAGAGGGTGGCAGAGGATGAGACAGTTAGATAGCATTTCAGACTCAGTGGACATGAATTTGAGAAAACTCCAAAAGATAGTGAAGGACAGAAAAGCCTGGTGAGCAGCAGTCCATGGGGTGACAAAGAGTTGGTCATGACTTACTGACTAAACAACAAGAAAAGAATAGCTTTATTGCTTTGCCAGGCAAAGGATCCTGTCCCAAGGGTGCACTTTATTATATTTCTTGAATGCTCCTTTTTTGTCTCTGAATTCTCTCCTTTCTCTCATTAGCAACTGTTAGAATCTGCCCTTTGGAATTCGGGATGTTCATGGAGGCTGAAGCCTATTTACCACAAACAAGATACAGGGAACACAGAAAGGCTTTCACACCCAGGAGCCCCACAAGGTCCTACTCTGTTTCATTCTTAGTTGACCAATTCTTTCTTCACATTGCCTTAAAAGTGATCTCACTCAATATTTCCATAGCATGTTTCACAGACATCTCAAACTTAACATACATGTGCCAGGTATTCATTGGTTGATTACTAACCCCACATTTGCTCTCTTAGTTTTACCTGCTAGGACTGGAATCCTGCAAATGACAACTTCCAGACTCCCAAATCTGCTGACCATGTCAGGTTCTGCAAAATATTACATGGAGATAAGAAAGGGGGAGAAATTAAAACCCCCAAACCGGAGATAATGGCAGTATCTCCGGCAATGGTAAGCCTGGTGTTTTCTGCTCAGTGGCAGCTGCCATGATTCCAGCAATTTCTGTGATGGCAGTTTCAGCAGTATCAGCAGCAAGGTGACCAGAGCATTAGAGGGAGCAATGAAGACTCCAGCTTAGTAGCAGGAGTTGGTGGGTCCCACACCTAGTGGTTAAGTGTTGCTCCTGAGCCCTGCTCACTGGTGGCAGCAGCCTCCTGATCTCTGTGTGGTGGTTCATCCCCCATTTTGCTTTCCTGTACTTTCAACACCTTTGTCAGAGCTGACTTACCCATTAGTCACAGCAGGCACAGTGCCTCAGGTCCACAAAAGTTTGTTGTTGTTTTTATTGAGTTGCTAAGTCATGACTGACTCTTTGTGACCCCATAGACTGCAGCATGCCAGGCTTCCCTGTCCTTCACTATCTCCCGGAGTTTGCTCAAATTCATGTCCATTGAGTTAGTGATGCTATCTAACCATCTCATTCTCTGCCACCCTCTTCTTCTTTTGCCTTCAATCTTTCCCAGCATCGGGGTCTTTTCCAATGAATCAGCTCTTCACATCAGGTGGCCAAAGTATTAGAGCTTCAGCATCAGTTCTCCCAATGAATATTCAAGGTTGGTTTCCTTTAGGATTTTCTGGTTTGATTTCCTTGCAGTCCAAGGAACTGTCAAGAGTCTTCCCTAGCACTGCAGTTCAAAAATATCAATTCTTTGGCCCTCAACCTTCTTTATGGTCCACCTCTCACATCCACACATGATTATTGGAAAAACTGTAGCTTTGAACACAGGGACCTTTGTTGGCAAAATGATGTCTATCTTTTTAATGTACTAAGTTTGCTGCAGCTTTCCTTCCAAGGAGCAAGCATCTTTCAATTTCATGGCTATAGTCACAATCTGTAATGATTTTGGAGCCCAAGAAGATAAAATCTGTCACTGTTTTCAGTTTTTCTCCATCTATTTGCCAGAAAGTGATGAGACTGAATGCCATGATCTTAGTTTTTTTTAAATATTGAGTCCTCAGTTCAGTCACTCAGTCGTGTCTGACTCTTTGCGACCCCATGAATCGCAGCACGCCAGGCCTCCCTGTTCATCACCAACTCCCGGAGTTCACTTAGACTCATGTCCATCAAGTCCATGATGCCATCCAGCCATCTCATCCTCTGTCGTCCCCTTCGCCTCCTGCCCCCAATCCCTCCCAGCATCAGAGTTTTTTCCAATGAGTCAGCTCTTCACATGAGGTGGCCAAAGTACTGGAGTTTCAGCTTGAGCATCATTCCTTCCAAAGAAATCCCAGGGCTGACCTCCTTCAGAATGGACTGGTTGGATCTCCTTGCAGTCCAAGGGACTCTCAAGAGTCTTCTCCAACACCACAGTTCAAAAGCATCAATTCTTCGGTGCTCAGCCTTCTTCACAGTCCAACTCTCACATCCATACATGACCACAGGAAAAACCATAGCCTTGACTAGACGAACCTTTGTTGGCAAAGTAATGTCTCTGCTTTTGAATATGCTATCTAGGTTGGTCATAACTTTCCTTCTAAGGAGTAAATGTCTTATAATTTCATGGCTGCAGTCACCATCTGCAGTGATTTTGGAGCCCCCCAAAATAAAGTCTGACACTGTTTCCACTGTTTCCCCATCTATTTCCCACAAAGTGATGGGACCGGATGCCATGATCTTCATTTTCTGAATGTTGAGCTTTAAGCCAACTTTTTCACTCTCCTCTTTCACTTTCATCAAGAGGCTTTTTAGTTCCTCTTCACTTTCTGCCATAAAGGTGGTCATCTACATATCTGTCATCTACATATCTGAGGTTATTGATATTTCTCCCGGCAATCTTGATTCCAGCTTGTATTTCTTCCAGTCCAGCATTTCTCATGATGTACTCTGCATATAAGTTAAATAAGCAGGGTGACAATATACAGCCTTGACGTACTCCTTTTCCTATTTGGAACCAGTCTGTTGTTCCATGTCCAGTTCTAACTGTTGCTTCCTGACCTGCATACAAATTTCTCAAGAGGCAGATCAGGTGGTCTGGTATTCCCATCTCTTTCAGAATTTTCCACAGTTTATTGTGATCCACACAGTCAAAGGCTTTGGCATAGTCAATAAAGCAGAAATAGATGTTTTTCTGGAACTCTCTTGCTTTTTCCATGATCCAGCGGATGTTGGCAATTTGATCTCTGGTTCCTCTGCCTTTTCTAAAACCAGCTTGAACATCAGGAAGTTCACGGTTCACATATTGCTGAAGCCTGGCTTGGAGATTTTTGGGCATGTGAGATGAGTGCAATTGTGAGGTAGTTTGAGCATTTTTTGGCATTGCCTTTCTTTGGGATTGGAATGAAAACTCACCTTTTCCAGTCCTGTGGCCACTGCTGAGTTTTCCAAATTTGTTGGCATATTGAGTGCAGCACTTTTACAGCATCATCTTTCAGGATTTGAAATAGCTCAACTGGAATTCCATCACCTCCACTAGCTTTGTTTGTAGTGATGCTTTCTAAGGCCCACTTGACTTCACATTCCAGGATGTCTGGCTCTAGGTCAGTGATCACACCATCGTGATTATCTGGGTCATGAAGATCTTTTTTGTACAGTTCTTCTGTGTATTCTTACCATCCAGTTTTTTCATTCTCTTCTTTCATCCTCATCAAAAGTTTTAGCTCCTCTTCACTTTATGCCATTAGAGTGGCATTATCGGCATATCTGAGGTTGTTGATATTTCTCTCAGCAATCTTGATTCCAGCTTGTAACTCACCCAGACTGGCATTTCATATGATGTACTCTGCATGTAAGTTAAATAAACAGTGTGACAATATATAGCCTTGTCATATGCCTTTCCCAATTTTGAACCAGCCAAAATCTTACGTTGTTCCATGTAAGGTTCTAACTGTTGCTTTTTGACCCTTTACAGATTTCCCAAGAGACAGATAAGGTGGTCTGGTATTCCCATCTCTTTAAGAATTTTTCACAGTTTGTTGTGATCCACCCAGTCAAAAGCTTTAGCATAGCCAATGATGCAGAACTAGACATTTTTCTTGAATTAACTTGCTTTCTGTATGATCCAGTTAATGTTGGAAATTTGATCTCTGGTTCCTCTGATTTTCTAAACTTAGCTTGTACATCTGAAAGTTCTCAGTGCACATTCTGTTGAAGCCCGGCTTGAAGCATTTTGAGCATAACCTTGCTAGCAGCAAAATGAGCGCAATTGTATACATTTTGTCCAAGCTGACTTACCCATTAGTCACAGCAGGCACAGTGCCTCAGGTCCATAAGAGTTTAGGGCCCCAGAAATGTTTTATTTTTTTAAATCAGGAGGAAAACTAAAACTGAGTGGAGGAAGGGGCCCATGAAACCAACAGTCCTAGGGCCATGAGAGTTACAATGCAACTCTGACCTCTGTGACCTTTTCCCAGCAACAAATTCCTCTTTGAGCCAAATATCTACCAGTTTCTGCTTTATTTATCAGAACACTGGCTAAGTCAGTGCCCCAGATAGAACTCTTGATTCCTGCTCTGAAATTCCCTGTCTTTCCCCATTCTTCTCTAGTTCAGGGAATGGGCCACCATCCAATATTTACCCAAGTTAGAGACTCAACTATTGTCCTTGAGCCCTGCCTCTCCTTCAGCCCCAACATCTAAAATGTTACCAAATTCTATCCATTTAATGCACACGGTGCATCTGACCTCTGGTCTGTGCTTCTGCTGGTACGAGCTAGTCCAAATCCCCATGAGGGCTTCCTGCTCAGCCTTAAAATAAAACCAGACCCTCTGAGCATGCCCTGTGAGGCCCTGTGCTGTCCAGACCCAGTCTAATTCCCCAGTCTCTTTCTGTGCCACTTTACCCCTTGCCAACTAGCCTGATGAGGTTGATGGACTGCATTAAGGGCCTTGCCTTTTCATGTTCCCTGTGCACACGTCCTTTGGCAATGGCTTTGCCTCCAGACTCAGATCAGACCTTTAGGTCTTTATGCAAATGTTGCCTCACATAGATAACTTGACCTAAAACTGCCCCACAACTCCAACTTTTCCCTTTACTTCTTGGAGATCTTGAAGATTTGGTTTCAAAGGTTGGCTCCACTATTCTATATTTCTGTGACCTCTTAATCTCCAAGCTGTATTTTCCTCATTTGTAAAATGAGAATAGTAAGTACTTTATAGCAGTGTCATGAAAATTTAGTAGAATAAAATACAGAATGCTGATTTATAAAAGATCCTCAATAGTTCTATGATTCCCTTATCAAAATGTCACAAGCAATAATTTTAATTAGCTTTTATTTTTGATTTAGGAGTCTGCCTCCTTAGCATGCATAGTCATAAGACAAAAACAACAACAACTTTGAGGAATAAAAACATCTTTTTAACTCTGCTTCCATAACTGTTTTATAATTACACTCAGCATTGAAAATCTTGGGGTGCACTGCTTCCAAATGTCTCGGTATTAAATATTGGCCTGTACCTATGTACATAGTGTGCTGGGGACCCATGAGAAAAATAACATTGAATTTCTCACATGAATGTATTTTATGAGTGTTTTCCTGAGGGTCATAGTAGAAGCCTTTATGGCTGTAGAAAAAGGAACTTTTCAAGAGTCGTTTCTTGTGGCAAGAGACACCAAAATGGTTATAAAAGAAAAGCACCTCTGCATGGTACATCTTCTGGAAAACAGTGCTGCTAGGAACTTGGCAACCCTACCCCTCTTCTTCCCCAGGTCATCTTCATTTTCTGTTTTCCCTGAGGAGCTGTGAAATATAAAAAACAGGTGCATTTGATTGCAACTGCTTCTGCTACTGAAAGATTCCAGTCTTTAAACCCAAAAAATTTAAAAGGGGATAAAAACTGCCTCCAGAGGATTTTTTCCTCTGGACAACCCTATCATTTATGACGCACAGGGCTCAGCCCTTGGCTGCCATTAGCAGTAAGAAAACTATTGAACTCTTCCTCCTGTGTTTTCTATTTCTAAATACTATAGCTTCCATTTGGATTTATGTGCTTCCACAGAAAGTGTGGACAAAGAAGCCCATGCTCTTGAAGGAACAGAATTGCATTCTGGAGGAGAAATCAAAGTGAAGAACAAGTTTGGGTTTAGGGATTCCACCTACTGAAACCCCAGAGCAGGTGTGTTTACCTCAAAATCAGAAATGACAGGTACATTCTTGTATCAAGACAGCAGTTTTCTTTAACAACTCTGAGTTTACCTCTTGCTACTCATTTTTTTTTTTTTTAAGCAGTTAGGAGGAGGACAATCCCTTTTATATTATTAAATTAGTGAATTTCATTATTCACTTATCATTATCACTATATACCTGTCACCCCAAAAACGAGGAGAAAAGAAATATTCAGGAAAGTCATGGAGGGACTTCCCTGATAGTCCAGTGGTTAAGACTTTGCTTTCCAAGGCAGGTAGTGTGGGTTCAGTCCCTGGCCAGGGAGCTTAGATCCTGCATGCTTTATAACCAAAAAGTACAAAACATGAGAACAGGATGTAATATTGTAACAAATTCCATAAAGACTATAAAAATGGTCTACTTTAAAAAATGAAAGAAAACCATGTAAGAACACTATTTTTCTAAGGTTTATTTTCTGGAACATCAGATGTACAAGACATCAATCAGTGTTCTGAGGAAAAAGATTCTGTGGTCGAGTAAGATTGGGAAATGCTACTTTAATTAAGGCCAAACAAATACCTTTTCTGTAGAACTCCTTAGAATGTTTAGTCACGACTTTGCATGGTGAATCACCAAGATGATGATATCATAGGTAAAATTTTTGATAAAAGCACTTATCTTATGGGACTAAAATGGAAAAACAGAGCAAAAAAGAAATACATTTCCTGTTTTCAAGTTAGTCAGTGCCTAGTTGAAAGACAATCCCATAAATAGACTGTTAACATTAAGTGATAAAAGTACAACAATTAAGGTAAATACAGAGTGGACTGTGCAAGTCCAGCAGAAGGAAACTAACCAGGGAGGGGAAGTCAGTCCTTTCTAGAGGAGATGATGCTGGAGCTGAGCCTTCACATGAGTGGCATCATGCCTAACCCCATTTACTTTAGTCCACAATTTCCAATCACCTACATGGAGTGAACAACATTTTATCTTCAATAAAACATCTACTTTTTCTATTTTGGCATCTGTGTAGGTTTGCTTTGTGTCATCTTTAGAAGTCAGATAGACCTAGATCCAAGTCTTAGCTCTGCCTTTTCCTACCACTCTGATCTTGAACAACTACCTTAACCTCTTCTGATTTTCAGAATTGTCATGAGAATTAGACATGATCTAAGTGAAGCACTAGCAGAGTGCCTGAAACACAAAAGTTTTAACCATTTAGTCTATTATTATTATTACTATTAGCTTTTAAGATTGGAATACATTTGCTGCCGTCTACGGGGTCGCACAGAGTCGGACACGACTGAAGCGACTTAGCAGCAGCAGCAGCAAGCATTCCCTAGATATATACAACCCCATATTTTATATTATGTTCACATTTCAGTTTCTATTTGAAATTCTGCTTCAATTCAGGTTTTTGTTTTTTTTTTTAATAAGCTCTCAGACTCTAAAAGGCATAGTACTACATCTGGGATACAGACAAAATGACTGACCCATAGACCTTGTCCTGGATCAAAAGTTTCCAGATTAATGGTGGGAGTGGGGTAGAGTTGGAGAAAAGTAAGAGCATAATAATGGGCACACTAGATGTGGGAATCAATAGATAAGAAGTACGGATAAGACACCATGGGAGAGAATATCACTTTCCTTTGGTAGATAAGGGAAGGACTCCTGAAAGAAGTGACATTTAAGCAGGGCCGTAATATATGGGGCAAATATAAACATAAGAGATTAAAAAGGGAAAAAAATCCAGGAGGAGAAACAGAAGAATCAAGATAATAATTTATCATCTTTGTCAACTTATGAAGCTACTGTGGGTGACAAATGGAAAATGAAACTAGAAAAATGTTAGCAACAGATTATGAAAGGCCAGACAGTTCGGTATCCATTTTTATCAATATATCACATTAGACAACTCTGAAAAACACAACAAATCTCCTTTATATGCACAGCTGAGTCAACTAGAAAGGAAAATCCACAAGAACCAAAAAACAAACTCTGCAGACTTCACTAGTAAGCTCATGAACTGATCCTGGGACAAACAAAAATCTTGACTTTCATGTACCCAAGAGGACAATGAATGAGACATTAGTCCTAGAGTGTTGGAGAGAGATGGCTGATATCTAACCTCCAAAGTAAGAGCCATCCAAAGGCTATGAAAATAAAGTACAGGGCTTAAAAATATCTGTCTGTTATTACAAGAATTCACAAATAAAATCTGTTTGTCAGGCTGGACATGAAAACAAAACTGTCATCTCTGATGATTTGTTCCCAAAGTCCTGGCTGCATTTGGGTTTGGAATTTGAATAAATGTTACATGAGTGATTTGGAAAACTGCAAGCTGAGAAATTAAGAGAAAAGGGATTCCAGACATGTGTTATTTTGGTAGGTCCAGGAAGAAGCAGGTGCAAAATCATTCTGGCCAGACACACCATCAAAA
This sequence comes from Bubalus kerabau, assembly GCF_029407905.1. Classification (NCBI taxonomy): domain Eukaryota; kingdom Metazoa; phylum Chordata; class Mammalia; order Artiodactyla; family Bovidae; genus Bubalus; species Bubalus kerabau. The sequence continues at coordinate 90,873,947 of NC_073629.1, forward strand.
ACAGATATAAATTATTTTTCAAGTTAAAGCCCCACTGAAGAAAAGCTCACAAAGAGAAAAATCACATGCTTGTGAAGGAACAATCATTAGAGACAGGTGGAAGACCAAAAACACAATACAAATAGACCTCCCAAAACCTCAGATAATAGAAGCTGACTACGAAATAAGTATTTTTAAACTCAGTGAAGTATATGCCTGGATCAGGAAGATCCCCTGAAGAAGAGAATGGCTACCCACTCCAGTATACTTGCCTGGAGAATTCCATGGACAGAGAGAAGCCTGGTGGGCTGCAGTCCATGGGGTTGCAAAGAGTCAGACACAGCTGAGCAACTAACATTACTACTACTAGTTGGATACTTTCCCCTCAGATATCGCTCTTCAGGACTTTGCACAAATATCACCTTAAGTGTGAAGCCTTGCTAAATAATTTGAAAACTTAGAATAAAAGGACTATTTCCTAGAAGAATGTAACTATCACAACTGATCCAAGAGGAAAATTTAAAATCTGATAACCTCAATAGATGCAGACAAAGATTTTGGTAAAATCTAACAATTTGAACAAATTGATAAAGATGATAGAATGTGTTATATCCTACACGTGAAGAAAGGTTGGAAAATTATTTGGAAATAAAAATGTATCTCTCACACCACATGGAAACATAAATTTCAGTTGGATACATAGCATATAACATTTAAATTATTCCTTTTAGAACATGGAAAATTCCATGAGCTGTTTTTGGATGTATTTTATATAGAGCATATATATAAACACATGTTCAGGAATGATGTACATCAAAATCAGGACAAGATGAGTTGAAAAGTTGACTCTGAATCATAGAAGTTTTAGGAATACCTTTGTCAGTACATTTTACTAATGTTTTCCACCTCTTGTGACCCTAAGAGTGACAGAAGATAAATATCCACAATTTTACAAGTTTAGAAGAGTTTTTTCTAAAAAACCAATGAAGCTTAACTAATCTAAAAAAACTAATTAACTAAGTTAGTTATTTAATTAGTTAATTAACTAAACTAACTAATTAAACTAGACTAATCTAAAAAAACTCATGAAGCTAATATAACATTATAAATCAACTATACTTCAACACCCACGGCTGATTCATGTTACTGTATGGCAAAAACCACTACAATATTGTAAAGTAATTAGCCTCCAATTAAAATAAATTAATTAATTTTAAAAAGTGACAAAAGTAACACAACAATCAAATTCAGTGTCAATTTTAGTAAGAGTCCAGTTAAAACCCACAGATATAAAAAATGTTTGGTGACAATTGGGATAATTTGAATATGCATCAGATATTTTAAAGTTATGTGAAATTGTTGATTTTCTTGAGTGTAATAATAGCACTGTGATTATGTAGAATATATTCTTTAAATTCTTCAGTATTTGATGAGGGTACATAAAAGAATACATATTACAAACATCCACTGGAAATCAAGTATTAGTAAGAAAATGTTTATATGTGTGTATATATACTGAGAAAGTTTTTTAATGTGGCAATTTGTTAATAATTGTTGACTCAAGGTAGAGTCTACATAAGATTTTATTGTGTCATTATTCCAAATTCTTTCTGTGCTTAAAAATTACAAATAAAAACTATCTAAAAGTGAAACAAAAATAAGTAAATAAAATGAAGGGTGATAGCTTGATTTAAAAGCAATTCTTAAAATGAAAAAAAAAGTGTTTTAAAAATTATAAGATAAAAATTTTAAGTGACAAGAAAAAGAAAATCTGGAGATAGGTTACCTCTGGGCAGAACAGAAAGGGAGTGAGATGAAGGAGGGTATCACAGGAGCCTACAACTCTCAGTTCAGTTCAGTTGCTCAGTTGTGCCCAACTCTTTGTGACCCCAAGGACTGCAGCATGCCAGGCTTCCCTGTCCATCACCAACTCCCGGAGCTTACTCAAACTCATGTCCATTGAGTCAGTGATGCCACCCAACCATCTCATCCTCTGTCGTCCCCTTCTCCTCCCACTTTCAATCATTTCCATCATCAGGGTCTTTTCCAATGAGTCAGTTCTTCCCATCAGTTGCCCTAAGTATTGGAGTTTCAGCTTCAGCATCAGTCCTTCCAATGAATATTCAGGACTGATGTCCTCTAGAATGGACTGGTTGGATCTCCTTGCTGTCCAAGGGATTCTCAAGAGTCTTCTCCAACACTACAGTTCAGAAGCATCAATTCTTTGGCATTCTTAAAAGATTTGATGCAGTCATAGCAAAATGTTAAGATTTGGCAAGTCTAGGTTTTGGATACATGTGTGCTTCTTACATTGTTTTTGTATTTTTTAATATCTTGAAATATGCTACTAAGTAGTGACATTTAAAAAAAGGTTATTTTCTAAATAGAAAAGAAACTTCACCCAAATAATCTGTCTTTTTTTTGTAAGTGGTGAGGAACTTTAGAAAACCTTTAGCAGCAAATCTGACCTCTTAGAGTTTTAACAGGCCATCAGAGGAACCTGGGTGCTGTCTCTTCTGTCTCATAGAATAGATCTCAATGGTACTTAATTCAAATAAATAAGTATCCAGAATAAACTGGTATGGATGAGATTGGCCTTGCTAAGCCAACCATATAACAAAGATCCTTTATTGAGAAACTTTCTCAAGAGAATAATATTAAACTATTTCTTTTGTTTATTTGTCAAAGCACCCAAAAACAACCACAAAACATTGGGAAATTGGAAAATAACCAATTTAAACTGGTGGTGTTGGGAGTAGGGAGAGAGAAAGCTTCTCCATGAAAGAATTTTGATGCTACACAACACCCTTGTTATCAAAAGGTTATATGAACAAATTCAGCATCAGCAAAAGCAAAATCTGTTTCTCTCAATAGTAATTTTAAGATTGTCTAGGAAGAATCATTTAAAATTATCTCTGCTTGCCATAGCTTGTTAAAAATTCTTCTGTAAAATTGTAATCCTCTTATTGATGTTTTGTTTTTCAATTTCTCTATGTAATATGTAATTATTTCAACCTCTTCCCCTTTGTGTGGTCTATTGGTGGGCTAGAATTCAGAAGAGTTTCTTTCTAAGAACTCCAATAGGCTCAAGACAGTGATCTTTCCCCTCAACTCATATTCTCTGACCTAAATAGTTTTATTTTTTGAATGTGCCCCAAAGATTTGAATGGGACAAAGTATTCAAAACATAGCATTCTCATAAAATATTTAATCTCAAAAAGAAGCAGACTTTATTCCCTCAAGGAAAAAGAAATCTAATGCCAAAATATGAATTGTTTTTCATTTCTGTTTCTTTTCTTTCTTCTTTTTTTTTTTGAAACTGTTTATATCTAGATAAAGGAATAGGATGGCCAGAGTCATTATATGAATAATTTGATTCTAGTATGCTTGACCAAAAGATTGAATGACCAAAGCAAAACTGAAGATGTTTTAAAATATTTTTAATATTTATTTATTTACAGCTGTGCTGGGTCTTTGTTGCTGTGTGTGTGCTTTCTAGTTTCAACAAACAGTTGCTACTCTCTCATTGTGGTGTAAGGGCTTCTCAGTGCGTATTGCTTTCTCTTGCTGCAGAGCATGGGCTCTAGTGTGTGGAGGCTTCAGTAGCTGAGACTCACAGGCTCCAGAGCACAGGCTCATTATGGTGGCACATGGGCTCACCCATCCCATGGCATGTGCGATCTTCCTGGACCAAGGATTCAACTGGTGCCACATGCATTTCAGGACAGATTCTTTTTTTTTTTTTTTTTTTTCACTTAAAAATAAATTTTATTTTATTTTATTAATTTTATTTTATTTTACAAAATTGTATTAGTTTTGCCAAATATCTAAATGAATCCACCACAGGTATACATGTGTTCTCCATCCTGAACCCTCCTCCCTCCTCTCTCCCCATACCATCCCTCTGGGTCGTCCCAGTGCACCAGCCCCAAGCATCCAGTATTGTGCATCGAACCTGGACTGGCAACTCGTTTCATACATGATATTTTACATGTTTCAATGCCATTCTCCCAAATCTTCCCACCCTCTCCCTCTCCCACAGAGTCCATAAGACTGTTCTATATGTCAGTGTCTCTTTTGCTGTCTCGTACACAGGGTTATTGTTACCATCTTTCTAAATTCCATATATATGCGTTAGTATACTGTATTGGTGTTTTTCTTTCTGGTTTACTTCACTCTGTATAATAGGCTCCAGTTTCATCCACCTCATTAGAACTGATTCAAATGTATTCTTTTTAATGGCTGAGTAATACTCCATTGTGTATATGTACCACAGCTTTCTTATCCATTCGTCTGCTGATGGACATCTAGGTTGCTTCCATGTCCTGGCCATTATAAACAGTGCTGCAATGAACATTGGGGTACACGTGTCTCTTTCCCTTCTGGTTTCCTCAGTGTGTATGCCCAGCAGTGGGATTGCTGGATCATAAGGCAGTTCTATTTCCAGTTTTTTAAGGAATCTCCACACTCTTCTCCATAGTGGCTGTACTAGTTTGCATTCCCACCAACAGTGTAAGAGGGTTCCCTTTTCTCCACACCCTCTCCAGCATTTATTGCTTGTAGACTTTTGGATCACAGCCATTCTGACTGGTGTGAAATGGTACTTCATTGTGGTTTTGATTTGCATTTCTCTGATAATGAGTGATGTTGAGCATCTTTTCATGTGTTTGTTAGCCATCTGTATGTCTTCTTTGGTGAAATGTCTATTTAGTTCTTTGGCCCATTTTTTGATTGGGTCGTTTATTTTTCTGGAGTTGAGCTGTAGGAGTTGCTTGTATATTTTTGAGATTAGTTGTTTGTCAGTTGCTTCATTTGCTATTATTTTCTCCCATTCTGAAGGCTGTCTTTTCATCTTGCTAATAGTTTCCTTTGTTGTGCAGAAGCTTTTAAGTTTAATTAGGTCCCATTTGTTTATTTTTGTTTTTATTTCCAATATTCTGGGAGATGGGTCATAGAGGATCCTGCTGTGATGTATGTCAGAGAGTGTTTTGCCTATGTTCTCCTCTAGGAGTTTTATAGTTTCTGGTCTTACATTTAGATCTTTAATCCATTTTGAGTTTATTTGTGTGTATGGTGTTAGAAAGTGTTCTAGTTTCATTCTTTTACAAGTGGTTGACCAGATTTCCCAGCATCACTTGTTAAAGAGATTGTCTTTAATCCATTGTATATTCTTGCCTCCTTTCTCAAAGATAAGGTAGGACAGATTCTTAACCAGTGGACTACCAGGGAAGTCTCGAAAGCTGAAGATTTTAAGATGTTTAGCTATTAGGTGAAAACTTCATACTGGAGTTGTTCAGAAAAGACTGGGAATCTATCTTTAAGGGATGAGAAGTTACAGACAGAAAATGAAACTAGGGGGTAAGGAAAGGAATGGACATTTTCTCTACACTTGACTATGTTCCAGACACTCCATGTAAATCATCTAAGTGAAATCTTGCACAATCTCCATAGAGATTTTGTTTCTCATGTCACAGATGACAAGGTGAGATTTCATCAGGTAGAATAATGAGTCTAAGACCACATGGTTGGTATGGAGGTACATTGCTCAGATCTCCTTTTAAGAAAATCTGCTTCATGTGGTGTAGATGGTGCTGTTTCAGCATCTTCAGAGCTACCTTGACATTCATGCCAATGCCACACTTCACTCAGGCTGCTCCCAGGCCATGACTGAGCACAGCAGTGCCACTAAAGCCAGTCTGCTCCTGGCCCAAGTGGAATTCCTCCAACTTTTGCTCTGCATTGACTTGGCTATACTCAGAACTGCAGTCAGAGATTCTATCTGATACTCCTGCATTCCTATTCTCCTTTCAAAGTTATTAAACCTATATCACCTACCCTCTCCTATTCCCTCCTTTATCCTTCATAATAATTCCCTCAATAAGACTCTTGTATATCCTGTCTTTTCATCTGCATCCCAAAGGACCTTACCTGACACAGGCGACATAATCAATAGCTGTCAGAATAAGAGGCAGATGCAAAGGTATTGTGCCGGGTTGGATCCAGGGAGTATTGCTCTTTCAAAATTGACATTTTGTTGTTGTTCAGTTGCTAAGTCATGTCTGACTCTTTGTGACCCCATGGACTGCAGCATGCCAGGCTCTATCCTCTACTATCTCCCGGAGTTTGCTCAAATTCACGCCCAGTGGGATGATGATGCCATCCAACCATCGCAACCTCTGCTGCCTCCTTTTCCTCCTGCCCTCAATCATTCCCAACAACAGGGTCTTTTCCAGTGAGTCAGCTCTTTGCATCAAATGGCCAAAGTTTTGGAGCTTCAGCTTCAGTATAAGCCCTCCCAATGAATATTCAAGGTTGATTTCCTTTAGGGCTGACTCGTTTGATCTCTTTGCAGTCCAAGGGACTCTCAAGAGTCTTCTCTAGCACCACAGTTCAAAGCATCAATTCTTCAGTGCTCAGCCTTTTTTATGATCCAACTCTCACATCCATACATGATAAGTATTAATATTGATACTACTGGTGATAAGTAACATAAGACATATGTTAGTATGAACTAGATATTATGCTTTACACTTTCATGCATTATCTTGCTCAGTTTTCATAACAACTCCCTAAGATAGATGTTATTATCCTACATTCTACAGATGAGAAGACAAAGGCTTAGAGATGTGATTAATTTACCCAGGTCATATAGTTATCCAGTGGCTTAGCCAGGATTTGCACTTGGGTCTGTATGACCCCAAAATCCATGTTTTTAACAACACTGTACATTTTTATATACTATACTGCTTATCACAGTATAAACCACTCTGCCATCTTCTAGCTTCATCACTTTGCATTTTTTTTTGTTGTTCAGTTGCTAAGTCATGTCTGACTCTTTGCTACCTCACAGACTGCAGCATCCCAGTAGGGCTATGATTTGAAGGGTATTTTTCACTTGTAGTTAGAATAAGCAATAACTATTTATAAAGTGACAATTCTGTGCCCCGGTTTTTGGCTATTTCCTGGGAATCCAATAGAAGAAAGATCTAGTTTCTTCCCTCAGGGAAAATCATTACTAATTTGTCAGGTTATTAACAATTTAAATAAAAAGAAATTATTGACACCGCTGAAACAAAGAAACATCTAAGAAGCTAGATAATTGCAGAGTCGTCATCAAGTGACACTAACTACTCTTCTCAACAAAACAACTTAAAAATAAACTCCAAAACTGATGAAACTTCAAAACAGCAAGGAGTGCCTATTAGCCAGAAGAAAGAAATCAGATCTTGAAAATTTCATAAGATCTGGAAAGGCAGAAACCGTGCGATGGTGATTGCTAACTGGAGGAAAAAATTAATCCTTAAAATAATGGAAGATTCAGGTAGAAATGTAAGCAGTAATTTCTCACTTGGCATCACTTAAAACACCTCCTCCTAGAGAATGTAATGGAATGTACCATGATGGAATAATGTGCACTTGGCAGTCAGGCAGACCTGAAACCCACAAGTCTGTCAGCACGAACTGGTTAAACAATAAAATTGGGAACTAGGGCAGCAAGGAGGAGGTTTAATGATGCTGCATGGGAAATATAATGTTGTCCAGGTATCTCCCCAGTGAGGGAGTCTGTTTTAATCTTGGACTTCAGCCAGGAATTTACCTTCTTAACTCAAGAAATCTTAAAATACATTTTCCTGCCATACCAAAAAAATTTTTTTAAGACAGGGAGGGAAACAACCACATACTAAACCCTAAGAGAAAAATAATGAGACACTTGGGCTGAGTACATAGACTACAAAAAAAAAGCTGCTGGATCCTATATTCAGAATCAAGACTCATAATTAGTAACTCTCTACCTATCACCTGTCAGTGTCTTGGAAGCAAGTGAAGTTTCCTTATCAATTCTTTAAAGAAACTTCAGTGTTTAAAGTAAACGCTAAGGAACAGCATGAGCAAAAGTTTAGAATTTTGTGTAAAGTAGTATGAAGAGCCCTGCTACAAATAATCAGTACCTCAGAATGAGGTTGTCTTGGGGCCACAATGGGAGAAAGACTTAGAAAGAGATCTGAACAATTTGAATGATGTATTAATGAGCTGAAGACCAGACCAAAACAGATATTGTTCCACTAGGCTTACAAAAGGCCTTCCTCCTTAGGGAGAAAGAACTGAATGCTATTTTCACAGACCTGCTGCTTAACGTTTACTTCTCTGTGTAATCATGCTTTAGCCAATTGGGTCATAAGCTGCACGTTCCATGAAGCCTTTTAGACTGGGCCACCTCCAAGTACCAACACTGATGCATTGAGAGACTGGAATAGAATGAAATTCTGAGGAGGCAAAGTGTGAATACCTGTATGAAAGAGAGAAAGTCTTGCTTATCACTCTTCATTGAAATATGTAACCAAGACTAATACTATGGTATATGATTTTAATAAGCAGTAATCTGAAAGAGGAACAGGGTAGCTAAAATGAGAAGGTAGAAATAGTAAGTGTGGACATCCTCATCCTTTTTCTTTTTTGGTCAGTTTTCATTCCAATCCCAAAGAAAGGCAAGGCCAAAGAATGTTCAAACTACTGCACATTTGCATTCATCTCACACGCTAGCAAAGTAATGCTCAAAAATCTCCAAGCCAGGCTTCAACAGTACATGAACCATGAACTTCCAGATGTTCAAGCTGGATTTAGAAAAGGCAGAGGAACCAGAAATCAAATTGTCAACATCCACTGGATCATCAAGAAAGTAAGAGAGTTGCAGAAAAACGTCTGCTTCTGCTTTACTGACTACACCAAAGCCTTTAACTGTGTGGATCACAACAAACTGTGGAAAATTCTTAAAGAGATGGGAATACCAGACCACCTGACCTGCCTCATGAGAAATCTGTATAGAGGTCAAGAAAGAACAGTTAGAACTGGGCATGGAACAACAGACTGGCTCCAAATCAGGAAAGGAGTATGTCAAGGCTATATGTTGTCACCCCATTTATTTAACTGATATACAAAGTACATCATGCAAAATGCCAGGTTAGATGAATCACAAGCTGGAATCAAGATTGCTGGGAGAAATATCAATAACCTCAGATATGCAGATGATACCACCATTATGGCAGAAAGCAAAGAAGAACAGAAGAGCCTCTTTACAAAAGTGAAAGAGGAGAGAAAAAAGTTGGCTTAAAAAAATAAAACTTCAGAAAACTAAGATCATGGCATCCGGTCCCATCACTTCATGGCAAATGGATAGGGAAACAATGGAAACAGGGAGAGACTTTTTTTTTTGGGGGGGGGTGCTCCAAAATCACTGCAGATGGTGACTACAGCCATGAAATTAAAAGATGCTTCCTCCTTGGAAGAAAAGCTAAGACCAACCTAAACGGCATATTAAAAAACAGAGACATTACTTTCCCAACAAAAGTCTGTCTAGTCAAAGTTATGGTTTTTCCATTAGTCATGTATGGACATGAGAACTGGACTATAAAGAAAGCTGAGCACCGAAGAATTGATGCTTTTGAACTGTGGTGTTGGAGAAGACTCTTGTGAGTCCCTTGGACTGCAAGGAGATCAACCAGTCAATTCTAAAGAAAATCAGTCCTGAATACTCATTGGAAGGTCTAATGCTGAAGCTAACTCCAATACTTTGGCTACCTGATGCGAAGAGCTGACTCATTGGAAAAGACCCTGCTACTGGGAAAGGTTGAAGGCAGGGGGAGAATGGGACAACAGAGGATGAGATGGCTGGATGGCATCACCAACTCTATGGACATGAATTTGAGCAAGTTTTGGGAGTTGGTGATGGACAGGGGAACCTGGCATGCTGCAGTCCATGGGGTCCTAAAGAGTTGGGCACAACTGAGCGACTTAAGTGAACTGAACAGTTAAGTGTTGGGAAAATGTGTTTATGAAGTTTGGAAGGGGCCAGATCACACAGGGTGTTCTAAGCCGTGCTACAAACAATGACAGGATATGCAAAGGTTTTTTTTAAGAAAGAAGATGACATACTGAATTTTCATTTCCAGAAGATCTTTCAGACTCTAGTGTGCAGAATGGATCAGGGTAAGATATTGGATATAAGTGTGTGAGTTAAAATTTATAACAATACTTCAAATAAGAAATAATGGTAGCTGGATTGGTGGTGGTGGTTTAAGTAGAAAGAAAAATGAGTTGGTTGAGGAGAAAGGGAAAATGTAATATTTACCAAACTTGGAAGGTGGACAGGATGGGAGGGTAAGGAAGAAGAAAGTGTCTGAGATGACTTCTAGGTTTCTGACTTGTTTAACTGGATAAATGGTAGTGAATTCACTGAGCTAGGGAGTACCAAAGAAAGATACAGCTTACAGGGAAAGATCACAGATTTGCTTGTGAATGTTAAGTTTTAAGTGTTTGAGATATAAGAAATGTGGAAGGCAGATAGGTGTGTTTGGAGTCGGAAGACTGATCTGATAGGAATTAAATAATTAACTTGTGTGGCTAAGGTTGCCTTTCCTGAAATTAAATGATAAAATGGAATTTACCAGAAAGGCAGGGAAAGAAAGAATGTTCCAGGTAGGGGCAACAGAATTTGCAAATGACGTGAAAGTGGGGCTATTTCAAGGGTTAATTATTACTGAAACTTAAGACTGTACACAGGAGAAAGAAAAACAAGAATTAGTTAATAGTGATTACCTCTGGGGAGGAGCTCAGAAAAGTAGAGAATGAGAGAGATGTACCTTGTTTAAGTTGTGTGAATTTATTTCTTACAATGTAGATTTGAAGTATTTTAAAAAATAAAAATAGAGTTGCCTTATGACCGTGCAATCCCACTCTTGGGCATATATTTAAAGAAAACTCTAATTTGAAAAGATACCCGGTCGTTCGTAGTACTATTTTCAATAGCCAAGACATGGAAGCAACCTAAATGTTCATCAACAGATGAATGGATAAAGAATATGTGTTATTTATACACAGTGGAATATTACTGAGCCACAAAAGGAACAAAATAATGCCATTTGCACCAATGTGGATGTTCCTAGAGATGTGAAGTAAGTCAGAAAAAGACAAATATCTCATGATATAATTTATATGTGGAACCTAAAAATGATATAAATGAACTTATTTACAAACCAAAAATAAACTCACAAATATAGAAAACAAACTTACGGTTATCAAAGGGCATGGCGCCAGTGGGGCAGGGGATAAATTAAGACTTTGAGATGAATATGTACATACTACTATATTTAAGTAGATAACTATTAAGGACCTACCATGAGGCACAGGGAACTCTACTCAATATCTTGTAATAAACAATAATGGAAGATAGTCTGAAAAAGAACATATGTATACATGTATAACTGAATCACTTTGTGGTTCACTTGAAACAAACACAATATTGTAAATTATATTTTGTTAAAATCTCAATAATTACTTTTTTCAAATAGTTTAATAAAATGAGAAACACTCGAAAGAAAAGGAAATTTCTCTGATTTAATTCAGGGACACCTGGTACAGCTGTGTAGGTTGTATGTTTCACACTTTTGGGGGTGATATTCATATAAATTACAATGTGTAGTACAAAATCTAAACAACTGTATGTGGTAGGCTTGATTACGATTATTTCAGAGCAGACATCTTTGAAGACAGCCAAATAGACAATTAAAAGCCCACAAGGACTAGAAGAGGTTACAACTAAATTTAGACATCAGGAATGAGTGGGTGGAGATCAGCTGAAGCACTGGCAGAGCTGGGAAAGGCAGATGGAAAACAACAGTTCACGTAGGAGAGACAGAGTGTCTACATATTTGACCTAATTTTTTTTTTCTTATCAAAGATTCCAGTTCATGGCAATTATCAAATTTCTAATGTTCCATCCATTGTAAACAACTTTTAAAAACAGATTTTGGCTTAAACTTACTGCTATGGATTTAACATACAAGATGCCCTTTCAAACAATTGTTAATTTAGCCTTTTAGAAAGATGTGCCATTTGCTAAGACCCAGGGCCCAACAGAACTCGATGTTCATAAGAAGTTCTCAGAACAGAACCACGGACACAGGTCTCAAAATCACTTTAGTTCTTTTCTCCTTGATCTCTTACCAAATCCTCTGTTACAAGCTTTACTACAAGGTAACATAATTATTTTTCTCTCTTTGTAGCCTTACAACTGTAAGTTGGTTGAGGGTAAGTCTCTTTTACTTATTTAAATGCGCATCGCTAGCAGAGTATTTAGTATAGAGTGGGTGCAAATGAACAACAGGTGAATGAGTGAATGAATGGAAAGTATAACAATAAAACAATGGGTTGAGAACCAGGCAGTGTAGTTTCTAGTCTTGAGTCTCCTCTGTGTGACTACTAGGAATGCACTTGGTTACTTCATAGCTCCGGAGAGGGAAATGGCAACCCACTCCAGTATTCTTGCCTGGAAAATTCCATGGATGGAGGAGCCTGGTGGGCTGCAGTCCATGGGGTCACAAAGAGTCAGACACGACTGAGCGACTTCACTTTCTTTCTTTCTATAGTTCCTGATGGAGAAGAAAATACCAACCCCCTCCAGTGTTCTTGCCTGGAGAATCCCATGGACGGAGAGGCCTGGTGGGCTGCAGTCTGTGGGGTTGCAAAGAGTCGGACATGACTAAGCAACTAACACACACTTCATAGCTCAGTTTTTTCTCTTTGTTTAACTTAATCTGTTTGATACATCATGTCACGCGCTTAGTGAATGAATAAGGCATAGTCTTCCTGACTTCATATGGGACAGGCGTCAAAGAGTTGCTGAATTCCTAAAACGGGCTACCACTTTCATCTTAGCAGATACACACACGTCTCAGTGCTGCTTCTCATAACCATGCTTTGAGATAGATATTGTTGTCACTGTTACAAATGAAGGAATTAAGACAAAACCATTAACTGATGTTTCAGGTTACACAGGGTAAGCAACTGCAAAATAATCAAAGGTTGTCACAGACACAAACCTTCAAACTCCGCATGTTGTCACCTGTTTGAGAAAGTTTAAAACAGTATACACACAGAGGGCACCATCATTGTTTCAGATATCAGCCCAAAGGCACATACTTGTTTGTTTCTGTATAAAATAGCCAAACCAGTTTTCAGACCAAGCCACACAGGATGTGAAGCAACATACTGACTCAAGTATTTATTAAGTAGGGACTAAAAGGTCCAGATTTTGCTGAAGATTGTTTTGTTTTGCTTTTTCCTTGTGACCAGGCAACTAACAGCAAGTGAAGAAAGTGAAATGTTGGCAGACAGCTTGGCTAAAGTACCAGACTTCTTTGTCATCCAGTCAGACATTGGAAAAAAGTCTGCCTGTTATCTTTGTCTGCTCTCTCCTGGTTGAAAAAATACGGGACTCTTTAGTGGTAAAAGGGGTAATCTGTTCCTTATAGTTAAAACGGACCTTGTACACAAAGGTTATGCGGTATTTACAAGAGTTGGGGGGACAAAGAGAGAGATAAAGAATGAATGATTGACTCATACGAAGTTATTTAGATTAAGAATGTATCTTGTTATACATTTTCTAACCATGCAATGTTTGGGAATGCAATGTTTGGTTAGAAAACCCATTTTCCCAGTGCACCAGCCAGGATGGGGAACACGTGTATACCTGTGGCGGATTCATGTTGATATATGGCAAAACCAATACAATATTGTAAAGTTAAAAAAAAATAAAAAATAAAGAAAGGTCAAAAAAAGAAAACCCATTTTCTAACCACACAATGTTTGGAATGCATGCATGTAGAGTAAATGTGTGGGTGAGTTCAATATATGCATACATATTTAGTTTTTATTACAAATTGGTGCTCTTCCTTTCTCAGACATCTTTTGCCCTTTTGCAAAGAAAAATTTTCTTTTTTCCTCTTTCTCTTTTTTTTAAGTTTCTTGCTTCATTTTTATTTTTTTTAATTTTTTAAATTTTATTTTGTTTATTTTATATTCAGAATTCATGCCCATGCCCAATTATAAGTATCGCTTGGCCTGGGATTTCTATTGTAAGGGTTCTCATTTAGACAAGTCTTTTAGTAGCAGACCTCCTCTATGCCTTTTGTTAGAAGCTACAGCAAATCCTTGCTGGAAATATAAAGTATATTCTATTAATAGCCTTCATTCTTCACCCATCCCAGGATGTACATCCTTGCTATTGCCTCATCATGGGTGGAGTGCACTTCTCTCACCATTTGCTTGCCATTTGGCTGTGCAATTTGCTTGGGACAATGACAGAGGTGGAAATACTGCTGTGCTTAGGTTTTAAGAAGCTTCAATGTTTCCAATTGCCCTTTTACACATATGCCATCACCACGAGGATGTGCTCAGGCAGCCCACCGGTCACAGGAGGAGGTTGAGAAGAACATAGAGCAGAGACACCCTACCTGAGCTCAGCCCAGATCAGCTGTCAGTTAACCCCTGGCAGACTCATGAGCAACAATAAATAAGTATTGTTTTAAGCCACTGAGTTTTGAAGTAATTTTTTATGTAGCAAGTTAACCAGCATAAAGAGTTTGGGAAATATTTATATTTTAAATATAAAATAGCATATTAAAAAGCAAAGACATCACTTTGCCCACAAAGGTCCATCTAGTCAAAGCTATGTTTTTTCCAGTAGTCATGTATGGATGTGAGAGCTGGACTGTAAAGAAAGCTGACTGCCGAAGAATTGATGCTTTTGAACAGTGGTGTTAGAGGAGACTCTTGCGAGTCCCTTTGATTGCAAGGAGATCCAACCATTCAATCCTAAAGGAAATCAAACCTGAATATTCATTGGAACGACTGATACTGTAGCTGAAGCTCCAATATTTTGGCCACCTTATGCAAAGAGCCGACTCATCGGAAAAGACATTGATGCTGGGAAAGATTGAGGGCATGAGGAGAAAGGGGTGACAGACGATGAGATGGTCCGATGGCATCATTGACTCAATGGACATGAGTTTTAGCAAACTCCAGGAGAAAGTAAAGGACAGGGAAACCGGGCGTACTACAGTCAATCGGGTTGCAAAGAGTCAGACATGACTGAGCAACTGAACAACAGTAATATGTGTTTATGTATCTGTTAGTCAATCAGTCACATCTGACTCTGTGTTTATAGTCAATAATAAAGTTTTAGTAAATATGTGAAAAGTCTTTTAACTTTGGCAAACATATTATTTCATTTCAATATTTTTTAACATTTTGTATTTTTTTTTTACTTCAGTTCAGTCCAGTTCAGTTGCTCAGTCGTGTCCGACTCTTTGCCACCCCATGAATTGCAGCACGCCAGGCCTCCCTGTCCATCAGCAACTCCCAGAGTTCACCCAAACTCATGTCCATTGAGTCGGTGATACAATTCAGCCATCTCATCCTCTGTCTTCCCCTTCTCCTCCTGCCCCCAGTCCCTCCCAGCATCAGGGTCTTTTCCAATGAGTCAACTCTTCACATAAGGTGGCCAAAGTATTGGAGTTTCAGCCTCAGCATCAGTCCATCCAATGAACACCCAGGACTGGTCTCCTTTAGGATGGACTGGTTGGATCTCCTTGCAGTCCAAGGGACTCACAAGAGTCTTCTCCGGTATCACAGTTCAAAAGCACCAATTCTTCGGCACTCAGCTTTCTTCACAGTCCAACTCTCACATCCATACATGACCACAGGAAAAACCATAGCCTTGACTAGACGAACCTTTGTTGGCAAAGTAATGTCTCTGCTTTTCAATATCCTATCTAGTTTGGTCATAACTTTCCTTCCAAGGAGTAAGCGTCTTTTAATTTCATGGCTGCAGTCACCATCTGCAGTGATTTTGGAGCCCCCCAAAATAAAGTCTGACACTGTTTCCCCATCTATTTTTTTACTTAGTCCCCCTTTAAAACCCTATTATCAGCTGAGATCACAGAGTATATCCAGTTATATATTTTAATGTCTGGTATGTCTATTAAATAGATTAAAAGACAGATAAAACATAGTTTCTGACCTTGTGTGTCACAGAAATCTAAAGAGAAATATAAAAATTAGAAATATGTTTGAAGTACATATTAAGTACAGACAGTGAAGTGAGTTAGTTTTCAAGGGACATCAGGCAAGGGACATTAGTCTTCCCTGATAGCTCAGTTGGTAAAGAATCTGCCTGCAATGCAGGAGACCCCAGTTCGATTCTTGGGTTGAGAAGATCCACTGAAAAAGGGATAGGCTACCCACTCCAGTGTTCTTGGGCTTTCCTTGTGGCTCAGCAGATGAAGAATCCGCCTGCAATGCAGGAGACCTGGGTTCGATCCCTGGGTTGAGAAAATCGCCTGGAGAAAGGAAAAGGCTACCCACTTCAATATTCTGGCCTAGAGAATTCCATGGACTGTATAGTCTATGGGGTTGCAAAGAGTTAGACAGGACTGAGCAACTTTCACTTTATCAGCTAAGAATTCTCAGTGAAGCGCTGCCTGATATCCTTTGAAAACTAACTCACTTTCTTCTCTGTACTTAATGTGTACTTTAAACATATTTCTATTTTTTCTATCTTTCTTTAGGTTTCTGTAACACACAAGGTCAGAGACGATGTTTTATGTGTCTTTTGATCTATTTAAGAGACATATCAGAATTAAAATATATATATAACTGGATATACTCTGTGATCAATTTCTGATCAACACTTGTTGAGAATGTACTATACAAAAAGATGGCCCTCCAAGGAATATTGAATGTGTTGCTTTTGAAACATAAATTATTGATGTTGCTAAGGAAACAAAACACAGTATAGTACACACACTATAGTGCAGTGAAATATAAGTCAACACAAATAATGATCTCAAACCCACTCTTGCTCTCAGGCTTCAAGATGATAGTTAATGGATATATCACAATAATCCTGACTTTCAGTGAGTAAGGAAGTGTCAAATTAATTTATTTCCATTGATTGTCAGAGGGTGTTAGCTACTTCATGATTCCTAATGATGCCTTGTGAAATAATGTGATAAATGGGATATGCGAATTATTTCCAAAAGTATCCAATAAGCCAGGAGCAGAAGGAAATACACGTAGCTCAGTAAAATGACAAACGTACGTAGGACATTTTATTTTTTGCTCTAAACATCATCTATGGATGAAAAACAATTATTTATAGTTTCTTATGGATATGTGACTTGGAGCACAGAACTAGGAAAGAAACTTATTGATCATAATAGGCACAATAGACCTGTCATAAAATTTGTTACTTTGTCTAGATAAATTACTGTAAAGTGATCCCAGCTTCCTGTCTTGAAATACATAAAGCTAGTGATAGGGGAGGATATGGGTGACACTGAAATTTGCATCTTATTCTAAATCATTTGTGAAATGCCTGTGGTCTGTAAGATCCAACCAGGATTTTTCTGCACTAACAATAAAATAGTCTGAGTGTGGTATGATAATTCTAATAGGAAACATTTATTGAGGTAGGACTACTCTTAGCATTTAGCATGCATTAATTCAAAATTTAAAATCATGTTTATGATTCCACTGGGGTATAAATATAGCTGTCCTCATAGTCTTCAGCTTTAAAACTGTATTATTTGTCCTACTATAGAGTAGGTTTATTTTGTTTGTTTTTTGATACTTGTTTTTCTCTGATAAGACTCAGGAATTCTGAAATGTGAAAATAACTACCTCAATTCTTTATCTTGTAGAATGAATTGAGTGTATTTATTAATAGCACTTATGTGCATAGAATATAATAATTTGGCATATAATTTATATAACATATTATTCATTTATTACCTTATATGTTTTAAGTAGTTTAATTTTGAACTTAATGATTAGTTTTTTGTTTTTTGTTTTTACAATGGAGATTTTAGATATGAATGCAAATTTTATGGTTGGTATCTCTCCTGATGGGTCATTGGTAAAGAACCCTTCTGCCAATGCAGAAGACACAAGGTTGATCCTTGGGTCAGGAAGATCTCCTGGAGTAGGAAATGGCAACCCACTCTGTTATACTTGCCTGGGAAATCCCATGGACAGAAGAACGTGGCAGGCTTCAGTCCATGGGGTTGCAAGAGTCGGACATGACTCAGTGACTAAACCACCACCACCAACTCATTTAAATCTCACAGCACTCATTGAAGTAGTAATGCTGTTATCTTCATATTCACAGTTAATTCCTTTCTCCCCCATTTCTGGTTTACCGATCAATTGAGAGAGAAAACAAAGAATGAGAGAAACAAACATCAACGTGTGATACTATGGCTAAATATTGATAAGAAATGATAACTTTGATCTAACTTTGAAGGTTCAGACTTCATATTTTGTTCCTCCAAGTTCAAATATACACAAACAATATATATGCAAATATATATGCAAAGAATGGCATAGCAAATGTAGCATACTATATACTATAAATATAAATATTTGTATTACTAACATTCTTCCTCTACTGACATGAGACACCATCTATGTTACATATGTTGTTGCGTTGCTAAGTTGTGTCTGACTCTTTGCAACCCTATGGACTGCAGCATGCTAGGCTTTCCTGTCCTTTGCTGTATCCTGGAGTTTGCTCAAACTCATATCCAGTGAGTTGGCGATTCCGTCCAAGCGTCTCATCCTCTGTCACCCATATGTAATTCTCATCAACTAAAAATCTGCTTCTGATCTTTTAATTAGTTCCATTACCATACTTGTCTATTTCTGGGCACATTCCACACTGTTTTAGTGACTGTGCCTCTGTGTGTGCTCAGTCACTCAGTCATGTCTGACTCTTTGCGATCCCATCACCAGGCTCCTCTCCTACTCCTCTGTCCATGGAATTTTCCAGGCAAGAATACTGGAGTGGGTTGCCATCTCCTATTCCAGGTGAACTTCCTGACCCAGTGATCAAACCCACATCTCTTGCGTCTCCTTCATTGGCAGGCAGATTCTTGTTTTCATGGCTACAACTTTAAAATATATCTTTTCAAAATCAAAATACTGTATAGTTGATTTACAATATTGGGTTAGTTGTAGGTATACAGCAAAGTGATTCAATTAAATAGTAGATTTATTATATTATGATATATATATGATAATATATAATATGTATATATTATAACTATAAATTATAATCATATTATTTTTATTATTGATTATCACAAAGTATCAAATATAATTTCCTGTTCTATACAGTAAATCCTTGTTGCTTATCTAGAGGAGAGTGAAAATGTGAAAATGTTGGCTTAAAGCTCAACATTCAGAAAACGAAGATCATGGCATCTGGTCCCATCACTTCATGGGAAATAGATGGGCAAACAGTGGAAACAGTGTCAGACATTATATTTTTTGACTCCAAAATCACTGCAGATGGTGACTGCAGCCATGAAATTAAAAGATGCTTACTCCTTGGAAGGAAAGTTATGACCAACCTAGATAGCATATTCAAAAGCAGAGATACTACTTTGCCAACAAAGGTCCATCTAGTCAAGGCTATGGTTTTTCCAGTGGTCATGTATGGATGTGAGAGTTGGACTGTGAAGAAACCTGAGAGCCAAAGAATTGGTGCTTTTGAACTGTGGTGCTGGAGAAGACGCTTGAGAGTCCCTTGGACTGCAAGGAGATCCAACCAGTCCATCCTAAAGGAGATCAGTCCTGGATGTTCATTGGAAGGACTGATGCTGAAGCTGAAGCTCAAATATTTTGGCCACCTGATGTGAGCTGTTGACTCATTAGAAATGACCCAGATGCTGTGAAAGACTGAAGATAGGAGGAGAAGAAGAGGACAGAGGACGAGACAGTTGGACAGTATCACCAACTCAATGGGCATGAGTTTGAGCAGGCTCCAGAGGGTAGTGGACAGGGAAGCCTGGAGTGCTGTAGTCTATGTGGTTGCAAACAGTTGGATATGACTGAGCGACTGAGCAACAATATACCAGGTGTTAAGAACTATTTTATCTCTTTCCTCCCCAGTTGGAACTTCCCTTCCAACATTTTATTTCTTTTTCTTGTCTGATTCTATTACTAGGACTTCCGACACTGTGTTGAACAGAAGTGTTGAGAATGGGCATCCTTGTCTTTTCCTGAATTTAGAAGGAAGGCTTTCACCATGGCACATTATGTTGGCTGTGGGTTTGCTGTAAATGGCTTTTATAATGTTAAGATATGCTCCCTCTACACCCACTTTGGTGTTAGGTTTTTCTTTTTTTATCATGAATGGATATTCAGTTCGGTTCAGTTCAGTCGCTCAGTCATGTCTGACTCTTTGCGACCCCCGGCATCACAGCACGCCAGGCCTCCCTGTCCATCACCAGCTCCCGGAGTTCACCCAGACTCACGTCCATCGAGTCGGTGATACCGTCCAGCCATCTCATCCTCTGTCGTCCCCTTCTCCTCCTGCCCCCAATCCCTCCCAGCATCAGAGTCTTTTCCAATGAGTCAACTCTTCGCATGAGGTGGCCAAAGTACTGGAGTTTCAGCTTTAGCATCATTCCTTCCAAAGAACACTCAGGGCTGATCTCCTTCAGAATGGACTGGTTGGATCTCCTTGCAGTCCAAGGGACTCTCACAAGTCTTCTCCAACACCACAGTTCAAAAACATCAATTCTTCGGTGCTCAGCCTTCTTCACAGTCCAACTCTCACATCCATACATGACCACTGGAAAAACCATAGCCTTGACTAGACGGACCTTTGTTGGCAAAGGAATGTCTCTGCTTTTGAATATGCAATCTAGGTTGGTCATAACTTTCCTTCCAAGGAGTAAGTGTCTTTTAATTTCATGGCTGCAGTCACCATCTGCAGTGATTTTGGAGCCCCCAAAAATAAAGTCTAACACTGTTTCCACTGTTTTCCCATATATTTTCCATGAAGTGATGGGACTGGGTGCCATTGAATTTTATCAAATGCTATTTCTTCATCTATGAGATGATCATGTGGTTTTTGTATGGCTTCCCAAATGGTGCTAGTGGTAAAGGGAGCCCACCTGACAATGCGGAGACCTAAGAGACGTGTGTTCGATCCTTGGCTTAGGAAGATCCCCTGAGGAGGAAATGGCAACCCACCGTAGTGTTCTTGTCTGGGAAATCCCATGGAAATCCCCCGGAAATCCCCCCTCTGAGCCTGAAGGGTATAATCCATAAGGTTGCAAAGAGCTGGACACTACTGAAGCGAATTAACATGTACAAGCAACATGTGTGTTTGTGTGTGTGTGTGTGTGTATAACTATATTCTTAGTTATATCATTATTTCTGTATTCAATGTTGTCTAAAGTAGAGTTTTACCTTTTTAGTGAGGATTTTAAAATAAATTTCAATAGCTATATTTATACACAACACCAAAGGCATGATACATGAAAGAATTGTTAAAAGCAAGAGAGCAGGCTCAAATTGGTATAGCATATGTGAAACGACACATCACTAAAGCAAGACTTAAAATTTCAGCTCTCCCAGAAATGAAATCTTAAACCAGTGAATTGCCTGATCAGTAACAGGTAATTCATTTGATAGACCTCTGCCATTCCCTAAAGAAAAGGAATCTTGAAATAAATAATCTACTGTTTGGCTTAGTATAACTTCCTTGTTCCTACTCCTTTTTGCCTATGAAAGTCTTTCATTTTGTACAACTACTTGAGAGCTCCCTTCTATCTGCTAGATTGGATGCTGCCTGATTCATGAATTATTGAATAGAGCCAATAAGGCCTTTAAAATTTACTCAGTAAAATTTTTTAAAGTAGACTTTATTAAAATTCAAACTTCTGCTGTACAAAAGACCAGGTAGTCCACGGGTTCACAAAGAGTTGGAGATGACTTAGCGGCTGAACAACAACATAGTCGTGACCATTAATTGTGTCACTGTGCTCAATAAATGTTTCTTGTTAGTACTAATAATGGTTACATAACTCTATATGCAGTGAGAGTCACTGAGGTTTTAGGCAGAGAAGTAACATGGCATATTCAAATCCAGCAAGTATTTGAGTACCACCTGATGCCATTTATACATGCTGAGAATAGAGTAGTAAACAAAAGACATGCAATCCCTACTCTGCTAGAACACATATTCTAGTGGGAGAGACACAGGAAACAGATAAGAAGACATATCTTTTAGAAACATCACTGTGTTGGCAGTGTGGTGAACAAATTAGGGTGGCAGGTTGCTTGTGCACTAAACCAGGTAAAAGATGCAAAGGCTTGTACCAGGGGCAGTGATGGTAGGGATGTAGAGGATAATATGGATTTGTGAATATTTTAGGGGTAAAATAGCAGTTTTTGGTGCATAACCAAGCGTGGAAGAGCAAGAACATAAAAGAGAGGAAGAGTATGGAATGAATCCCAAGTTTCCAATGTTTCTAATTTGGGTGACAGCAGATGGTGGCACCAAGATTGATAACGGCAGAAGAATAACTTTTGGACAATAAAAGAGTTCAATTTTCTACCTGTTGACTTTGTGGTACCTACAGGATATCTAACTATATTTGCTTGGTAACCAGTTCAATGTTTACTGATTGTCACAAAGCAGGAGAGCTGGGCATCCTTTGTTTGCCTTTCCATATCCACTGTCTATGAAACTGTGTCCCTGGGAAGGTTGAACCTGTATGATTGCATTAATAGGCATCCCTTTGTCCCATTTCTGCATGAATTTTGTCAAGGATGAGCATGGTAAGAGATTACGAGGAGAGACAGTAAGGTCAGAGTACTTATTCCCTCGGCTTCTTCCCATCCCGAGGTAGACTGCATCCTTTGGCACAGGCCAAGGTTTGTTTTGTTAGTCTCTCCTTTGCCCTGTCTCAGGTTCTTGTAACACTCTCCCTTTGCTCCTTCAGGGGTAGTAATGAACCTTGCAGTCATTGTATTCAGGGTTACACTCGTTCCTCCTGGGCTCCCTACACTCACTGTGCTTCTGTAGATCCTCTCTATATTCATTTATTTTTCAAATCACCCAATTTGAATGTTCCAAGTATTTTCTGCTGGGACTCTGATTGATGTAGCAGATATTTAGTAAGTAATTATTGGACAAAAAATTAAAAATGAATATATAGATAGAATATAAATCTGTACTTCAAGAAATGAATCCTTATTTGACTATTTGGCTAATAATAACCATCATGAGACTTTTGAGGAGTCAGTGCAGAGAAAGAGGAGAAGGATGCATTATCTGACTGGGGTGAGAAAGGACTTGGAAAGCAGTGCATTGGGTGGAAGGAAATTCCAAGGTGCAGTGGATAATGTTGGCAAGGTACATTATTAAGTTATTCAGGAATTTCCTCTCACCTAGTAAGAAAATATATTGCTCTTAGGGGATGAGGGGTGAGGTGGGAGAAGAATCAAAGGTAGAATTAAGGAAGTTAAAAACAACACACCCATATTTCTTAATTAGCTTCAGGGGGGAATTATTGCCAAGTGCAGTGATGCAGAAGTTGGAATATCTTTATTCCTCAGCGGGGGAAATAGTTTCTCCTTCTACCACATCTTTTCATCCATTTTAATTGGCTTATATTTGTCCAGAAACCTAGGCAATTCCAAACCAAATAGCTTGCTTTCCCTATAACATGACCAAAATAACTGCAAAAGACTGGATGTGCTTCCATTAAACAAACTTGGCAAGAAATATTTGCCACATAAAATATGGGTCACTCTCTCTTTCTGCTCAGAACTGTAGGCCACACCTTTCAAAATGCAGTGAAAATTTTAGAATAGTTGAAACTGGCCCTATATATATCCTTCTAGGTATTCCTAAAGTAAGCAAAGAAGGAAGGAGACCCATATAACAGTTGTATAAGATGGTGTCCAGATTCTTGCTAAGAATACAGAACAAATAGCCATCACCTTTACTCCCACACCACTCACCCCACCCCCTTTAAAAACACCAATGGGGTGATGCAATTAGCTGAATAAAAACACACCATATGAAAAACTATTAGGGTAATGGATCTCTCACTATCTCAAATATAGTCATGGTTTCACAAGTATATATACATGTCAAAATGTGTTAATTTGTACACTTTAAATACATGCAATTTACTTCCTGACAATTATATCTACTTGGAAGGAAAGTTATGACCAACCTAGATTGCATATTCAAAAGCAGAGACATTCCTTTGCCAACAAAGGTCCATCTAGTCAAGGCTATGGTTTTTCCAGTGGTCATGTATGGATGTGAGAGTTGGACTGTGAAGAAAGCTGAGCACCGAAGAATTGATGCTTTTGAACTATGGTGTTGGAGAGGACTCTTGAGAGTCCCATGGACTGCAAGGAGATCCAACTAGTCCATTCTAAAGGAGATCAGTCCTGGGTGTTCTTTGGAAGGAATGATACTAAAGCTGAAACTCCAGTACTTTGGCCACCTCATGCGAAGAGTTGACTCATTGGAAAAGACTCTGCTGCTGGGAGGGATTGGGGGCAGCAGGAGAAGGGGATGACAGAGGATGAGATGGCTGGATGGCATCACTGACTCGATGGACGTGAGTCTCAGTGAACTCTGGGAGTTGGTGATGGACAGGGAGGCCTGGCGTGCTGCGATTCATGGGGTCCAGAGTCAGAGTCGGACACGACTGAGCGACTGAACTGAACTGAAACTTATTTAAAACAAACAAAATGTACACCTTATAAAATGGGAGGGTGATCATGCTAGCAAACTAAGGGCTGGAAACTTATATAATCATTTCTTGGATAGACCTAGAATACACACACACACACACACACACACACACACTGCCAGAGTGGTCCTTGAAGAATGTAAATCAAATCATGTCCATTTCTGCTCAAGATCCTCCAGTGGTTCCCATTTCTCCTTGCATCAGATTCAAAACCCTCGTAGTCCCCCAGTAATGCCATAAGGCCCTATAGTCTCTAGCCCATGTGACTTTTCCAGCTTTGTCATCCATTCCTTTACCCTCTTCAGGCATATTGGTCTCCTTGTCTTTTGATGTAGCATGGCAAGATTATCTCCAAGCCTTTGTACTTGCTGTTTCCTCTGCCTGAAATGTTTCTTCTGGTCCGCAGTGTGCACTTGGTTTACTCGGGCTCCTATTCCTCTAGGTTGTTATTCAAATTTTACCTCCTATAGAGGCCTCCCCTGACTTCCCTATTGGCAGTGACACTCTCCTGCTCTCACCTGGGTCCCAGAGCTTCCTATTTTCTTTCTTGCTTTACTTTTCTCTATCATCTGACATTCTCTATAGTTTACTTATTTTTAATTGTTTTTCTTCTCATACTCCCACTACAATATAAACTCTCCAAAGATATGGATTATTGTTTGTTTTGTTTACAATAGCACCTGTATATAGGTAGTTACTCAATAAAATGTTGCTTAGAGAATAATTCATTCATTCAAAGAAAAAAAATCTAGATTAATATGGATTTTATGTGTAAAAATAAATATACTGTGTAAAAGTTAGGGGGATAGCTTGGCATCCATTGGAATCATGCTAAAATTACTTTATCCCCTTCTAAAATTTCTCTAGTGAGTCATTCTTCAACTCATGAAATAAAGAAAATATGGAAATCTTAAAATTAATCTAATTCAGTCATATATTTGAAGGGTCTTTACATCTGCTTCCATCTTAACATGAATATATCCAGTATTGAGTAACTTACTATTCATTTATTTAAAATTAATAGACTTTGGGTAAAGCAGATTGCCTTCCATAATATGAGCAGGCCTTATCCAATCTGTTGAAGGCCTTAAAAGAGGTCCCCTAATAAAGAAGGGCCATTCCCTGCAGACTGTCTTCAAAATCTAGACTACAAGATCAACTCTTCATTGGGTTTTTAACCTGCCCATCTGCCCTACAAATTTTAAACTTACCAGCCCCTACAATTGTGTGAGCCAATTCTATAAAAAAACAAACAAACAACAAAAAAAAACCTTTCTCTCTTCCCCCCTCTGAAGCTAATTAATAAATGTGTGTTGCTATTAACTTTGAGAAAAAGAGAAGTATAGAGATAGGTAGGTAGGTAGGTAGACAGATAGATACATATTCTGTTAGTTCTGTTTCTGTGTAGAACTCTAACACAGTTTCTAAATCTATGTTCTGAGCCAGGCACTAGTCTAGGCTCTAGGATATGATGGTGAACAAGACGGCTTAGAGTCCAGTGAAAAGGAGCTAACAACTTATACAAAGTTTGGTTAGTGTTATAAAGTGAAATGAACACTGTACCATAAGGAACTCTAATAGGAACAACAGAGACAAGGAAAGCTTCATTGTAGTCCCCAAATAACGTACTGGGGACTTCCCTGGCTGAGACTCCCAATGCAGGGGGCCCAGATTCAATCCCTGGTCGGGGAACTAAGATTTCATGTGCCACAGCAAAGATCCCGTGTGCCACAACTAAGGTCTGCAGCAGCCAGATAAATAAATAAAGATTTTTTTAAAGAAATGATGCTATCAGTGATGGCAGAAGAGAAGGCAGAAGGAGGTGTGGTGTCTGCCAAGTTATCTTACTCCACCCTTGTATGACTTGTACAGAGGCAGTGTTCCATGTTTCCTAAAAGTGAAGTTCCAATCTCTGTCATTTATTTCCCATGTGACATTAAGTAAGTTATGTAATAATGTTCTCTGCTTCCCCAGATCTGTAAAATGTGGATAATAACAGCACATAACTCATGGGGTTGTTATGATATTAATTGAGATAATTTAGAGAGAGCATGAGGTCAGTTTCTGCAACATTAACAGTGATCAATAAAAGCTGACCGAATTGCTATCTTTTAAAAACTGGGTGGAAATCTATATCTCTATAATTTTCATCTGTTGGTTTACTTCCTATCCCCTAAAGCCAAACAGAGAAGGCAATGGCACCCCATTCCAGTACTCTTGCCTGGAAAATCCCATGGACAGAGAAGCCTGGTAGGCTACAGTCCATGGGGTCGCTAACAGTTGGATACGACTGAACGACTTCACTTTCACTTTTCACTTTCATGCATTGGAGAAGAAAATGGCAACCCACTCCAGTGTTCTTGCCTGGAGAATCCCAGGAACAGGGGAGCCTGGTGGGCTGCCGTCTATGGGGTCGCGCAGAGTCGGACACGACTGAAGCGACTTAGCAGCAGCAGCAGCAGCAAAGCCAAACAGAACTGGTCTACTGTCTCTTTTGCATGACATCCCTTCCTATATTTAGAGTGACCATCATATTCCAGCACCAGGCTTGCCTCCCAATCTCCCCTCTCAGTTAAACATCCTTGTTCCCTCACTGTTCCTCCCTGTCTGGGTTGCTCACCACCGAGTGCAGTTGGGGAGCCTCTGCTTTTCTTTGAATGCTTTCCACAACTGCCCCTCATGCTAAGTCGCTGGAGCCAATGGAGAGGAATGTACCGTCACCTTCCTTGTTCTGGGTCTGGCAGTGCTGTCTGTGCAGCCTCAATGGACTTCATTGTAGACCCCAAATCCTAGGCTGGGTGATCTGGGGAGTACACATTCCGTCTTGACCCCTACAAGGATCCAGTCTTAAAGATTTATTTTCTCTTCCACTTAAGGAAAATAACCATTTTATTTATTTATTGTCTTTATTTATGTATTTATTATGGTTCCATTAATTTGGGGGCATAACAATTCTGATCACATTATCACCTATTTAAATATGGCTGTAGATTTCTTTTTTGTGCCTATAAGAGCCAAACTCTTAACAATTATGACTAACATATAAACCCAGTCTATAATATGTGAGGCAGAGAGTTCTCTGCACTTTACAGATATTAATGCCCTTAACTCCTCACCAACTAATGTGGGAGATGCTCTAAGAATATCTTCATTTTACAGATGAGGGAAGTGAGGTTCAGAGAGTAACTGGCTGAGCCCACTTATCTAGTGAGTGGGAGAGCTGGGATTCACACCAGGTCATCTGGTTCCAGACTTGAGGCTGTGCATCCACTGTGAGATACAGCCTCTCCAGATGTCACGCATGGCCCTTGCTCATCAGGTCCCAATCCTGTTTCCCAACATAATGGTCCAATGGGTACAAGTTCCTGCCCCTTACCACCACACCGCACTCAACTCCCATGCATGCAACCATGCACACATGACACTCATGCACACCCAATGCAGACTTGAAGCTTACACACAGAACATCTTGTCACTGCTTGGATATCACTGTCCTTCACATGCCTCTGGGCTGTTGATCATATGATTCTTTGGCTAAGGAATATAATAAGTCTTTCTTGAACCCTTTTGCAATAACAGTAATAGTAGTTACTAACATTTGGTCTGGCATGCTGCGATTCATGGGGTCGCAAAGAGTCAGGCATGACTGAGCGA
This sequence comes from Bubalus kerabau, assembly GCF_029407905.1. Lineage (NCBI taxonomy): Eukaryota > Metazoa > Chordata > Mammalia > Artiodactyla > Bovidae > Bubalus > Bubalus kerabau. The sequence continues at coordinate 90,901,987 of NC_073629.1, forward strand.
CTGAACTGAACTGAACATTTATATACAATTACATACTTAGAACTATTCTAAGCACAACATATATCAGCTCATTTAATTTCATGACAAACAATCCTATGAGGTTAACACTTATTTCTTCCATTGTGCAGATGAAGTAACTGAGGAACAAAGAGATTAAGGGCATATGGGAAGTAAGTAGTAGAGACAAAATTCTTAAACAGGCAGTCTAGTACTCTAAATCCTTTACCTTTATTCCTCTCTCCAGACCTTTTTAAAATGTCAGTTCTGTGATGTATGTCGGAGAGTGTTTTGCCTATGTTCTCCTCTAGGAGTTTTATAGTTTCTGGTCTTACGTTTAGATCTTTAATCCATTTTGAGTTTATTTTTGTGTATGGTGTTAGAAAGTGCTCAAGTGGTTGACCACTTTTCCCAGCACCACTTGTTAAAGAGATTGTTTTTAATCCATTGTATATTCTTGCCTCATTTGTCAAAGATAAGGTGTCCATATGTGCGTGGATTTATCTCTGGGGCATCACAGCAGGATCCTCTATGACCCAACTCCCAGAATATTGGAAATAAAAGCAAAAATAAACAAATGGGACCTAATTAAACTTAAAAGCTTCTGCACAACAAAGGAAACTATTAGCAAGGTGAAAAGACAGCCTTCAGAATGGGAGAAAATAATAGCAAATGAAGCAACTGACAAACAACTAATCTCAAAAATATACAAGCAACTTCTACAGCTCAATTCCAGAAAAATAAATGACCCAATCAAAAAATGGGCCAAAGAACTAAATAGACATTTCTCCAAAGAAGACATACAGATGGCTAACAAACACATGAAAAGATGCTCAACATCACTCATTATCAGAGAAATGCAAATCAAAACCACTATGAGGTACCATTTCACACCAGTCAGAATGGCTGTGATCCAAAAGTCTACAAGCAATAAAGGCTGGAGAGGGTGTGGAGAAAAGGGAACCCTCTTACACTGTTGGTGGGAATGCAAACTAGTACAGCCACTATGGAGAACAGTGAGGAGATTCCTTAAAAAACTGGAAATAGACCTGCCTTATGATCCAGCAATCCCACTGCTGGGCATACACACTGAGGAAACCAGAAGGGAAAGAGACACGTATACCCCAATGTTCATCACAGCACTGTTTATAATAGCCAGGACATGGAAGCAACCTAGATGTCCATCAGCAGATGACTGGATAAGAAAGCTGTGGTACATATACACAATGGAGTATTACTCAGCCATTAAAAAGAATACATTTGAATCAGTTCTAATGAGGTGGATGAAACGGGAGCCTATTATACAGAGTGAAGTAAGCCAGAAAGAAAAACACCAATACAGTGTACTAACGCATATATATGGAATTTAGAAAGATGGTAACAATAACCCTGTATACGAGACAGCAAAAGAGACACTGATGTATAGAACAGTCTTTTGGACTCTGGGAGAGGGAGAGGGTGGGAGGATTTGGGAGAATGGCATTGAAACATGTAAAATATCATGTATGAAACGAGTTGCCAGTCCAGGTTCGATGCACAATACTGGATGCTTGGGGCTGGTGCACTGGGACGACCCAGAGGGATGGTATGGGGAGGGAGGAGGGAGGAGGGTTCAGGATGGGGAACACGTGTATACCTGTGGTGGATTCATTTTGATATTTGGCAAAACCAATACAATATTGTAAAGTTTAAAAATAAAATTTAAAAAAAAATAAAATAAAATGTCAGTTCTGAAAGGCAGAGAGACACTTTTTTGTTCAGCATTTTCAATTTTTGATTTTAATTATTTATGATTTTCCCTCAGCACCCTATGGCATCTCTAAGGGCAAGAATGTAGCATTGAGCAGTGTCTGATGCTTAAAATCAACTGCTGAATAAATGTATGAATAAGATGTTGAATAAGTACTAAATTGAGGAGCTCAGAGGATGGCAATTGCCAATACAAGTAAAGAATGAAGAAGAGATTGTTTTTCTTTCATTCATTTCCAGAAAATCAATATACAGGTACTTCCAAGAATCAAGGGTAAAAACAAATGCAAGAGATAGACCTAAACCAAACCACAGTAAAAGAGAAAAACTTCTTAGCTGATTATTAGCCTAGAAATACTTTTTAAAGACTTCTTCATTGGAACCTTGATATAATATTTCTTATTGTAATACAGATCTCTGCTACAGTCTCATTCTTACATCCGTTTTCTTACTTCATTTCCTTTGTTAATAGTTCCATGATCCTAAGTTTGTGCAACTTCTTTGTTGGTGCCATGTGTGTATTTGGGGCTCTTAGCCAATTGCAAAAGTGTCCAGTTTTGAATATTTACACTGAAGTCAGCAGGACCATTTTTTTTAATGGAGTAAGTATATGAAAATTTTGGTTATAATTTCCTGAACCAGGAAAGCCAGCCACCAGGGATGGCAATTCAGTAGTAAAGGACTTGTTTACTATTTTGTTGACTGACTGACTTAATAAGAAAGCCACTATAGGTGCAGAACTCTTCAAAATTTAGTGGGTAAAAATCATCTATGGAATTTGCTTACAGTGCAGATTCCCAGGCCCTAAGCTCCCAGAGATTCTGACTCACTATATCTGGGATGGGGCTCAGGAATGACAATTTTTAATCAAATGCCCTAGGTGATTCTGCTGCAAGTGGCTGTCAGACTACACACTGAGAAAAGCCACCAGGATGCGAAGGGCTTGAACTGCAATTTTTTTTTTAATCTAACTCTACACTAAGTAGGCTTTAAACTTGGGCAACTTTCTTAAATTCCTTGAGCCTCAAATTCTTTCCTGTTAAAAGAAGACAATAATACATACCTCCACATTACTAGATCAGGCCATGTTTCCATGGGGATAGAGGCTTCAGTCATAGTCTGTGTATGTCACTGAATTTGGCAACCATGTTGTGGAAGAAGAGTGGTAGAGAATTCACTTATACCACTTTCATAAAAAAAAAAAGAAAGAAAGAAAGAAAGAAATTTATAGAACCCAAAACCACACTAAAAAACCCCAAATATCTCTGACAAGCTTAATTACCATAAAGAACTACCACAAATAATTAAATGTGGATTTATTTGCAAATTTAGTTGAAATGGTTACATTTTGGGAAGAAATTAACTTACCAAAGTAGATGCAAGGAACAATAGAAATCTAAAATAAACATCAGTGGGCATTAAAGAAAGTTGGAGTGCAATCTAAATGATTCCTATGTAAAGGAAGAACATGTCCAGACCCAGAAATACTAAATAAAATATGAACATGTAGATTTGAGGGCTTTTTTCTTTTTTTTTTTTTAATTTTATTTTATTTTTAAACTTTACATAACTGTATTAGTTTTGCCAAATATCAAAATGAATCTGCCACAGGTATACATGTGTTCCCCATCCTGAACCCTCCTCCCTCCTCCCTCCCCATTCCATCCCTCTGGGTCGTCCCAGTGCACCAGCCCCAAGCATCCAGTATCGTGCATCGAACCTGGACTGGCAACTCGTTTCATACATGATATTTTACATGTTTCAATGCCATTCTCCCAAATCTTCCCACCCTCTCCCTCTCTCACAGAGTCCATAAGACTGTTCTATACATCAGTGTCTCTTTTGCTGTCTCTTACACAGGGTTATTGTTACGGCTTTTTTCTTTTTATAAAGACATCATGAGCAAGTAATATTTATTCAGGAAGCAGGAACAGTTCACCACCAGAAAAATCTATTATACAGCATACTACACTGATATAAGAGAAAAATAAACAACCATATCAGTAGATGTAGAATAGAAATTAATGTTCCCTCAAAATGAAAAAAGGAATCCTAATCAACTCTGATTACAAAGTAACTTCTTCAATCTGATGAAAGTATCTACCAAAGGTACCAAATATTGTGCCAGATGATGAAACAATAGAACTATTTCTGCCTCTAATTAATGTTGTAGTAAAGAGTCCTACACAATTAGATTAAAAGAGAAGATGAAAAAATAGGAATACAAATTATAAAGGAAGAGAGAGAATTGTCTCTTTTGGAGACAATATCATTGTCTTACAAAAACTCTCAAGAGATCCATAGACACAATATTAGTCTCCACTCCTTTCCCAACCACAAATGCAAAGGTGAACAGACTGACTAATTAACTCTTCATGGATCAATAAGATGGGAGGACATAGGGTAAACCACTTCTACGAAGACTGTTACAGCTTACTGGAGCAGACTCACAAGTGGACACTACCTAGGAACGAGTGCCAGCATAGGAAAACTGGAACTTTTATTGATGAATTGGTAGAGGGCTTAGTGTGGACAAGTCTGAAAGTTAAAAACTCCAAGGAAGTGTTATGGTGCACTCCCAAAACATTGTTAGATTGACTGTAGGAACTTGACCAGATTCCCACAATAAATATTGGAGAAAAACCCCCTTCAGGCTTCCACCAGGGAGAGGAGAAAAACAAATCATTTTGAAATACACCAGAGCACTATGCTCTTCTTAACAAGAACTGCCCTCAGGGGAAACTAGTTAACGAGTCTAACTGATCTAGGGGAAGGAAAATAGCCAACTCCAGCTTTTGTTAGCCATCTTGCTCCATCTAAGGGGTGGAAAAACAACTGAGAAATATGTGTAAAGTTTATAGTATGCAGGAATGGGCTCATCAAAACACTGAGACCTAATCACAGAACTACAGAATGTTTCCCCTCCCACCAGATTTCACCACTGCATTGCTATTGTTGTTCAGTCACTAAGTCGTGTCCAACTCTGCAACCCCAAGGACTGCAGCATGCCAGGCTTCTCTATCCTCCACTATTTCCTCAAGTTGGTCAGATTCATGCCCATTGAGTCGGTGATGCTGTCTAACCATCTCATCCTCAGTTTCCCCTTCTCCTTTTACCTTTAATCTTTCCCAGTATCAGGGTCTTTCCAATGTGTTAGCTCTCTGCATTAGGTGACTAAAGTATTGGAGCTTCAACTTTAGTCCTTCCAATGAATATCCAGGACTAATTTCTTTTAGGATTGACTAGTTTGATCAGTGATTTTGGAGCCCAGGAAAATAAAATCTGTCACTTCTTCCACTTTTTCCCCGTCTATTTGCCATGAAGTGATGGGACCAGATATTTCTCCACTGATCTCCAGTAGCATATTGGACACCTACTGACCTGGGGAGTTCATCTTTCAGTGTTCTATCTTTTTGCCTTTTCATACTGTTCATGGGGTTCTCAAGGCAAGAATACTGAAGTGGTTTGCCATTCCCTTCTTCAGTGGACCACATTTTGTCAGAATTCTCCACTGTGACCCGTCCATCTTGTGTGGCCCTACATGGCATGGCTTACTTTTATTGAGTTAGATAAAGCTGTGGTCCATGTGATTAGATTGGTTAGTTTTCTAGGATTGTGGTTTCAGTCTTTCTGCCCTCTGATGCCCTCTCTCAGCACCTACCATCTTACTGGGGTTTCTCTTACCTTGGACATGGAGTATCTCTTCATGGCTGCTCCAGCAAAGCACAGCCCCTGCTCCTTACCTGGGACATAGGGAATCTTCTCACGGCCACCACTACTGACCTTGGACATGGGGTGTCTCCTCTCAGCTGCTATTTGACCCTGATGCTAGGAAAGAATGAAGGCAGGCGGAGAAGGGGACGACAGAGGATGAGATGGTTAAATGGCATCACCAACTCAATGCGCATGAGTTTGGGTAAACTTCGGGAGTTGGTGATGGACAGGGAGGCCTGGCATGCTGCAGTCCATGGGGTCTCAAAGAGTCAGACGCGACTGAGTGACTGAACTGAACTGAACTGATGGGACCAGATGCCATGATATTAGATTTTTTCATGTAGAGTTTCAAGCCAGCTTTTTCACTCTCCTCTTTCATTCTCATCAAGAGGCTCTTTAGTTCCTCTTTGCTTTCTACCATTTGAATGATATCGTCTGTATATCTGAGGTTGTTAATATTTCTCCTGGCAATCTTGATTCCAGCTTTTGGTTCATCCAGCTCAGCATTTCACATGATGTACTCTTCATGTAAGTTAAATAAGAAATGTGATAATATACAGCCTTGTCAAATTCCTATACTAATTGCTTGTTTACAGCATCTCCTCTTTTGTTGTATGTCATGTTTAGCTGTCATGAAAAAAATTGCAAGATATACTAAAAGACAAAAAACAATTTGGAGAGACAAGACAAGCATCAGAACTGGACACCACAGAGATGCTGGAATGATCTCACCAAGAATTTAAAACAATCATGATTAATATGCATATAAGTCAGCATGCAAGAACAGTACAATGTAAGCACAGAGATGGAAATCCTAAGAAAGAACCAAAAAACCTAACAAAAATGAAGAATGCCTTTGATGGGCTTATTAGTAGACAGGGTATGGATTAGGAAAGACTCTCTGATATACAGCATATATCAATAGAATCCTTGAAAATCACAAAGCAAAAAGAACAAAGACTGGAAAAAAATATCCAAGGGCTGTGGGACATCTCTAAAATGTGTAAAATGTGCATAATGGGAATACCAGAACAAGAAAGAGAGAAAAGAACAAAGAAATATTTGAAACAATAAAGGCTCAGATTTTCCCCAAATTAATGTCAGATACCAAACCACAGGTCCAGCAAGCAGGATAAATGTAAAAAAAAAAAAAAAAAAACCCTACACCTAGATATATTAATTTTACTCTATAGAAAATCAAAGATTAAGAAGTATACTAAAAGGAACCAGAGGAAAAAGGTATCTACCTAAAGATGAGAATTACATCTGACTTATAAACCGTGCAAGCAATAAGAGATTGGAGTAAAATATTTAGTGTTGAAAGAAAAACAACCCACTAACTTAAAATTTTGTATCCAGTGAATTTGTCTTTCAAAAGTGGAGGAGAAAAAAAGACTCTCAAACAAACAAAACTGAGAATCTGCTGCCTGTATACCTGCCTTTCAAGAAATTGTAAAAGAAATTCTTCAGAAAGGAGGAAAATATTGTGTCAGAAACTCAGATATACAAAAGGAAAGAAAAGCTCATTAGAGAAGGAGCCTTAAGCACTTATTACTAAGTGAAAGAAGCCAAGCTGAAAAGTTTACATACTGCTTGATTCCAGCTATATGACACTTTAGAAAAGGTAAAACTGTAGAGATAGCTAAAAGGTCAATATTTGCCAGGGGTGAATGTGAGGTGGGGAGATGAATAGGCAGAGCATAAAATGTTTAAGGAAAGGAAAATACTGTTTAGAATATTATAATGATCAATGTATGTCATTTGTATTTATCCAAACCAATAAATGAACACCAAGAGTAAACCAACTGTAACCTATGGCCGTCGTGTTAATGCAGATTTATCAGTTTTAACAACTGCGCCATTCTGGTTAGGAGAGCTGATAATGAAGGAGGCTATGTATGGACAGGAATAAGGAGTTTGTGAAAAACCTCTGTATTTTCTGCTCAATTTTCCTTTGAGCCTAAAATTACCCTAAAAATGTAGTCATGATAAAAAAAAGGTAGTACAAAAGACCTGATGCAGAAAGATACTGGGTTCATTTGGGTTCTTCCATAAGATGGTACAGAAAAACCCAAATGAACCTCTTAGCCAACCCAATATAATCCATATTGAATAGGAAAAAAAAACAAAACTCTAATACAAATATACTCAAAAACCAAAGCTATGACAGAATTAGCTGACAAGGGTCTTAAATAAATTATTTTAGATTTATATACTAATATAATAACTTATTTAAACACACACATATATATATATGAGCTTATTTAAATATATAAATGTATAAATACAATAATTAAATATACATATATATATAAACTTGTTTGAATATATATATTTATGCCAGGTTTTAAAAGAAACAGTTCTAATGAAGTGGATGAAACTGGAGTCTATTATACAGAGTGAAGTAAGCCAGAAAGTAAAACACCAATACAGTATACTAACGCATGTATATGGAATTTAGAAAGATGGTAGTGATAACCCTGTATGCGAGATAGCAAAAGAGACACAGATGTATAGAACAGTCTTTTGGACTCTGTGGGAGAGGGAGAGAGTGGGATGATTTGGGAGAATGTCATTGAAACTTGTATAATATCATATAAGAAACGAATTGCCAGTCCAGGTTCGATGCAGGATACAGGATGCTCAGGGCTGGTGCACTGGGATGACCCAGAGGGATGGTATGGGGAGGGAGGTGGGAGGGGGGTTCAGGATGGGGAACATGTGTACACCCGTGGCAGATTCATGTTGATGTACAGCAAAACCAATACAATATTGTAAAGTAATTAACCTCCAATTAAAATAAATAAATTTATATTAAAAAAATTAAAAGCTCTAACAGATGTCAAAAAAATAAAAGAAACATGAAAATATGACTATAAATAAAGAGACAAATTGGAAATATTTTTTTAAATCCATTAGACTATCTGGAAATAAAAATTTAATATCTAAAATGAAAAAGTCATTGGTGGACTTAACAATAGCAGACTAAACACAATAGACAAGAAGATTAGTGAAGCTGAAGACATACTAATAGGAACTATGCAAACTGAAGCACAGAGACAAAAAGTGAAAATAAACACAACCAAAAAGTATCAAGTGGTCTAACAAACACGTAATTGAGGATCCAAAATAAGATATTGCAAGGAGAAAAAATACTTGAGGAAATTATCCTCTGAATTTTTCCGAATTCGATGAAAACTATAACCCTAGAAATCCTAGAAAGTCAGGAACCAAAGAGGACAAAACCAGAGAGAAAGACAGAGATAGAGTGTGTGTGTGAGCTAATATAAAGAATTGGTTCATCCTGGTGGCTCAAACGGTAGAGTCTGCCTCCAGTGTGGGAGACCCAGCTTTGATCCCTGGGTCAGGAAGATCCCCTGCAGAAGGAAGTGCAACCCAATCCAGTATTCTTGCCTGGAAAATCCCATGGATGGAGGAGCCTGGAAGACTACATACCATGGGGTCGCAAAGAGTCGGACACAACTGAGCGACTTCACTTTCACTTTCACATCATGTGATTATAGAGGCTGGCAAACCTAAAATCTGCATGGTGAACCAACAGGCTGGAGACTTAGGACAGCTATTGTTTCAGACTGAGTTGTAGATGAAATCCAAAAGCGTTCTCCTGCAGAAGGTGCTTTGCATAAAGGAGGCAAATTTCTTGTTCTGCTCAGGCCTTCAACTTATTTGATGAGTTCCACTCACACTGTGAAAGGCAAACTGCTTTACTCCATGTCCACTGATTCAAATGCTAACAACACCCGAAAGAACTTTCATAGGTACAATCATAATAATGTTTGAAAATCTGAATACCCCAGCTCATAGCCCAACTTTACACATAAAATTTAATCATCATGATATAGAATACTAAAAATAATTCAGTCCAAGGGATTTCAGGAAAAGGGAAAAAATAGAAAAAATAACAAATAGGACCAAAAAAAACAAGCAGCTAATTATAAATTTAAACCTAAATATGCCAATAACTGAGAAGGGGCATAGCAACCCACTCCAGCATTCTTGCCTGGAGAACCCTGTGGACAGAGGACCTTGGTGGACTAGAGTCTATAGGGTTGCAAAGCAACCCACAAAGCAATGACTGAAGCAACTTAGCACACATGTACACATGCCAATAATTGGGGCTTCCCAGGTGGCGTTAATGGTTAAGAACCCACCTGCCAATACAGGAGCTGTGGGAGATGAAGGTTCGATTCCCGGGTAGGAAAGATCTCCTGATTAAGGGCATGGCAACCCACTCCAGTATTCTTACCTAAAGAATCCCATGGACAGAGAAGCCTGGAAATCTATACAGTCCATAGGGTCCCAAGTAGTCAGACACGACTGAAGTGACTTAGCACACATGCATGCACGCCAATAACTGCATTATATGTGAATTTCCAACAAAGTCCAATTACGATGTGGAAGATATCAGATTGGATAATATAGACCCAACTGCATGTCTAATAAGACACTTACTTTAAATATAAATGTAGAGGTAGATTGAAAGTAAAAAGATACACCATGCAAACACTAAGCCTACAAAAACTGGATTGGCTATGGTAATAACAGACAAAGATTTCAGGACAAGAAATAGAGTCAGGGATAAAAAGGAACATTTTATAATGATAAAAACCTTAATTCATTAAGAGAACATAACTATTAAATGTATATGCACCTTAGAGAGAAGGAAATGGCAACCCACTCCAGTATTCTTGCCTGGAGAATCCCGTGGACAGAGGAACCTGGTGGGCTGCAGTCTGAGGGATCGCAAAGAGTTGGACACAACTGAAGTGACTTAGCACCTTATAGAAAAGCTCAAAATATATAAGCAAAACCAATAGAACTCCAAAACTTCTTTCTCAGTAATTGATAGAGTAGTAGACAGAAAGTAAGTAAAGATATCAAAAATCTAGAAAACATTTTTAACCAATTTGACTATTTATAAAACACTTCACCTAACAACAACATAAAACACATTCATTTCAAGTGTACATATTAATTCACCAAGATAGAAAATATGCCAGACTACAGAACTATTCTTAAAAAAGTTTTAAAGGATTCAAATCGTACAGAGTATTTCCACTGGCTTGCGGGCACTAAATTAAACATCGATAACATAAGATAGCTTTACAAATTCCCAAATATTTGGATATTAAACAATGTACTTCTAAAATTATCCATGAATAAAAAATAAATAAAATTACCCATGAATCAGAAAAGAAATCAAAACTGAAGTATGAGCATTGGGCAAACCAAAAAGATGAGTTTTCTTCCCTTTAGGTTCTCATAATCTAACAGAGCAAATAAACAAACCATTGAAAAGAAATGGAAATTACTGTAATGGAGTATTCAATAGAGACATATGATATAAGAAGGAGACAGATGAAACAAAGGAAGTAGATACGGGTCTATGTCATTAAAACACTATCAATGTCCTGAGGTGGGCAGGATTCCCAATTGCTCCCATTTAATGTATTCCTTCCTCTTGTGTCTCCCTGAGTAAAATTGTAAGATAATTAAAGTGTACATCAAAATGATTTTATATACATATACGTGGTGAAGGGGCCTCTGGAGTTTCTTCCATCTAAAGGGCTAAAGAGATAAGATCTACTTGTGACTGAGGGGAGAAGAGAGCCAGTAGGTAATGGATGACTAAGAATCTAAATTTGACCTGATGAAAAATATTAATCTATGTGTCTATTGTTTGCTCATCCAGTATTTATTGAATAACAAATGAATTAATTAATGAATAAATAAATATTGCTAGGCACTTTGCTAGACCAGGTTCCAGGCACTACCCTAGACATGGTGACAAAGAGGTGAACAGTATAGACATAAGCTTTATCTTAAGGGGCTTGCAGGTAAGTGGAGAATGCAGATTATTAATAAACAAATGTTAGTGTGATGAGTTCCCACCTTGTTAAGATGACTCTGGGGAAACCATCCCTCCTTAATGAGATTCAGGGCTTATCCAACAAAAGTTAACTCTGAAAGAAGGGGATTTTTGGTCCTCTATCTACTAAAGTAGAATTACAGCTATCAAACAATTTGATTTTAATACAAAAATTTGAATTTTGGAACCAATCTTAAATTTCACATGTAGTTAGTTTTTATATATTTTTTTAGATTTGTGCATTTTTCACAAACGTTTATTTTAAATGTTTAACAGAAGACTATTTTTAGATTTATTGAGGTATAATTGACAAATAAAAGTGTAAGATAAAGTATACATCAAAGTGATTTTATATATATATACATGGTGAAAGGTCCTCCCTTCTATCAACTTAATTAACATATGTATCACCTCACATGTTTATTTTTTATAAGAATTTTTAATTCTAATCTTCTGGCAAATGTCACCTACACAGTACAGTATTGTCAGTTACAGTCACCATGTTGGGCTTCCCTTGTAGCTCAGCTGGTAAAGAATCTGCCTGCAATGTGGGAGACCTGGGTTTGATCCCTGGGTTGGGAAGATCCACTGGAGAAGGGAAAGGCTCCAGTACTCTCTACTCCAGTATACTGGCCTGGAGAATTCCATGGACTGTATAGTCCATGGGGTTGCAAAGAGTCAGACATGACTGAGCAACTTTCACACTTTCACACTTGTTATACATTAGATCCTCAGAACTTATTCATATTATGGCTGAGTTTCTAGTCTCTTACCAAGCTCTCCCTATTTCTGCCATCTCCTAGTCCCTGGCAAATACTTTTCTATTCTAAGTTTCTGTGAATTTGACTTTTTTCTTTAGATCCTTCATATAAATACAGCACGTAGTATTTGTCTTTCTCTGGCTTATTTCACTTGGCAAAATGCCTTCAGGGCTCAGGGTCCAACATGTCACAAACAGCAGGATTTCATTCTTTCTCGTGGCTAAGTAATATTCTATTGGTATGCAAGAGATACACACACACATACATATCATATCTTCTTTATGCACTCATCTATTGATGGACACCTTGGTTGTTTCCCTCTCTTTGCCATGGTAAATAATGTTTCAGTGAGCCTGGGAGTTCAGATATCTTTTCAAGATCCTGTTTTTATTTCCTTTGGACATATATTCAGGAATGGGATTGCTAAGTCATATGGCAGTTCTGTTTTTAAATTTTTGAGGACGTTTGACACTGTTTTCCATAATGTCTGTACCAATTTACATTTCCAGCAACAGTGTACAAGGGTACCCTCTTCTCTAGATCCTTGCCTACACTTACCTCTTGTTTTCTTGAAGACAGCCTTTCTAACAGGTGTGACATGATATATCATTATGGTTTGATTTGCATTTTCCTGTTGATTAGTGATATTGAACACCTTTTCATGCACCTGTGGTCATTTGTACATCTTCCTTGAAAATGTCATTTAGTTTCTCTGCTCATTTTTAAATAATTTTTTTTTTTTTTTTTTTTTGCTGTTGAGTCTTGTGTGTTCTTTACATAGTCTGGATATTAACCTTTTATCAGATATATGATCTGCAACCATTTTCTCTCATTCTGTAGGCTGCCTTTTTATTTTCCTCATGACTTCCTTTGCTGTGCAGAAGCTGCTTACTTTGTTGCAGCCTCATTTAAATTTTTTTTTCTCTCTTGTCTTTGCTCTTAGTGTCAAACCCAAGAAATCATTGCCATGACTATTGTCTAGGAGCTTATTCCTTATATTTTTCTTCCAGGATTTTTACAATTTCAGGTTTTAAATTTGTCTTTAATCCATTTTGAGTTGATTTTTGTGTATGTTGTATAATATGGGTAGTTTCATTCTTTTGTAAGTGACTGGGCAATTTTCCTAAAACCATTTATTGAAGAGAGTCCCTTGCCCCAAGGGAAGCCCAAGAATGCAGGAATGGGTAATGTATCCCTTCTCCAGGGGATCTTTTGAACCAGGGTCTCCTGCATTGCAGGTGGATTTTTTACCAACTGAGCTATGAGGGAAGCCCACCATATATTCTTGGCTCATTATAAATTAATTGACCATATATGAATGAGATTATTTCTGGGCTCTCTATTCTGTTCTATTGATCTCTGTGTCTGCTTTTATGCCAATATCATACTGCTTTCATCACAATGATTTTGTAATACAGATTGAAATCAGCAAATATGATATCTCCAGGTTTGTTCTTTTGCCTCAAGATTGTTTTGGCTCTTTGGGGTCTTTTATGGTTCCATACAGATTTTAAGATTATTTGTTCTATTTGTGTGAAAAGTACAATTGTGGTTTTGATAGAGATTGCACTGAATGTGTAGATTGCTTTGTGAGTATGGATATTTTAACAACATTAATTCTTGAAATCCATAAGCATAGAGTATTTTTCCATTTACTTGTTGCTTCTTCTATTTCTTTCATTGATGTCTTCAGCATACATATCTTTAGCTTCCTGGTATGGGGAGGGAGGAGGGAGGAGGGTTCAGGATGGGGAACACATGTATACCTGTGGTGGATTCATTTTGATATATGGCAAAACCAATACAATATTGTAAAGTTAAAAAATAAAATAGTAAAAAAATAAAGCTATTCAAAGGTATTTTATTCTTTTCTATGCAATTGTAAATGGGATCACTTTTATTCCTGATAGTTTATTGTTAATGTACAAAAATACTACTGATTTTTGCATATTGATTTTTTTTATCTTGAAACTTTACTGAATTTATTAGTTGTAACAGCTTTTTGGTTGTCTTTATTTTTTATGTATATCATGTCATCCACAAATGGAGACCATTTTACCTCTCTGATTTGGATGACTTTTATTTCTTTTTCTTGCCTATTGCTCTGCCCAGGACTTCTATCCTATGTTGAATAAAAGTGGTAAGAGTGAGCATCCTTGTCTTGCTACTGATCTTACAGGAAATGTTTTCGACTTTTTATTATTGTGTTGTTAGCTGTGGACTTGTCATAAATGGGCTTTATTATGTTGAAACATATTCTCTTCCTACCTAGTCTGCTGAGTGTTTGGTCATGAATGGTTGTTGTATCTTGTCAAATGTTTTCTCTGCATCTAGATGATAATATGATCCTTCATTTTGTTATGTGCTGTATCATATTGATTGATATGCAGGAATTAAACCATCCTTACATCCCACTTGATCATGGTGTAAGATCCTTTTAATGTATTGTTGAATTCAGATTGTTAACATTTCGTTGAGAACTTTTGCATCTATGTTCACCAGGGATATTGGCCTGTAATTTTCTCTGTGCATTTTTTTTTTATTGTTGGAAAGATTCAAACCTTTTCCTGAATATCAACCATCTCCAATTTAAAGCAGTATTCTACTTGGCTCGTGTTTTTTAACTAATTATGCAAAAGTGGGAACCATTTGCAATTGGCTCCAGAAAAGGACAGACTTGATGCCTATCTCTTTGGGACAACTGGAAGCAAAAGGACACATTTTAAGTCTATAATTCTGCTTTTCTATTCAGAGACCCCATAGGACAAAGGGTCTCTCTTGCCTGACAAGGTAAGAAAGCCTCTGTGCTGTTGAATACCTATAGATTTGTCACAGAGGTTGGTTTGTTGGAGTAATGTAGATAATGCTATACTCCATCCTGAAATGGAGCAATAGAGGTCAGGTGGTGGTTGTTAACTTCTCAAAGTCTCAAGTTTGCAGTTATCATATTACTTGTAAAGGAGACAGCAGATAGGAATGGTTGAGTTATAGAGAGTTATTGAGATTATTAATAAGACACCACATCCAATGGGCAAATAGATGGGTGGTCAATGAGCATATCACTTAAGCTTAATATATACAATATAAGCTTAATATATATAATATACACAATGCAAAGAAAGCGAGAATGGAAGAGCAAGAGGCTGAAAGAGACTGCCCTAATAAAATATTCTAATCTCTTGCCTAGTTCCCATATCAGAGGCAGTTTTTCAGCTTATAACTTGTTAACTTGAAGATGTGGCTCAGTCACTGTGAGGAAAGACCCTGCCATACCAAAGCAAGTGTATACTGTGTTAATTAACACAGGCTTTCCCCAAAGGGAAACAAACTTCAGCCATTTATTTCATTGATTAGGAAAAGGGAAACTCTAAAAGACAGAGAATTACCACAGATCACTTATTACAGTGGGGAAATGCAAGAGCCCTGCAAATGGAATCCTGGCCAAAGGTTGACTAACAGTCAGTCCACTGGTTCACAGGCCCACCTGGTGGTCATTTCCCCAGCCTCTGAATGTATAAGTAGGTTGACATACTTGGCAGTTAGGGTAACCCCTATCCTGGGTCTGTGAGATAAGAGCCATCACAATAGGGAAACTAAGGAGAAGACTCTGGCAATGCGCATCTCACCCTATGATAGCAAACCACAAACAGTATCACCTTACTTTGGGATGGAGGAGATTAGTGGCATATTAAGGATCTCAAGGATGTAGGAGTAGAGGACTCTATCATATGAATTCACTAACATGGTCTCTGCTGAAAACAAATAGATTCTGGAAAGTGACTGTAGACTACTGTAAGCTCAGTCAAGAAGTGGCCCCAATGCTATTGCTGTGGGACTCAGTAAACTTGACTTGGTGAATGTGCTCTTTACTATTCCGATCAGAAAAGATTTTTAAAAATTAGAATTCATATGGAAAAGATGAGATATTTGTGTATAATTTTGCCAAGTCCATGTTAATTTGTCCATTTTCCATTATAATATAGTCTAAAGATATTTGAACCTCAAGGATATACCATGCAACATCATATTGATGACATGCAGATTGAGTGGAATGAGCAACAAGTATTCAGTACAATGGAGACCTTGGGAAGACAAAAGTACTCCAAAAGTTGGGAAATAAAACTTAACAAAGATTCGGAATTTTGCCACTTTAGTGGAGTACTTTAGGGATCCAGTTCACACTTGTTATACATTAGATCCAATGTTATTCATTAGAGATCCATTGGTCAGGGCATGCTAGGCCATGCACTCCAATTAAAAGACAAATTCCTGAATCTTGTACCTGCTACAATAAAGAAAGAAGCAAAAACACTTGGCAGAAAATTTCAGGTTTCAAAGGCATCACACCTTGGAATAATGTTCTGGTCATACACCAAATGACAGAAAAGGCTCCAGCTTAACCATGATGAATACTAAGTACTCATGTGTCTAGGACTGCCATTAGTCATCAGATGTGAGCAGTCCTGGGAAAAGTTTGACCTTGAAGAAGGCAGAACTCTGCAGCTGAGTTGACCCCCAAAGGAGCTGACAGCTGAATTCTGTCTGCTGGTGGTACCCCAGCAGCTGGGGCAACAAATCCTTTCTTGAAGGGAGATCTGGGCAGCACATCTCCATGTCATCAAACAGTGTATAGAATGATGGTTAAGAGCTGGGCGAGACAGATAAACTTAATGTTGAAATCTGGCTCCTTTACTTTCTAAATACATTAGCTCAGGAAATTTACTTGAACTCTCTAAGGCTCAGTTTTATCATCTATAAGGTGAGGATAATAACAGTATTTTGATTGTGAGACATATTGTTACACATAAATGAGGTAGTATATGCTAAGAACTTAACAGAGTGCTCAGAGTGCTCAAAATTGCCACCTATCATTCTTGTCATTAATTATTTGTAAACTGAGATTAAGCAGTTAAAATCAGGCATGTGTCAGGTATAATCAAGATTAATTATACCGCGATTATTTCTCCTTTTTCTTCTAATTTCTTTCTGAACAATGTTTCAAAGTCTCCATATGGTTTTCTCTGATGAATGTTTGGCATTGAGGAGAAAGGTAATATCGGCAGAGGATTAAGAAGGGAAAATTCTTTGTTGTGTTTGCTTACTGCATCAGTAGCCCTAGCAACTCAGCTACAGGTTGGCTCTGTAGACACTGCTGTTCAACTTAGATTTATGCTGCACAGGTTGCAGACATGCATTAAAATGAATTCCCCAGGCTTCTTGCTATCCTAACACTCTTCTGAGACACCTAAATATTCTGATCAAAGATTTCCACTTGCTGGAGAAGTGAAGCATAGTTTGACCAAATCTAATTTTGTGTGGATATGGGTATGTTTTCATTTCCCCTTCCATAAAGAAGAAAAAAAAAAGAAAGAAAGAAAAAAAGGGGGGAGAAGCATATGTTATTTCTTTGCTGCCATTTGAAACAGCCAAGTTGAGAGCCAATTTATTCAGTCTAATTCATTCCAGATTTCTCAAGGAATAAACAGTGTTCTTGAGAATTCTCAGATGTATGGCCAGTAGAGATCCAGTTGCCCAGGAGAGCTAATGTCTAAATGCAGGTACCCCTTAATCAGGGTGCAAGGCCTTGGCAGGGGGGTGGTGAACTCAGAACACTCTCTGGGATGCCCCCAAGACCCCAGAGCTGTGTGATGTGACAATTGCTTTGCATAGCGAAGCATAGACTTAGGAGAGCCCATTAGGATCCCTGGAAGCAATATTAGTTTCATTGTTTAAAACTCAAATCAAATCTGCAGAGAGAGAAGAGATTTCTCAGAGAGGGAAAAACAAAGAAACTTTGCTTATACCCTTTTCATGAGTCCTAAATGAAGACCCCCAAAGAGCCCACCTTTTCTATAAAGCCTTCCTAGGAGATTCTGGCCTATAAAGTTAGAAGACTCCTACTGGAGCTGTTTCAAATCACATTTCTCAGATGAGGAAATAGAGATTTGCTCTTCTCCAAACACCCCTCTTACTGAGAACATCTAATTCTTACTGAAGAAAATTATATCCTTTGGAGGCAGGTGTTGTAGGATCAAATGTGGTTTCATTTTTACTTTATAAATTTAGGCAAGTTAGCTCCCTGATCCGGCTTCCTCATCTGAAAAATGAAGACAATTTCAAGGTTTCAGATAACACATATGTGTGAAACAGTACAAATATTATTGTAATTTTTGTTGCTTCAGCATTGTGAGTTTGGTTTCCTCCAGTACATCATAAGCTCCTTGGAGTACCAAGCACCACAGTGAGAGGGATAGTCTATGTGCTGTTTGTGCTCAGATCCGTTCCTTACCTTTTGATTTGTATCACCTGACTCCTGAATTTCCCACTGGGTTGGGCCCTGGAAGGCACATGTTGGAGATAAGAGGCCAAAGAGAACCGAATCCAGATTATCCACCCTCCTGTCTCTGACTTCCACAGTGTCTCTGGCCCTGGCTGTGTTTCCTCTCTGGCCACTAAATGATTCTGTCTGGGTCCATCTCTGCCCTGTGCTAGGCTTCTTAGTCCTTTCACCCATGTAACCAGTTTCCCCTGAGCTCATTTTGGAGTGTTTCCAGGTTGAACCCTGACTCATATATTGAGTATGGAGCAGATACTAAATAAATAATTGCTGTATATTTTTAAAAAGACTTTAAAGAGTCCTGGTTAATATAGTATATTGGAACTCAATAGATTCTGTGGTATGCTCAGTCACACACAGTTGTTTTTGACTCTTTGAAACCCTATGGATTGTAGCCCACCAGGCTCCTTTGTCCATGGGATCTCCAGGTAAGAATACTGGAGTGGGTTGCCATGCCATGCAGGAGATCTTCTTGACTCAGGGATTGAACCTGCATCTCTTGCATCTCCTGCATTGGCAGGAAGGTTCTTTACCACCAGTGCCCCCTGGGAAGCCCCCAGTAGATCCTAAATACGTGCAGAGTCCCAACATAATCATTTTATAGATAAAGAAACTGCAGCGCAGAAAAGGAAAATAAGTTCACCAAGAAACACAACTTAGAAAGTATGCAACATTTATGCTCACATGAAAGACATTTCTACCAAATCTACAGTGCACATTTCTTCCCAGCACATGGCTTGATATAGAGAGGATGCTATAAATGTTTATCAAATGAAACTCATTCACCGGTCAAAAGTAAACTCCTTGGTGTAGGAGACAGAGAGAGACTATAAAGATGCTAATACATATCATTGAATCTGACTTATAGTTAAAATATTAGTATTAAAATTTGACATACAAATTTTCTGCCAATACTCTGGGAGACAAATGTTACATAGTTTGCAAAATAATTTCTCACATAAGCCATGGAACAACTTTGTGGGATAGGAGGCAAAAATCAGTATTTATTACGATTGTTTTATAGTTGAGGAGGCTAAAATTATGGGATTTAAAGTGACTTGTTCAAAGTAAGATCCCAGTCTGAATTCAAATAGATCTTCTGATTACAAAATGAATATTGTTCCAATTACACTCCCCCATGCTCTCTATCTAACATCTGAAATAGATACACCATCTGGAAGCTATAATATATTTAGCCATTATGGCAGCATTAACAAGTTAGAAATATCCTTCTCAAAATGGGTTACTTACAGCTCTAGGGGGCTCACAGGGCTGTCCTGGGGCTACTTGAAGCCAAAGAATAAACCTGCTGGACCTTCCTTTGCATGAAATTTATTTGATGGCTTGAGAAAATATGTAAGTACTTAAATAAAAGATTGTTTCACATTAAACTAACATGATTATGAGGAAGAATACAAAATTCTTGTGATTTTATTATAAAATACAATCCCTGAAAGCACTTTTGAGTTTGTCATTGCAGTTTTAGGTCATACCTATATTTCTGGGGAAGTGTCTTCATTCTCCAACCCAGAAGTACTTTAGTAAGAATTTAATAGTATATTTTTAAAGAATATCATTTTTTTTAAAAAATCAAAGTAATATATGCACATAATTAACAAATCAAATTGTATAAAGGGATAGTAATGAAAACCAAGAGTTTTCTCCTCCTACTTTCCCTCCCATCCTCATGTCCAGTCTTACTGCCAGAAACAGCAATCTATTTTGTGTTTTTCTGTTTTTTAATAGTTTATCTTCTTTTTTAAAAAACTGGAGTATAATTGCTTTACAATGTTGTATTAATTTCTGCTGTACAATGAAATGTATCAGCTGTATTTATACATATATCCCCTCCCTCTTGGACCTCCCTCCCATCCCCCCATCCCACTCATCTAGCTCATCAGAGCTGAGCTGAGCTGAGCTCCTTGTGCTTTACAGCAACTTCCCAATAGCTATCTATTTTACACATAGTAATGTGTATATTTCAGTCCTAATTACCCAATTCACCCCACCCTTCCTTTCTCCTCCTGTGTCCACATATTCATTCTCTAATCTGTCTGGAAATAGGTTCATCTATACTGATTTTCTAGATTCCATGTATGTGTGTTAATATATGATATTTATTTTTGTTTCTGACTTACTTCACTCAGTATAACAGACTCCAATCCAACCAGTCCATTCTAAACGAGATCAGTCTTGGGTGTTCTTTGGAAGGAATGATGTTAAAGCTGAAACTGCAGTACTTTGGCCACCTCATGCGAAGAGTTGACTCATTGGAAAAGACTCTGATGCTGGGAGGGATTGGGGGCAGGAGGAGAAGGGGACGACAGAGGATGAGATGGCTGGATGGCATCACCGACTCGATGGACGTGAGTTTGAGTGAACTCCGGGAGTTGATGATGGACAGGGAGACCTGGCGTGCTGCAATTCATGGGGTCGCAAAGAGTTGGACACAACTGAGCGACTGAACTGACTGACTGACTGAGGTCCATCTACATCTCTACAAATGACCCAATTTTGTTCCTTTTATGGCTAATATTTCATTATATATATGTATGTGTGTATATATATATATATATATATATGTATTACATCCTCTTTACCCATTCATCTGTCATTGGGCATTTGAGTTGTTTCCATGTCCTGGTTATTGTATATAGTACTGCAGTGAGCACTGGGGAAACTGTGTCTTTTGGAATTATTGTTTTCTCAGGGTATATGCCCAGTAGTGAGATTGCTGGGTCATATGGGACTTCTGTTTTTAGTTTTTTAAGGAACCTCCACAGTATTCTCCACAGTGGCTGTGTCAATTTGCATTCCCACCAACAGTGCAAGTAGATTCCCTTTTCTCCACAAAATTTCTAATTTATTGTTTGTAGCTTTTTTATGATGGCCACTCTGACCAGTGTGCAGTGATATCTAATAGTTCATGGAACTCAAATCAAAAAACCAATCAAAAAATAGGCAGAAGACCTAAATAAAGATCTCTCCAAAGAAAACATACTACTGACCAAACATACATGAAAATGTGCTAAATGCAAATCAATCTTTAAATAATGTTTGTTTTACTATTTCTTGGTAAATCAACTTTGAATATTGTTCATTAGCTTCTGCTTATGACAGACTGGTTCCAAATCAGGAAAGGAGTACATCAAGACTATATATTGTCACTCTGCTTATTTAACTTATTTTCAGAGTACATCAAAAGAAACACTGGGCTGGGTGAAGCACAAGCTGGAATCAAGATTGCTGGGAGAAATATCAATAGCCTCAGATATACAGATGACACCACCCTTATGGCAGAAAGTGAAGAACTAAAGAGCCTCTTGATGAAAGTAAAAGATGAGAGTGAAAAAGTTGGCTTAAAGTTCAACATTCAGAAAACGAAGATCATGCCATCCAGTCCCATCACTTCATGGCAAACAGATGGGGAAACAGTGGAAAGAGTGGCTGACTTTATTTTAGGGGGCTCCAAAATCACTGCAGATGGTGATTGCAGCCATGAAGTTAAAAGACCCTTGCTCCTTGGAAGAAAAGTTATGACCAACCTAGATAGCATATTCAAAAGCAGAGACATTACTTTGCCAACAATGGTCTGTCTAGTAAAGGCTATGGTTTTTCCAGTTGTCATGTACAGATGTGAGAGTTGGACTATAAAGAAAGCTGAGTGCTGAAGAATTGATGCTTTTGAACTATGGTGTTGGAGAAGACTCTTGAGAGTCCCTTGAACTGCAAGGAGATCCAACCAGTCCATCCTAAAGGAGATCAGTCCTAAGTGTTCATTGGAAGGACTGATGTTGAAGATGAAACTCCAATACTTTGGCCACCTGATGCAAAAAGCTGACTCATTTTAAAAGACCCTGATGCTGGGAAAGACTAAGGACAGGAGGAGAAGGGGATGACAGAGGACAAGATGGTTGGATGGCATCACCGACTCAATGGATATGAGTTTGGGTAAACTCCGGGAGTTGGCGATGGACAGGGAGACCTGGTGTGCTGTGGTCCATGGGGTCACAAAGAGTCGGACACAACTGAGCAACTGAACTGAACTGAACATCATTTTAATGCCTCTAAAAATATCCTCTTCTTTCTTTGAGTTTGCTTTTTTATCTCCTTGATGGTTTTGGATGAGCAGTATCTTAATATTGTTATGATCAAATTAGTCAGTCTCATTTTTGTGCCCTACTTTCTCTACTTATTTTTCCAAATTATCTTTTAAGAGTTGTATTTTTTTTTTTTTACTTAGACCCACAGTCTATCTGGAATTGATTTTTACCATGGTGTAAAGTAGGGGACAACTTTACATTTTCTGAATGGAAGAATATAGCATAATAGCCAACAAAGGGCTCACTTTCACAATATAGAAATCACATCTACAAATTACTGAAAAAGTACCAACACCCAATAAAAACATGGAAGTATTGAACAAAAAATTTGCAGATGAGTATATTCTAATGACTAGTCAGCATATGAAAAGGTATTTATTTCCTTTGTAATAACAAAAACATAAATTGAAATCATAATGAGAAAGCATTTTAAATTCTTGAATAAAAAACATTGCAAAATTTTACAGTTACAAATATTGGTAAAGATGCAGAACATCAGAGATTCTCCTGAACTCATGGAAGGAATATAAATGATTAAAACCATTTTGAAAACTATTTGACATTATCTACCAAAATTGAACATATGCATATCTTGTAATCAAGCAGTTCTACTCTTTGGTACATACCCAACTGATACATATGCACATAAACACCAAGGGATATGTTCAAGAATTGCATAGTGGTATTATTCACAAGTCTTAGGTTGGAAACAAGCCAAAAGTCCACAAATAGTAGAATGGGTTAATATGTGGTAGAATACAATTGAATCGTGAACAATGTGGGGATTAGGGGTGCTGACCTTCCTCACAGTCAAAAATGTGCATAACTTTACAGTCAGCCCTTGATATCTGCAGTTTGGCATCCATGGATTCAACCAACCCTGGATTGTGTCATACTGTAGTATTTATTTGTTAAGAAAATCCACATATAAATGGGCTCATGCTGTTCAAACTTCTGTTGTTCAAGGTTCAACTGTATTTTTATAGCAAAGAAAGTGATGAATCTCAAACATTAACTTGAATATAAGAAGCCACACACACACACACTCATACATGCAGTGTATGATCATATTTCTATGAAGATAAAAAAAAGCAACAAACTATAGTGATGGAAGTAAGCATAAAGATTATTGCTCATAAATAACAAGGAACCCAATATAATGAGTGTGTTCCTTTCTTAAAGTGAAAATAGTGTTAGTCACTCAGTCATGTCAGACTCTTTGTGACCCCATGGACTGTAGCCCACCAGGCTTCTCTCTGTCCATGAAATTCTCCAGGCAAGAATACTGGAGTGGTAGCCATTCCCTTCTCCAGGCGATCTTCCTGACCCAGGCATCAAACCTGGGTCTCCTGCATTGCAGGCAGATTCTTTACTGTCTGAGTCACCAAGGAAACCCCATTAGTAGTTAGTTTCTTGGGACTGCCATAAGAAAACACCACAGACTGTGTGGTTTAAACATCAGAAATGTATTTTCTCATGATTCTGAAGGCTATAAGTTTGAGATCAAGGTGTCAGCTGCTTCTGCTGCTGCTAAGTCACTTCAGTCGTGTCCGACTCTGTGCGACCCCACAGACGGCAGCCCACCAGGCTCCCCCATCCCTGGGATTCTCCACGCAAGAACACTGGAGTGGGATGCCATTTCCTTCTCCAATGCATGAAAGTGAAAAGTGAAAGGAAAGTCGCTCATTCGTGTCTGACTCTGTGACCCCATGTACTGCAGCCCACCAGGCTCCTCTGTCTATGGGATTTTCCAGGCAAGAGTACTGGAGTGGGGTGCCATTGCCTTCTCCAAAGTGTCAGCAGAGTTAGTTTATTCCAAGCCCTTCTTGACTTACGGATGGCTATCTTTCCATAGTGTCTTCACCTGGTTTTTCCTCTGTGCATATTTTGTCCTATTTTCCTCTTCTTATAAGGGCAATCATATTGGATTAGAGCCCATCCTAATGACCTCATTTTAACCTTTTTATCCCTTTACAGGTCATACATCCAAACACAGTCACATTTTGAAGTACTGTGTACTTTGAGTATTAGGAGTTCAACATTTGAATTTGCGCAAGGTGGTGGTAACCTGGGGTTTAACTTGGTGGTGATTTATGGCAGGGAATATTTGTTTTGTTTCCTTTTGTGAATGTATGTTATATTTCATGATATAAGGATTAAACATAGATATAGTTAAAATGTGAATTAGCTTTGCTGAGGTAACAAATAACCCTAAAATCTCAGCAGTATATAACAATAAAAGTTTATTTCTCACTCACATTACTTCTTGGTAGCTGTGTATCAGCTTCAACCTGATCCAGCCTTTCATGGGGAAATGTCATTCTTGTGATAAAGAAAAAAGAACAAGAAAGTTGAAAGAAACTCATGATGTCTCTTCAAGCAAAAACAAACAAACAAACAATCAAAAATGTGTAATCTAGTCTCATTTTGTAAAAATGTTAATGATCATTTTCTGGTAAACATCAGTGGCAAGGCACATTAACTTCTTTCCTGGGTGGGAAAGCCCACATCAATAACAACAAAAAAAGGCTAAAAATTCTAAAATGTAGAAGTAGGGGGCAAATAACTTGGAACAACCAAATTGTTGCTACTGTTCAGTCACTCAGTCATGTTTGATTCTTTGTGACCCCATGGACTGCAGCATGACAGGCTTCCCTGACCTTCACCATCTCCTACAGCTTGCTCAAAATCATGTCCATTGAGGCAGTGATGCCATCCAACAATCTCATCCTCTGTTGTCTCCTTCTTTTGATGCTGCCTTCAGTCTTTCCCAGAATCAAGATCTTTTCTAATGAGTTGGTTCTTTGCATCAGGTGGCCAAAGTATTGGAGCCTCAACTTCAGCATCAATCCTTCCAATGAATATTTAGGACTGATTTCCTTTAGGATTGACTTGTTTGATCTCCTTGCAGTCCAAGGGACTCTCAGGAGTCTTCTCCAACACCACAGTTCAAAAGCATCCATTCTTCATCACTCAGCCTTCTTTAAGGCCCAACTCTCACATCCATACATGACTACTGGAAAAAACATAACTTTGACAAGATGGATCTTTGTCGGCAATGTCTCTCTTTTTAATATGCTAAATTTGCCATAGATTTTCTTCCAAGAAGCAAATGTCTTTTAATTTCATGGCTGCAGTCAACATCTACAGTGATTTTGAAGCCAAAGAAAATAAAGTTTTTCACTGTTTCCATTGTTTCCCCATTTATTTGCCATAAAGTGATGGGACCAGATGCCATGATCGTAGTTTTTTGAATATTGAGTTCTAAACCAGCTTTTTCACTCTCCTCTTTCACCTTCATCGAGAGGCTCTTTAGTTCCTCTTTGCTTTCTGCCATAGGGTGGTGCCATCTGCATATCTGAGGTTACTTATATTTCTCCTGGCAATCTTGATTCCAGCTTGTGCTTCATCCAATCCAGTATTTTGCATGATGTACTTTGCATATAAGTTAAAAAAAAGTAGGGGGGGGGGTGACAATATAAGCCTTGACGTACTCCTTTCTTGATTTGGAACCAGTCTATTTGTTGTTCCATGTCCAGTTCTAACTGTTGCTTCTTGACCTACATGCAGATTTCTCAGGAGGTAGGTCAGGTGATCTGGTATTCCTATCTCTTTAAGATATTTCCATAGTTTGTTGTGATCCACACAGTCAAAGGTTGCAGAACAACTGAATAATCTACCATAAAAACGTGAATAGAAAATTTTAAATCTGGAATAAAATATTTGAGGTGCAGAGAGATACATTTTTGGCTGGTAATGGAAGTATAGGACAAAAAAATGGAGATTTTGTCTTATAACCTCAAAAAAGAGAAAATTGATCTAAATTTGATGTAAAAATCTGAAGTCATAACTATTTAATAATTAAAAACTGAATTAGAAAATTGCAATGCATAAAGTTAAAAGACAATCTGAAAATATCTGAAACTCAAATCACAGGCAAAAGGGTATTTTGGGGAGTATGATGTGCTTCTACAAATTAATAAGAAGAGGTCTAACAACCTGAAATTTTACCAACTGTAAAATATTCATTTATTCATATTTACTCATATGACATTTTCATTGCTGGGGTCCCAGATTACCCAGCTAGATAATTTTAAAAAGAGAAATAAAAAATGAAATGAAATTGAAGTGAAAAAGCTCAAACACAGGAAAAGATCCTCAGTAATAAGGGAAATACAAATTAAAGCCATAATGACACCATTTTTACTCACCTATCAGACTGGCAGAGATCACATCTTGGATTATGAACTTTGTGGCCCAATGGGCAATCTTATATATTGCCAAGATGAGGGTAAATTGCATTAATTTGGTAGTATCTCTAAAAGTTTATAATGTACTCATTCTTTGAGCAAGTGATTCCATTCCTAAGTATTCATGCAATGGATATCACATATAAAATATAAGATTGTAGAAACATATTGATTAAAGAATTGTTTTTAAAAAGGACAAAAATGGAAAAGAGGCCCAATTTTACTTGTATAGAGAACTGGATAAAATAAACTATGGTACATCTATATAATGGAATTATATGCAGCCATTAAAATAGACACTTTGATGTTAACCAAAATGGAGAGATCTTCACTGGAAACAAAAAGAGAGAGATGCAGAAAAATTTGTGCAGAAGTCCACTTTGTGTGGAAAAGAAAATAGACTGAAAACTATTAGCTGGTTGGTTGCCTCTGGAAAGGAGAGCTGAGTGGGAGGGAATCTTGTCACACTTGCCACCCTTTTACACCTTTTAATTTTTGAATCATGTATCTGTACTACCTAATTTGCAAACAAACAAGCAACCTAACAAACATGAATGAACAACCCAGAGAAACTTAGAGAAGTGGGTATAAAGAACTGAAAAGATCCCAGGATTTATAATCAAGTGGGTCTGTGTTTAGATCCTAGCTCTTACCCATAGGCTCTTGGTTTCTCTGAGTTCTGTAAAATGTAAATCCATACAATAAAGATCATAATGCCTAACTAGCACTGTTGTTGAAAGAGTTAGAAATAACGACCATGAAGGGCCTGGTTCAGTGAATAGTAGCCATTATTATTGAGTTTGGGCCATTTACAGGTAGGGAAATTAACCATGGAGACTATTCCATACCACACAGCATGTTTAACATCAAGTCCTCCTCAAGGGGCACTTAGGCTTTGCACTACTCTCTGGAGCCTGCCAAAGACGAGGGCAGCTCTCTTCAGAGCAGGACAGAGCTGGATCTGCTTGGCGGTTCAATGTTTCAGGTGCAATAGAGCAGCAGGAATGGGTCTTCTTGGCTGGTTTCCCTCATTACCGTCAACCAGCATTTGGGTGAGAGGTGGAGTACTGTGGGTGGTCTGGGGTCCTGTAAGCAGGATTACTATATAAAATATAGGATGCTCAATTACATCTAAATTTCAGATAAACAGCAAGTAATTTTACAGTACAGATATGTCCCAAATAAAACAGCAGAGTTGAAAAGCAGCATTCCTGTTCTATAAGAGTATTTGCTGGTTGAAATTCAAAAGTAACTAGGCATCCTGTCCTTTTCCTTGTTAAATCTGGCAACTCTGCTCATCAGTGGAGATACCCATAGGAAAAGTCATGCATTTATTTGGTAAAATAATGCTAAGGTCCTCAGAGCTAATCTTGAAGAACCACTTCTGCCTAAATACTTCGCAGCATAAATATTAAGGCAGGACTTGAGGTAAAGGTGGAGGAGGTGGGGGGGATGTGGAGGAGGCACAGTTATGCAAAGGTTAACCCACCGCTTAAAACTGCTGCCTCAGTTACTTTCAGCCTCCCCTTTTCTTCCTTGATGAGGTGGGGCTCTTTCAGCTGGAGAGCGAGAAGAACTATGGGAAGACAGGTGTTTTTCCCCTTTCTGATGACACGCCATTCCCTAGGGAGCATGCGCCAACGAAGCAGGCCTTTATAAGCAGAAGCTACGCGCCAGCGGCACTTGGAGGGGAGGCTGCTCGGGGGGAGGTGGGCATGTCACTCCTCTTTGTAGGTTAGCGGTTTTTCAATCAGATGGCGGTTGGGTGAGCGGGGAACTGGATGGAGGGTGGTGAGGTAATGGCCTCTGCTTTCTTTTTCTTTCTGCAAGGACTTTGTCACTCCTCCCTCCAGGACCTACCAGAATGTTCTACTGAAAAGACTCTCTTCACTTTAACTTTTCTTACGAAGCATTTTCACCTCTTCAGGAGGCCTGGCTTTTCGCCTCATCCTTCTGCCTTGATTCTGAATAAAACGGTTCTCTAAACGTGGGGAGGCCACAGGGCTCTGAAATGACTCCTTTCTCCTCTCTGTTCAGTCTTTGCCTAACTCGCTTTGAGTTAAGATGGAAGCTACCTGTGGAACCTCTTTTCCAGTCCCCTAAAAAGGTGGCCCACCTTCAGTGCTCACTATGCCTTTTAGCAGGAGAAATAGGCTTCTGGGGAGATACTCTCTGAATGAATTTTTGTGGAAACTGCTGTTGTTCCCACAGTGATAGGGACCTGATAAGGTCAGATCTCTTAAAAAGTCTCTCCTAAAAAAACCTCACAGGCAATCTGGTTAGCTGTGCCTGCCCAGCAGGTTAGACACTTTTGAGACTGGGCTTAGGAGGTGGTTTTCCAGCTGTATACACCTTTATAGAGCTCTGTTCTCCTGGACTGTGTTTTCTCAGACACAAGTCCCCAGTGTGGGTTTTAAGCCAAGCACATTGTTCAGGGACACTCTGTTCCCCAAGGCTAGCACTTCCTAGACAGAGAACAAGCAAGAGCTCACTTTGGATTGTGACTAGGCAGGTGGCACTAGTGTTAAAGAACTTGTCTGCCAAAGGAGAGGACATAAGAGATGTGGGTTTGATTTCTGGAGCAGGAAGATTCCAGGACGGGAGGGCATGGCAACCCACTTCAGTATTCTTGCCTAGAGAATCCCATGGACAGACAAGCCTGGCAGGCTGCAATCCATAGGGCTGCACAGAATTGGACACAACTGAGGTGACTTGGTACACATAATGCTTTTGGAGGCTCAACTCTTCTGCTGAAGTCCTGGCCAGATGAAATGGTGGGACTGATGCTAATAAGCTACTAGAACCAGAACCCAGTATTATTCAATAGTTGGTGGCTAAGTATCAGCTAAATAGAGAGAAGGTAGGGTAAATTATACCTCTATGGAGAGAAAAATGATTGAGCATCTCTGGATAAGCAGCCCACTAACCTCTTAATTTCACTGGACTTTACCAATGAAGATAGAGTTGAATGTGAAATAGCATCCAGATGCCATGTATAGGAATAAAGAGGCTGAATGGGGGTTTACTTTGGATATTCTAGGTTGAATGCTAGCCTTAATGCTTAAGTGGAGGCTACTGAACAGCAAATCAAACATGGAAACAAACGTTTGGGGTGGGGCATATTAACTTGCTAGATGCACATAGGGAGAAGGCAAAGGCAACCCACTCCAGTACTCTTACCTGGAAAATCCCATGGACATGGATGGAGGAGCCTGGTAGGCTACAGTCCATGGGGTCGTGAAGAATCAGATACAACTGAGTGATGTCACTTTAACTTTTCACTTTCATGTACTGGAGAAGAAAATGGCAACCCACTCCAGTATTCTTGCCTGGAGCATCCCAGGGACCGAGGAGCCTGGTGGGCAGCCATCTATGAGATCTCAGAGTCGGACACGACTGACGCAACTTAGCAGCAGCAGCAGCAGATGCACATACAGGCTGCTTCTGTCAACTTCACAGACTTGAAGAGTGAACTTTTTAACTTGCATATCATTAGGTCACTCCTTTACCTTATGTATTAGATCCTAAAAGTTCCCGGCACCTCATTGTGTTAAACCAACTACTCTGTACCTCTTTCTAGCAGCCAGTAACTCAGCTGAAGTTGTTAAAGGGGCTTCCTTTGCAATGTGTAAGGGGCTGCAGCTTGCTGGACCCTCCTTGAGTGGGAGGGCTGTTAGCTGAATCCTCTTCAGCTGTGACTCCAGGTAGTTGCATGAGCCTAATTGAAACAATTTGAGTCAATCAGCCAGTCTGTAATCTGGAGAACATTTCTCTAATCTGTTTGAGAAATGGTAGTTGAGATCTTGCAAAATCTCAAGACAAATGCAGGATCTCAAGAAAAATTAGCATAACTTTAGGGGATAAAGCTTTCCAATAGTCTTTATCTAGTGTCAAACCCTTAGAAGTTGATTTTACCTCTTTGACTCTGCCTCCCCACTTTGCAGACTCAAGTTTCCATAGCCTATGGCCAAGAGCTTTTCCAACCCTGTGATTTATTTCAGCCAAGTAGAATTAGGCTGACCAGCTGGTAAAACCATTTGAGAAGGACTGAATTGATTCTCATGACATGAGGTGTTGTAAGACTTATAACAAGTTTATAGACCTCCATGGAAATGTGAGTCATTTTTCTTATCACCCATATGAAGGTTTTAAGGTGAACAGACTGTATGGAGGTGGTTATTTGGGAAATAAGGGACATCTGGGCTATAGTCAAGCAAGTAAACTTCAGCTGCTGGAAGCGGGGGGAGACCTAGAAGGATTTCAAATAGTCGATGGGCAAATTTCTTACAATAGTCATAACAGCTAAACAGTCAAAGCTCCCAAATAATTGCTACTTGATTAGACTCTAGAAAGCTGCCTGGAAACATTTCTAGTCATCTAGAAAGGCTACATACTTCAAATAAGCGGTGCCTAGTAGAGCACTTGCCATGAACATGTGAGGGAGAAATGGCTGTATGATGGAGCTTGATGTAAACACTGACAGGATTTGAGAAGAGCTCAGGTTAAAGCCATTTAGGGAAGCAGTGAACTGTTAGTTGGGTTTTGGTGACTCAGTAGAACAAGGGCACATACCGTGCATGAAGAAAGGCTGAATATGGCTGGTACGAATGAGGCTGAGTTGGGAACTGAATGAGGAAGAATTGGGGGGAGGGCACAATCTGACATTCACTCTAACAGCAAAAGGCAATACAATCTAAAAAACAGTATTGGAAATAGTTCTAAAAGCTCAGTGCTAAAAGTTGTCCCTTTCTGGTAGTAAAATGCTTTCATCTCTGTTCTTAAACAACTTTGGGTCCACTTTACTTTCATTGTTTTTGTAGTTGAATCCATCCTAGAAACTAACCTTATGGACCTGAGTATGCCATGACGTCAGTCCTGTTGCTCAGGTCAAGCTGTTGCCTCTGCTTAAAGCTTTCTACCACGTCTCCCTAGCATCACACCTGTTTCCAGTGCGGCCACCTCTTCAGCCTGCCTGTGGCCATTGAAAGCTGGGGGTGTGATAAGTGTGGGCTTTGAAGCTGGATCTCAGTGCAGCTCTAAAGTACTGTGTGACTGGTTAATCTCAAACTCTGTTTACATATGCCATCTATCATGCCCCATGCCTGTTTGCTTCTCAGCATAAATAGATGCTCAAAACTGGCATTTCTGTTCAGCTATTTAAACTTCTAGCACCAACTGTGTGTAGTAGAGAAAGATACTAATACCTAAGCATAACCACTGGAGAAGGCAATGGCACCCCACTCCAATATTCTTGCCTGGCAAATCCATGGATGGAGGAGCCTGGTAGGGTGCAGTCCATGGGGTCGCTAAGAGTCTGACATGACTAAGCGACTTCACCTTCACTTTCATGCATTGGAGAAGGAAATGGCAACCCACTCCAGTGTTCTTGCCTGGAGAATCCCAGGGACGGGGGAGCCTGGTGGGCTGCCATCTAGGGGGTCACACAGAGTCGGCCACGACTGAAGCGACTTAGCAGCAGCAGCAAGCATAACCACTAGAATGGTAACGGTCTTGATGCTAATGCCTGAAGATATGTAAGGAACAAATATAAAACAGGTCCATGATAGTGTGATAGCTACTTGTGTTGCATCTCTGAAGATAAGGAACCTAGTAACTGCTTCAAAATAAGCACCAGTCTCCATATTGCAGAACCATAAACAGTTAGCTGGCTACCTTTGCTCCTGCATACCTGTCTAAAGCTTACGTGTTGAGCTGATTTTGGGAAAACAAACCCATCCTTACCATTCAGATAATAGGTGAGTGGTAGGCCTATTAAAGTTTGAAGACAAGATCTATCCTAAAGGTAGCAGTTTCTTCAACTGTAGCAATGAAAGACTGTAACACAGGACATACCAAGCATTCTTGCATGGTTTGGGGTCTTTTGAAATTGAAATATACTAAGAAAAAAACAGCTGACACAAACACAGAAAGACCATTCAAATGTGTCTAAACTTAAGGTCCAAGCCAAATAAGCACCTGCTTTCTACTCTTCCTCCTCCCACTGGACCAGCTGCTGTCTTATCATGTTTCTGTGCTTCAGAGAATTTCAGATAAACAGATAAACACAACTTGTGCTGAATCAAGATACTGCCAAGAACCATACACAGGGAATGTATTTGGCAACTTACTGTTAAATGCCACACAATTGTCTAGTTCTCTTGAAAGCCACAGCTATAGCCAGTGCTACTGGACTGACTTGTTTTTCCCCTCATCATATGGAGAAAAAGACTATCTAACCAAGAGCGGTAACCTACCCTAAGGAGGAAGGTGGCTCTCCAAAGGCAGAAGTTCATTGTTGAACTTAGTCCATCTGGTTCCAAGGGCAAAACAGGCTATTCTTGTAATGGAAGCTCTGTAACATAACCCATCTTGGTGGAAGGATTTTAAGCCTTCTATAACAGATCATGACTCTTGTGGATGAAATGCACCCTCTTCTGGATGGGGATGCCTTTTAAAAGGTTAGGTAGTAACACCTATCAGAGAAGGTAATGGCACCCCATTCCAGTACTCTTGCCTGGAAAATCCCATGGGCGGAGGAGCCTGGTGGGCTGCAATCCATGGGGTCGCTAAGAGTCGGACACGACTGAGCGACTTCACTTTCACTTTTCACTTTCATGCACTGGAGAAGAAAATGGCAACCCACTCCAGTGTTCTTGCCTGGAGAATCCCAGGGACAGGGGAGCCTGGTGGGCTGCCGTCTATGGGGTTGCACAGAGTCGGACACAACTGAAGTGACTTAGCAGCAGCAGTAGTGACACCTATCGTGTAAGGAGCTTGGAAGTGGTCACTCCATGCAACTGGGAAAACCTAGCAAAATAAAAACTGGCAACTAATCACAAGTCTGATAGAAAAACTAAGGTCATAGGGCAAACTGCTCTCAAAACAGAAGGCAGACACAGAATTATTTACCTAACCAGAGACCCTGTGACTCGGGACCCAGTACTCAAGTAGGAAACTTTAACTCATGACTGCTGGTGTGGACAAGTGTGAATTAAAGGGGGCCCAATTTTGGAGGGGCCCCCAAACCCACATTTCTGTGAGTTTTACCTCTAGAACCATAACAGGTTCTCCCAGTGAAGATAAAAATGAAATATTCTTTCAGCAGTGGAAGTGGGAATGAATAGTAACCATCTTGCAATGTCAGAGTGTTCTGTTAACAAGGCCTGTTTTCTTTTTTTTTTAATATAAATTTATTTTAACTGGAGGCTAATTTACAATATTGTATTGATTTTTCCATACATCAACATGAAGAGAGACTACCAAACCCTATCTGTATTAGGGGGAAAGGAAATACCCAATGCCCACCCCCTCTAGCCTTCCTGCTTCACATAAGGAAGAAGGAAACATTTGTGAAGAGCACAGCCCAAAGTCACGGGATCCATAATAAACTTGAAACCTAATCATAAGGACACAGAACTCGAGAATGCTTCCTGGTCCCTCACAACCCCACAGCATTACATCTCCAATGCAATGGCAGGGGAATATAACTGAAAACTGGGGCTTCCCAGGTGGTTCTAGTGGTTTAAAAAAAAAAAAACCTGCCTGCCAGTGCAGGAGACAAGACATATGGGTTCGATCCCTAGGTCTGGAAGATCTCCTGGAGGGGAGGGCATGACAATCCACTCCAGTATTCTTGCCTAGAGAAGTCCATAGAGGAGCCTGGCAGGCTACAGTCCATAGGGTTGCCCAGAGTTGGACACAACTGAAGTGACTTCACACACACACACATAACTACAAACTACGTGTCCAAGACCTTCTTTAACAAGTCTCTGGGAATCCCAAAGACAACAAGAAACAAAAACAGACACCATAGGAAAGCTTACCCTGACACACAATTACAGCAAATAATCACAGTGCAACACCTAGCCAGATATGCAACCTCACACCAAAGGCCTACTTACCTCAGTTTTATTTTATCCAGTTCACAATACTTTGCTTTCAGCAAAAAGTTAGGCAAGACAAAAAAAGATAAAGCAGCCCGAAAAGAACAAATATCAGAACTAGACTCAAATATGATTAAAGAAATTAACAGATGGGCAACTTAAAATGGACACACTAAAGGCTCTAAGTGGTCAGCATACAAAGAAAAAGTGAGTAAGCAGAAATGAAAAGAATAAAAAGGAAATGCTAGAAATAAAAAAAAATCAGTTAACAGAAATAAAGCCTTTGGGTTCATCCATAGAGTAGACATGAATGAAGAATCAGTGAACTTAATGTCAATAGAAGCTTCAAAACTGAAACATGAAGGGGGTGGGGACAAAAATGGCAGCA
The DNA here is from genome assembly GCF_029407905.1 of Bubalus kerabau. Classification (NCBI taxonomy): domain Eukaryota; kingdom Metazoa; phylum Chordata; class Mammalia; order Artiodactyla; family Bovidae; genus Bubalus; species Bubalus kerabau. The sequence goes on from NC_073629.1 coordinate 90,937,059, forward strand.
ATATCACTTAACTTCAGGACGATTACAGACACTAACATACACAGTAGGAATAGCAAAAGAAAGGGGACGGAAGATACTTGAAGGAACAATAGGAATTCTCCAAAATTAATGCTAGACACAAAATCACAGATCCAGGGAACTCAGAACATTGAGTAGGATAAACAGAAAAACATCAACACCTAGGCATATAATCAAACTGAAGATCTTCAAGGAGGAAAACCATTTTGTCTATAGAGGAACAAGGATAAATATTACTCTAGACTCCTCAGAAACCATGCAAAGAGTGGAGTGAAACACTTAAGATACTGAAAGGAAACAACGTAGAAGTCTATATCCAGTGAGACTATTTTTCAAAAGTGGAGAAAGACAAATGATGTGCCACTAGACCAACTTGAAAGAAGTTGAATTCTTCAGAAAGGAGTCAAAATGCAGCTATATGAAAAGTGCATTAGAGAGTATAAGGCAAAATATTAATTCAACAGTGTACAAAATAACACTGTATTTGGCAACTATAATTTGAGTAAGTAAAATTAAAAAAAGTTGACTTGACAGTCAACATTCAAAAAACTAAGATCATGGCATCTGGTCCCATCACTTAATGGCAAATGAGGGGGAGGGTGGAAACAGTGACAGATTTTATTTTCTTGGGCTCCAAAATTACTGCAGACTGTGACTTGCAGCCATAACATCAAAAGAGGTTTTCTCCTTAGAAAGAAAGCTATGACAAACCTAGACAGTGTATTAAAAAAAAGACATCACTTTGCCAACAAAGGCCCATGTAATCAAAGCTATGTTTTTTTCTAGTAGTCATGGATGTGAGATTTCGACCATAAATGTTGAATGCCAAAGAATTTTGATGCCTTCCAACTGTGATGCTGGAGAAGACTCTTGAGAGTCCCTTGGGTAGCAAGGAGATCAAACCAATACAATCCTAAAGGAAATCAGTCCTGAATATTCATTGGAAGGACTGATGCTGAGCTGAAGCTCCAATACTTTGGCCACCTGATGTGAAGAGTCGACTCATTTGAAAAGACCCCGATGCTGGGAAAGATTAAAGGGAAGAAATGGGGCAGCAGTGGATGAGATGGCTAGATAGCATCACCGACTCAATAAATATGAATCCGAGCAAACTCCAGGAGATAGTGGACGACAGAGAAGCCTGGCGTGCTGCAGTCCATGGGGTCGCAAGGAGTCGGACACAACTTAGTGACCAAACAAGTGAAATGAATGACAATTATAAGATGAGGGAAGAATTGGAAATACACTTCTATAAGGGCTTCCTAGATGGCATGGTCATAAAAAGAGCCTGCCTGCCAAGGCAGACATTGTTTTCATCCCTGGATCAGGAAGATCCCTGGAGAAGGAAATGGCAGCCTGTTTCTGTGTTCTTGCCTGGAAAATCCCATGGACAGAGTTCTCTGGGCTATAGTCCATGGGGTCACAAAGAGTCGGACAGGACTTGAGTGACTGAGCACATACATGAGGGGATTGTACTACCCATGAAGTTGTATGATGCTCGTTAAAAGAGAAGGATCTATTGTAACTGTAGACTGTAATCTCAAGAGTGATCACTAAAATCAGAATTACAATACACGAAGAGAAAACAGTAACGCAGAATATGCAGTTTAAAATAGAGAAGGCAGAGTGGAACACAGAAAATGAAAAACAATATAGGCCACTAAGACAAGATGGTAACAAATATGAATCCAACTTATCAAATGTCAGTTGTCTAAATACACCCATTAAAAGACTACCAATGTGGATCAAGAGACAACTATATGTTGTCTATAAAAAACTCAATTTGAATACTTTGTGCAAAAATAAAGGGGTTGAGAAATACCCATGTTAATACTAAAAAAAAAAAATTCACTCAAACCTGACTGTAGAATAAGAGAAAAGTGGGGAGAGGCATCATGTAACAAAGGGGTCAATTTTCTGAAAAGAAATAACAATCCTTAATGTGCATATGCCTAACAGGATCAAAGAAGCAGCAGCAAAAGCCAATAGAACTACAAAGAAAAAGGGATGTCTCTGTCCTTGGAGCTTTTAACATCCCTCTATGGGTAATAGATCCACCAGGCAGAAAATTAGTAAGGACATAGTTGAACTGAAGCAAGTTATCAGTTAACTGAATCCAATTGACTTCTATAGAAAACTTAATCCAACAACAGGATACACATTCTTAGAGGTCATGCACAGTGTTCATCAAGACCACATTCGAGGTTGTTAAATCAACCTCAGCTTAAAAGAAATGTTAAAAAGTGTTCTCAACACAATGGAATTAAAATCAACAGAAAGCTAGATGTCAATACTTGGAGTTTAAAAACTGCTAAATGGAGGTCAAAAGAGTTATTGAATTTTTAATTTTTGAATTAAAATAACTTAAAACTTGTGGGATACAACAAAAACAGTGCTTAGTTAACCCCAGGTGGAGTCTCCTTTTTGGCCGAGCAGTAAGACCCCTAAACCACGCTACTGCTTGTTTTCTCATACCATCCCCAGCACCTCCCTTATTAGTTCAGATCCTTAGAAACCAGGATACAATTGCTGACTTATTAAGGGAAATGGCATGAAACAGAGGTAACAGGAATAAGCAGAGAAAGCCTTTCACACACTGTATTTCTGACTTGTGTGATAGAAGGAAATGCAGAATTAGGTAGAGTCTGACCATAGTTCAGTTCTGAGAAACCCTAGCTAGACAATGGAGCCCCGGAATTTCTCAAGGGTTCCTGCTTGAGGAGCTGTGTCCCACAGCAGTCTGCTATCTGAGCCTGCACTTCTGCCTCTGGCTGAGGGCAGCAGGTGATGCCATGGTGGGTTGCTGAAGATGCAGCTAACTGCCTGCCCATCTGTAGATTGCTCTAGTGGAAACATCGTGACACACCTTCAGGGTATAAGAACTGATCTGGGGAGTACTAGATAATTGAGTATAGAAATGCTTGATTCCTGCTGCTCCTCTCCACTACGGTGGAATTTCCCAGGAAACTTTAGATCACTGAAAGCCCTTCAAATGAAAGTCAAAATTTTCTGACTTGTTACATTCATAAGGTTATATCCACCAAAGTATGTTGACTAGTACTGCTTATTCTGTTCTTATTTGGAAAGATGGGCTGAAATATCTTAGGAATTTGCATTTGCTCTGAAGCACAAGTCTCCATGAGAAGAGGTAATTTAAGGTGGTTAGGAAAAAGTCAAGCCTATCACTTACATTCATAGAGGGTACAATGACCTAAGGTTTACCAAAGAGTGAATATTAGTTTTAACTAAAGAGTCTTAATTTTTTTGAGAAGGCCCCTTAGAGGCTGCAAGTGAGTTTTTGACAAATATTAACAAGTCAAAACTAGGAAGAGGTCATTTATAAAGATGCATGATAGGTAATGCTAGGAACAACCAGTAGTCCATTGAGGGTTTAAAAACTGGACATACTTGAATGACAAGAGCTGTGTGTGGTTTTGGTTATGGTTCAAATTCTGGGGGCCAGGAGAAGTTACATGACATGCAACAGAACCTTAAAGGGTTTACTCCATTTGCACCTTATTTTTTGGCCCATGATGGAAGAGGATGGAAAATATTGTATTACCTGTTCTCTACTTGCTCAGAAGATAAATCCAGGATACTGAATTCTTGAAACTCTACAGAAACGAAAGGCCCCTAATAAGGCCCTTATAAGATGAGACATCATCTAACGTGAAGTTCACGTAAAACTGAATGAAGACTAATCGTTCACGTACAAACTGTACCCCAGGACTGGCAATGATCCCAGCTGGTGTTCTTACAGTTCTGGGAAGCAGAAGACTGGACGTTTCTCTTCAAATATTTATACCACAATAGAAATACCAGTCAAATATTGCAAGTCATTAAAGATAACGTAAAACAGATGCCTTTCACCTTTTTAAAAGTTTAATTTGGTTTTGATCAATGATCTGATCTTAAACTTAGTGAGAGACATGCAAATGTTCAGGTTTCCAAATGACTATCAAAAGTTTTGGAAAAACTGTCCAATCATAACCAAGGAAGTACTTCCTGGAAATATGGAGCCTTAGGAATACAAAGGAAGGAAACAAACTAGAAAATATACTTAGAGTAATAAGCATATACATATCTCAGTTTACATAAAAAACTTGGAGCTCTAGGGAAGGAGTCTATAAGCCTAGTTAAGAAACAAATTACTCAGGGGAACTTGAGTTCATATGAGTTACTGGATAATCTATGTCTTGCTAATATTACCTAATATGGTTCCACTAGCTTAGAAAGGGGAGAAGGCAATGGCACCCCACTCCAGTACTCTTGCCTGGAAAATCCCATGGACGGAGGAGCCTGGTGGGCTGCAGTCCATGAGGTCGCAAAGAGTCAGACACGACTGAGCGACTTCTCTTTTACTTTTCACTTTTATGCACTGGAGAAGGAAATGGCAACCCACTCCAGTGTTCTTGCCTGGAGAATCCCAGGGACGGGGGAGCCTGTTGGGCTGCTGTCTATGGGGTCACACAGAGTCGGACACGACTGAAGTGACTTAGCAGCAGCAGCAGCCTAGAAAGGAGCAGATAGCTTGGGTTGCACAGAATAGAGTGGGTTGAATATAGTAAGGAAATGGCCTCTTCATGTTGCTTGGACTTTAAAAAACATAACTTCAAAGCTATCGGGTTTGTGCAAAAGTGACGGAGGGGTGTGCAAACATTGTTTTGCATTGTTGAAATTTACCTTTTGATATTGGGATATGCCTTTTAATATAGGGACAACTTGCAACATACAATGCATTTGGCCTAGGAACTGCTGAGGTGATGGGGGTATGCAGGTGTGCACTGTGGGGGTTTTGCATTGTTGAAACTTGATTTGTTAAATATCGAGACAAGTCACAACATCATCAATGCATTTGATGTGCTGTGCACAGTGCTGTGTCACCTGCGACTTTGGCATATTTTTCCTGTCTCAAAGCAGGGACTGTGGAATTAAGATCTCAACAGTGATGGATGGCATAATGCAGAGACTTCAAGAGGGACAACATCATATTCTATTCAGGGCACTTGGGAAACTATGGGGACTATTTTAGTTTTGTACCAATATGGCAACTAGCAGCATTCTGGAGCCCAGTCTATCTCTGGATCTCAGTAATTAACAGCCCAACTGAGTTCAAAACTTACACGCAGGTGAAAAAGCTTACTATCGAGCTTGGAACTGTTGTCCAAGAAGGCAGTGTCGTGGAATAAGTTTGACTTGTGGTAGCTTGGAAATGAAAGTACACTTCAAATGAGCCACCTTAATGATGATGCCCCAGGGGTTTTTGTGGCCACTTCAGTGCGTTTGTATTGGTCTGTTTGTAGTGTCATCTCCTGGGGTTCCAACAAACGGGGACAAGCATATGACATCTATGTTCTAGTATTGTGCCTGAGAAACAGTGCATGCCTTCATCTCTTATCAAATAATAGAAACACTAGGATACCAGGAATCATAATATTTTAAATGGGAAAACTATTAAATATGCCCAGCCTGTTTAAAACCCTAACCAATTTTTCAAACATGACTAAAACACCATAAACACAAATTCACCAAGCATTTTTATGACAATGCTGTTCAAAACATCTATAAAGCCAAGTTATCCACTAATGATTTCAGTATCTATTTGTATATCAGCAACACTGTACAGTACTAGGTACAGAGCTAAGATCTTTGACTATTGCAAAGGGGGAACTTGGACCTACAAAGAGCTTAAATGGTCAGGAAAAGTGGGGAAGACAGTTGGGGTAAACAACCCATTCAAGTGTGAGCACAAGGTATGACTCTACTAGGAGAAAACTAAGATGGCTTGTGTGCAAACCATGTTTCCTTGAGTAAAAATAGCAGGCAACAAAGGAACCTTGAGTAATGGGTCTCAGTGAGGAATGTCCAAGGATGACAGAGTATTGCTTTGCTTTTAAAGGCATGTTTAAAATCTGTTTAAAATCCATTCCAAAATAAAAGGAACATACTTTGTTTAAAAACTTCCTCACACTAGAATTTCCATTATTTTCAAATCAAAACGACCTGAAATATGGCTCTGATAATCAGTAGTAATGTGGCTTATGGCAAAGTCACATTAATTCTTCAGTTCCCACATCGATAGGAGGGAGTGCTACCCTCTAAGGGTGACTGAACTGAGTACAGTGTTAGAATATAAACTATCACCCAGTGAAAGCCCAGTCTCCTCACACATTAAGCAGATATGTTTATATTCTGAGCTCTTTTATCCTAGATCTTTGCTAGCATATACTAATCCTCTAAGGTCCTTCCAGACTTCCTTGGGTAGTATATTTGCAGTTGGGGTTGTCCAGAGGCAGGTGGGAACTAAAACAAGCTAATGCTATGCCTTTGGAAGAAAAGTACCTGCTTCATGAAGCTATACTGTCCTAGACCATTTCCAGTGAAAAACAAAGCTAGCTCTTCTATAGAATAGTGTATCGTTGGTCCCATTGGGTCCATCAATTCCAACTTACAACTGTGATAAACTCATTCTGGTGTTTGTGTTTAGCTTAACTAGAGCTCATCTATATGAATATTATCTCTACAGTGAATTCCTTTCTCTGTGTAAATTAACTGTCTCTGAATTAACAATCACTAAAGCAAACAGATGGAAACCCCTACTTTTCTCCTTTGAAAAAAAAAAAAAAGCTTTGGGAAAGACTGGCAAAAATTGTCAACTAGTGGTCACCAAAGGTAGAACTTGAGACTTTGTCTTCACTAGCTTGTAATAAACTTTGAAGATTATTTTAGTCTGAGTCTGCTCAGGACATTTGGATCTGAGCACATTTTGCAATGCACCACTTGAGAGCCCAGGTTGGGGGTGAGGTGAGAGTGGCTTATCTCAAAGAACCTTCTTTAGATTAAAAAGCACTGAACTTGTAAGGGAACCTCCTATGTTCCCAATACCCTCCTGGGTTCATTTGCCCCAGTTAGACTATTTGTGGTCTCACATGCCTCACCTTTAGCAGAAACTGATTATTCTTAGCTCTTGTGATCAATTTATACTCCCACAAGCACTAGGAGTTGTGTGTGTAAAAAAAAAAAAAAAAAAAAAAAGAAAGAAAGAAAAAATACTCACCACATCTCACATCCTCACCACCACTAGGTTCTGTTTGACTTTTATGCTAACCTTGTGGGTGTGAAATAGTATCACTCATAAGTGCCTCAAAGTTCACTCCCTAAAAATACACTATAGGTGAAGTCAGTGTGGTAGCTATAAATGAGGTGACTTTCAGAAATAGTAATTTAATTCTGAGTAAGTTTCTACATAACAATGTGCAACCGTCAACTGACAGTGATTGTGTTCCCGGAAAATTCTACAAGTGTTAAGACCATGCCCAGAACTCTTTATGCCAGATGGAGTTAGATTTTAGACTTGGTTAACTGGTTTTCTTCCCTTCAAGGTCGGAGACAACTTAGTCACGTGGAATGCAGGACAGTTCTTATTCTACAGGACTCCTGTCATGTGCCCTCAAGACATGGCTGGCTCTAGACCGTCTAGAACATCCTCCAGTTATTTTGATAACACACCCCTCCGTGTATTTCTTAAGACTTAGTGATATACATACTCCACTGAAAATCAACCCTTTAAGGCATTGTACACCAGTATAATTGTAAATTGACATCTTAGTACAACTTTAGGGAAGTTGCTTGGTTAACTGTGACTGACTCTTGATAGTATCTCTCCTTTTAGTACGCATGAAGTTTGTTCTGGGAGTTTGTTCCTTATTTCAGTAATGCTGTTCTATGCATGATTCTGTCTTATATGCTTTTTTTGCTTGTCATGCTGCCTGTTAGTTACAGTGTCATTTTCTCAGCATTTTTAGAGCTTAATCTGTGGAAATAGTTTGCAGTCTGTTTAAGGTATGCTCCAGACCACATCTGCATTTGCTTTTATTTGGGGACCTAAGGGACAAGAATAAAGGCAGACTACTTTTTATTGGGGGGGGTGGCGGAGAAACTTTATTGGAGCTTAAAGGACTACAGATACAGTATAAGTCATGAAGAATAAGATCACTCCAGCCCAAGAGTATTAAATATAAAACAGAACTTGGAGAAAAAGCAAACTGTAAAATTCCTACAGTGTACCATTTGCACCAAAAAGTAATACTATACAATTGTCACAGATACAAACATATAGAAAGTGTTAGCATGTAGATGGGAAGGATTAACTTCAGGATAGTGTCTTCCCTGGGGAAGGGAGTAAGCATAACAAGATGGCACACTTAAACAGCTTTTTTTTTTTAAAAAAAGCTAAGTCAATAACTACATGTATCATATGTAGATTTTTGTTTGTAAACCTAACTAAGTCCAGTAGGTATCGGCTGAGGCAAAGTTCAGAATGAATTCACACTTTCAAAAAATGTGACTACATCCCACACTATTATAGTTACTGAAGATCATGCAGACACAGTAATGACCTTTGGACTTTGACTTGCAAAGTTGACTTAACCCAATCTGGACAGAAAGCAGACATGAACTGGAGCCTATAGCTTGAAACCTCAGCTGTTAGAGGTTCAGAGAGGCAGACAAAAATCAATATAGAGGCAGGCTATTTGTCATAAACAACCAGGTGGGTTTTCAGTTCAGTGTTGAGAATGTTTACCGTCCAGGATGGAGTTGGCTTTTGGAGCAATGAGAGTGTACTAGAATCTGGAAACGACTAGGGGCAGAAGATCTAGAATATCTGTAGGTACATGAAGAAGCTATATATGTCCCTGTAGAGACCACTTAGCCTGGGTGTTGGGGGGAGGTGGTTACCTCTCAGTGGTATAAAGGCCACTGTAAAGTGGGAGTGGGAAGACTATTGGATGGTGTCAAGAGGAAGCCCCAGACTGCAGGTTAGACCCTGGATAGACTCACTAACTGGAATTCTGACCATTGCCTTTCTCTTTGGAAGATGTGAGTCAGACTAAGTTGAAGATGCACCAGAGCTGGTAAAATAGAGGAAATCACTCAGAAGTCAGCCTGTGAACCTGATCAGAAGCTAGATATGTCACTTCCCACCAGTCACACAGCTCTCTATCTGGGTAATTCCCAGCAGTTCTCACTACCCCACCATCCCCAAATTCCTCCAACATAGCTCTCCAGGAGCCAGCTTTTATCAAGAAGTTCCTGCCTCCTTGGAGGCAATTTCTTTCATTAGGGGCTGGCACCTGCCCCACCAAGGGCCATGAATCATATTTCCTGCAACTTCTCAATGCAATGAAGGAGTTCTTCAAGGTGTCTGGAACAGTGGCTGACAAATCTCTGAAGGCACAGAATTACCACCAGCAGAGGTCTCTCTTCTAAGAAATTGTAGCTGGCTTAGAGATGGTTCAGTTCAGTTCAGTCGCTCAGTCGTGTCCGACTCTTTGCAACCCCATGAATCACAGCACGCCAGGTCTCCCTGTCCATCACCAACTCCCGGAGTTCACTCAGACTCACGTCCATCGAGTCAGTGATGCCATCCAGCCATCTCATCCTCTGTCGTCCCCTTCTCCTCCTGCCCCCAATCCCTCCCAGCATCAGAGTCTTTTCCAATGAGTCAACTCTTCGCATGAGCTGGCCAAAGTACTGGAGTTTCAGCTTCAGCATCATTCCCTCCAAAGAAATCCCAGGGCTGATCTCCTTCAGAATGGACTGGTTGGATCTCCTTGCAGTCCAAGGGACTCTCAAGAGTCTTCTCCAACACCACAGGTCAAAAGCATCAAGTCTTCGGCGCTCAGCTTTCTTCACAGTCCAACTCTCACATCCATACATGACCACAGGAAAAACCACAGCCTTGACTAGACGGACCTTTGTTGGCAAAGGAATGTCTCTGCGTTTCAATATGCTATCTAGGTTGGTCATAACTTGCCTTCCAAGGAATAAGCATCTTTTAATTTCATGGCTGCAGTCACCATCTGCAGTGATTTTTGGAGCCCGAAAAAATAAAGTCTGACACTGTTTCCACTGTTTCCCCATCTATTTCCCATGAAGTGATGGGACTGGATGCCATGATCTTCATTTTCTCAATGTTGAGCTTTAAGCCAACTTTTTCACTCTCCTCTTTCACTTTCATGAAGAGGCTTTTTAGTTCCTCTTCACTTTCTGCCTTAAGGATGGTGTCATCTGCATATCTGAGGTTATTTAGGTTATTCCAGCTTGTGTTTCTTCCAGTCCAGTGTTTCTCATAATGTACTCGGCATAGAAGTTAAATAAGCAGGGTGAAACCATAAGACCTGTGTCATCCTTCCCTGACACCACCCTGGGAAAATGCAATTCTCTACTTGTTGCTGCTTTGAACAATTAATTTTAGCCCCCAATTGACTTTTTCTCATTCTTAACCAGTACTAAGAGGCAGATTACCTTTCCTACCGAAAGCAGACTTCCTTCTCTTTAAAGATGTGTTTTGTCATGGTTTCAGGCTTGAGCTGGTGTTTTTTTCAACTTCCAGACTATGTGTGGACCCTAGCTGTCTTGGTTTTCTGCCCTGTGCTGCCTGTATGAACCAAAACTTTGGACAACACCGCAAAGTCCTAGAACAGAACCGTGTTTTAGCACTTGCTTATTTGAACCTAAGTTGCCCTTGAAAACTAAGCACAATACTTACTTGCCAATTTAGCTGAGTATTAAGTAAAAATGCCCAACCTTTTAGGTGTTTGTATCGATTTTTCTATAATATTAGTTCTCCTATAATACCATAAATGGAAAATGTAAAAGTCTTTTCCTAATGGGCTTTTTGACTTGTGAAACATCTGTCTCTGAGTTGCTTTGACACTTTTGTGAGCTCCCCCATAATTCTCAGCACTAGCTAGACACAATTTCCCTTCAACTTGACTGAAATTTTAAGGTCAAATCACATTGGAGGATAAAACTCAGTGTGGATTTATTAATATGTAATCATTTAGCACTCTTTCTGTTTAATAAAAAATATAGTAGAGTGCTCTGTCTCGGGAGAATATTTTTCTCATCTTCCTTAGTTTCCCTCCTAGAGAATTGAACACTAAATGAAATCTGCATATGTGTGTCATTAGAAACCCCTTAGTACTCATTAGGGCAGGCATTCATAGTATATGAGGCAATAATGGACTGGCAAATGTTAGACTTGAGTTTTCATGAGTATATGAAAGAAAACTGGAGTGGCAAACAGAGGACTGCTTTGAAGGGTGGAGAGGAAGTTTTTTTTTCTCACATTTCTCTGAAGGGAGAGGGAAGGGTTGTCCTATTTCCCATCAGATAGAAGAAACCATAAGATGCTTATTCTATAAGTGGACCCCAGAGATGTGAATTTGATTGTAGGTAGGTTATTTGGAAAATGTGGAAAAGCAGGTAGAAGGAAGTGAAAGATGGAGAAAGACCTACTATTGGTGCATGATTATGCAAGCCACCATGAGAAAGCTAAGAAACTCGGGGAAAGGATGTAAGATACACTGAGGAATTCTCATACCTGAGGTGCAAAAGGACCTGGGGTATTTATACATCAACCTTTTGGTTACTGAGGAGGCCAAATATGGCAGATGAGTGAAAAGTGGTGATAGCCAAGGATATGTTCCTCTCAGAACAAAGCCCAGACAATGACCCACAGTGCACCACGGTACCATTGTCACACTAGATGGAACTTAGCTAAAGGGCTGTGAAGCTTTGCATGGGGCTTGCAGAGACTGACAGACTAGCATGATACTCTGACAGCATTCTATGCCTAATCCAGCTTCCTTCTCTCTTACACCAGTTGTTACTCCACAATAGACATTCAGTTCAGTCACTCAGTCATGTCCGACTCTTTGCAATGCCATGAACCACAGCACGCCAGGCCTCCCTGTCCATCACCAACTCCCGGAGTTTACCCAAACTCATGTCCATTGAGTCGGTGATGCCATCCAACTATCTCATCCTCTGTCATCCCCTTCTCCTCCTGCCTTCAATCTTTTCCAGCATCGGGCTCTTTTCAAATAAGTCAACTCTGCATGAGGTGGCCAAAGTATTGGAGTTTCAGCTTGAGCATCAGTCCTTCCAAAGAACACCCAGGACTGGTCTCCTTCAGAATGGACTGGTTGGATCTCCAGCAGTCCAAGGGACTCTCAAGAGTTTTCTCCAACACCACAGTTCAAAAGCATCAATTCTTCGGTGCTCAGCTTTCTTTATAGTCTGACTCTCACATCCATACATGACTACTGGAAAAACCATAGCCTTTACTAGACGGACCTTTGTTGACAATGCCTCTGCTTCTTAACATGCTGTCTAGGTTGGTCATTTATGCAACTCTAATTCTCAGTATCTGCTGTCAGAGCCCAGTTTCAACAACTTCCTTACCTTCTCAGGGCTGATTAGAGTGTTTTTCTAGCTCAGGGATTTTTTACACATACCCAGACTTTATCACTGCACGCTCCTAGGCATCCAGGCAGGCTTGAGCAGTATAGGATGTGTAGGTAGATTGTGGCATGAGGAAGCCCTGCATATGGGAAATACTTCCCATGATGTCCTCTTAAATATCTGACTAGATACCTAAATGCATGTGGCTTGTGAGCCTCTTGTTGCTAGTGATGGTTCTGCTTGAATCAAAGAAGGATCTTATAGCTGGTTTTGAATTGAAGAAATTGGCTAAAGCAGGGAGAGAGAAAAATACCAGTCAGAATCTGCTACCAAGATCTCTGGTGTGAGACAACAGTATGTGGGGTTCAGGCAGTGTCAGTAAGCAAAACCAAAGTTCTTATCCAGGAAAGCTACATCTTTAGTGGACCTAGTGAAGCACTCAAGGCAGACAACTTCATTGCCTGAAAACCTTGAGTTCTGGCTTTTGTGTTCTAGTTACTCTCAGTCAGTCTGAACTTAGTAATGGGAAAGAGGCAGGTGTACCTGCAAACAATGTACATTAGTGTTGGATACCTCTTGGCTCCTTTGGAGGATGGTAAGGCTGGCAACTTTTTATCCAGGTATGTAATACTATATGACTATATAAATGGACTTAGCCTTGTTGGCCTAGAGACTGTGGTCCAAACACTGTTTTCCTGTGGACCCATATTCTGTCCTTTTCTGACACCTATGTCTTCAATGGAATTAAAGATCTTATTAGAGGATTTTTACTCTGCCATCACTTTCTCTTATAAGCTAAATTTAAGCTTACATCTCTCCATACAGATGGCATTTATCCCTGTTCCTTTCTTCTATTCAAAGCTCTTATGAGAAATGCCAAGGAAAGTGTAAAATCTTTTACTTTGCCCTAAAGCTTTAGAATTTATTCCTTATAATCATATCCTCAGAAAGATAACCTTTGTTAGAAATGTTAATGTTTAAATTTCTTGAATTTCCATCTCATTGCCTTGTCACTCAGTTCTTTGTGGCTTTTGAAGAAAAGGAGCCAATTCTTGATCACAAAAATGAGCGAGAGACCATGACAACCATGAACTTGGCCTGAGGGCTAGGAATTCTCCCCCTAGGAGAAACTAAGCAATTTGTCCAGATAGTTGTTGATACAGAAATAAGTAGGGAATCTATTCCTCTGTTTGTGACCTCCTCTATTGGAGAAAAGTTCATATTTCAGTATAGGTCTAGACTGTGTCTATAGTATAAATCTCATTTATCTGGTATATAAAGTCTATTTTTAAATAACTTATTTTTTAATTGAAGGATAATTGATTTACAGAATTTTGTTGTCAATTGTGGTTTTCTTTCTGGAGGCTGCAGGATTATAGTTCTTGCTTCCTGATGGGAGGGACTGGCTGTGGGGAAAACTGGGTCTTGCTCTGGTGGGCAGGGCTATGCTCAGTATATCTTGAATCCAATTATCTGATGGGTGGGACTGTGCTCCCTCCCTATTAGTTGTTTGGCCTGAGACAACCCAGTCCTGGAGTCTATAGGCTGTGCGGTAGGGCTACTGGTGACCTCCAAAAAGGACTTATGCCAACACATGCCTTCCAGGACTGCTTCTTCCAATGCCCCTATCCCCACAGCAGGCAACTGACCACCCGTGCCTCCATAGGAGATCTTCAAACACTCACAAGGCAGGTCTGGCTCAGTCTTTCATGGGGTCACTGCTCCTTTCCCCTGGGTCCTGGTATGCACAAGATTTTTTTGTGTGTGTGCCCTCCAGGAGTCTGTTTCCTTGAGTCCTGTGGCAGTTCTGTAATCAAATCCCACTATCCTTCAAAGTCAGATTCTCACTTCAATTCAGTCTCTCAGTTGTGTCAGACTCTTTGGGACCCCATGGACTGCAGCACGCCAGGCTTCCCTGTCCATCACCAACTCACGGAGATTACTCAAAATCATGTCCATGGAGTTGGTGATGCCATCCAACCATCTTTGTCATCCCCTTTCTCCTCCGGCCTTCAATCTTTCCCAGCACCAGGCTCTTGTCAAAGGAGTCAGTTCTTCACATCAGGTGGCCAAAGTATTCGAGTTTCAGCTTCAACATCAGTCCTTCTAATGAATATTCAGGATTGATTTCCTTTAGAATTGACTGGTTGGGTCTCCTTACAGTCCAAAAGACTCTCAAGAGTCTTCTCCAACACCACAGGTCAAAAGCATCAATTCCTCAGTGCTCAGCTTTCTTTATAGTCTAACTCTCACATTCATACATGACTACTGGAAGAACCATAGCTTTGACTAGACAGACCTTTGTTGGCAAATCAATGTCTCTGCTTTTTAATATGCTGTCTAGGTTGGTTATAGCTTTTCTTCCAGGGAGCAAGCGTCTTTTAATTTCATGGCTGCAATCACCATCTGCAGTGATTTTGGAGCCCAAAAAAGTCTCCCTGTTTCCATTGTTTCCCCATCTATTTGCCATGAAGTGATGGAATCAGATGGCCATGATCCTAGTTTTCTGAGGTTTTATTTTGTTTTTCTAAGCCAACTTTTTCATTCTTTCACTTTTATCAAGAGGCTCTTTAGTTCTTCACTTTCTACCATAAGGCTGATTGTCATCTGCATATCTAAGGTTATTCATATTTCTCCCAGGAATCTTGATTCCAGCTTGTGCTTCATCCAGCCTGGCATTTCACATGATGTACTCTGCATCTAAGTTAAATAAGCAGGGTGACAATATACAGCCTTGACATACTCCTTTCCCGATTTGGAAACAGGCTGTTATTCCATGTCCAATTCTAACTGCTTCTTATTGACCTGCATACAGATTTCTCAGGAGGCAGGTCAGGTGGTCTGATATTCCCATCTTTCAGAATTTTCCAGTTTGTTGTGATCCAAAAAGTCAAAAGCTTTGACATAGTTAATAAAGCAGAAGTATATGTTTTTCTGGAACGCTTTTGCTTTTTCGATGGTCCAACGAAAGTTGGCAATCTGATCTCTGGTTCCTCTGCCTTTTCTAAATCCAGCTTGAACATCTGGAAGTTCATGGTTCACGTGCTGTTGAAGCCTAGCTTGGAAAATTTTGAGCATTACTTTGCTAGTGTGTGAGATGAGTGCAATTATGTGGTAGTTTGAGCATTATTTGGCATTGCCTTTCTTTGGGATTGGAATAAAAACTGACCTGTTGCAGTCCTGTGGCCACTGCTGAGTTTTCCAAATGTGCTGGCATATTGAGTGCAGCACTTTCAGAGCATCATCTTTCAGGATTTGAAATAGCTCAACTGGAATTCCATCACCTCCACTAGCTTTGTTTGTAGTAATGCTTCCTAAGACCCCTTGACTTCACATTCCAGGATGTCTGGCTCTAGGTGAGTGATCACACCATGATTATCTGGGTCATGAAGATCTTTTTTGTGTAGTTCTTCTGTGTATTCTTGCCACCTCTTCTTAATATCTTCTGCTTCTGTTAGGTCCATACTATTTCTGTCTTTTATTGTACCTATCTGCATGAAATGTTCCCTTGGTATCTCTAATTTTCTTGATCTCTAGTCTTTCCCATTCTATTGTTTTCCTCTATTTCTTTGCACTGATCACTGAGGAAGATTCCCTGGGGATTCCCAATCCCTTTGGCTGTATCCCCAGGTTTGGAATTCTGGTGTGGGGCTCAGAACCTTCATAACAGTGTGAGAACTTCTTTGGTGGTAGTATTCTCTGGTTTGGAACAACTAATGTGAACTTTAAGGGAAATTAATGGTATGCCACCTGGAATGGCAATCCTTAGTGAGTTTTTAAAATGTAAAAGTTTATCTTCAATGATTGAACCTTCAGGGCTTTTTAAAAATCTATGAAGTTTATGCACCTCTGGGGCAGATTCAAAAGGATCTAAAGGTGTTTGCCAACTTCTCTCCACCTGTTAATGTCACTCTGACAAGCAGAGACATGTCCTTCAGCCACTCCAGGTAGCTAGGCCACCCATGCCTGGAGCCTGGTTGTCCCATTACTGGTTCTCATTGAGCATGTAAACCTTTACCCACTGCCAAGTTTCAGCCTAAAGCTCAGGTTTTAGTATTTCTTGTAGTTCTTAACTGTTTTTTGAAGGAACTATGCTTATGGCTAAAAAGATACCTATATTTGTGCTCTGGAAGTCAATAAAGATCTCTACTTCACTGTCCCTGAAGTCACCCCAACCTGGCTCTGACCTGAGGAGGCCTTTCAAAGCCTGCCTTTCTCCACTAGGGATCCATGTAGCCCTTGTTGGAGTGTTTTTTCCCCTAGGATCCTGGTCCTTGGGACAAGTGCCATCTAGATATTGAGGTAGCATTTTTATACTACAGACCTTAACACATACTGGATGGTAGAGTGTGGAACAAGTTAATGTTACTGTAACTCTGTCTTGCCTTAAAGATACCTTCCCTCTTTTCAGCATTAGATCTTCAAAACTTTTTTCCATTATGATGGGTATGAACATCATTGTGAGTTTAAGGGTTTTTCTCTGTGTTTAAGGTTAAAATGTATAAAATCTAACAACCAGTATTAGGCTTTGAATAATGGGGAAATATACCTGGTTCTACTAAGAAAAACATACAAAAAAGGTCTGGCTTTATCTAACTGCCTATGTTATATAAATAAAACCTTTAAAAAAAAAAAAAACACTGACTATGCATGGTCAAATATTTCTTTTTCTGCCATCTAAACTAGGGACATCTAAACCCTTGGAAATTTCTGAGTGATATGAGTGTCTTCTGTTTTTCATAGGGAACTTGTCTTGATCACACCTGTGTTTATGCTAATGAAGTAACTTAAAAGTAGTCCCCCTAAACAACTTCAGGAAGGGGACTAGTTACTAGAAAGAAGTAACTAGTGGATTGAATCTTCCAGCTCTACTCACTAACTTCCAGAAAAGGCAAGTAGGGTCTGGAATTTAATTTTGATAACTCTTGAACAATGAGACCTGAGCTTCTGCATTGGTGAACACGTGGAAATGCTGGGAGGGTTGCATGCCCAGAGAAGGTATGGGAACTCTGGGCCACTTGCCTGCCCCAAATCTTACCCTATGCATCTCTCCAACTTGGCTGTTTCTGAGTTAAGTGTTTAACAAACCAGTAAGCATTCAAGAACTCGGTTCCATGAACTGGTCTGGTAAATTACTGAACCTGACAGAGGGTGCAGTGGGAACACCAAATTTATAGCCAAGTTGGGCGGAAGTGTGAATTGTCTTAACCCATGACTGGTGCCTGGTCCTAGTATCATTCATGTCCATGGTGTGAGACTAATGTACTGAGTTAATGTATCCTAAACTTGAGCTGGTGTTTAGGACCCATGTATGTATCTCCATACCACTGGAAACTCCATGATTGTCTCGCATATTGAACTAAATGTTGCAGTTGCATTTACATCATACCTTCATAGGATTAGTGTTCAATCTTAAGATTGACTGATGCATATGCTAAGTGAAATTGAGTGTCCTTTGAGCCCTGAGTACATCTTAGCTTCTCTGGCTGTTGGATAGCAACTTCTGTGTTGAGTGTCCAGAGGTAGTGTTTAAGTTTAGTTCTACCCATTTGGTTCACTGAGCTTTTAAGATTATTATGTATCTCCACCAGAAAGCCTCATTCTGGAATTTTTCTTGGAAAAACTAGGAGAAAGAGTAAATGGAAAAAAGGGATTTGTAACCCTCTGTCAAAGCTCATCCAAAGTGTATGATAATGGAAGCCCTAGATTTGACTAAAATTAGTAACACAGACAAACCCTGCATCTACAGCAGAAAGTGCCTTGAGTTCTCATAGTTTGAGAATCTCAAAAGCCTTATGGTTATGGTTCAACTGAGCAATTACTGGGGACAGATATAAATCAATTATTCAGTGGCTACCTGAGACTTCCAAAGTTAGAAGGTATATCAGTGGTAAAAAGAAGCCAACATCTACCACTACCTCAGAGAATGGAACAATTGTAAATGTCTTTCTACTGGAGAGAAGTTTCCAGGATGTTAACATGCTGAGAATAAGTGTCAGAGAGGGCTGTTCCCTGAGAGTAAAGACCAGGAGGAATTTGCAACTATAATGAGCTTTTCTGGTGGGTGTTAAGATGGCAGGCTTGGGGAATATTGCTGGGGCACGTGGCTGATAAGCCTAGAATAGGGAGCCCACATGTTGGGAGATAAGTAATTTATAATTACTTGATTTATATTTATAAATATTTATAAATATATTTATAAATATTTATATTAATAAACACTCCTCACAGGCAGTTAAAAAAAAATCCTCAACCTGGAATAAAGCATATGGTATCCTGTGTTCTGGGCAGTGGTGATGAATTGATGAAGGTAATCAAGGGGCTGTGCAGCCTCTTAAGAGGATGAACTTAGTTGTCCCATAGGTGATTGGTCTATCACTAACTCTGGCTGTGAAGTGACAATTTAGAAGCTCAACTAACAAGCGGGAGATAGAGCCCTGTGGGCCATGAGTAGAGGAGTTGCTCGGGGCTATATGTCAGGCTACAGTGCTTCCTCTTGGGCTCACTGTGAGTAGTCTAGCATAATTTATTAGCAAACCATTTTAGGGACATCAGTATTCTTGTTCAAAACTCTGGGAATATTCCCAAATACTGTCCTTGGGCTCCAAAGAAATATGACAAAGCTACCTCCAGAAAGACCTAGTCATTGGGTTTTACACAAGTCCTAAGTGGAGTGTATTAGAATGTTCACTTTGGGTGTTCCTGGTGGGAATAAAAGGCCTGAACTTCAATTATTCTCATGGAATGCTTCTCTACTTTCTGAGATCTCTCACCAGCTATACTACTTTCTGAGATCTCTCACTGCTGCTGCTGCTGCTAAGTTGCTTCAGTCGTGTCCAACTCTGTGCGATCCCATAGACGGCAGCCCACCAGGCTCCCCCGTCCCTGGGATTCTCCAGGCAAGAACACTGGAGTGGGTTGCCATTTCCTTCTCTGATGCATGAAAGTGAAAAGTGAAAGTGAAGTCGTTCAGTCGTGTCTGACTCTTAGCGACCCCATGGACTGCAGCCTCCCAGGCTCCTCCGTCCATGGGATTTTCCAGGCCAGAGTACTGGAGCTCACTAGCTATGAACAACAGCATGCAACTCCCTGCCTTAGCAGTCACATACTCTTCAGTTCTAGAGGACTTCTGCTATCTAGGGTCTCCATTTCTCATTCCTCAATTTTCCCCTTGTTGATGCTCACTAGTGTGGAACTTGTACACATCACCTTGATTTTTCCTAAAATTATTGCTTCCTAGTTTCTACCATTTTCAGTCCTGGAAACCTAGTGTTGCTCCCAACTTGTGATGGTGGCTTCCAGGAGTATCTGGCTTTCTCTACTTAAAAAAAAAAAAAAAAAAAATTACCCTCTCTGCAGTTCCAAGCAGTATCTAAACTTCAAATAGGCCTTTTTCAAAGTGAGGCTTCTAAGTCAAATTTTGTTCACAGGGTTCTCAAAGCAAGAATACTGAAGTGGTTGGCCAATGCCTTCTCCATTGGACTAAGTTTTGTCAGAACTCTACCATGACCCTTCCATCTTGGGTGACCTTACATGGCATGGCTCATAATTTCATGGATTTAGAGAAGGCTATGGTCCATGTGATCCATTTGATTAGCTCTCTGTGACTGTGGTTTTCATTCTGTCTGCCCTCTGATAAATAAGGATAAGAGGCTTATGGAATCGTCTTGATGGGCAAGACTGGGGGGAACTGGGTCTTGTTCTGATTGGCAGGCTCAGTAAAGAGCCTCTTGATGAAAGTTGAAACAGGAGCAAGAAAAAGTTGGCTTAAAACTCAACATTCAGAAAACTAAGATCATGGCATTCAGTCCCCATGACTTCATGGCAAATAGATGGGGAAACAATGGAAACAGTGAGAAACTTGATTTTCTTGGGCTCCAGAATCACTGCAGATGGTGACTGTAGCCATGAAATTAAGACACTTGCTCCGTGGAAGAAAATCTATGACAAACCTAGACAACTTATAAAAAGCAGAGAGATTATTTTGCCAACAAAGGTCTGTCTAGTCAAAGTTATGGTTTTTCCAGTAGTCATGTATGAATATGATGGATGTGAGAGTTGGACTATAAAGAAAGCTGAGCACTGAAGAATGGATGCTTTTGAACTGTGGTGTTGAAGTCCCTTGGACTTGAGAGTCTCCTTGAGAGTCCCTTGGACTGCAAGGAGATCCTACCAGTCCATCCTAAAGGAAATCAGTCCTAAATATTCATTGGAAGGACTGATGCTGAAGCTGAAACTCCAATAGTTTGGCCACCTGATGTGAAAAACTGACTCAGTAGAAAAGACCCTGATGCTGGGAAAGATTGAAGGCAGGAGGAGAAAGGGGATGACAGAGGATGAGATGGTTGGGATGGCATCACCAACTCGATGAACATGAGTTTGAGCAAGCTTTGGGAGTTGGTGATGGATAGGGAAGGCTGGCGTGCTTCAGTCCATGGGGTTGCGAAGAGTCAGACAACTAAGCAACTAAACTGAACTAAGTCAAATTCTAGACATCTCAAGTCTATGATGTCTAGATTTAAGATAACAGCATCCCATATTCACAACACTGGATAGAATGTACATCCCAAAATGCTAGCTACTTAACAATCTTAATGTAGAATAAGCCTTTCTCTAATTTAAAGTCCTCTGCTCATTTGCTTTACCAGTCAAAAACAAATGTTTGGCCCCCTCCATCCAGTATTCCAGCTACTTTAAGGTTAGGGCCTGGCAGAAAAAGTTGTTAAAAGTTTCCTTGGGCGTAGACAATTCTATTGGCCAGTTGAGTTTGGACAAACCTAGCAGATGTAAACTTCCCAAATAAGTCAAATGTAGGAAAATTGTTACCTACAGCAATAAGGGAAAAATATTCTACCTACTAGGGACGGATTAGTTTATATCTCCTATGATGCCTTCCTGTAGCTCCTGTAAGCCTAATAGGTTTGCCATATGATTCTCCTTTCTTTGGAAAACTTCCCAGAGTAAAATATCAAAGTAGCATTGGTTCCAGGTGAAGGTCAGAAGTGACATCCTCTAACATTTTTGGTTTTGCAACAACTGGAATCTGAGCTATGTGGCCAGCATAGTAAGACTAACTTTACTCCTCTGAAAACAGACTTCCTATGAGTACAGTTATATCTTCATGTTCTGTAGGCATCCTTGGCAAGAAGCTTGCATTCCAGGATCTCTGGAATAGGAATTAAGAAATAGACCAGCTTATCTTGGCAACTGGCTTTTTCTCTCCACCACCACTTCACCCCTGCTGAGATGGTAAAATGGCGGCTATGCTGAGCCCTGGCTGTTACACCTGGGGCACCCGCCTACCTTCTGCTCTTGAGGACTTCCACCTTGGGACTTTTACTAGGGTTCTGGACTAGTAGCTTTTCTCCTGTCTTACTTTGAAGTCTTTAAACTGCTTCTGCTTCATGACCATGGAGCCTATTCCGCTGTGAAGATGTGACAATGCAGAAATAATTAGAAGCACTAAGTCACTCACAATAAAGCCATATTTTAGGTAAACTTAACACCAAGGTCATTCATCCTTCCCCTCTGAGCATCTTCCTTTCTCATCCTCCCAATCAGCACAGGTTGTCAGAACTCAGTCAGACTCGGGCATTTTTTTCCCCAAAAATCCTGCCAGTTTTAAGATGGAACATCTGTCCAGAACTAGGCTCTTCCTATTCACTATCTCCAGAAAGCCATCATGTTGATGATGCCCCTTCTCTGCAGGACTTCCCTCCTGCTTGTGCCTGAGCCAGTAGTAAAGCTTGGAATTGCCTGATGATTGGCTCCAGTGTCATATCTTTTGTAAAGAGAGAGCATCAGGCCTAGTAGTGAACTAAGCTGAATTATAATAACACCCCATCTACCCTTCAGGAAGAGCTGGTACTGTGATATTGAAGATTCATTCTTCAGCCTCTTGAAGACTCTGGGCTTAGTCTCTTAAGTTGCTTTTCTTTGATCTCTAGCTTTTTGAAGATCAATAAAGATGATGCCTCTTGAAATTTCAAATGAGGCAAGTCTGCATACGTTTTAATAACAAGTCTCCATGACTGTTTGCCAATAAGAGATTTGGGGGTGCTGCCTTTACAACTCTTAGAACATCATATATATTCTAGATTCTCCTCCTGTATAAGTTTGAGTTGAATTAAGCCCTGGTTCTTAAATTTTACTTTTTTTTTTTTATACTCAGGTCTAGTGAAATACAATCAAATAAACCAGCCAAGGTACCTGTGGTAGTTCAGATTTGAGAACTCAAGTCTATGCTTTAGTCTTTTCTACACTAGACTACACCTTTAACGTTTTTATGGGTGGGAAAATAAGAACCCCAGCCTATAAAGATCTATGTAGGAAGCATCTTCAAACAAGCTGAAACAGGATTGCACATCTTCATTGCTGCTGTTGTTCAGTTGCCCGGTCGTGTCCAACTCTTTGCAACCCCATGGACTGCAAAGAGGAGAGTGAAAAAGTTGGCTTTGAAGCTCAACATCCAGCCACCTTCATACAGCTATTAAATGGTGGGTCTTGACTTATACGTAGACGTCACCTGAGACAGAACATACTTGAAACTAATATGTTTTATCTGCATGGTAGTAGTGGTTTAATTACTAAGTTGTGTTGGACTCTTTTGCGACCCCATGGACTGTAGCCCACCAGGTCCTTTGTCCATGGGATTTCCCAGGAAAGAATACTGGAGTGTGGGTTACCATTTCCTTCTCTAGGAGAACTTCCTGACTCAGGGATCAAACCCACTCCTTTTGCATTGCCAAGTGGATTCTTTACAACTGAGCCACCAGGGAAGACCTATCTGCATGATAATTCATTATGCAAATATAATGGTTTAGAGCCTTTCAAAACAAGTGGTAATTTATGAATTTCTAAATATTTCATCTCGATGTAGAATCCAACTTCTCTAAATCTAATCAGTCAATTCTGAGCATTTTAGGATAGCTCTTCTATTCAGTAATTTACTCCAACCCTGTTCCCCAATGGTACTACTCTATTGTCATTGCTGACTACTGCATTAACACAGAACAAGAGTCAAAAGAACTGTGAAGGTGAATATTTGAAGAATTCTTCAGTGTTAGGAATTTTATAGAAAATCTCAAGGCTTAACTTAACCCTTGAATAAGCAATATCCACACCACAGGATGGCTAAGAAAATTATCTGAGCTGGCACTGTATTAGGGAGCCCAAGAAAAAACAGCATAGTCAAACTAGAGTAACTCAATGAAGGTCTTATTTATAAAGGGAGAATGCAATAACCCAGAGTTAGTAATAATGGAAGACTAAACAACAAAAGATGTAGCATCCCAGGTTCAAAAGAAAAGAAGTATGAAGACTAGATTCTGGCAGGGAGAAGCTGACTGCCTGTGAGAAATAAGCTTTTATTTATGCATGAAAGTTCTTCTATTCACCAGTGGTTTCCAAGGGAATAATTGCCCTGATAGTCCCCTCTTCCTGTTGACTTCCTGCTAAGAGTCCCCCAACCCAAACCAAATAGCCCAGCAATCTTATGAGAAGTGTTGTTTCCCCTCCTTATAGGGACTGAAAGCAGGATACAAAGGGACAAACACCATACATTCCACATAGACACAACTGTCTTATATGTCTTGCCAACTCAAGTGCAATTGTCAAGCAGTAGTTAAGCCACTTCTAAAGGTGTAGCGAATGGGATAGACTGTAAATAATTCTGAAAAGCTTACTCATTCTTGCAGCCTGTCTCTCCAGCTTTAACTGACATACTACATATGAAATTCCTCATGATCCTCTGGGACCAGTTTGAAAGAATCCTGCAAGACACCTGCTTGAGTGTTTTTCATGTGCTCCTCTAACCTTGATTTCTTACCCTAAAGTTTCACATCCAGATATCCAGTAAATAGAAAGATTTGGCTTCCTTTCTTTGATACTGTGAGAATCTTTTAGCTTCTGTCCACTATTATCTTCAGGTGCAAATAAGTTAATCTTGGCATCTTCTCATCTATGAACCTGCTTTCCTTGATATCCTTACACGTTTGCCAAAGCCTACACTTAACAGTGTTCACACTATAAAAATATGCATGTCCTCACCATGGGCTTCATGGTACTATGTTGGCATGTGGTGGGCTATGGATTACATCACTACTATAACATCAGTCTAAATGGTATGTACTCCTTCATATGAATCATACTAGCCATGCAGTGGAGCACATGGACTAACTGGGAATGGGAATCTTGACTCTCTGAAATCCATGTAGGAGGCTGTCTTTGGGTGCCAGGCAGCAGCAGAACAAAAAAAGCCATCAAGATCTCTGGCACTAGTTCCTTTAAAAGGTGATATCAGTTATATGTCAACCACCACTTTGAGTTCTGAGGTACCTACTAAAACTAAAAATAATGGCTTCTGAGGTTACTAGTGACCAAAGTCCTCTTTTCACAATGGAGATTGTTGTGTCTATTTTAGGAATATATGGACCTAAGGACTGAGCTTGTTGAACTTAAATATTGCCAAGAAGCAATGTAGAGCTCATACTTGGCCCTGTAGTTCTGTGAAATCTTGAACTGTTAAGGTCAACAACTGAAGTATACCTAATAGTCTAGAACATAAGAAATACATTCAACGTGTATGACTAAAATTCTACCAGCTCTGCACAAATTCAGCACTTTTTTGTCAGAGGGAATTCTCTTGACTTTGGTAGTTCTTGAAGATGTTACTTGATCCTGTCACAAATTAAAGGCTTCTAGGGACTGAACCTTGACATGCCTGCTCCTTAGATCAGGCTAAGACCTGGCATCATCGCATGAGTTAGTGGATTTTATTTTTCTCTCAGAACCAAGAAGACATTAGCTGGGTTAAAATTTTCCAGGTTCTGATGAGGACCCAGTAGTTCAGTAGAAGTATCCTCACCCCAGGACCTTCATGGGAGCACTGGAAACAATCTGAAATTTCTTTTACCAAATCTTGACTTACAATGCTGTATCAAACCCAAAAAGGAATTAGAAGTTCAAAAGACTTGTTGGGGTTAACAACTAAGAAAGGGGGGGGGGAGGGGCAGGATTAGGTAGAGAGAAACCTTACACTGTTTATAGGTCTAAGACTCATGGAAAAGAAGTGGGGAGGAAGAATTGAATAGGGAGGACTTGAGAACTATAGTGAACTTAGAGAGCTTCAGGCAGCCCAGCAGGGAGTCTCAGCACAAGGAGTACCTCTAGAAGAATCTTATTTGAATGAAAATGGTCAGGCTTCACTTCTCCCACAGTGCCCAATTACTGGGTAGGGGCTCCTAGGAAAACATGGACTCAACTTGAACATGATTGCATCCTGAAGGAAGGACAGATGGAGGTCAGTTGTTCTGGAGGGGAGATCAGAGGGAGGGTACCTCTCTCAGTAGTATGTGGCTGCCACATAAACTACAGTAGAAGATATTCTATGCCAATGCTACTGACTTGACAAGAACTACTGTGCATGTTAAGTTGAGCAAAGAAGCCCGATAGGATTTCTTGGCACAGGTCTAGAATAGGGCATGGGGCCATCAAAACTAAAAGAGTTTATCCCCAAAAGTCCCTGCCAACATGGCAGAGAGAAGGTCCTCTAAACTTAGAATAACCTGTAGGAGTTGTTCCTCATTGGACTAAGAGGGTCAAGCTTTCATATAAACTCTCCTGCTTAGTCACTGGCCATGGATTGCTCTCCTAAAAGCATTTAACCTCAGGTTAAACCTGTAGCATAGTCACACGCTGGAGGACTTGATGGTTGAAGACTGTCTACTGAGTGCCTTCTCTGTAGCTGAACAGTAAGTCCTTCAAGGGAGAGGATCTAGCTGGTGCATCTTTGAGTATCACAGCCAACGTCTCATCTGTAGAAGATTGGTCAAGTTGTTCCACATTAGGGAAAGTTTCCCCTTGACATTCAGCCAATGGCACACATGGAAAATACCTACATCCATCCCCAGTGTGACGATATCCATGGAAAATCATGTTAAGGCATTATAGTAGTTCAGTTCAGTCACTCAGTCATGTCTGACTCTTTGCAACACCATGAATCACAGCACACCAGGCCTCACTGTCCATCACCAACTCCTGGAGTTCACTCAAACTCATGTCCATCGAGTCGGTGATGCCATCCAGCCATCTCATCCTCTCGTCCCCTTCTCCTCCTGCCCCCAATCCCTCCCAGCATCAGAGTCTTTTCCAATGAGTCAACTCTTCACATGAGGTGGCCAAAGTACTGGAGTTTCAGCTTTAGCATTAGTCCTTCCAATGAACACCCAGTGCTGATCTCCTTTAGGATGGACTGGTTGGATCTCCTTGCAGTCGAAGGGACTCGCAAGAGTCTTTCCAACAGTTCAAAAGCATCAATTCTTTGGCACTCAGCTTTCTTCACAGTCCAACTCTCACCTCCAAACATGACCACTGGAAAAACCATAGCCTTGACTAGATGGACCTTTGCTGGCAAAGTAATGTCTCTGCTTTTGAATATGGTATCTAGGTTGGTCATAACTTTTCTTCCAAGGAGTAAGCGTCTTTTAATTTCATGGCTGCAGTCACCATCTGCAGTGATTCTGGAGCCCCAAAAAATAAAGTCTGACACTGCACTGTTTCCGCATCTATTTCCCATGAAGTGATGGGACCAGATGCCATGATCTTAGTTATAGTAGTTAGGCTTTGGTTATATCACAAAGCTGCCACTCATCTAGCAAACATAAGCCTTGCAGTACTAACTATCACAAATGGTCTAGTTGTGCAGTGATAAAGGCCAGACACACACAATGAGAAGGTGTGCTAATGGGACTTGGTAGAGCTTCCCTGAGAACTGCTTGCTTATGTGAACCCAAGTAACTTCAGCCACAAGAGGCAAGAAAGGTAATCTAGTCCAAATCCTAGATAGTAGGGATAAAGACACAGTGGCAACTACCTGATTGTGGTATAGGGGATCAGAGTCTTAATATATGTAAAAATTCACATATTAAAGATTTCTGGATAACAATATGAGGATATGTTTAACTACAGATAATGAAGTTACTCTTAAGGTATGGCAGTTTGAGGGATAGACTAAGATTTTAGCCTTCTTGAGGGAGCTAAATTAAGGAAGAGTTTACATTTGGGGTAATGTTGTTCCACGTTCTGTCCTCTGCACACTCCTGATTCCTTCTACTCTATTCTGTGGTATAGATCCCAAAACAGCCTCAACCATTCACAAGGGAAGCTCTAGAGCTAGAATCCCTTTTTGATTTGTTGAGTTTATATGGCTATACTTTTATCTTGCCACATAGGTGGGTCATGGATACAGGCCAGTCTGGGAAGATACATGACCTTAGGCATGAGGTGGCCCTCTGCAGCTGAAACAATCCATGAAGGAGCTGATACGGGCTACATAAACCACACCCAGAAGCAACAAGCCCTTGGTGGAAGGATCCTGTACTGCATCAGCGTCCACCACACAGTGGGTGCCATTTTTTGTCTTTGCTTTTTTTCCTCTGAAGGCCTCATGGCATCACTACTAGGGCATGGTAAAAATTCTGTCTGGAGGTGAAGTCTGCAAGTGAAGTAGGCAAACATGGTAATATCACACTTCTGGGGACTTTTATAAACTAGTAATTTAGAAAAATTGGTAAACTATTTTAACTTGGGTCAAAACAATATATACATGCACAATATATAGAAAGACCCGGCTTTGCATCATTTCTGGTGGGCCATGTGTACCAACTGGATCTCTAATCTATAACATCCCATCCCATGACTCATTCAGGATGGGTCCAAAGACTGAGAGCTGATTTTTAAAGCTGGGCCTGGGTTACTGATGGCAGTGGAAGGAACGTTTCTGGAATCAGCCTGGATGACTTTTGCCTCTATGGCCAGAAAGTTCACATAGAA
Organism: Bubalus kerabau; assembly: GCF_029407905.1. Lineage (NCBI taxonomy): Eukaryota > Metazoa > Chordata > Mammalia > Artiodactyla > Bovidae > Bubalus > Bubalus kerabau. The sequence continues at coordinate 90,965,160 of NC_073629.1, forward strand.
GAATTATAACATGTTCCTATTACTGGGCAGAATAGAAGACACTAGCCTGCCTATAATCCCTTTCCTCAAAGACCAATGATCACAGTTAGTATTTCAAACTGATTACCTTAGTCTGAGTTCTCCCACAGGAGCAGAGCTTGAAACAAGGATACAAGTGCACGTAGTTTAAAGAAGGTCATGTGAAGGGAAGGAACCCCAATATAAAGGCACACACTGAGGTCCTGACACAGGGCAACTTTACCATTGCACGCCCTTTGCCTGAACTTCAGGGTCCATACCCTAAGATTTCATAGAGTCTTGGCTGAGGTGCTTTATACTACTTAAAACTAAAAAATTATGTAGGTCGTCATCTTACCTGGAAGACCAGATCACAAACATCCTCTAACTTCACTTGCCATTCTACCTGCCTTTTCTCAACCATTTTAAAATCACTATCTTTAACATATCTTGGTGTTAAAGATACTGACTTATGCTTTGCTTGCAAATTTGTCTAAAGATGCACACTAGTCCCAGAATGCAAATCACTTGGCCCCCATCATTGCTTCTGTTTACATAAAATTGACAGAATCAACCAAACTTAAAAACCACAGGTATTACTGAAGACTTAGTTAGGAAACATTATATTACATCCCAAGAGGTAAGATTGGCAACTGTGCCTCTGCCTTGAAGTCACCTTACATTCCTCACTAAAATGAGAACTGGCAACATTGAGGCTTCTTCGTACAAAACATAAAATGCCTGGAAGATTTTACATCCATCACTGACGTTGCGACAAGCATACTACATCTATTTTCAAGCTCCTTTGAAGATAGAATACAGGTGATATCAGTGTTGCAACCTCCACACAGTGTCACCAACAACAGAGACACTCTCCTGTACTTAAAGGATTGTGTATCTGGACACCTAAATCCATTCTTGATTTCCAAAAGAGGTTGTTAGGCTGTGCTGGCCACTATGACTAGAGGCATGAAATTCAGAGTTCATTTCATTGTTTTATTTTTTTAAAACAAAAAAACATTCATGTTTCTCTGTATGTCCTTTTTACCCTTTTAGTGAACCAAATTGGCTTGAAACAACAGTGGTAGGAAGGCGTATAAAACAAAGGAGAAAAAACTAGTACTGGTTTTAAACCATCTAAGAATTAGACATGGTAAAACATGTCTCCACAACAAACTGAAAATTCTTCAAGAAATGGTAGTATTTTTCTCAACCTTAGTATGCACATCAGTTTTTGTAACACCAGATCCTGTAAGTACCAGATGCCAAGATGGGATTAAAGGTGCAAAGATTTTGAGGGAAATGCTTTCATGAAAGGAGATATGAAAGAAGATTTGGGAGCCTAAGAGAGCCATCAATCTGCTCTAGGTTGGACCATAGAAGATATATATTTCCATAAAAGCATCCAAGACAGCCTTGCTAAACCTTCCTTAAACTGTGTGACTCCTCAGGAGTACTTGAATTGTCAAAAGTTCCCCAGTCAACTAGAAAACGGTCTACCTTACACCGTTTCATGTATGTATGCCAGCCACGTTGTCCTTGGGTGCAGCCCTTGCAAGATGGGGCCATGATACAAATGTAGATAAGATTTCAAAGAGCAGGAAAGGCCCAAGATGCATCATGAATAATCATTAGCTGTGAATAGCCTGGGGAGAGAGTGGCCTTGGTGTGAATGCTTCAAGCAACCTAGAGGTGTGATAACTGGAGATTATAACTACCCTCCTTACTGGCAGACTCAAAAGAAGGTCCTGAACATTCAAAAGTTCCTTGTCTTAAGCTGTGGAAAACCATAACACAGGGGGGCCTGAGGATAAACCAAGAACAGGGATTCCCTGGTGGCTCAAATGGTAAGGAGTCTGCCTGCAATGCGGGAGACCTGGGTTCAATCCCTGGGTCGAAAAGATCCCCTGGAGAAGGAAATGGCAACCCACTCCAGTGTTCTTGCCTGGGAAATCCCATGGACGGAGGAGCCTGGCAGGCTATAGTCCATGGGGTCTCAAAGAGTTGGACACAACTGAGCAACTTCATATTCACCTTCAAACCAAGAACATTTGAGAGCTTAATTTAACAAAATGGGGAAAGTATCTTCGGAAATGAAAATGCTTATGCAGAAGAAATGAAACCATGTGGTAACCAAGTAGTTCCATGAAACACACTAGAAGAATCCTTATTCCAGAATAACATGCCATAATTTAATTAACTACTGCTGGTCATCCTCCAAAACTGGCCACAGATGATATCTGGCTTCCTACTCAAGGAATTTATAATCCCTATTCAAAGAAAATAGGGTTAACACTGTGTCCTTGCCTTTCCAGAACATTCCTGGAGAAGCAAAACTTTTTCATACAGGCTGACTGTGATGAGTTGGACATGGTAGCTGACAGAGCTCCTGAGATCAGTTCACATAACGTGAACCCAGGCCGTACTTGATCTGGTATTATCGCAAGTCCACGGTAAGGAAATATATAGATCATGATGTTCCTAATTAAAGGTATCAGTAGAAGTTTCTTCTAGCATTAAAATTCCAGTCAATGTTCAATTCAGTTTAGTCACTTAGTTGACTGCAGCACACCAGGCCTCGCTGTTCATCACCGACTCCCAGAGTTTACCCAAATTCCTGTCCATTGAGTTGGTGATGCCATCCAACTATCTCATCCTCTGTCCCCTTCTCCTCCCGCCTTCAATCTTTCCCAGCATCAGGGTCTTTTCAAATGAGTCAGGTCTTCTCATCAGGTGGCCAAAGAATTGGAGCTCCAGCTTCAGCATCAGTCCTTCCAATGAACACCCAGGACTGATTTCCTTTAGGATGGACTGGTTTGATCTCCTTGCAGTCCAAGGGACTCGCAAAAGCCTTCTCCAGCACCACAGTTCAAAAGCATCAATTCTTTGGTGCTCAGCTTTCATTATAGTCCAACTCTCACATCTGTATATGACTACTGGAAAAACCATAGCCTTGACTAGATGGACTTTTTTGGCAAAGTAATGTCTCTGGTTTTGAATATGCTGTCTGGCTTGGTCATAACTTCTCTTCCAAGGAGCAAGCATCTTTTAATTTCATGGCTACAGTCACCATCTGCAGTGATTTTTGGAACCCCATAAAAGTAAAGTCTATCACTGTTTCCACTGTTTCCCCATCTATTTGCCATAAAGTGATGGTACCAGATGCCATGATCTTAGTTAACCTGCCTTACTAGTTGCTAACTCGTGTCCTACTCTTGTAGTCCCATGGACTATAGCCCAACAGCCTCCTCTGTCCATGGGATTTTCCAGGCAAGAATACAGGAGTGGGTTGCCATTTCCTTCTATGGGGGATCTTCCCCACCCAGGGATTGAACCTGGATCTGCTGCATTGCAAGTAGATTCTCTACCAACTGACCTGTTTAACACATTTGACAAGTCCAGCTACTAGGCTGGTGCCTGGAGGAAACAAGTTACTGAATGGTCCCACTGGCCTTTTATTCCTTGATTAGGTAATCTTTCAGACTGATTTGTGAGGCTGGCTAGCAAAAACTATCCTAGTTCAAATTTTCATTAAGCAGACAGGAAAACATGAAATCATTTTTGAATTAAGTGCTTCTCCATGGTGAAACTTTGGAGCATTGTGACCAATTGAGATGAAACCTGGCCTTTCTCCATCTTACCATTTTTTTTTTTTTTTAATCCAACATCTGAGAACACACTTCTATAATCTTGGTAGGAGTTGTGTTAAAAAATTAAATCTGCTCTTGACTTCCATAGCAGAATGCATGGGCCATTGTTTGAGAGCCACACTTCAGTTTCATCATGAAATATCTTGACTTCAGATATTTATCTGTACTTCAGTCTATCCATTGAAAGGACCAAATTGTCTTGAAAGGCCCTGCCATCAGGTTGCATATCATGAATTCAGACCCCCTCTTGGTCTTGTGAGTATTGCAAAGTCCTAAGAGGAGGTGGTTAACAGATCTTGTGATAAATGGCTGATAACAGGAATTAGCAGAGAAGCCTCCCAGCATCAGTTAAAGCTCGAAGACTATGAAGTTAAAAAAAAAAAAAAAAAAAAAAACAAAACAGGGATGCTTGCATGCAGGGATATAAAACCCACCAGATGACTGTCCCGAGAAAGACCCAGTGGACAATCTCATTACTAAAGCAGTAAGAAATATACTGATGGGAGGGAACCAGAATCAGAGAAACACAGTGTTGGCTGTTCTCTGTAGGCTTGGGCTGAAAAATAAATATATTACAAATCTAGATTCTTCAAAGGCGATGAGGATAGCATTATCAAGAATAATATAAACTAGGTGGCAGTGCTCAAGCACCTGAACAGGGCCGACCAGGGAGAGTTGGGGATGCCTTGTTCTATTAGCTGTTTTCTTAAGGGCAAGACAGGTTACTAAAGACATGGCTCAACATATACAACCAGAAGTCAGATATGGATGAGGCTCAGGGCAGTCATAATAGGCATGATCTCTTGCCAGATTTCCAGATGTGAGCCTCATTTCAGACTTAGAAATCAGGACTAGAGAATATGATCATGCCCTGGATGAAAGACTCGACAACACTATGGCAAGTGTTGTTGTTCAGTTGCTAAGTCATGTCTGACTCTGTGACCCCATGTAATGCAGCATGCCAAGCTTCTCTGTTCTTCACCACCTCCTGGAGCTTGCTCAAACTCATTTCCATTGAGTTGGTGATGCCAGGTACATGATTCATGCCAGGTATATAGCAAGTGTACATGGTTATGATTCCTCACTTCTCCAAAGGGCCAAATTCTATGTAGCTGGGGCATCAGTGCTGTTGTCTTTTTCCAAATATTTTATGACTGAGACACAGGTCCCAACTCAACATTGATATCTGGAGATCCAGAGCATAATTGGGGCACCCCTGTTAAAGACGTTACATGTTGGGCCAAATAATCAATGGGGTCCTGGCCCCACCTTACTGTCTGGACAACCCCTCTGGTCGTTTCCCTGATTGGTGAAAGTCACTCAGTCATGTCTGACTCTTTGTGACCTCATGAACTATACAGTCCATGGAATTCTCCAGGCCAGAAGACTGGAGTGGGCAGCTATTCCCTTCTCTCGGGATCTTCCCAACCCAGGGATCGAACCCAGGTCTCCCACATTGCAGACAGATTCTTTACCATCTGAGCCACCAGGGAAGCCTGAGAATACTGGAGTGGGTAGTCTTTGCTTTCTCCAGTGGATCTTCCCAACCTAGGAATTGAACTGGGGTCTCCTTCATTGCAGGCAGATTCTTTACCAGCTGAGCAATCAGGGAAGCCCCTGGTTGGTATTTGACTGTATAATCAGTACGAAAATGTTTGTTCTTTGGCACACTTCTTACATTGTTAGCTTATGGGGTAAGAACTGTTGTAATGGAGAAGGCCAAAAGGAGGGACTCTAAAACTGGGCCTTTGGCCAAGATTGAAAATCAAATATTACATCCTGGAAAAAATTGGTTCCAAAAAGACACTAGTTACACCTAACTTTCAAGTCTTGTTGTATAAGATGACTATTCAGTCAATCAGTGGGTACCTATGTGTCAAATAGCAACAAGTCCTAGTGGCAGTAAACTCAAAAGAAATCCCTGCCATTAAGTAGTTCAACATATACTGAACATGAATACCCTAGTTCAGATCCTATAAATAGAATAGGATAAGGTTGGAGTGAAGCATGCCAGCATGGGAATAATTCAATGACCTCCTTATATGCTTATCTCTCACTGTTACCTGTGACATGCAACCTCCTCATCTCCAACATTCTTGGCCAGTGCTCATCCATCCTAGGCATGGGATGAGGCAGCTCCAGACTTAATCCTGAGAAACTGCAGCTCTTCCCACTAATTTCAGACTTAACCAAATCACTGATGTGAGCTGCGAAGTCCAAATTCCCGTTGGTATGTTTCTGATGGAAAGATATTTAAAGATAGGCTACCCTAGCTTGATCATGCAGAAGAGTAAAATTGAACCCAGGCTTACCCCATACAAAGCATATATTCAAGGGTTAAGCTTAAAAAAAAAAAAGGCAGTACTATGACCTCTCAAATCTATAAGCTTCTATCCTTCAGTTTCTCAGGATTAAGTCTGGAGCTGCCTCCATTGAATTATTCCCATACAATTGCAGAGAGATTCATCAAGCTTTTAACACTTGTAGCTTCTCTTTTGAGGCGCTATATAAATCTACCAAAGTATTGAGATGACTTTTGGTCATAAAACAACTAGCACATTGGCCCTGAATTCTCTAATATAGACCAGAAATGGCAAGTATTTTTTGTTTGTTTTTTTGTTTTGTTTTGTTTTTTATTTTTTTGGCTAATGTAGAATGTCAGGATTTTTCTGTATAATATCTGAGCATTGTATATATAAATGATTGCAAAAATAGAGATATGTGGACTTGCTACTGAAGGGATATCAATTTGACCTGCATCAAATGTAACCAATGAGTCAACAGTGTTGGTATATAATTAGTGTATATGTAATCACATCTAAGGAGGGTAGGAGATCTATTATGAGATCTAGATTAACACTGGGACTGGACCTAGGCTCAGGTTCAATAGTCCCACTGGCAATGTTGTGGATGCTAGAAGACAGGCTACATTGATTTTAATCCAGGCTGCAGAGGCTGTGGTTTTGGTCCTCTTTGTACTGATCTGATTAGTCTTTAGGGCTGTAGCTTCCCATTTTGTGATTCTGTGAGTATAAGTTCAATATCTAAGAGCTGTTTTGAAGGCCAGTTCTGGGTCATTGAAGGCAGGAATTGACATGTTTCAGGAATAAACTAGCTGATATGTCTTTCTTGTATCCAGAAAATCCATGTGGAAGAGTATATGAAGAGTATAATATTCATATTGTTGGACAAATACACTCTTCCAAGACTATATCTGTAATCACATTTCTTGAAGACAAGATCATGTTAAATGTTCTAATTTTATTGCTTTATTTGGAGTTCTATCTCTAGCACAAAGCCTGTGGCAAGAATTTAGATGCTGATGGTATAAAGCAAGGAGAGTAAATAGTGCTAGGGAAGGAACTCCAATATAAAGGTCCATGTTGAGGTCCTGACACAATATAACTTCACCTCTGACCTCCCCTTGTCTGTCTACAACCTGAGACATCCTGGAGCCTCCATGGAACCTTGGCTCAGGAAACTGATATCTGGAAAAGATCATCAAAAACATGCTCTGGTATTATTTGTTATTATACTTCGCCTTTGTCTCTTCAGTCATTTTCAAATCTATAATACAATATTGGTATTTTCTTTTTTGTTAACAAAAAAACTCTATTGGGTTACCTTTATTTAAGAGAGTGTTCACATATTATAAATTTTACCCCTTTAGAGTACACAACTCTGGTTTTCAAAATATACACAAAGTTTTGTGATGAAAATGTTCTAGAATAAATAGTGTTCATCACTCACCAAAAGTTAACCATTAGCAATCATTTCTTGCTAAATCCAGCCTCTGGCAATATAACGCTTAATATTTTCTTTGAAAGATGCCCACTAGTTCCAAGAGAAATCAAGTTTTTGTACTTGTTGCTTTTTCTATACAAACCTGCCTACAAAACTTTGCCAGTTAAAACTGTAGATAGTGTTTTGAGGACATAAAAGGTTCTCAACACTGATTCTATGCTTGGGAAGTAGAACATTAATTTCATTCTTGGAATGTAGGATAATGTATGCCCTTGCCTTATAGTCACTTCCCATTATCTTTAAAAGGAAAAAGGTTCGCAAGCCTTTCACTTCTTTGTCTTAAATAGAAATTGCTTTGGAGGTTCTATACCTGTCACTCTGCCTATGGATTAGCAGGTCAGTCTGAATCAGAACAGAACCAAGAATTATGAGAAGAATATATTTGCCTCAAGCACTTAAGAGAACACGGGTAATATCTAAGGGTTCATAGTCTGATATTCCAGCAGAGAAATGAGACAACATGTATTTTTACTCCAGAATGGGATTATGAGACTGGACAACTAAATATATTCTTGATTTCCAATAAAAAAAATACAAGGGCCTCTGTGTCTGGGGATCTGCAGTTCAGAGTTCCATCTCATCTCAGGCATCTAAAATCTGGATATGCTATATCTACATTTGAGTGTACACCATGAAAGGACCAAATGGCCTGAAAGCCTGCTAGGAAGGCTCTAGAAATACCTGATATTTGTTTAAATGTCTGTAAAAACCAGACATGGTTAATCATGTCTCTACAACAAACTGAATGTATTACTGTAGGAAACAAGAAGATCTAGTTCTTCCCACTGTTTCATGTTAAGCTGGATTCTGCAAAATTCAGATGCCAAAGTACAAGTAAGTATGCAAAGACAACACTGAATACAAAAGCCTGCACGGAGGTCAAAATGAAAAAAGCTTGGGATGACTAGGAGAGACATCAAGTCTGTGTGACCACACTGAAGACAAGGGAAGAAACTTGGGAGGAAGCATCCTAGACAACCTCATAGTGTCAATAGTTTTGGACAAAGGTGAAGTGCTAGAACTGCCTCAGGGGTCCCCTGCCTCCCAGGAGAGAATTCCTCAGCCATGTTGCCATCAGGCAGCAGTCCTTACGAGGCACAGCCCTGTTGTCACAGGGCAGCAGCCCTTAGCCGGCATGGCCTCTCGTGTAGAGATGGATCTCAGTAGCAGCTGGGCCCTCATCAATCCATCTCTGAAGTCTGTGGGATCCAAGAGAACTATATATAAACAGATACTGATCCCCACACTTCTCTTTAAAAGAAAAATAAGTGGATGTTTCAATAAAGTCCTGATCATTAAACCTGGACCTAAGGAAAGGAGCTGGCTCATTCCCATAGAAGTGTTCAGTTCAGTCGCTCAGGTGTGCCTGACTCTTTGTGACCCCATGGACTGCAATATTCCAGGCCTCCCTGTCCATCAGCAACTCCTGGAGCTTGCTCAAACTCATGTCCATCAAGTTGGTGATGCCATCCCATAGGTACAAGTTACCAGTCTTTGACCTTTGAACAGCTTAATATACGGATGTATATCAGCTGCTTTTAAGTATGACACTGTGCTTAGTCTCTCCATCATGTCCAACTCCTTGCAAGCCTGTGGACTGTAGCCTGCCAGTCTCCTCCATTCATGGTGATTCTCCAGGCAATACTACTGGAGTAGGTTGCCATGCCCTCCTCCAGTGGATCTTCCCAACCCAGGGATTGAACCCCAGGTCTCCCACATTGCAGGCAGATTCTTTTACCATCTGAGCCACCAGGACACTGTGATCACTCAAATTTGTCTGCCCTATTTCTTGTACTGTCTGACTCTAATCACTGAGTAAAAGCCTTTTATAGGAAATATTGATAGCCCCCAAGCTTTCTTTGTGGCTGGTTTAGAGTCATAGCATCTTGGGAGAATGATGACTTGGACTTTAATCATCATTTACCTCCCATATTTGTGAGGTTTAGATGGGATGACACAAAGAAACTGAGTGTAGTTAATGTGTGAATTGACCAGTATTCCCATGTCAGCCAATCTGGGCTTTACCTAAAAGTCAGGTAACAGATATGTCATGTAGAATGTTAAAATCATTTAAGAAGATAGTCAAAGTCAGCATCCATAAGACTAGAGAGTGTGTGTTGGTTCGAATCTCCAAGAAGCAGATATCTGGTGAAACTACTTTGGGAAAAAGCCATATGGAAAAGAGGGAGATAGGAGCAGGGGTAGGTGGGGAGAGACTTTGAAAGGCAATGCAGAGCTGACATATGAAACAGAGTAAGGCAGGAGAAATAGGTAAGAGGAGGCACAGTGCACTGCAGTCCTGACGGGGCTCCCCACTGTCTGCCATTGCCTTCTGGTGCAGGACTTATAGGCTAATTTGAGAAAGCTTTGGCCAATGTTCCTATAACCATGTCATGCTCAGTCCTTAGCTGGGATTATCCCGAGAAAGTGGTTGTCTGTATGGATCCTGCAGTCAAGAAGGGCAGCATTTGGGAGGCAGGGGGGAGGCGGTTCGCTACCAACTACACTCTTGAAAGGAAACCTACAAAGATTTCTCTCATGGAGAAACTAGTGAGGTGTATGTTTGAGAGGCAATTTCTCCTTGGTTCTCAAGGCTCAGGGGAGTTTGAGCAGCTAAAATCATTAAGGACCCACACAGATGTCTCCATCTGTTTCGGGGTCCCATATTTTTCCAGACAGAGCCCTAACTTGAGAGACCTGCCTTACTTGAGCATGCAATGGTTTTGACCTCTGTCTCTAAGCTAGCTTCTTTGCCTCTGCTCTTTTTCTATAGGAGATAAGGGCATTCTTGAAAACTACTAGGGATGCCTTCTGGCCCTCACACTTAACTTTTCCATATTAATGATCATCATGCTTGAGCTAAATCGCTTTAGTCGTGTCCAACTCCTTGAGATCCTATGGACTGTAGTCCACCAGGCTTCTCTGTCTGTGGGATTTTCCAGGCAAGGAGACTGGATTGGGTTGCCATTTCCTTCTCCAGGGGATCTTCTAGGGATCAAACCCATGTCTCCTGGGTCTCTTGCATTGGCAGGTAGATTCTCTACCACTAGCACCACCTGGGAAGCCCCTCAGTTATTCAGTAAATCACTGTCAAACATTGATTCCATCTAAGACAACTAGCCATTTCTGCTGTCCTTTTAGTCAACATTACCCTGTACTATTCAATGCTTATATCATTGCATTTCTAGTAGCATCCCCACAGGGATATTTTCTAGTGTACCAGTAGTGAATTCTTTAGTAGTTAGAGCTCCTTATTCTTGGGACTTTGTACATGGCCTATATTCCATTTGACATCATCAAACCACATCACACTGCCTACTTTCTTGGACCATTTCCAGTACTGTGTCCACCCAGATCTTACAGGAAGTAAACATGTAATATCTCTTGAAGAAAATACTTTGTAGAATGAAGAGTGAAGAGAAATAGATGAAGCGGAATACTGGTTTAATAGGTGAAAAGGGAAACTGGGTACAAGGAGACTAAGATTGGTGGATAGCTCTAGGAAAGCCTCAGCACATCATAGATTGCTAGGGCAAAACCTACACATGGAAAGTGCTCATTGAGCAAAATGACCCAGATTTAATAACAAGTCATAATCAATCACTGGCTGTGACCAGCCTGGGGAGAGGGTGACCTTCGTATAAAGGCTTTAAAAATCCTGGAGATGTTGCCCCTGAAGGATGTTATTATCCTCTTTACAGGACCATCTCTTGAATTTTCTTCCACTAGAGTCAAATACTCCTATGTCTTCAACCATGGACAATGTACTAAGGAAGGGGGGAGTGTGACTGATTGAACTGTTCTAAATCTTAGATAATTCAAGTAGACATTTGAGAGTCTTATCTAAGAAGATTCTGTTCAGAAACACAAAATATGTACCTTAAAGGAATGAAATAACATGGTAACCAACTAAGTTCAATCAAGGGGACTAGAAGAACCATGATTCTAGAATCAAGACACATAGTGTTACTTAACCATGATCATCAACAACTGGTCGTGGATGTCAGACTTCCTTATTGAGGATTTATACTCCCAATTCCAAGGGAATTGGTTTACATATTATTGCCTTTTTATAATACTCCTGCAGGGGTAAAAACTCCTAATTCAGGAATTCCACTGGCTGATCATTGATTATCTGGATTCAGGGCTGACAATGGAGCTCATGGAATCACCTTGCACTCCAACTCTTGGTCTTGCTATCATAATATGAGGATGAGAGAATTTACAGATCTTAAGATCTCAATTAAAGATACCAACAGAAAAGTCTTCTAGAATCTCTAAGTTTCTAGGCTGTGAGATGAATTAACACTATGGAAATAAAGGATGTTGGAATGACAGGATGGAAAATACACCCAATGACCGTGTGCCACAGAAAGGTTGACTGAGAAAATTCGCATCATCGTGAAACTCGGTGACCATTTTTCCATAGACTGGGACTGAAAAGAGATGGCAATATAAGTCTGGACTTTTCAAAAGCAATGGGAATGGTACAGTCCAGAAATAGCTAGTGGTAGTGATTAATCAATGCCTGGAAGATAGAAACCATTATCATAATGAGATGTAAGATCAACAGGGCAGACCCATGGAGAGTTAAATTGTTAAATTAAAGCTTCTCTAAGGCAAGATGTGGATGGACAGGCAAGAATTGTTAGAGCTCTATGCAACAGAAGAAATCAAGCATTAATGAGAACATCCATGATAGTAATGATCTTTTCCCAAGTTTTCAGATCTTAAGCCTCTTTTAAACCTGAAAACCAAGGTCTGTAAGAGGTTGAATCCTCAAGAATAGAGATCCTATAACACCATGGCATGAGTTTATGGTAACTGCCTACTACTTCCACAAAGGGACCTAAAACTATCTACGTGGGTCACCAACACTGGGTATTTTTTCCCCAAAACATTTCATGAGTATTAAATACAAATTCTAAGGCAACAATGATATTTGCAGATCTAAAGCATAATCATTTTTGCCATGTAAGGTTAAATAGTGGGCCAGATAATTGAGCCCTAAATGTCTTCAGTGTCCATGGACTTAGCTGACAGTCAGTTTCCTGGCCCTGACTGTATAAAGGCAATGAAAATGCTTGGTTGCTGGCAGAATGCTAATACAATTTTCTTAACTTAGGTACATGTAGATGACCGACAGGAAGTGTCTAAAACTCATCTCAAATAGCCAGAACAGAAATCAAATATTAAATCCTTGAAAGAAATGGCAAGCAAAAATATCACTGTTTTAAAAAAATTGCATTTTCCATGTTTCCCTTAAGCCATCAATCTGGAGAAAGTGGATTGCTTAAAATCAACTCAGTATTGTAACAAGGTACTTTGCTAAGCTGGTTTATACCACCTCAGGTACAAAGGGCTGGGACAAGGCTATCCATAAATATACGATTGTCTTCCTGAGGCCATGTCCATTCTATCTTCTGTCAAAATAGCCTGAGAAGACTGGTACATCTGAAAATTTTGCAGAATATTTCATTAGTTTTCTATACTACATTAATGATGATTGGTACAGATAAAGAAGAGGTGGCACTGGAGGAACTCCAGAGGGTGAGAGTTTAAAATGCATGGAGATTCAAGGGGCTATCATTTTAGTAATATTTTTAGGAGTCTGGTGGCTTGTAGGGCATAGCCTCAAAGTAAAGGACAATCATCACCATGAAGACAGAACTACAATCAATGGCTGATGCACCCCTTCAGGTCTGGAGGCAGCATATACATGCCCTCCAGAATGTATAGAACATTCTGGTCTATACACCAGATGATGGAAAAGCCTACCATCTTGGAACGGTGCCTGGAGTTGGAAAGGGCCCTGCTGCTTGGGCCATACATCTGGTGTATCCTATGGCATTAGTGGTAACTATGTGAGGGGGAAATGGCATGTGAAATTGATGGCATGTTAATTAAAATCAAAGCATAGATCTCTATTAGAACAAGGTCTTGGTTTCTATGGTAGAGAACTACCTTAGTTCTTACTATTCTGTTGGACAGAGCACACCTTATCCTGGGACCCCAAGAGAGTATGTGGCCAGAACTATCTGTATACTGATGGGGATCTGTCAGACTCACCAAGTCAAAAATTCAAGTAGGTTAGCAATAATTTATCACAAAATAGAAATAGTACATTCTGCACCAAACACAGTTGGTGCAACCAAAGTTATAAAATTATGTGGCCCAGGATGTCATGTCATCCATAGACATTTTACAGATTCCTCTCCATCAAATCACACCTACAGCCATGTTGTTGTTCAGTGGCTAAGTTGTGTCTGTTTGCGACCTCATGGACTGTAGGACTCCAGGCTCCTCTGTCCTCCACAATCTCCCAGAATTTGCTCTAATTTATGTCCATTGAGTTGATGGTGTTATCTAACCCCCTCATTCTCTGCCACCCCTTTTTCCTTGTACCTTCAGTCTTTCCCAGCATCGGGGTGTTTTCTAATGAGTGGACTCTCCACATCAGGTGGCCAAAGTATTGGAGCTTCAACAGTCCTTCCAATGAATATTCAGGGTTGATTTCCTTTAGGATTTATTGGTTTGATCTCCTTATAGCCCAATGGATTCTCAAGAATCTTCTCCAGCACCACAATTCAAAGCATCAGTTCTTCAGTGCTCAGGCTTCTTTATGGTCCAACTCTCACAGCTGTACATGACTATTGGAAACAACATAACTTTGACTGTATAAATCTTTGTTGGCAAAATGATGTCTCTGCTTTTTAATACTCTGTTTAGGTTTGTCATATCTTTCCTTCCAAGGAGAAAGCATCTTTTAATTTTATGGCTGTAGTCACTGTCCAGAGTGATTTTAGAGCCTTGCACCACCGCCCTCCCCCGCCCCCCGCTCTTCCAAATAAAATCTGTCACTGCTTCTGCTTTTTCCCCTTCTCTTTACCATGAAGTGATGGGGACCCACTGCCATGATCTTAGCTTTTTTAACATTGAATTTCAAGTCACCTTTTTCAGTCTCCTCTCTTAGTCTCATCAAGAAGCTCTTTAGTTCCTCTTTTTCTGCCATTAAAGTGGTATAATTTGTATATCTGAGATTATTTGATATTTCTCCTGACCATTTTGATCCCAGCTTGTGATTTAATCTAGCCTGACATTTCACATGATGTACTCCACATGTAAATTTAAGGTGATGATATAGGGCATTTTTTAGCCAGTTGTCATAAAAAGATGAGGTTGGTTCCTAAATGGGTCATCTCACATGTGGCTACTACAAAGGACTGCTACTGTATACAGCTCAACCTAAACTAGAGAAAAATACCTCCAAGTGGGCATAGCTTTGAGTGGTGAATCTAGATAAGTACTTTAGAAAAAATAATTGCAGATATATAGATATAGATATAGATATAAAATTATGAGAGTTATAAATGACCTGGTAGTTTGAATAGGACCTGGAAATCAAGACTAGAAGATGAAGGGAAAAGAGGTCTGGTGAAGAGGCATACAAAAACAAATATATGGGAATGGGCATTATGATGAGAATTTTTGTATTAACACTCACCAGAAAGGCAACTACACAGATCACTTTACAATAAGGTAGACAGACTGGTTCTGCCAGTTGAAAAGAATCATTTGCTTTATTGAACTCATGCTCTCCTAGTAAGCACAGGACTGGATTATTGGTGATAAACAGAGATGAAAGCTATGCATGAAGCCAAAACTACAGACTCCCATTCACCAGTGCTGGTCTAGCTACTACTGCTGCCCAACATACAAAATGCCAGCAGTGGAATATGACAACCTCTCTGGAGAACAACTGGTCACTTGGCAGTTCATGGGACAGGAATAGACACACATTCTAGGCATAGGTTTGCCTTTCCTGCCAGCAGGGCCTTTACCAGTATTCCTAACCTGAGGTCTACAGGGTGTTTAATCCAGTGGCAGAAAATCTTACATATTACATGGGGTAAGAGAACCACTTTATAGCAATAGGATGGTGCTAAGCACATGACCATGGGATTTCTTGGCCCTAAACCCTCTTCTACCACCCGGAGTTCTAGGCTTGATGAAATGATGGAATAGCCTGTTTAATGTACAACAGATTCCAGGGTAAAAATGATCATGCAGGTGGTTGGTATCCCATCAGAGTGCATGTGCAGACTGATATCAGTATGGTGCTATATCACCAAACGTAAAATATCTGGGTCCAGGAGTCGAGATGAAAGCAAATGTGTTCTCATTTCAAATTCCTAAACTTGGTAACTTTGTTTCTAGTTTTTGCAACTTTGAGCTCTGTGGTTTTAGAGAATGTGGTTACCAGAGTGATAATGTATTCTCTAGTGAACGCAGCAAAAATGCCATTGTATCTCAATCTATGGCTGGCACAAAATGACTTCTGTGTCCTGGTGCTCAGAGATTAGCAGACAAGACGAGTTAGCGTCTTGGACCTGATTGTCAGGAGAAGGCAGGGCTGCTGGTACAAAATGGAGACAATAAGTATGGAACCTAGTCGAGAACTTGGGCACTTCTTGGTAATTCCTTGACAAATTGTGATGGTGAAAAGATGGGTATAACAACCCCTTCCTGCCAGCACAACTTTGGCCACCACTACAACTCTTATTGTACCTTAAGTAACAGGATCAGCAGAAGAGTAGTCAAGGGTGAGGGATGTCTAGAATGATGGGGTTGAGGATTATCAATATCATTGAGACCAGCTACAGGGACTGTAGGTTATTCTACTAACTCTGTTCCCCTAGGGAAAGAAGCCCAACAGAAACTTTGAGGCAAGTTCATCCAAGATGTATATGGATTGAACTGTAGTGGATACTGTTGTCCCACCTGGATGTCCCCTTCTCACCCTCACCCCCAATTCAGATTAGGCATCATTCCCTCAGTTTCGGAAAACATTGGCAGCTGAAAACATTCATCTGAATCTTTACCTTGCCCTTAGATGAAAGAGCTGTGAGCCCAGGATAATGCTTAATTCCTGAACCAGCTTCAGTGACTATTTAAATACAAAAATATCAGGACTCTAGCTCCATTTTACATTGACTCTGAAAGGCCAGTGCAGATCCAGATATCTCTGTAGGATTGTCTGAGGCCTTTGATATGGCTGTGTCATAGATCCACTTCCTCTGCCCCATCCTGCTTCCTCTCCTCCCACAATGGGCATTTCTCCTGAAAGTACTCCTTTGTAAGCTTTCTGAAAATTCTCCATCTCAGCCTTTCTTGATCTGCAACAGCCATATGTGTTACGTTCTCTGTACCTGTCATGTTCTATAATAAAAATATTCTTCAAGGGAAAACCTAGATTCAAAAAGGTAGTTCCTGAATAAAAGTTATTTACATTAAACATTTTGACTCAATCACCATGATCCTTCTCATGCTATATGTTAAGGAAGAACACTTGAAATGGCCATCTACAATAAAGGCTAAAGGAAATTATGTAATAACCAAACCTTAATTGTCTTAGAATGAGATTAGCATGAAACTGTTAGCATGAAATTATCAGTTTTGTTTGCCTAATGCACAGCAAGTCAAATGTGTAGACTGACATTTGTAGCAGAAAAAAGTTTCAGGAGACAGCCAAAGGTGAGGATGTAGACCTTCCTGAAAATAGGGTTTGGGTTATTTATGAGAGAAAGAGGTAGGATGGTCTGAGGGATAGGGAAATGAGATTGGAGGTAAGAAAGAGTCTGTGCAAGCAGAGAAAACGCCATGGCTCCTCCCAAGAAACCAGTTCAGAAAATGGTGGTGGTAGCATGTTTCCAGGGTCGTTTTTGGCCCAACAAAATATTGTCTGTTAGACACACATGCAGGTTAAGGTCTCAACTTGTCTGAAATGATGAAGTAGTAGTACTGGAAAGCAATTTAAGCAATGGTTGATATAGTGAGACTTACCTCAAATGTTACCTGTAAAGAAGCCAGTGGGAGTTTAAAGTCGGCTAAAAGCAAGAGAGACAAGTTGATTTGACAGGTCTAATCATGTTATCCCTGGGTTTCTCAGGATGGTTAGAGTATATGGACTAAAACCACTGGATGAATATCTTCTTGTAATTGCTCTCAAGTCCAGTACAAACTTGTATTCATCTGTGCTTGACTGCTAGAAGAATAAATTCGGGGTATTTTCAGGAGATTGACAGGGACTCACTAAGTCATTCTCAAGGAAGGCTATTAGCAGGGATTGAATCCCTTTTTTGCCCCTTCCTTTAATGGGTTTTGCACTCAGTTTGGAACATTGGCCCAACAACTGAGTCTGACCTCTATAAATACAGATTTTTTGCTCTCCTTGATCCCCCTTTCAGCCCATAGGTCTTGTTGCAAAGACAAGACTCATCTGGTCACAAAGAGTCAGACACGACTGAGCGACTTCACTATATTCACTAGCTGGAAGTTTGATCATGCTTTCCTCTTTGGAAGATGTGAATCAGACTAAGGTGGAGAAGATGCATGAGAGCTGGTAGAATAGAGGGAATCACTCAGAAATCAGACAATCTGGGTACCTGACCAGGAGTTAGAGAATTGTGGTTACCTACCAGCTTCACAGCTCTGCATCTGGGTTCTTCCTAGCAGTTCTCAACACTCTGACCACACTGCCATCCTCAAATGCCTCCAACATGGCTCTCAAGAAGTCGGCCTCTTAGGATGAGGCTCCTGGTGCCTTGGAATCCATTGCTTTCTTCGCAGCAGGCACCTGCCCCGCATTGAGCCATAGGTTGTTATCATCCTTGTATCTTTTCCTGCAATGAAGCAGTACCTCAGGGTATTGGGAAAACAGTGGATGGCCAGCTTCTGAAGGCATGCAGTTACTGCCGGTGATAGGTTCTTCTCCAAAAAGTGATAGCTGGCTTAGAGACGATAGCAATGACAACCAAGCCACTTGTGCCATCCTCCCCTGAGTCCAACCAATTTTCTGTTTGTGCTTCCTTTTGACAGTTAATTTTAGCCCCAAATACGTGAGTTTTTCTTACTCTTACCTAATGCTAAGAGAAGAAGTTTCCTGTATCTACCTAATGAAGCCTGGCTGCAGAGCACCCTGTTTACTTTTCTTCCTCTCATTTCCTCCTGAATATGTTCTGTTATTAAAAACTTTTAAAGACAATTTCAACTGGTTGAGACTTAGGCTTCCCTGGGGGCCCCTTCTCTGTCCTACTTCCTCTGTTTGTCAGGGGCACCTTGAATATTGAATGTCATCTAAAGTTTCCGGTGTCACAGGATACATTTTGATGTGTTGCCTATACACCTCAAAGACCTTTACAAGAAACTCAATGGTCCTCCTTTGGTTTTCATTTTCCTTTTGTACTGTCTAGGGCTTTGTTTGGGTCACCACTTTTTGTAGACTTGGGAGAATGCAGTCTTGTAAATGTTAGTACCCATTAGGGCAGGCAATAGCATGCATCAGGCAATAATAGACCGGCAAATGTTAGATTGAGTTTTCATGAGTGCACACAGGAACACTGACTGGAAAACTAGGACCACTTTGAAGTTGGAGGAAAGTCTTTGTTCTCACATTTTTCTGAAGAGGGAAGGTTTGCCTTATTCCCATCATATAGAAGAAACCATATGATGCTTATTCTGTAAGTGGACCTTAAAGATGTGATTTTGATTTCATGTACTTTATTTGAGAGATGTGAGAAAGCTGGTATAACAGGGAAGGGAAAAGTAGAGAGGCAGGCATCTAGTATTGGTGCATTCTGCCTATCACCACTGGAAACTAACCTGAGCAAATGGAGAAATGGTGTAAAAGACACCTAGGAATTCTCACACCTGAGGTGCAAAAGGAGCTGGGGTATTATACACCAACCTCTCAGTTACTGAGGGGGCTCATGTAACAGGCTTCTAGCAGATGAGTGGGCCGAGTGGTGATGGCCAAGGATACATCCCTCTCAGGACAAAGCCCAGACAGTGACTCAATATGGTGATGGTGCATCACCACATCTGCCCTAGGCAGAATTCAGGTAGCAGACTGTGAAGCCTTCTATTAGACCACCATGCTAACCTAATATTCTCTGCTAGCCTGACAGCATTCTGTGCCCAATCCATCTTCCTTCCCTCTTACATCACAGGTGTTGGTCCCTTATAAACTTCATGCAATTATAACTTTCTGTTGCCAGAAGAGCCCAGTTTGTAATAACTTCTTGCCTGAGCAGAGCTGATCAGTGTGTTCTGTTGCCTCCTAAGGATTTCTATTCATATCCAACCTTTATGGCTGCTTGGATCATCAGGTTTGCAGTTCTTGATGGGTTGCTAATGTTGCATAATTAGATGGTATATCAGACTCTGTAGAGGCCCAGCAGCAACTCTGAAGTGGCTTTTCAAATAGAGCACATCTATTAGTCAGGAAGATGACATGTGTCTTGGGGCTTGCCAGAGGCTCCATTAGCATCCTCTCTCCAACACACCTCAAACTCCAGTGGATCCGAGGGCATAAGGGTCAGGGGAGGGTGTCCCACAATCTAGATGAGCTGAAGGACTTCTTTTGTTCTGATCCCAGTTCTTATCAGATCAGGTAACTCACAGCTATCAGTTTAACTACTTGGAATTGGTTTTGTTTTCCAGCTTGTAGTTTTTGGATATCAGGTGCTGAAAAGTCAATATTTCATCATAAATATACTTTTCACTGGAGATACTTTATCATTCCTGGATTGTCCTCTCAAATAATTCTTTAGCTTTAGGAAACTTTCTTCTATTACTTTCATTGTCAGGCCATCCTGAAGGACAGAGGTCAATGTTCATATTTTCTTATAACTTTCCTCTAGCCCCTGAATCTTTCGGTTTACTATTTCCCTGCTTAAGACATAAGTTTCCAGCTTCAGTCTCCCTACAGTGGCTCCACTCAGTCTCTAGGATCTGCTTTTTAATAGGTCAAAATCATCTATCCTCAGATGTTATTGTACCAGAAATTGCATCCCTTCTTTCAAAGGCCATTAAAGCTTACCTATACTCTCTTCCCGCTCTCGGGGTCACTAGTGTGCAGTGAGGTGTTTGGATAACGTGTGGGATGTGCCTACAGAATGTCACTTCTGTTCCTCAGTCCTTGTTCTTGTCCTTGGTTTTGGCAAACTGCTGAATTAATCCTGTGTAGAATTGTTTTCCTCCCGTCATCCCATTGTGCTAAACAGTGTTCTTGTGAACACTTGCTCCCCGGTTATTACTAGGAAATGTCCTGCCAATAGTTGTGACCTTATTCACAGTTAATTTTAGACTAGACAGTAGCTTAAGTGTCTAAATACAGGTTTCTGACTATCACACAGCCAGACTCTGAGACCTTATATCACTCATATGATCCTTTGTAACCAATTTCCTTCTCCAGTCCTCCTAAACCTTAGTAACCTGGGGCTGATGCCATTGCTATAAGAATATTTTAACAGTCTCAGCTTGGATTTGAGATCATAATTTATGTAAGAAATTATAGGATTCTATTCAGAGTCAATAGAGTCCCAGGATTCTGCAGAGAAGGTAATCAGATCACATAACAGCCATGCACAGGTCCAGTCTGACTAGGTTGCAGGCCCGCATTTAGAACATGGTCGTCTCCTAAGCGTACTTTGTCTCCTAGGCATACAGGCGCCTCTGGGCAGTCTGTGGTATGTGGGTAGCTTCTGGCAAGACGTGGCCCTGGATATGGGAAATACTCCACATGATTGGCTTCAGAAGTTTACCTTCTACTGGATAATAATCCAGGTGCATGTAAATTAGCAACTTTGGCTGCCGGTGGTGTTTCAGCTTGAAGAATCAAAGATCCTATTGCTACTTCTGAATCACAGGAAATCAGGTAGAATGAAGAGTGAGGCAGATTCCAGTCAGAACCTGCTGCCGAGCTCCTTGCTACTGTGAGGCAACTGTACGTAGGGTACAGGCAGTGTCGGTATGTGCTAAGTCACTTCAGTCGTGTCTCTTTGCAACCCTATAGACCACGACCCGCCAGGCTCCTCTGTCCATGGAATTCTCTAGGCGAGAAGACCAGAGTGGGTTGCCATGCCCTCCTCAAGTCAGTCAGTGTCAGGAAGTGAAGCAGAATTCTCTACCCAGGAAAGCTATGTCTTACTGGACCTTGTGAAGGACTTCAGAGCAGATAATTGAATTGCCTGAACACCCTAAGGTCTGGCAATTGTGTTCTTTCATACTAGAAAGCCTGGACTTGGGTCATGAAAAGGTGTACCTTATATACGTACCAATAATGCAAGCAACCTATATTGGCTCTGGGCACCTCAGTACCTTTAAAGGTTGAAAAGTGAAAGTGAAGTCACTCAGTCATGTCCGACTCTTTGCAACCCCATGGACAGTAGCCTACCAGGCTCCTTTGTCCATGGGATTTTCCAGGCAAGAATACTGGAGTAGGTTGCCATTTCCTTCTACAGGAAATCTTTCCAATCCAGGGATTGAACCCAGGTCTTCCGCATTGTAGGCAGACGCTTTACCATCTGAGCCACCAGGGAAGTCCTTAGAGGTTGAGGGTGGTAACATTTTATCTAACCCCTGTAGGTGACTGTAGAAATGGAATATTAGCCTAGAGACTGCAGTCCAAAGTTTCCTATAGGCCTAGTTTGAACTTAAGGCTTTGGCTAAAGACATATGGACCCATATTCCATTCTTCTTCCTGTTCCCTGTTTATACCTATATCTTTGGTATTAAAGATAACCTTTTTATAAGTTTTTTTTTATTCGTGCCATCAACATTTTCTCTAAGTTGAACTTCAGCTTCCATTGCTCTATAGGTGCCATTGATCCTGTTTTTCTATTCTGTCTTACAAGGAAATACTAATGATACAGCTAAAGCTTAAAACATGTTCAGTTCAGTCACTCAGTCGTGTCTGACTATTTGTGACCCCACAGACCATGGTCAGGTTTCCCTGTCCATCACCAACTCCCAGAGCTACTCAAACTCACATCGATTGAGTCAGTGATGCCATCCAACCATCTCATCCTCTGTCGTGTCCCCTTCTCCTCCTGCCTTCAATCTTTCCCATCATCAGGCTCTTTTCAAATGAGTCAGTTCTGTGCATCAGGTGGCCAACGTATTAGAACTTCAGCTTCAGCATCAGTCCTTGCAATAAATATTCAGGACTGATTTCCTTTAGAATGGACTGGTTGGATCTCCTTGCAGTCCAAGGGACTCTCAAGAGTCTTCTCCAACACCACAGTTCAAAAGCATCAATTCTTCGGTGCTCAGCTTTCTTTATGATCCAACTCTCACATCCATACATGACTACTGGAAAAACCATAGCTTTGACTAGACTGACCCTTATTGGCAAAGTAACGTCTCTGCTTTTTAATATATTGTCTATGTTAGTCATAACTTTTATTCCAAGGAGCAAGCATCTTTTAATTTCATGGCTGCAGTCACCATCTGCAGTGATTTTGGAACACCAAAAATAGTCTCTCACTGCTTCCATTGTATCCCCATCTATTTCCCATGAAGTGATGGGACCAGATGCCATGATCTTCGTTTTCTGAATGTTGAGTTTGAAGCCAACTTTTTCACTCTCCTTTTTCACTTTCATCAAGAGGCTTTTTAGTTCCTCTTCACTTTCTGCCATAAGCGTGGTGTCATCTGCATATCTGAGGTTATTGATATTTCTCCCGGCAATCTTGATTCCAGCTTGTGCTTCTTCCAGCCCATCATTTCACATGAGGTACTCTGCATATAAGTTAAATAAGCAGGGTGACAATATACAGCCTTGACATACTCCTTTCCCGATTTGGAACCAGTCTGTTGTTCCATGTCCAGTTCTAACTGTTGTTTCCTGACCTGCATACAGATTTCTCAGGAGGCAGGTCAGGTGGTCTGATTCCTGACAGTTTCCACAGTTATTGAAGAATTTTCCACAGTTTATTGTGATCCATACAGTCAAAGGCTTTGGCATAGTCAGTAAAGGAGTAGATATTTTTCTGGAATGCTCTTGCTTTTCCAATGATCTAGTGGAAGTTGGCAATTTGATCTCTGGTTCCTCTGCCTTTTCTAAATCCAGCTTGAACATCTGGAAGCTCACTGTTTATGTACTGCTGAAGGCTGGCTTGGAGAATTTTGAGCACTACTTTGCTAATGTGTGAAGTGAGTGCAATTGTGTGCTAGTTTGAACACTCTTTGGCATTGCCTTTCTTTGGGATTAGAATGAAATCTGAGCTCTTCCAGTCCTGTGGCCACTGCTGAGTTTTCCAAAGTTGCTGGCATATTGGGCACAGCACTTTCAGAGCATCATCTTTTAGGATTTGAAATAGCTCAATTGGAATTCCAACACCTCCATTAGCTTTGTTTGTAGTGATGCTTTCTAAGGCCCACTTGACTTCGCATTCCAGGAAGTCTGGCTCTAGGTGAGTGGTCACACCATCGTGATTTATCTGGGTCATAAAGATCTTTTTTGTATAGTTCTTCTGTGTATTCTTTCCACCTCTTCTTAATATCTTCTGCTTCTGTTAGGTCCATACCATTTCTGTCCTTTATCGAGCCCATCTTTGCATGAGATGTTCCCTTGGTATCTCTAATTTTCTTGAAGAGATCTCTACTCTTTCCCATTTAGTTGTTTTCCTCTCTTTCTTTGCATTGATCACTGAGGAAGGCTTTCTTATCTCTCCTTGCTATTCTTTAGAACTTTGCATTCAAATGGGTATTTCTTTCCTTTTTTCCTTTGCCTTTAGCTATCGTAAAACATTTTACTCTATCTGAAAGCTTAGAGTTTAGTCCTCAAAATAAATCTCTTCCCAGAAAAACAACTTTTCTCAGTAGGAATATTAAAGCTTAAATTTCTAGAATTTTCATGACAGTGCCCTGTTATTTAGTTTTCTGTCTCAATGAATTCGAATTTTGAATAGATCGAGGCAATTCTTGGGCATGAAAATGAAGGAGTGACCGTGACAACCATGGATTTGGCCTAGGCTAGGAACTCATTCTTTAGGTAAAACCAGGAACAAGTTGCCCAGATAGTTGCTGATATAGAGACAACTAGTAATTCTATACTTCTGCTGATGACCTCCTATGGGTATATAATTTTATACCATCCATACTGGAGAAAGTCTGTATTTCAATACAGGTCTACTCTCTGTACCTGTAGTGACAATTTGTTCAGTATAAAGTCTTGATAAGAACTGTTCATTTCTTTCTCTTGTAAAGATTTAGGCTATTGAGCACATCTAGGTGCTTTTATTTTTTTTCTTTTGCATGTTCATAAAATCACTTCTCTTCATAATGTCTCCTTTCTACTTCTCTCACCCAGGTTTTAGTATTTCTGGTAGCCCCTTTCAAAAAATTTAAGAGCCTTTATTTCTAACTGTGGCTAGAAAGCTGCCTAACATTTGTCTGTGATCCGAAAATCAACAAGGGGCTCCACTTGCCTGTCCCTAAAGTCAGCTCAGCTGTCTCTAACCCTAAATGGAGCCCTTAAAAGCCTGTCTACCCCCATTAGGGATTCATGTAGCCCTGTCCTTGAGGGCTTGGTTCTTTAAGATCTTGTTCTTTCTTGGGAAAGTGCCATCTAAATGTTAAGGTAGGGGTTTTTTATACTATAGACCTTAACACATTCTGGATGGTAGAGTGTGCAAGAAGTTATTGTCACTGAAGACACTTTCATCTATCATCAGCAATAATGGAGCACTTCAAAACTTTTCCATTATTGATGAATGTATGTTAATACATCATCATGAGTTTAAGGTTTTCTCTGCATTTTATGGTTAAAATGCAGTGTATAAATTCTATTTAATAGCCAGCATTAGGTTTTGAGTAGAAGGAAAATATATCTGGCTTAATAAGAGAAATATACAAAAGTGCTTGGCTTTACCACATGCTGTATGGTATTTAAGTTAACGAAACCACTTAGACTATGCATGGTCAAATATATTTATGTCTCTGTCCCCAGTTCCTGGTACAAAACTAAAACTCTTAGAATTTCTTGAGTGACAGGAGTGTCTTCTGTTATTCATACCAAGCCCTTTTTGATCACACGTGAGTTCATGCTAATGAGATGACTTAGAGTGGTCCCCTTAAATAACCTCATAAAGGGACTGATCACCAGAAAGAAGTAGAGGGTTGGATCTCTCATCTCTAGTGACTTCCAGAAAATAGAGGGGGGTGGAGATTAAGTTCTATAACTTTTTCTTTTTTATATAGTTCTTGAATAATTAGATCTGAGCTTCTGCATTGGTGAACACATGGAAATGCTGAGAGATTTGCATGCCCGTACAGGGCATGGAAGCTTTGCGCCACTGGCCCTGCCCCAAACCTTACTATGCATCTTTTCAATAGGTTAATCCTTTATAATAAACTGGGAAGCATTAAGTATTCAGTTCCATGAACTCAGTTCAGTTCAGTCGCTCAGTCGTGTCCGACTCTTTGTGACCCCATGAATCGCAGCACGCCAGGCCTCCCTGTCCATCACCAACTCCTGGAGTTCACTCAGACTCATGTCCATCAAGTAAGTGATGCCATCCAGCCATCTCATCCTCTGTCGTCCCCTTCTCCTCCTGCCCTCAATCCCTCCCAGCATCAGAGTCTTTTCCAACGAGTCATCTCTTTGCATGAGGTGGCCAAAGTACTGGAGTTTCAGCTTTAGCATCCATGAACTAGTTCCATGAACTAGTCTAGTAAATTATTGAACCTGAGGGAAGGGAGAATAGGAACACAGTTTATAGACAAATTGAACAGGAGTATAGGTTGCAACACAACCTGTGACTGTTACCTGCGTGGAGACATCTTGTTAGACTGGGTCCTTTCATTTGTATCTGACAATAATTCCAAGTTAATGGTGTCAGTTGAATTGTTGGACATCCAGCTGGTGTTGAAATTGCTTAATATCAGAACACTTCAGACTATACGTGAGGAAAATGGACATTTCAATCCCATACTGAAAGTTATATTTGAACAAAGGTTTGAAATGAATGTCTCAGCAAGGTTTTTGGCAAAGCATGGCTTTACACTGAACTTGTAGATGTGATACACAGTTATTTCTTGAAAAGTGGAAGTAACCATTGTTCTCATGGAATGGTCTGAAATGCTGGATTTTTAGTAGTCTAATTTCATTGTGGGGCACAAATGCTCAGCAGCATATGACTCATCCCTCTGGAATAAGAATGCCCTGAATGGTTCAGTCTGAGGAATATTGGTAGCCTTGTCAGACTAACCAATTATACCCGTCATGCTAGACTGAACAGCATCCCTTAAACAGCTACAATGGTAGTTACTATGATGTATGTGAAATAATTTCCTTGACTGGTTCCTGGCAATAGTTTGCAAATTGGCTTTTACAGGCTTTTGATGGTATATAACCTGCTGCCTTGGAAGCTCAATCAGCATTCTTAATTAAGGCATCTAATACTTCAGTTCTTCCTACCAAAATTTTAGTATCACTTACGCGCATGGTGTGAGATTAATGTACTGAGTAAATGGATCCTAAGCTTGGGTGGCTGGGTATACATAAATGTCTTTGTCCCATTGGAAATGCCATGATTTTCTCATATATTGGACTAACTACTACAGTTGTGCTTATTTTTTTACCTTCATAGGATTAGGATTCAGTCTTAAGATTGTCTCATGCAGATGTTAAATGAGATTTTTGGTGTTTTTTGAGCCCTGAGTACATTTTATCTTGCCAACATATCTTACTGACTGTGCCTATTAGATGCATGGACTACTGTGTTGGGCACTCTGAGACTGTTTCTCAAGTTCATTCCTACTCAATTAGTGAAACCAGTTTTGAGATTGTGTCTCATTAATGGAAGGCCTAATTCTGGACTTTATCATAAAAAGAAAGAAAAAGGAAAAGTAAAGAAAAGCCCTTTGTAATCACCTGTCAAAACTCTTTCAAGGTGGATGCTGATATATGCCCTAATTATGATTGAAACCAGCAACACAGCCAAAGCCTTCATCACTGGCAGAAGGCACCTCATGTGGCTCATACCTTCACCTTGTTGGGATATCTGTATCCCATGGGTAACCACCTCCTCTCCCGGTACAAGTCTTCAGAGTCCTATCAAATGATTATTTTTCCTTTCCGACCCCTTTCAGAAGGAAGAGTGCAGCTTCAGCCTGAAAAGTACAGGTCTAGCAGTCAATCACTTTGACCATAACATTAATGATGGATAAAGTCTCCTAATCCAAAGCTTCGTAAGTAGAAAATCAAGACCTCTCATATTTTGAGAACCTCAAATGAGAAGCCTAATGCTTCCTGTTTATCAACTCAAAAATTAGTGGGTACAGATATGTCAGTTACTTGTTCAGTGGCTACTGGAAAGATTCCCCAAACTAGAAGGTATATCAGTTGCCGAGGTCCAGCCCCAGCTGATCCAGGGTATTCGAAGGAGAGACGGCCTAGGCGACTATTTATATGTTAATTAGCGATAATAAAGAGTAATAGAATGAGGATAGCTCAGTAGGAAAATTCAGTGGAGAAAAGAAGCTGAGTGGCTTGGTTTACACGGAAAATCAATATAACCCGTGACACCAGGTTAGCTCTGACCACGGAGGCCGCAGGCACCCTCTCGAATAGCGGAAGGTGCCCCACCTTAGACACCTTCTCGAGTGGGTCTTAGAAGCCCAGGCAAATAAATGGTCGCAGAGGATATCCGCGCTCCAGATGGACACTCAGCTGGAAGTTAAAGGGAAGAATGACATGGGGAGACCAAGCGTTGGTGAGCAAGGCCCGTAGCTTTATTTTTAACAGGGGCTTTTATACCCTAAGTTACACATAGAGGATAATAGGGGATGCAAAGTCAGCAGTCTTTGATGCTTATCAAAAACCAGGGTTTCTTTCCTGCAAATTTATCGTATACAAATGGTTTAGGTGATTTACATCATCTTCTGGCCAGAAGGCCTATTAACATTTTATGACTCTTGACAAGGACTTATCAACAAAGACTTATTTTCTCTAAGAGTAATTATTTAAAGGTTTGGTGCCATCTTTCGAAGATAAAATTACATTCCTATAGGGTGGATGTGTAATGGGTTTACAAAGGAAAGAATTTATTACCTTAAGGGTCTAAAGTTACTAACACCAAGGCCACTATTTATTTTTTCTACATAGCAACTATATTAATTAATACATATTCAAGGACACAATTCAGGGCATGTGGAAACTTGCAACAAGCATTGGCTCATCAATGAAATCTTTTACTAGTTTTATTCTGACAGTTTCTAACTCTCTGAGAGGCTCTAAGCTATTTGAATATCTTAGGCTTCCCGTGCCTCTCGAGGCTGGGAGACTGTAAACAATCGTATGCATAGCTGTAGGTGTCCGGGTAAACTTGTCAGGCGAGTTAGAGAGCCATCTGAGGGGTTTGGATTTAAACACTCCTAATTGCCCAGGAACTTTATTAATTGGAGCTGTAAGTTAACTCTTTGACAGAGAGAGTGAGATGGTGGTGGGGGACAGCCCCAAGTAAAGTCAGAGGTGAGAACACAAAGCAATAAAGTAGGCAGACTCTGGTTTTTTGGGGGTAGATGTTCGAGAATATCCGGGGGCACTCCTGAGGCTCGATCCCGCCTTTGCGTATGCCGAGCCTCCTTCCTCATGACCTTTGTCACGAGTGGAATGTCTCTCGTCGGCTCCCGGCAATCAGTGATAACAAGACATCAACAGCTACCATGACCCCAGAAGATGGAACAATACTAAATGTTTTGCTATTAGGGGGAAGAAAATTTTCAGAATGTCACAAGAGAAGGCTGTCTCCTGCAGGTAAAGATATGGAGGTCTGGAGTTTGAACCTATAACAAGCTTTACTGATTGGTGTTTGGCTGACGGTATTGGGAATAATGTTGAAGGTAGCTGAAAACCTGGCATAGAGTAGCCATGTCTTGGGTGATAAGAAATACTTCATAAGTGCCTGAACAGACTCATGTGCAAGTACAAAACCCTGACCCTAGAATGAAAGTATGTGCTCTCCTTGAGTCTGGGTGTTAGTGATATGATTAAAATTGAGGGCAATCTAAGGGTTGTGCAGAGTCTTAAGAGGGTGAATTTAGACCACTCACCTAAGGAACAACTTCTATTACTAACACTGGCTGTGAAGTGACAGTTTAGCAGGCTTAGCTAACAAGTATGAGATAGAACCCTGTGGGTCATAAGTGTAGAATATTTGCTCAGGGCTAGATATCAGGCTTCTGTGCTTCCTCTTTGGTTCATTTGATGTACTGTGAGTAGTCTAGCATAGTTTATTAGAAAACTATTTGGGGACATCTATATTCTCATTCAAAACTCTGGGGATAGTCCCAAATACTTTTTTTTTTCCCCCCTCTTTGGAGTCTAATAACAATGTGGCAAAGCTACCTCTAGAAGTCCCTGATCACTGGGTCTTGTACAGGTCCTAAGTGAGGTTGTACTAGAATGTTCACCGTGGGAGTGCTTAGACAGAATAACATGCCCAAGCTTCAGCTATCCTTATGGAATTCCTCTCAACTATTCTGAGTTGTCATAATAGTTGTGAATATCAGCATGTAATTCCATGCACCATCTCTCTGCCAGGAGAGCCTTGGACAGTCCCATAATCTTCAGGCTCAGACGGCTTCTGCCATATGAACTGTACCTTTCCCAATCCTCAATTTTCTCCTTGTTGGTGTTCACTAATGTGGAGCTTATGCACATCTCCTTGTTGGTTGTTCCTAAAATCTTTGCTTCCTAACTTTTATCTCCTCCAGTCCATGAGTCCTAGGGTTCTCCCAACTTGTGGTGGCAGCTATTAGGAGACTCTGGCTTTCTCTTCTCCAAAAATATTAAACACTTTTATCTTCCCTGTACTCCTAAATACGGTTTATACCTCAAACTAGCCTTTGCTTCTGAGACCTTTTATTGACTCGTTTTAGATATTTCCAGCTTCTAATGTCTGGATTAGGATAACAGCATCCCATGTTCACAACACTATTTGAATCTAAATCCAAAAAGGCCAGCTACTCTAACATCTTAATGTAAAATAACCCTCTTTCTTACTGCAAATCCTCTACTCATTTGCTTTACCAGTCAAGACCAAATGTGTGGCTGGTCTCCTCCATCCAGAAACACGGCTACCTTGAGATTGGGGCCTGGAAGAAAAAGCCATTAGAGGTTTTCAAGGGTCATTGACCTTTGGCCAGGTGAGTTTAGACAAACCTGCAGATAAATGTCCCAAGCCACACTACTAATCACACTATTTCTCTATTCCTTATTAAAATATAAAACAGAAAAAGCACACAAATAACAAATGTAGACCTCAGTATCTCCATGGAGGCTTTGAACCTTCTGTTCTGAGGTGAACTTGCCTCTCTTTTCACTTTGGAAATCTCATGTGTCCTTCATCCAACTAGTTTCTGAAGAGTCTGTTGGCTATTGAGTGAAAGTATAGGTAAATTGGGACTTTGAACAAATCAAGTGTGGAGAAATTGCACTTAATTGATGAGGAAAAAAAAAAACCATAACTAATCCCTCCCTAGTAGAAGGAATATCTCCTACGATGCCTTCCTGTAACTCCTGGATGCTTAAGAGGTTTGCCATATGATTCTTTTTGTCTTTGACTGGAAACTTCCCAGAGTAAAATGTCATCAGACTAGCTTTGGTTCCAGGTGAATGTCAGAAGTGACGTCCTCTAATATTTTTTTGTTTTGCAACAACTGGAATCTGAGCTATGTGACCAGCATCGCAAGACTAAGCTTTATACCTCTGAAAAAAAGAATTCCTGTGAATACAATTATATCTTCATGTTCTGTAGGCATTCCTTGGCAAGAGGCTTGCATTCCAGGATCCCTGGAATGGGAATTGGGGAATAGACCAGCTCATCCTGTCAACTGACTCTTTCTCTCCACCACCATTACCACCCCTGCTTAGGTGGTATGATGGTAGCCATTCTGAGACCTGGCCCTTACACCTGAGGTGTCCCCTACCTTCTGCTCTTGAGGACTTCCACCTTGCCTGTTTACCAGTGTCTTGAACTGTTAACTTGTCTCCTGTCTTACTTTTAACTCTTTAAACTGCTTCTGCTTCATGACCACAGAAACTATTCTACTATGAATCTTCATGATGATGCATAAAGAATTCGAAGTAGTTCACAGTGAAGCCATATTTAATCTTAACACCAAGGCAACACACCCTGCCCCTCTGAGCATCTTCCTTTCTCACCCTCCCAATCACCACAGGCTGTCAGAACCCAGTTGGCCTCTGGAATTTTTAAAATCCTGCCAATTTAAGATGTCCCAGGATTAGGCTATTTCTGTCCACTATCTTCAGAGAGCCATCTTGTTGGTGAAACCCTCTCTGAAAAACTCTTTTGCATCCCCTGCCTTATCCATGGGATCTTCCATACAAGAATATCAGAGTGGGTTACCATTTCCTGTAGGTTCCATGAAAAGGCTAGAAGAATCCTTATTCCAGAATCATAACCTGCCATAATTTTATTTAACCACTACTAATCAACTCCTAAAATTGGCCATGGATATCTGGCTTCTTATTCTAGGAATTTATAATCCCCTTTCAAAGGGAATAGGGTTATATTGCATCCTTACCTCTCAGAAACATTACTGAAGAGGTAAAACTTTCCAATGTGTAGTTCAGTTGACTGATTGTGATCATCTGGACATGGTAGCTGACAGAACTGAGACGAAGTCACATGGCATCAACCCAGGCCACCTCTTGGTTGGATACCATCATAATCCCACAGTAAGGAAATCTCAGAAATCTTGAGATATTCCTGATTAAAGTTATCAACAGAAGAGTTTCTGTTAGCATCATTTAAGGTTCTAGTCAATGAGGTGAAGAAAATGAATAAAGAAAAAGAAGCTAGAATGTAAGAATGGTACCAGAATGTGTAATTGAACAACAAAAAAAAAAAAAAAAAAAAACTCAATTATTGGTAGAATGATAGTACTGTTTCATTAGCCTGTGAGAAAGAACAAGCATCATTGTTCAGTTGCTAAGCCGTGTCTGACTCTGCGACTATGGACTGTAGTACATTAGGCTACCTTGTCCTTCACTATTTCTTGGAGTTTGATCAAGCTATGAAAGCTAGACTTGAGTCTCTGATGCCATCCAACAATCTCATCCTCTGTCACCCCTTTCTCCTCTTGCCCTCAATCTTTCTTGCCAACAGTTTTTTATCTTGGAGTGGTAACTTTTTGATTATCTGGTCTATCCAATTTCCTGCTTTTCAGTATTTGATCTTATTAAAAATTGATGGGCATCCAGATTCCTCAGCCTCCTACAACTTTGGCACAGTAATTCAAGAACATGATTAATTATTTACACTTCTGAAATCAACTGTATCATCACAGTAACTTCTAATTCTTGGTTTAAGTCTGAGGAAACTCACTCAGGCAGAATGTTGGAAAGTACTTCAAGTCATCAAAGAAGTGGTTGTTTTATTGTTGTTGTTGTTGTTCAGTTGCTAAGTCATGTCTGACTCTGTGACCTCATGGATTGCAGCAAATCAGGCTTCTCTGTCTTCTGTTATTTTCCAGAGTTTGCTGAAACTCATGTCCATTGAGTCAATGATACTACCTAACCATCTCATCCTCTGCTGCTCCCTTCTCCTTTTGCCTTCAATCTTTCCCAGCATCAGGGTCTTTTCCAATGAGTTGGCTCTTCAAATCAGGTGGCCAAATGATTGGAGCTTCAGCATCAGTCCTTCCAATGAATATTCAGGGTTGATTTCTTTTAGGATTGACTGGTTTGATCTCTTTGCTGTCCGAGGGACTATCATCATGGAGAAGACCAAATAAAAGACTCTCAAACTTAGCCTTTAATAGCAAAGATGGAAAAAAAAATTGCATCCTGGAAGGAATAACTTATATCTACTATTCAGGTCCTGTTGTATCAGATGAGGTTTCAACCATTGTGTTCCCACTATGTTTAACACACCATTTTAAGTCCTATGAGTTTTTCTAAGATACTCAGTGAAAGCAAGAGAAATATTTCAGCCATAAAGTTTAATGTGATATAGACTGAACACAATTAAAGTTTCTCATCAGTTAGAGAGTGTTCACACTATAAATGGAGACAGATAAAGGGAGTCGGGCTACCAGTGAGCAATAATTTAAGTCTTTAAATGGACTGTGAGGATTGAATTCACTGAAAGGACTCTGACCCAAAAGTAAGAGGGAGTAGTAAGCAGGTTATTAGGTGGAGGCAGGCATGAGCCAGGTATGCTGGCATCTTTGTGATCAGGAAGCAGAATAACTCCTGGACATTCCAAGAAGATGAAAGGTGTTAGAGTTGTTACCATCAGTTTTCGTTCCTTATTGAGAAATGTTGCCATGGGTGTTCCATTTTCTATGCAAAATGTAAACAGCTGATACTTTATGAATTTGTAATTAGTTGCTTTCTGACTCAAGTTTTCTAATTATCTGCTTTACTAGGCAAAATGATTGTGTATATTATCCATCCATTTGAAAACTTCAGCTACCTTGAGGCTGGTACCCAGAGGGAACTAGGTAATAAATGAGTCAATTGCCATTTATTTGGCTAGATAATGATTCATATTCTGACTTGTAAGGCTGCTTAGCAAATGCTATTGTACTTCAACTTTCTATTAAGCAGGCAGGAAAACATGAAATCCATTTTTGAATTAAGTAGTTTTTCTCTTCTCTGTGGTGATACTTTTGGAACGTTCTGATCTTTTAAGGTGGAACCTGGCCTCTTTTTTATTTATTATTTTTTTTCTATTAAATATTTGAAAGAATATATGTCTATAGTCATAGAAGTATGGTAGGGATTGTAAAAACCAGATAATTAAATCCATTCTTTATTTCCATAATAGAAAGTTTCTGAGAGCCACAGTTCAGTTTCATCTCATGAAATATGTTGATTTTTAGATGATTGATTTTAGATGATTAGCTGCACTTTCATCTGTCCACTGAAAGGAGCATATTGGCTTCAAAGGCCCTGACTCTGACATCAGGTTGTATGTCTTGAATTCAGTCCCCCCTCTTGGTCTTGCTACCATTACAATTGTAGGAGAGGGAAGTTTACAGAACTTGAAATAAATGCCTGATTACAAGAATTGTGCTTCCAAATAAGGCTCTAGACTATGAAGTAAAATAGTAGATTAGAAAACAGAAGTGGGGATGCTGGAATGTAGGGATATAAAACTCACCAGAATGACTGTCCTAAGAAAGGCCCAATGACCACACTATGTACTATGTACTAAAGCAATAGAAATTACTGTTAATGAGCTAGAGTCATTGAGAAACATAGTAGTTGCTGTTCTCTGTAGGTTCGGGCTGAGAGTAAAAAATTATGAATTGAGGCTCATCAAAGCCAGTGAGGATGATACCATCAAGGATAATAGAAACTAGGTGGCTATGCTTAACCATCAGAAGGAAGGATAGACAACTTTAAATGAGACAAGAGCAAAAGAACTGACCAGGGAGAGTTAAGAAAATGGTTGATAGAACACAGCATTTCTAAGAGCAAGTCAGATGGACGTACGGGCTACCAAAGACATGGCTCAACATATACAAGCAGAAGAAATAAAACATGAATGAGGCTCAGAGCAGTCATAATAGTCATGGTCTCTTACCAAGTTTCCAGATGAGACTCATTTCAGACCTAGAAATAATGGCTAAGGAAAACATGACATCTGGGTGAAAGACCCTATAACACCAAGTATACCTGGTTGATTTCCTGCTTCTTCCCCAAGGGACCTAATCTTACATAGCTGGGACACCAATACTGACATTTTTTTCCCAAACATTTTGCAGCTGAGACACAGGTCCCAACACAACATTGATATCTAGAGATCCACAGCATAATCATGGCATTCCTGTAAAAGAATATATAAATTGAAAGATGGTGTTGGACTAGATCACCAATGGAGTCCTAGCCCAGCCACACTGTCCACAGAGCACCCCAATGGTCATTTCCCTGGTACCTGACTGCATAATCAATATGAAAATACTTGGTATCCAATACACTTCTAATAGTGGTTGTTTTAGCTTGTGGAGTAAGAACTGTTGTAACGGAGAAGACCAAAATGGTCAGCTTTTGGCCAAAACAGGAAATCAAATGTAACATCCTGGAAGGAAATGGCAAAGACTTGGTTAGACCTAATTTTTCAGGTTCTGTTGTATAAGATGAATATTCACTCAATCAATGGGTGCCTATGTGACATATCAATAAGTCCTGGTGACACTTGGTGGACTCAGAAGTCCCTGCCATTAAGAAGTTCAATGTATACTGAACAGTAGAGAGTACACATGGCACTGGATAAAGGTGTCAGGCATGGTCAAGTTTGAATTCACTGAAGTGGTTGGACCCAAAACTTGGAGGAGGGGAAGAGCAAACACTTGGCTTTGTGGAGGAGGTAGACATGAGCCAGATCTGCTAGCATCTTCCTAAAATGGAAGCAGAATCGGGGGTTCCCAGAGGATGGGAAGAAGAGGAAGTCATCCACCAGTCCTGTTTCCTGTCATTGATTCTTCTTACCATGGGTGGTAAAATTTCAATATAGCATAAAGATAAATTTTCAGGAATTTGGAATTGGTCACTTCCTGACCAAAACTTTCTAATGTTTATTTTGTCTACCAAATATATTTTGTCATCTTTACATTTGAGAAATCCAGCTCCCTTGACCACCCTGAGGCTCGTGCCAAGATGGAACAAGCTATTTGTAGCTTCCATTGTCCATTGTTCCTCAACTAGACAAGTCTTCTAGGTTGTGACTTCTGATGTTACCAAACACTTTTACTTTTCTCAATAAGTATAAGAACAGAGAAAAACATGCAAATATATAATTACTTATACTAAGTGTTCCTCTGTGGTGATCCTCTAGAGGGCTTCTGATCTGTTGAGGAAGATCTTGACTGACTCCCCCTTTATTCATGTACTTGCACCTTCAACAGTTCCAGGCTCTGAGTGTTCCTTTACCTGTCCTGATGGACAAATTCTCAGACCCCAGAATTATTGGCTTCATTTATATCTGCATTCGGAGAAGGCAATGGCACCCTACTCCAGTACTCTTGCCTGAAAAATACCATGGATGGAGGAGCCTGGTAGGCTGCAGTCCATGGGGTCGCTCAGAGTTGGACACGACTGAGCGACTTTACTTTCACTTTTCACTTTCATGCATTGGAGAAGGAAATGGCAACCCACTCCAGTGTCCTTGCCTGGAGAATCCCAGTGACAGGGGAGCCTGGTGGGCTGCACAGAGTCAGACACGACTGAAGCAACTTAGCAGCAGCATATCTGCATTATAGAGATCCCCGTGCTCTGGCAAAAAGTACCAGATTAGCCTCCTTATTCTTTTTTGATGGGATTAGCCTCCTTGATCTCCCTTGGTGAAATCTGAGCCTGAATCAAGGATGAATGGTTTGTTGGTAGTTCTAAATATAAAACCAATCAACCCATCCTGGGGATTAGCACATGATGAATGTGATTTCCCTTGTAAATTAAGGAATTCTTAAGGATGAAAATACTTCCAAATTTCAGCTTATATCACTACTCAAATTATTTAATTTATTGGTGTGATAGACTGGGTTCTGTTTTTCTCCACATGATCTGGAGAAAATCTGCCAGTTATGGTAAAACCATTTTGAAACACCTTTTTAACAGAAACAGAATAACAGGGCAGCTAAACTTCACACCTCCCCTCACAGCACTTCTTTTGAGTCTGAATTTGGTGAGAAGGTGCTATATTTTCTCTGGGTCTGCGAGGCCTGGGACTAATCCTGGAGCCACCTCATCTTCTGGAATAGTGTGATGTGGACCATGCCAAAGCTTGGCCTCATCTTGGACAAGCCATGGCCAAGGATGTTGGAGATGATGGGCAGTATCTGGGCTCTCCTTTTGAGCATGAGGCTGCATGTCAAGGTGACAAAGATGGAAGAATCTGAGGAGGTATTGAACTATCCCCAGACATTACCAGAGAGTTCCTCATCCAGGTTCTGATAACTATATTCATGTATCCAGGAAGTCCTACAAAATTCATCCAATGGATTTTGGTCATAAAACTTAGAATTACTATACTGACTCTGAGTTCCCTCCAGAAATGGTGTTTTTTTTTTTTAACATAGCAATTCCAGGTTTTTCACAAAATCTGAGAACTGTATCAAGTTTTCAGTATACAGATGTGTGAAGCAACTGCTAAAGAAACTGTTAACTGAATCTATTAATAGTCATCTATAACATTCTATATATAATAGTCATTAATAGTTAATAGTCATCTAGGTGACTACTGAGACAAGACTTGTGGGTAAATTGGTCATGTGTTCAGTCACATCTAGGTAGGGCAAGAGATGATGTGACCTCAGAGTCATCTTTTCAGACTCTAGTAAAGGGAAATATGGACCCCTAAAATCTGGGGATTGTATAGGAGTATCTGAAAGGGACCTTGAAGAATCTGGCCCTTGGAAGTCATCTTTTTTCTCTTTATTACTACTGCCAACCTAAAAAGTCCTTTCCTGGGATTATCAATTCTGACACCAAAAGGATAAGCACCTTTCTATTAACCTACCACCTCTGGTCTACAGATGATACAGAGGTCTTCTGAGACCTTCTCTAAAGATGAGAGAGCCATCAGAAAGGGATAAACATCTGACCCTGTGAAGAGACAAAGAAGGAAGGACTAAGAAGAAACTCTGACTGTGTCACCTTTCAGAAAGTTTTCAGCAGGCAATAGGAGGCCTTAGAGTTAGAACAGAGTTCTGTGCTGGGCAGGAGTAAGGTTTAGACTGCAAACAACCGAGGGGAGGACAAGGCCTCGGCCTGAATGTTGCAGTAGATCCTGGAGGTGCAGCTGCTGGTAGCTGTTGGTCATCTACACATGTCCAAGCATGCCACAATTTGGAATAAAGGTACTACCTTTAATCAACCATTTACTAGATTTTTAAGGTAAGAGAAGAGCAAGCATACTTCATCTCATGGGGCATTGGTAGCTGATGTGTTAGTATGTTGGGAAGAATCCAATATTTTTCTAAGCATCAGAAAAGCATGCTAGGCTGAATCATCAGTACCTGCTTAAGGGAGGCATGTGGCTTCAGTTTTGCATAAAACAGTATTTACTTCTCCTGTTCTGAAGACTCCTAAAACTTTTTAAAACTTATATCCCACAAGTCAAAAAGGATTAGACACTTAAAGCAATTTCAACTCTTGTCCAAACAATGCTATGTTCTCCTAGATTTACATTTACATTTTTCTTGCTGTATCTCAGAGCTACCTTTACAAATCCCATGTTGTAGAAATGCTAAAGATGTAAGTTACGTACCACAGCAGTAAAACAAGCAGAAAACGTTCATATCCTTCTTCACTGTGGGGCCACTGAGAACCAAATGTGATTCTTAATATACTCTAGTATATTCATATACATTATTGTGATATTCAAAAAAACCAAAGCTTAGTTTACATTATATATGTATCTTTTTAAGGGTAAGTGGTCTACTTGATATGTTGTTTGCCCTTAGAAAGTGAAAGTGAAGTCGCTCAGTCCTGTTGGACTCTTTGCGACCCCATGGATTGTAACCCACAGAATTTTCCAGGCAGCAGTACTGGAGTGGGTCGTCATTTCCTTCTCCAGGGGATCTTTCTGACCCAGAGATCAAACCTGAGCCTCCCACATTGCAGGCAGAGGCTTTACCTCTGAGCCACCAGGGGAGCCCTGTTGGCCCTTAATGAATCTAATCATACATATGACTGCATAGCCCTCATAATACATATGAAATCAGGTTCTTCATCATTTTTAAAGTTGGGAAATTATAGTATTTTTTAAGATAATTTCCACATTATAATAAGGTTGCTTATGAGCAACCATTTCAGTTTGATAGCAATTTTGAAGAGATCACCAATGGCACAAATTTTCCACCTTTTATATTTACAAAGAATACTTAGATTTGGCAGAATAGTATGATTTTAAACTTCATATAGTATTGGAGAAGGCTTGAACTTTCTCTAAAATCAAGGCATATTTGTATTATGAACTCTAAATTATAAATCTTTATGGTAAATTATCACATTGTTTAACTTCTGAGAATTCCAAAAGGCCAAAGAGCAACAGAATGAATGGGCCAGAACTGTGTTCACCAAGTCATATAATCAATTCACATTTGTATCAACATGCTTTCCATGCTCATCACTATCCAGGGAATGAGAAAACACAGCAAATGGCATCATACTTGCTTTAGAACTTGAAGTTTTTTGTAGGAATATATAGATGTTCAGGTGCAAGTAAAAGAATGTAAAATGTGTTGGGCATCTGTAGAAGGATTATCACAAATGGAACCTCAAGAGAAAATGAGTTTATTCCATTCTGCAATCTGTCATAGTGACTAGAATTATTAGTACTTCTAAAAAGGAACATTGTTGTCTGAAATACCGTGTACTATATGCTTTAAAAAGTTAGCTTGAGGTATGGTTATTAACAACTTAAATTCTACATGATATATATCACAGAATTCTACATGATGATATCTATAGAGGGGTGTGTATGTGTATACATACATATATCCTAGAAACAGAAAATACCATTTAACAGCTGGTCTAAAGAGACACCAAGGTCATCCTACTTGATGATGACCTAGCCTCATGATATGAAGTCTGAAGATGCTCTCTGTAGTTCTGAGACACACAGAGATCACAGATGGTCTTAGGGAAAAGAAAGACCTGGATTGAGACAGGGGTTGGACCTGGATTCAAGTTCAAGAATCCCTTGTCTTGTCCTGTTCATAGCAAAGTTGTGATCTGCATGGTCACAACTGAACATGGAGACATGTTCAGTTCAGTCACTCAGTTGTGTCCAACTCTTAGCAACCTCATGGACTGCAGCACGCTGGGCTTCCCTGTCCATCGCCAATTCCCAGAGCTTACTCAAATTCATGTGCATCCAGTCGGTGATGAGACACATTAGCTCCATTCAAATCCATGCTTTCAGAGGCTGAAGTTTTGGCATCACGTGCACCAATTGGTAAGCCTTTAAAGGCTATAGATCTTCATTCTCTGGCTTATCTAGAGTGGGTCCCATATCTGAAAGCTTGTTTTCTAGGCTAGGTCTGGACCATTGATAGCAAGGCTTTTCATGATCTGGGGACAGATCTAGGCTGATTTTGTTCTTATAGCCAGAATATCCATGTGGAAGAAGGTAAGTCTATTTTACTAAACAAAATAGACCATTACCATGTTTGTTTGTAGCTCCCGTCCTACAAGAAAATGATCATATTGACTAACCTAATTTTTAATGCCTTAATTTGGGCCCTTCCAGGAACAGAGCCTGAGACAAGAATTTAATGCTGACAGTGCAAAGTGAGGAAGGGATGGGTAGCGTGGAGGGAAGAAATGCAACCTTAAGGACCCACTGAACTCCTGACAAAATACACCTCTACTTTTCTTTCCCTTTACCTAAGTTTCTATTTTTCTAAGGTTTCCTTGAGTCTCCCTGGAGCGTTTTCTGAGGTACTTCACATCTTACGACTATAAAAACAATACAGATTATACAGTCTAGAAAATAAGGTCATCCTTTAACTGGTAAACCTATGGCTGTGTATTGGCCATTTCTGTTATGCATGAAGTAGAGAAAAGGAGGTGGGGGAAACTTGAATACGTTATAAGTCTGATACCTGAAATTGCACAGGAGACTTTGACTGGGGCTCCCCATTGGCTGAACAAAAGGTTTGGAATAAAGGTACAACCACTTACATGATTTTTAAGGCAAGAGAAGGGGAAGCATACTTCATCTCATGGGCCATTGGTAGTTGACTTATTGGATGCGTCCCAACATACTAATACTTTTCTAGGCATCAGAAAACATGCTGGGATGAATCATCAGTACCTGCATCAGGCAGGCATGTGCCTTCAGTGTTGTATAAAATAGGTATTTATTTCTCCTGTTTTGCATACTGCAAACTGCAGTCTATGGCTACCTCGAATCAAATCCTGAATCACAGGAGTGGCCAGGCTGTTGTGTTCTCAATGGCTAGGAGAATGTGAGAGAATTGAGTGGGAATCTCAGTTCAGGGCACCTTTGAGAAATTCTTACCCAGGCCAGTGTTGATTAGCAGAGCAAAAATGACCCATAGACGATTCTCAGTGAATTTGAAAAGGCGTCTGCAGAAAGCAGGAGAACGGAACAGTTGTAGCCTTCAGGAATGTCACTGGAACGGAAACTAGTAGTTCTCCACAATGATTTCTGAGCTCTGTGCAATGTCTTGCACTTTAAGCTTAAATGCTGAGCATATTCTAAGTTATCTAAAACTAACATTATACATTGTATTATATATCCTGCTATGTATCTCAATCTTAGATATTAAAATATTAAATACCAATAAATGCTTGTCTTAAAGAAGGAACAAAAGGCAACCCATAGTGTGGTAACCTTGTCCATTCACTTCGAAGCCTGAAGCTACCCAACAACCTGAGAATTTGAAGTATCAAGAGTGGCCTTCAGGGA
Organism: Bubalus kerabau; assembly: GCF_029407905.1. Lineage (NCBI taxonomy): Eukaryota > Metazoa > Chordata > Mammalia > Artiodactyla > Bovidae > Bubalus > Bubalus kerabau. The sequence continues at coordinate 91,006,870 of NC_073629.1, forward strand.
AAAGACCTGGATTGAATCTGGGGTTTGTCCTGGACTCATGTTTAATAGTCCTTTTTCTGGTCCTTCTAGTGGCAAAGTTGAAATCTGAATTGGAGAGATAACAAGCTTGATTCAAATCTTGTTTGTGAGCAGGCTGAGATTTTGGGGGGCTGCAGTACATCCTAGATGGGTTAGAATTGTTGCTCCCAGGTTTAATCACTGAACCTTAAAGGGAGAAGACTAGTATCATGATAGGGAGGCAAGAAATAAAGGGGCCATCAGGACTTTGGTTAATGATTAGGAGTCTAGATATGATTCAACGCAAGATGTATGATACATAGGAACATTTAATGTACTCTCTTCTCACACATTCTCCCAATTTGCCAGAGTAAGATTTAGCCACTGGTGGACATTGTTCCTATATCTTTTGTCCATCTAAAGGAAAGCAATTAGGACATTACCAACAAGTTGGTAAGTGATCCAATTGCAAACTCTAGCCTTAGAGACTGCTTTCTTGGCTTACTCCTCCTAGTAGGGTCCCTGAATCGCCCTAAGGGAGAGCCTTAGTAGCCTAGCCCTGTCGTTACAGGGCAGCAGCCCTTAGCAGGCATGGCTTCTAGTGTAGAGATGGAACTCCGCAGCAGATGGACCCTCATCAATTTCCTCTCTGAAGTAGTCTGTTGGATTCAAGAGAATTATGTACAGAGGTGATGGTTCTCATACCGCTCTGCTGAAGTATCCACTAATTATTTTGTTTCAAAAAGATTCTAGTCATCAAAGTCTTGGACTTGGAGAAATAAGCTGGTTTATTCCCATAGATCATACAAGTTATGAGCCATTCATCCTTGAATACCTAGTCTATGGCTATATATCAGCTGCTTTTAAGTATGACACTGTGATCACTCAAATTAGTTTGACTATTTCTTATACTGTTCTGACTCTAATCACTGAGAGAGCCATTGTAGGAAATTAATAGTCTCTGAGAATATCTTTGGAACCATCAGGGTAATAGCATTTTGGTGATATGCAGAAATGGCCCTTGATCTCCTTCTACTTGCCCTGTGAGGCTTAGATGGGATGAAGCAGAGGAACTGAGTGTAGCTAATATGTGAACTGACCAGTGTTCCCAAGTCAGCCAGCCTGAGCTTTACCTAAAGCGGGTAGCAAGACCTCTCACCTACAAAGTTAAAAATCATCTGAGAAGATATGTCAAAGTCAGTGTCCATAAGATTAGAGGGAGTTTGTGGGTTCAGATCCTCCATGAAGCAGGCATCTGATGGAATCACTTTGGGAAAAAGCTGTAAAGGTAAGAGGAAGATGAGAGCAAGAGCGGGTGAGGAAAGACTTTGAAAGGCAATGCAGACCTGACATCCGAAATAGGAGAATTGAGTAAGAGGAGGCACACCACACTGCAATGCTGACTGGGGCTCCCCACTGACTGGCCAAAACTTTCTCAAATTCTCCTGTAAGAGTTCTGTACCAGAGGTGAATGGTAATGTTCCTACAAGCATGCCATGCTCAGTCCTTAGCTGGGAGTATCCCAAGAAGATTGTTGCCTGCATGGATCCTGCAGTCAGGCAGGGCACCAGCTGGAGGGGGTCCCCACCATTTAATTTCTTGTACAAAATTCTCTTGAAAGAAATCTGAGCATCATATCCATAGAGATTATTTCTGTCATAAAGAAATAAATTAGTGAGGTGCATGTTTGAGAGCCAATTCCTCCTTGGTTCACAAGGCTCAAGGAAGTTTGAATAGCTAAAATCATTAAGGACCCATACAGGTGTCTCAATCTGATGCTTCAGGGCTCCATGTTTTTCCAGACAGAGCCTTGACATTAGCATAGACATGCTTTAGTTAAGCATGCAGTGTGTTTTGAATTTTTGTCTCTAAGCTAGCTTCTTGGTCTCGGCTTTTTCTGTAGGAGATAATGACATTCTTTAAAACTACTAGAGATGCCTTCTGGGCCTCACAACATTGATTTCTAGAGATATGGATACAAAGAATAATCACTGTTGTCATCTTAGGTTCCATGTTGGGCCAGGTAATTGAGTCCTGACAGATTCAGTGTCCTTGGGCCAACCTGGTGGTTAATTCACTGGTCCTGACTGTATAAGTGTTAGTTGCTCAGTTGTGTCTGACTCTGATTCCAAGGACTGTAGCCTTCAAGGATTCTGTCCATGGAATTTTTCAGTCAAGAATACAGGAATGGGTTGCCATTTCCTCCTACAAGAGATCTTCCCAACCCAGGGATTGAACCTAGGTCTCCTTCATTGCAGGCAGGTTCTTTACCATCTGAGCTACCAGGGAAAAGAAAGTCGTGTCCGACTCTTTGTGACCCCATGGACTGTAGCCCACCAGGCTCCTCCGTCCATGGGATTCTCCAGGCAAGAATACTGGAGTGGGTTGCCATTTCCTTCTCCAGGGGAATCTTCCCGACCCAGGGATCGAACCCTGGTCTCCTGCATTGCAGGCAGATGCTTTAACCTCTGAGCCACCAGGGAAGCCCCTGACTATATAAATGCAAAGAAAATGGTCATTGGCAGAACCCTCATACCATTTTCTTAACTTGGGTAGGAACTATCGTCACAGAAGTGGCAAAAGGGAAATTTCTAAAGCTCATCTCTAGTGGCCAATGTAGAAATCAAATATTACATCCTTGAAAGAAATGGCAAGCAAGTATACCACTTAAAAAAATACATCTTTCCAACATTTTTCCCTTAAACCATTGATCTGGTCTATAGAAATCCAGGTTTCTGAAGAAAGTTCCTGGAAAAAGCAGATTACTTAAATTTACTTCAGTATTAGATGAGGTACTTTGTTAAACTGGTTATTACCACTTCAGGTACAAAGGCCTGGGACAAGGCTTTCCACGTATGATTGTCTTCATGGGGCTAGCTCATTTTACCTTCTGTCAAAATAGCCTGAAAGGACTGGTACATCTGGATATTCTGCAGAACATTTCATTAGTTTTCTATACTATATTGATGATATATTTGACCCAGACAAACTAGAAGTTGGAAATATATTAGAAGTACACCAGGATTGAGAGTTTAAAGCACATGAAGATTCAAGAGACTGTCATTTTAGTGAAATTTTTAGGAGTTTAGTAGCTTGTAGGGCATAACCTCAAAGGACAATCTTCACTATGAAGATAGAAGTACATCAATGGCTGATAAAGTGCTTCAGATTCTGGAGGCTGCATATGCTCCCATGGTAATAACATTTTGCTCTTTGTAACATTTACACCAAATGACAGAAATGGTGCCAGTTTGGTGCCTAGAATTGAAAAGGGCCTTGCTGCTTGGGCCGTATGTGGACGCATACTAAGTTGTATCTAACTCTTAGCTTTGCTACATGCTAGGGAAAACATGAACTAGCCATTTACAATAAAGGTTAAAAAAAAAAAAACTGAACTAATCAATTCTCAACTGTTTTCAGTTCATTCGCTCAGTTGTGTCCAACTCTTTGTGACCCCATGAACCGCAGCACACCAGGCCTCCCTGTCCAGCACCAATTCCCGGAGTCCACCCAAACCCATGGCCATCGAGTTGGTAATGCCATCCAACCATCTCATCCTCAGTCATCCCCTTCTCCTCCTGCCCTCAATCTTTCCCAGCATCAGGGTCTTTTAAAATGAGTCAGCCCTTTGCATCAGGTGGCCAAAGTATTGGAGTTTCAGCTTCAGCATCAGTCCTTCCAATGAACACCCAGGACTGATCTCCTTTAGGATGGACTAGTTGAATCTCCTTGCAGTCCAAGGGACTTTGAAGAGTCTTCTCCAACACCACAGTTCAAAAGCATCCATTCTTCGGTGCTCAGCTTTCTTTATAGTCCAACTCTCACATCCATACCTGACCACTGGAAAAACCATAGCCTTGACTAGACGGATCTTTGTTGACAAAGTAATGTCTCTGCTTTTGAATATGCTGTCTAGGTTGGTCATAACTTTCTTTCCAAGAAGTAAGGGTCTTTTAATTTCATGGCTGCAATCACCATCTGTAGTGATTTTGGAGCCCCCAAAAATAAAGTCTGCCACTGTTTCCACTGTTTCCCCATCTATTTCCCATGAAGTGATGGGACCGGATGTCATGACCTTAGTTTTCTGAATGTTGAGCTTTAAGCCAACTTTTTCACTCTCTTCTTTCACTTGCATCAAAAGGCTCTTTAGTTCTTCTTCACTCTCTGCCATAAGGGTGGTGTCATCTGCATATCTGAGGCTATTGATATTTTACCCAGCAATCTTGATTCCAGCTTGTGCTTCCTCCAGCCCAGCATTTCTCATGATGTACTCTGCATATAAGTTAAATAAGCAGAGTGACAATATACAGCCTTGATGTACTTGTTTTCCTTGGTATAGCTGTGCCTGCTGCACACACAACCTGTATACCAGATAGCCAGGGGGTGTTGGCACGAATTCCATCTGATTTCTTGATAGCTTTTCCTAGCACCAGTCTACAGTCTTCTGAAACAAGAACTTAATTTCTAATGTATTTCCAGGTTGGGTTGTGGATTGAAAGTGTTTTCTTATTGTCATTGTTGTTGTCCTCTTTGGGTCTTCTGGATAAGCTGACATATTCCAATCCAATAAATACAGATTTGAAAAGGATGAATGGACCCAAATAATCCCATCAGCTGCCCAGTCTGACTTCATACCTCCACTGGGGCTTGCCTTGATGGATAATGCCCTGCCTGGTTTGAGTAGCTCCTTGGTCAAAGTAAGTACCCTGATAGGGTAAAGGGGAGACAATTAGTATTTCTAGACCCGCTGGGATTGGATCAGGGGAAGACTTGGGTCATTATGGAGAATCAACCAGGTCACTATATGGGGGTAGAACAGTCAGAGTTCAACTGAATTAACAGCAGGTCTTTCCCTTACCGTTGGAATCAGGCAAAAGATGTTTGCCTTTCCTCCCTATTGAACCATAATGTTTTCTTTGCAAAAGTATATTCTGGTACAAGAACATAAAAGGTAGTATATAAGGTTTTTTTACCTCATTTTTCTTTTCATTGAGTTCAGTTCAGTTCAGTTGCTCAGTTGTGTCTGACTCTTTGCGACCCCATGAACTGCAGCACGCCAGGCCTCCCTGTCCATCACCAACTCCTGGAGTTCACTCAGACTCACATCCATCGAGTCAGTGATGCCATCCAGCCATCTCATCCTCTGTCGTCCCCTTCTCCTCCTGCCCCCAATCCCTCCCAGCATCAGAGTCTTTTCCAATGAGTCAACTCTTTGCATGAGCTGGCCAAAGTACTGGAGTTTCAGCTTCAGTATCATTCCCTCCAAAGGAATCCCAGGGCTGATCTCCTTCAGAATGGACTGGTTGGATCTCCTTGCCGTCCAAGGGACTCTCAAGAGTCTTCTCCAACACCACAGTTCAAAAACATCAATTCTTCGGTGCTCAGCCTTCTTCACAGTCCAACTCGCACATCCATACATGACCACAGGAAAAACCATAGCCTTGACTAGACGGACCTTTGTTGGCAGAGGAATGTCTCTGCTTTTCAATATGCTATCTAGGTTGGTCATAACTTTTCTTCCAAGGAGTAAGCGTCTTTTAATTTCATGGCTGCAGTCACCATCTGCAGTGACTTTGGAGCCCCAAAAAATAAAGTCTGACACTGTTTCCAATGTTTCCCCTTCTATTTCCCATGAAGTGATGGGACCAAATGCCACGATCTTCGTTTTCTGAATGTTGAGCTTTAAGCCAACTTTTTCACTCTCCTCTTTCACTTTCATCAAGAGGCTTTTTAGTTCCTCTTCACTTTCTGCCATAAGGGTGGTGTCATCTGCATATCTGAGGTTATTGATATTTCTCCCAGCAATCTTGATTCCAGCTTGTGCTTCTTCCAGCCCAGCATTTCTCATGATGTACTCTACATATAAGTTAAATAAGCAGGGTGACAATATACAGCCTTGATGTACTCCTTTTCCTATTTGGAACCAGTCTGTTGTTCCATGTCCAGCTCTAACTGTTGCTCCCTGACCTGCATACAGGTTTCTCAAGAGGCAGGTCAAGTGGTCTGGTATTCCCATCTCTTTCAGAATTTTCCACAGTTTATTGTGATCCACACAGTCAAAGGCTTTGGCATAGTCAATAAAGCAGAAATAGATGTTTTTCTGGAACTCTCTTGCTTTTTTGATGGTCCAGCAGATGTTGGCAATTTGGTCTCTGGTTCCTTTGCCTTTTCTAAAACCAGCTTGAACATTGAGTAAATTGTATTAGTTAAATCCAAAATTGTATTATAATTTAAAGAACCATTTTAAGACCATTTTTCTCCAGAGCCTAAAGAATATTGTGATCAAGAGGTGTTATGAAAAATACCATCTTTTTTTCATTTTCATGAGTTGATAAGTAAATTTTGCACAATTTGGAGGAATGCAACCTTGAGGGCTGCAAGGGGGAATGGAATTAACATTGCCAATTTTGGAGGGATTCCCCCCCAACCCCACCCCCACCCCGTGCAGCTGCAACAAACAAAACATTTGTAAGGGTCTGACTAGGTAGAATTAGCAGGAATTATCCAACCAACAAAGTTCAGGTGAGTCAGCCCCAGATGAGCTGCTAATGTCAACTGGCTTCACCAGGAATGATGAAGGCCCAGAAGAACTGTTCTCTTAAAAGGGAGTCCATAGCAGGTTGTTATGCACCATGGGCAGAAGACCCAACACCTCCATAAATTCCCTGGTCACCTGGAACTTCCCAAGAGACTGCAGGGAGCCTGGTTGGCTGCCGTCTATGGGGTCGCACAGAGTCAGACACGATTGAAGTGACTTAGCAGCAGCAGATTCAAAGAACCCCCTAAAGTTACCTCCTAAGGAAGTTTCATGACAGTTACCAAAATCTCAGTTTCTAAATAGCCAGTTCTGAGCATATAATATAATCTGAGATAGACATAGATAAGCAAGGCCAAAATTCTGGGACTTTAACCCAAGCTTGAGGCTTAGCAACTCCCACTTTCCATGGTTCCTCTTGTAGGATGGGCCTCTAACCCACCACCCTAGCCTTGAGGTTCCAACCCAATGGTCTGGACTCTAGCCAGAGTACAGTTTGACCAAGATGGAACTCTAACCCACAGTCTTGACAGGGTTATTAGACAATTTAGGAACTGGGACATTTTAGCAAGTTTAATTACCCAAAAAGACATCTTTCACACACACAAACTGTTTCTCAACTACAAAGGTGGGCAGCTTTGCCCTAGGGAAATCCTGGGGATGGTTCTGGGGGCCAGCAATTCCACCCTTTTCCCCTGTAGCTGCTGAGACTCATCCACAGACACTCGATTACCAATAAGGGATGAAAAACTGCAGCAAAGATCTGCCTGGACTTTTTCTGCTGCTGGTTGTAAACTTTGTTACCATGCTGAGCTCATTTGCAGAGGAGTAGTAAGTTAAATGCTGACAAACGCTAAGGGAGAAGACAAGAAAATGAATCTCAACCCCAGCTCTGGCCCCAAAGATGGGGTTCAGGGAGGTTTATGGGATGAAGTGACAGGATGGACTGAGACATGGGGAAAGGTAATTGGAGGTAAGAAAAGGGAGGTAATCAGTGGTCTGTGCAAGACTGGTTGAGCTTGATGGCTCTCCATAGGACACAAGTTCAGGAAAAGGTGTGGTGGTAGCGTGTTCCGAGTGGTGATATTTTGACTCAGTTGAATGGCACATGGTCTCAACTGGTCTGATCTGGGCAGAATACAGCTCCAAGTTCCTGAAAAGCAACTTGAGCAAGGGTGGATGTTGTTAAGTTGCCCCATCATGTCTGACTCTTTGTGACTCCAAAAAGTTTGGAGCACACCAGGTAGACCTGTCCCTTACTATCTCCCGGAGTTTGCCCAAGTTCATGTCCATTGCACCAGTGATACCATCCAGCCACCTCATCTTCTGAGGCCTTCTTCCCCTTCTGCCCTCGATCTTTCCCATAATCAGGAACTTTTCCAGTGATTTGCAGCACACCAGGTTTGCAGCACACCAGGTAGACCTGTCCCTTACTATCTCCCGGAGTTTGCCCAAGTTCATGTCCATTGCACCAGTGATACCATCCAGCCACCTCATCTTCTGAGGCCGCCTTCCCCTTCTGCCCTCAATCTTTCCCATAATCAGGAACTTTTCTAGTGATTTGGCTGTTCACAAGAGGTGACCAAAATACTGGAGCTTCAGCTTCAAAATCAGTCCTTCCAATGAGTATTCAGGGTTGATTTCCTTTAAGATTGACCAGTTTGATCTCCTTGCTGTCCAAGGGACTCTCGGGAGTTTTCTCCAGCACCACAGTTTGAAGACATCAATTCTTTGGTTTTCTGCCTTCTTTACAGTCCAGGTCTCACAACCATACATAATCACTGGGAAGACCATAGCTTTGACTATATGGACCTTTGTTGGCAGAGAGATGTCTCTACTTTTCAACACAGTCTAAGTTTGCCATAGCTTTCCTGCCAAGAAGCAATTATCTTCTGATTTCATGGCCCCAGTCACCATCCACAGTGATTTTAGAGGCCAAGAAAAGGAAATCTGTCACTGCTTCCACATTTTCCCCTTCCATTTCCCATGAAGTAATGAAGACAAATGACATGATCTTAGTGGTTTGTTTTTTTTTTTTAATATTTAGCTTTAAGCTGGCTCTTTCACTCTCCTCCTTCACCCTCATCAAGAGGTTCTTTAGTTCCTCTTAGCTTTCTGCCAATAGAGTGGTATCATCTGCATATCTGAGATTGTTGATGTTTCTCCCACCTGTCTTGATTCCAGCTTGTAACTCATCCAGCCTGGCATTTCTCATGATGTGCTCAGCATATAAGTTAAATAAACAGGGTAACAACAGACAGCCCTGTCATGCTCCTTTCTTGATCCTGAACCAATTAGGTGTTGCATACAGAGTTTTAAATGTTGCTTCTTGACCCACATACAGGTTTCTCAGGAGACAGGCAAGGTGGTCTGGTATTCCCATATCTTTAAGAGCTTTCCACAGTTTATGCTTCACGTACTCAAAGGCTTTCACATAGTTGATGAAACAGAGATAGATATTTTTCTGGAATTCCTTTGCTTTCTCCATGATCCAGAGAGTGTTGGCAATTTGATCTCTGGTTCCTCTGCCTTTTCTAAACCCAGCTTGGACATCTGGAATTTCTTGGTTCACATAATATTGAAGACTGTCATGCAAGATTTTAAGCATGACCTTGCTAGCATGGGAGATGAGTGCAATTGTCTGATGGTTTGAACTGCCCTTCTTGGGAATCTGGATGAGGATTGAACTTTTCCAGTCCTGTGGCTACTGCCGTGTCTTCTAGATTTGCTGACATATTGAGTGCAACACTTGGATAGCATCATCTTTTAGGATTTTGAATAGCTCTACTGGAATTCTATCACATCCACTAGCTTCATTGACAGCAGTGATTCCTAAGTCCCACTTGACCTCACAATCCAGAATGTCTGGCTCTGGATTACTGACCACACCATCATGGTTGTCTGATTCATTAAGATCTTTTTTGTACAGTTCTTCTGTGTATCCTTTCCATGTCTTCTTGATCACTTCTGCTTCTACTAGATCTCTACTGTTTCTATCCCTTCTTGAGCAAGGGTTACTATGACCCAAATATCAGATCTTACAATAAGGAAGCCAGTGGGAGTTGAGCTTAAAATCGGCTAAAAGCAAGAGAAGCCAGTTAGTTTTGGTGGGCCTAATCAGGTTATCCTGGGTTTTGGTGTGCTCTAGTCTTTCCCTACCCACTCCAGTGTTCTTGCCTGAAGAATCCCAGGGACAGGGGAGCCTGATGGGCTGCCGTCTATGGGGTCTCATGGAGTCAGACACAACTGAAGCAACTTAGCAGCAGCAGTCTTTCCCTGAACCCCTCAAGAATAAGGAATAAACAAAGGACCCCTCTGGGTACATCTTGGTGGCAAAGGGCATAGCTCTAACAAAGGCTTGAGGAATGAAGCTGTTTAGCACTTATCTGGAAATAGTCTCTGTCCCCAAGTTTCAGGTTAATATTGTACATTGTTAGAATTGTTCTGCTTCATTCAGTATAACATGTAAGGGCACCTTTTATGAGCAAATATCAGACTACAAGGCTGAGAAACATTGATAACCCTAATTTATTAGTGGCTGAAGATTAGATCTTCCCTTGGAGAATCTAGAAGTTCCACCCTGAAAACTAGTCTGGACCTGGAACTTCTCAGGATACTTGTAGCCAAGAAGCTGGTGTCCTGATTTTACCTAATTCACTTTCTACAAGGGTAGAAACATTAATGTCTATACACCAGGAGGTGTTAGAAATAGCACAAACTCCACCTTGTTCAGCCAGGATGTCATCTAGAGCTCTGTGGTTATCTAGGACTACTGTCTAACAAAAAATTCCTTCTATTGGGTAGCAGGAGCTAAGGAAGTTTCATTCGCTATAATGCCTAGGGTAATGGGAAACATCTCTATCACTTGCTTATGAGATCTGATCCCCAACCATGGTAAAAGTACTGTAAAGAATATGTACCAAAAGTCAGCCCCTTGATCTCCAGGTAAATTGGCAGCCTTTCTTATTCTGGAGAACAGTTTGAATGACTAGTTAAATGCTGAGTCTCATTGGAGTCATGAACAAAAAAAGGAAAGACTTTAGTACCCTAGAAGGGAGGTGCCCCCAACTCTGTAATCGTCCCAACATGTATAGGCCAAAAGTTGATCACTGGTGCCATAAAGATGTGTCCTTAGGGGGCACAGAAAATGTCAGATGTGTTTTGGAATTGAGTGTCTCAATCTCGGGGAGACAGTCTAGAACTTGCTCAAGCTAGTGATCACTCCAAGTTATTACTCATGAAAAGTAGTATAGTGTACAGCTTGAGAGAGGAGTAGGTTGCCCCACTCCTTAAAAAATATAACAAGTCTCCATTTGGGAACCTTGACATAATTGAGAAAACCTATAACCTGGTGTTGGGGTGTACGGATCCTGGACTAGAAAATAAGAACAAGGACAATGGAGAAAGAAGTGAGTAATGCCATTTAGTAAACAAAAAAACCTAGCTTTCCCATCTGAAAATGTCTGGTTTTGATAGAAGTAAGTTTTTTGTTTACATTTTCTTTCCAGAGTTCATTATCCTAGTCTATGTTAAGGGGCAGGGTGTGTTTGAGGGGGGGGGGGGGCGCAGTTAGGAATAAACAAGAAACAGAAGATAAAGTGCCTTGAAGTAGCTGTTCAAACAACAAGTGGTTACACTTGTAGGCTTTTGCTTTTATGTCAAAATAAATTTAGCGATGCACAAAAATTTTGCTGCAAGCACAAAAAAGGGGGATAGATTACATGAGGAAGGTGGTTTTTGATGACGTATCCAACAGTGAGAAAGATTACTTGCCTTCACCAACACTTGGGAATTTCTAGTCATTGAACTGTCCTTCTAAGCTTGCAGCAGGAAGAGTCTAAGGCAACAAGGATGCATGAAAAAAAGAAGGGCAATCATATTTCTAGCTCAACATGTAGTCAAACATGCATGTAGTAAAGAAAATCATGTAGTCAAACAAGGGAGTTATTCATTGCTTTAGAAGACTGTTTTCTGAATAGTAACTAGAGACCTGTGAAGGGTTCACTAAGGGAGGATCCAGCCAAGGTTGGGATGATGATGGTCATGATGTTCTATTACAACATGGGTGCTGTTCTCTGGGACGTTTCTGTAGATACAAGATGTCACTGAGGGTCCTTGTGAAGCCAACTTGAGTGTGATGAATCCATGGCTTCATTCATAGAAGAATGAGTTTCTTGTAGGGCCTCAAATTCTGGCCCAGCAAGTATAGACCTGATTTTCTGGGATGTTCATTTTTCCATGATTTCAGTAGAACCCAGTCTCCAGGACAGAAGTGGGACAGAGGTGCAGCTGTGGGAAACATCAACCTATTAGAAGCAAAATTATGTAGAGCAGTTACAGTAGCTCCCAATGATGGTACATACCTGACACTGTCTGGTTCCTTAAGATTCCAGTTCTCTTTGGGTCTCCTAAATCAACTCCAGTACATAGACAGGTACTCCCATGTAACATTGCACTGGGGCTCAACTGGAGATTGCTTTTGGGGGCCATGCTCATCGAAAGCAGAGAACCTAGGAATTATTTCTTTGAGTAAGGATTTTACAACCTGGGAAGCCCTTTTGGAAAGGCTCTCCTTTTGGGTGTAAGGAAAAACTTCTACCCAAACAGTGAAACTGCCCACAGTGTGTGGGCTAAACTAATATGTGCCTAAAATTTCCAAAAGTTCTTAATATCACAGTAAGTCAATCAGCCAGTTTTCTCCAGGTCCAGTGCCTCAGGTCTGAATTCCTCTGATTACTTGAGGTGACCCAGTTTCTGGATTGTTTGTAGCGTGTGCCATGCATTTCAGTATTACTTTTAAATAGTCTTTTGAATTTCTGAATCCAGTGGAGGGTGGCATCTTTTCCATAGTGGCTACTCTGGTGTATAGGATTTATGACATCCTCCAGAAGATGTTCAGGTACAGGGACTCGTCCATTTCAAGCCCATCCTTCTGTGCTGTACCTGTAGTAGTGGTCCTAAGGATGATCAGAACTCCAGTCAAGTCCCCATTCATTGGCCCTTCCTAAGTCCTCAGAATACTTCAGATAGCATCTTGTCATATCCACATCAGGAATCAGGGCCAGCATGGGGATCTATGTGTTTTGGTCCTGGTCACTTGCTTCCTGGCCTGATCTGTTCAGTTTTTCTCTTACATGATCACTCTGATCTCGAATGCCATGGGCAATGTACAATGGCCAGCTATTTTGACCCCATGCCAGTTTCTAATAAGTTTATTGTCTTCTGCACGTTTAAAGGTCCATCTTCCCTGCAGTTAACAGTCCTCTCATTTCAAACGCCCCATGGTCATGGATCACTGATTCTGTACTTAGAAGCAGTGAGAATAGTTACTTTTAGCCTTACCTAGATGGAGGGCTCTGGTCAGCGCTATAAGTTGGGCCTTTTATACAGAGGTAACTTGTGGGGGCTTCTGTTTCCAGTGTCTGTTGATGGACTACCACCCCATACCCAGTTTGGTGTTGTCCCTGGTCCATGAAGATCCTTGCAACTGTGAATATCTCAAGGTCTGGAAACTCCAATGGCAAGTCGCTCATGGAGGGGCAGCTGGAAGAGACTCAGTTATGTGAATATAAGCATGTACAGGTTCCCTCACTACCAGTGGGGAGCAGCATGGATTGTTTAAAGTTAAGACTGCCTTCAAAGACCAACATTAGGGTTATCCAGTAATATATATAGCCTGGTAATTTTCCAGTCTCTTGAGATTGATCAATATCCTCACCTCTATTCTAAGAGGTAAAGTACAGCGAGGAGTATACACAGTGATATATTATCCCAGTATAATTTTTTTTTTTTTTTTACTTCTTGTAAGAGGTCTCAAGTAGCCATTATGGCTTGAAGGCAAACTGGTTGTCCCTTGGTAACTATGTCTAATTGCTTTAAGATACAGGCAACAGGTCTCCTTATGCTTCCCAGGTATTTAGTCAAGACTCCAAGACTAAGTCCTTGACTTTCAGGAACAAACAGCTCAAAGGCTTCCTGATATCTGGAAGGCATAAAGCAGATAGCTTTGATAACTGGGAAAGCCTTTTCGTTAACTAGGAGTTCCTCATGGCATTCCCCAATCTAGAGTTTCATTGTCCTCTCCTTTAAGAGCTTCGTAAAGGGCTTTTGCTGAGTCCAAAGTTGAAGATTGGAATACATAGAGCCTGGCCATTCCCAGAAGCCCTGAAGTTCTCACTTCCAGGAGACATCTGCAATGCTGGCTAGAGTTTCCTTCCGTCAAGGAGCCACTTTTTCTGCTTAATGCTTAGGCTTCAAACTCTCCCAAGAACAGAGGTCTGGGAGATGTGTCCCTTTTTCTTCCATCTTGTTCAGCCAAAAGTTTCAAAATCAAAACTGTATTCTGGTCAGAGGTGTCCTTTGTTTTATTGGCAATCAAAGTATTATCCACATATTGGAGCAGAGATCCCTCATTTTGTTAAAGGTGACTTAAGTCCTTTGCCAAGACTTTCTCAAATATCTGGAGGCATCTTCAAATCCTTGAGCAAGTCCTGGCCGGTAGTACTGTTGTTTAACTCTTGTGTCTAGAGCTTCCCATTTAAAAGCAAGCAACTTTTGGGATTCAAAGTTTTCAGAGACTTCCTGATTTAAGGACCACTGGATGAATAGCTTCCACAATTTAATTAATTGCTCTCAACAACTATGTGAACCTGTATTCATCTGTGTCTGGCTTCTGGATCAGAAAAACTGAAGTATCAGGAGACCAGCGGGGGCGCACTAACTCATTCTAAGGCAAGGCTGTTAGCAGAGGTTGAATCCTGTGCTCTGCCCCTTCCCTTAATGGGTACCGGGTTTGAGTTTGGAATCTTGGCCCAAGGACTGAGTCTGACCCATATAGATGCAGCTGTTTTTTGCTCTGCCCAGCCTCCCTTCACTCTATATTTCCAAACTCATGCCCCACTTTATCTCTTTCCAAAGTGCCGAAGGTATTCATTTTGGGGTTGGGGCAACAGAGCTTGCAATGCACAAGGCTGCTCTCATAGTTTTTCAGGGTTTTTTCAGACATTTCAGTTACTAACGTAGTCTCAGAAGAAAGTTTAGAAAGTCAGGTATTTAGAACCAAGTAGGTGGCCCTCATATGAATCAGAAAGCCAAAAAGTTGACTTTCCACATTCATAGTCAACCAGGGCTCTACAAAGGAAATATTAGGAGATTCGGCACAACTTAAAGGAACCCTTGGGTCCATTATTCCTGGTTACTGTCATTCACAGTCAGCTCAGGCATGTGATGTTTCCCCCACAGTTTGCCTTCTCTAGAAGCTTCACTTAAGATATGACACTCTTCCAGCAGTCATGCTGTTTGCAGTCTGCACATTGGTGGGGTCCCATTTGGAAACCTGGGAAATTCTTTCTACTGCTGGGTCCCTTGTAGGGGACCTTAGTTTGGTTCAACATTGCCCTGTGTCAAGGCAGCCACCAACAGAGCAGGCTGTTTCATCTTTTGTGACTTCCTTTTTTCCTGAACCAAAAACTCGAAAGGCAGTTTCAACCAGTTGAGATGTTTTTCAGTTGCTAAGTTGTATCTGACTAATTGCGACCCCGTGGACTGCAGCACACCAGTCTTCCCTGTCCTTCACTACCTCCCCAAGTTTGCTCAAATGCATGTCCATTGAGTCAGTAATGCCATCCAACCATCTCATTCTCTGTCACCCCTTCTCCTCTGGCCCTCAATCTTTCCCAGCATCAGGGTCTTTTCTAGTGAGTTCACTCTTTGCATCAGGTGGCCAAAGTATTGGAGCTTCAGCACCAGTTTCCCCAAAGCCCTTTCTCCCTTGTGTAACTCCCTCTCTATTTTGGGGGCACTTAGATCATTGAACATCATCTTGAAGTTCTCTGTCTCAGGGTGTATATCTGTGTGTTGCCTACAGGCCTCAAAGAATCTTTCAAGAAACTCTGAAGTCTCCTCCTTTGGTTTTTATTTTCCTTTTGTATTTTATAGGGTTTCTCTATTTGGGGTACCTGTTTCGTAGCCCTGCAAGAATGCAGTCTCGTAAATGTTCAAGTTTTTGTCTACCTCCATCATTCACATCTCAATTACAACCCCTTGTTATAGCTGTGCCTGCCACAGTCTGCTCCAGGTAGCCAGAGGTATTTGCATGAAGCCAATCTGCCTCCCTCCTAGTTTTTTCCAGTACCATTCTACATTCTTCTGAAATAAGGAGAGGATTTTAAAAATTCCTAACATCTGCCCATGTTGAATTGTGGGTAGAAAAGATATTTGTTCTTTTTGGGTCATCTCAATAAGTTTGCATATTTTTCCCATTCAATAAATCCAAATTTGAAAAAGAGGAATGGACCCAAACCAATGAGCTGTCCAGACTCAGAGTTCATACTTCCACTGGGACTTGCCTTAATGGATATCGCTTATGATTTTAGGTAACTCCTGAGCCAAACTGAGCACCTGGATGAGGGTGAGAGGGAGACTGTTCCTATTTCTTGACCCTTCAGGGACTGAGGATCCCAAGTCTGGGGTTGTGGCTCACATGCTGATGACAGAAAACAGTGGGGCCACCATATGAAGGTAGAGGAGGAGCAGTTGGAGGGTTCAGCTGAATTAACAGCAAGTTATCCTGCTTTTCATTAGAATCAGGCAAAATGGGGCTTTTTTTTTTTTTTTTTTTGCCTTTCTTTCTTGAACCATAACCTTACATGTTCTCTCTTCTATTCCAGTAGAAGAACAATAAAGTTGAACATAAGATGTTTCATCCCATTTTTTTTCCCATTTACAAAATCTAACTATAAAACTGTAATTTAAGGACCCATTTTTAGGCCATGTTTTTCCCAGAGTTTAAAAAATATTCTGGCCAGAGGGGTGTCACCAAAACATCTTTTTTTCTTTTTATGGGTTCATAGCTAAATGTTACCCAATTTTGGAAAATGCAACCTAGAGGGCTACAAGAGGGAATGGAATTAACATTTCCCATTTTGCAGGGCTTTTTCCCACATGGTCTCAGCAAATAAAGTCTTTGTAAGGGTCTGCCTTGGTAGTATTTGCAGAAATTATCCAGCGCCAACAGAGTTCAGGAGAGTAAGCCCCAGAGGAGCTGTTGATGCCAACTGCTTCTCTGTGAATAATGAAGGCCCAGAAGGATTGTTCTCTTAAAAATGAGTCCCTATGAGTTCCTATGAGGTTGTTTCACATCACAGGCAGGTGCCCCAACACTTCCATAAATTCCACAGTCACTTGGGAACATCCCAAGAGATTGGAGGGAATACTTCTTCTTTAGAGTCAAAAGACCCTCATAAGTTTAATTCCTAAGGGAGTTTTTCTACAGTCACCAAGAAACTGAGCCCTTAAGTAGTCTTATTTTTTTAAGAATTGGCTATCAGACATAGAAAAATATAGGTAAACAAGTCTAAAACTCCATTACTCTGACCCAGGTTTGAAACCCTCAGCAGCCCCCAGCTTTCATAGTGTGTCTCACAGGGGGTGGGCCTCTACCATCATCCCAACCTTGGGACTCTACAAGGGTCTGGACTCTTAGCCTGACTAAAACCTCATGAAGGTGGGGCTCTACTGTACAATCTTAACCAGATTATTAGACAGTTTTGGCACAGGCACATTTTAATGAGGTTACTTACCCACGAGAAGTCTTCTAAACACAGAGACCATTTCTCGACTATAAAGCAAAACTATCCACCAAAGGTCAGTGGCTCTGCAGTGGGGAAATCTCAGGGATGGTCCCTGGGACAAATGATGCCCACTTGTGGCTTCTGGGACTTGTCGCCAGGCTCTCAGTATCATCAAGGGACTGATGAACCACAGACAAAAGTCCTGTCTAGATGTTTTCTGTTGACTAGCCTGCCAAACCTGTTATTGAACAAGGTTTATTTGCAGGACACACGACAAGCCAAACACAGAGAATATTGATGAGATAGAGGCATGGGGGTCTGAGGCATGG
Organism: Bubalus kerabau; assembly: GCF_029407905.1. Lineage (NCBI taxonomy): Eukaryota > Metazoa > Chordata > Mammalia > Artiodactyla > Bovidae > Bubalus > Bubalus kerabau. The sequence goes on from NC_073629.1 coordinate 91,024,302, forward strand.
GAAAGGTGACTGCAGGAAGGAAAAGCCAGGCAATCAGTGGGCTCTGGAAGCATAGTAAAACTTTGTGGCTCCTCATAGAAATGCTAAGGCTACCACTTTCTCAACTGAAGTTATGAAAGTGGAGTTTTCAGCCTCGGACATCAAAAGGTCATTTGTCAGACACATGGGCCCAGATGAATGGTTGGTGTTCTCAACAGGTCTGAACTGAGCAAGATCTAGCTCCAAGTTCCTGAAAACAACTTTAGGTCAGTAGAGTAATAGTGCCTATCTATAAGGGAGCTAGTGAGAGTTTAAAACCAATTAACAGCTCAATTCCAGAAAAATAAACGACCCAGTCAAAAAATGGACCAAAGAACTAAACAGACATTTCTCCAAAGAAGACATACAGATGGCTAACAAACACATGAAAAGATGCTCAACATCACTCATTATCAGAGAAATGCAAATCAAAACCACTATGAGGTACCATTTCACGCCAGTCAGAATGGCTGCGATCCAAAAGTCTACAAGCAATAAATGCTGGAGAAGGTGTGGAGAAAAGGGAACCCTCTTACACTGTTGGTGGGAATGCAAACTAGTACAGCTGCTATGGAGAACAGTGTGGAGATTCCTTAAAAAACTGGAAATAGAACTGCCTTATGACCCAGCAATCCCACTGCTGGGCCTACACACTGAGGAAACCAGAATTGAAAGAGACACGTGTACCCCAATGTTCATCGCAGCACTGTTTATAATAGCCAGGACATGGAAGCAACCTAGATGTCCATCAGCAGACGAATGGATAAGAAAGCTGTGGTACATATACACAATGGAGTATTACTCAGCTATTAAAAAGAATACATTTGAATCAGTTCTAATGAGGTGGATGAAACTGGAGCCTATTATACAGAGTGAAGGAAGCCAGAAAGAAAAAACACCAATACAGTATCAGTTCAGTTCAGTCGCTCAGTTGTGTCCGACTCTTTGCGACCCCATGAACCGTAGCACTCCAGGCCTCCCTGTCCATCACCAACTCTCAGAGTTCACTCAGACTCACGTCCATCAAGTCAGTGATGCCATCAAGCCATCTCATCCTCTGTCGTCCCCTTCTCCTCCTGCCCCCAATCCCTCCCAGCATCAGAGTCTTTTCCAATGAGTCAACTCTTTGCATGAGCTGGCCAAAGTACTGGAGTTGCAGCTTCAGCATCATTCCCTCCAAAGGAATCCCAGGGCTGATCTCCTTCAGAATGGACTGGTTGGATCTCCTTGCAGTCCAAGGGACTCTCAAGAGTCTTCTCCAACACCACAGTTCAAAACCATTCATTCTTTGGTGCTCAGCTTTCTTCACAGTCCAACTCTCACATCCATACATGACCACTGGAAAAACCATAGCCTTGACTAGATGGAGCTTTGTTAGCAAAGGAATGTCTCTGCTTTTCAATATGCTCTCTAGGCTGGTCATAACTTTCCTTCCAAGGAGTAAGCGTCTTTTAATTTCATGGCTGCAGTCACCATCTGCAGTGATTTTGGAGCCCAAAAAGATAAAAGTCTGCCATCGTTTCCACTGTTTCGCCATCTATTTCCCATGAAGTGATGGGACCAGATGCCATGAATGTTGAGCTTCGTTTTCTGAATGTTGAGCTTTAAGCCAACTTTTTCACTCTCCTCTTTCACTTGCATCAAGAGGCTTTTTAGTTCCTCTTCACTTTCTGCCATAAGGCTGGTGTCATCTGCATATCTGAGGTTATTGATATTTCTCCCAGCAATACAGTATACTAATGCATATATATGGAATTTAGAAAGATGGTAACGATAACCCTGTATGTGAGACAGCAAAAGAGACATAGATGTATAGAACAGTTTTTGGACTCTGTGGGAGAGGGTGAGGGTGGGATGATTTGGGAGAATGGCATTGAAACATGTATAATATCATATGTGAAATGAATCGCCAGTCCAGGTTTGATGCATGATACAAGATGCTCAGGGCTTGTGCACTGGGATGACCCAGAGGGATGGTATGGGGAAGGAGGTAGGAGGGGGGTTCAGAATGGGGAACACATGTACACCCATGGTGGATTCATGTTGATGTATGGCAAAACCAATACAATATTGTAAAGTAATTAGCCTCCAATTAAAATAAATTTATACTAAAAAAAATAAAGCCAACTAAAAACAAGTGACTAGGCCCACCAAACCTAACCTGCCTCCCTAGCTCTTAATCAGATTGTTGTTGTTCAGTCACTAAATCATGTCCAACTCTTTGTGACCCCATGGACTGCAGCATGCCAGGCTTCCCTGACATTCACCACCTCCTGGAGTTTGCTCATTGAGTCAGTGATGGCATCCAAGCATCTCATCCTGTTGCCCCCTTCTCCTCTGCCTTCAATTTTTTCCAACAACAAGGCCTTTTCCAACAAATCAACTCTTCATATCAGATTAGTCCTTAGTTTCAAATTATAAACTTTAATGGTAAGTCAGACATGGAACATGCAGGTGACCCTGATGCTAAGAACCAAGACCTTCAAAGGTAGTTATTTTCAGTAACTACTATCTCAGGGGAGCATTTTATTGCTTTTTACAGAGCAACAGATTAACATGGCCAGCCAGGAATCTATTCATTGCCCTATGGTAATTTTTACCATAATTTCAAACACTGCTCCCTACCTGAATTGTTTTGTGTGTCTGGGGATTGATATAGCTTTATCCTCTACCTATTTGCTAGCAGTCTGCACAAGCCATGTAAGTGCCTCACTATATTCTGAGCAGAAATCATCTGAGTCTTCCTCATCTTTCTCATCAGTTCTGTTACAACAAAATTCTTTTGCCCATATTTCATAGACTAAGAAATCATAATGGAGACTTATGGTTCCATTTAAAAAAAAAAAAAAAAACACTTTACATGCCCCATCTGTACCACTGTGCCATATTTGTCCTATTGAAGAGAGTCAGACTTCTGAACAGTCAAGATGACACAGATTCCTGGACTCAATTCTCGGAGATTCTCAGTCAGTGCATCTAGGATAAAGTCCATGATTCTGCAGTTTAAATTCCTCTGTTTTGTTTTTGGTTTTGCTTTTGTTTTTTTACCATGCATGTTAAATGGAGGAACCATCACTTTACATGTGTGGCCACTGAACAATCCTCTTGGTTAGGCTGAAGTGAAGTGAAAAGTCACTCAATCGTGTCCAGGTCTTTTGCGACCCCATGGACTATATATAGCCTGCCAGGCTCCTCTGTCCATGCAATTTTCCAGGCAAGAATACTGGCATGGTAGCCATTTCCTTCTCCACGGGATCGTCCCAACCCAGGGATCAAACCTAGGTCTTCTGCACTGCAGACATACTCTTTACTGTCTGCACCACCAGGGAAGATTTGAATGAATAAATTTCCCTTTTAAGTTTGTTGGTCAGCTTATCTGCACCCACTGTTTTTTACCACCTCAGGCCATGTGATATTAAATGATAGCTGCCAATTGTTCTTGACAAATGCCCTAGGGAAAAGGCAGCTTATTTGCAAAGAATAAGCTCTGGGTCAGATCAAAGTCCAGGTCTTGCCAAATAGACTGTTCTCTAGAAACTGAGCTTTTCAGGGAGCATCAAGCCCCTTTTGCCCCACCAATCCTAGGCTGCTATTTTTCATGGCTACCATGATTGTGAAGCTGAGGACTCAAACATTAGCATGAAATGAAGTCGTTCAGTTGTGTCCGACTCTTTGAGACCCCATGGACTCCTCCATCCATGAGATTTTCCAGGTAAGAATACTGGAGTGGGTTTCCATTTCCTTCTCTAGGGGATCTTCCCGACCCAGGGATTGAACCTGGGTCTTCCGCACTTCAGGCAGACTCTCTACCGTCTGTACCACCAGGGAAGACTTTGGGGCTTCCCTCATAGCTCAGTTGATAAAGAATCCACCTGCAATGCAGGAGAGCCAGGCTGGATTCCCAGGTCTGGAAGATCTGCTTGGAGAAGGGATAGGCTACTCACTCCAGTAATCTTGGGCTTCCCTTGTGGCTTAGTTGGTAAAAAAAATCCACCCACAATGAGGGGTGGGTTCAATCCCTGGGTTGGGAAGATCCCCTGGAGAAGGGAAATACTATCATAAAGATCAACAAAAATAGGTCAATGAAACCAGAGGTCCTAGATTTAGGCTCACACTTAATTGCAATTAGAGTTTTGACAGAAGCACCACACAGTAACGAATAGTCTTTTCAACAAAACCAACTGTGGCCATATGAATAATCATACAACTAAGAAAACTACCCTCTATTGATTTTCTTTGCTTTCACATAATTTTACCTAATATTTTATTGTGAGATCCTACATCATAGAAAAGGTGAAAGAATGACTTGTACTCCCCACACACAACTCGTCAACCAGATTCAGTGGATCTACTGTCTCTAGGGACCTCTCCTGTGAATTAAGCCACTTGCTGCAAAGTTTCCTTGAGAAGCCTTGGCCAGCTCAGTACTGCCCCACTTTTGATTCTTTTCCTTCCTCTCTCCCCTGCTTCTTGCTCTCCATCCCTACTTCCTTGGGAATATACTTCCAATGATGTTAGTTTATGTTCTCTAACATTACTTTGCTTACAAAGGTCCATCTAGTCAAAGCTATGGTTTTTTCCAGTAGTCATGTATGGATGCGAGAGTTGGACCATAAAGAAAGTTGAGCGCCGAAGAATTGATGCTGTTGAAATGTGGTGTTGCAGAAGACTCTTGAGAGTCCCGTGGACTGCAAGGAGATCCAACCAGTCAATCCTAGAGGAAATCAGTCCTGAATAGTCATTGGAAGGACTGAAGCTGAAACTCCAATACTTTGGCCACCTGATCCAAAGAATTGACCACTAGAAAAGACCCTGATGCTGGGAAAGATTGAAGGTGGGAAGAGAAGGCAACAACAGAGGATGAGATGGTTGGATGGCATCACTGACTTAATGGACATGAGTTTGAGCAAGCTCTGGGAGTTGGTGATGGACAGGGAAGCCTGGCACGCTGTAGTCCATGGGGTGACAAAGAGTCAGACACAACTGAGCAACTAAACTAAACTGAGAAATGATCTTAAGGCAAATCTCAGATTGATTCTATTTTGCTGTTCCACAGCTACCTTTTCATTTTTCTCTACTGTTCTTTAAACTCTGCAGAGTATTTCTCTAGAACTGCAATTGAGTATATAAGTAACCAACAAAACAAACCATATTTTTACTAAAACTTAATTTCCAGCGGCCTGAAGGAATACTACCCCTCCAACAAAAATATTTAACATTCAGAGTATGCAAAAGTTTGATATAATAATTTGATCACATTTTTATTAAAAGCATATACTCATGTATTTAAAAAGGAAGAACTTGCTTTAAAATCTTAAAAGACATATATAAGAATGCTCTTGGCAACATACATAGTTGCTAAAAGCTAAAACACTTCAAAAGTAGAGCATTAGAAAAAAAATGTGTATTGTAAAATTAGGATTGCCAGATAAAATAAGGATGAACATTTAAATTTTTTAGTTGCTTGAAATTTAAACATATTTTAACATGCACAATAGTATATGTACATATTAAAACACTTGGACTTTTTTTGAAATTCAAATTTAACTGAGTATCTTGAATTTTTATGTGGAATGCTATACAATAGTGAAAATGAGTGCACTGTAGTTACATGAAACACGAATTAATTAAGCAATGCTGAGCAAAAAATGCTGTCTACACAAAACTTAAACTTGGGCTGCACTCGACAGTCTAGAAATCAGGAAAGTGGTTATAAGGTGAAACAAATAGTCAGTGATCTAATAGGAGGCATGAAAGGATCTCCTGGCCTGCTGATATCTTCATCTATCAAAAAAGATTTTTATGTTGCTTTAATTCACTGACCTGTGACTTACAAGTTTGGCACATGTACAATTTTTGAACACGTTATAAGTTACTAAAATGTTACAGAATACTTTTTGCTCATCCAAAGAAAGTTGCAGCCACTACACACACTTTCTTGAGTGTTATCTGTTTATAAAAATACCCAATTCTAAGGTTTAAAGTAAAAAACAAACAAAGCAAGCTAAGAAAAGCACAAAGCATAAATTCAATCCAAAGTAATCACTATCATGTTAAGACAAAGTTTGGCAGTGTACTCTTTCAGAATTGGAGAGAGAATGTTTTTAAGAAAATATTTCAAGATGACTTTATTTTTAACTAACATACTTTGTTTTCCTCCCAGACTGCACCTCTTCTCCATTCCTCTATTCTGAGCATTCAGGGAAAAGAAAACAATTTCTTACTAGTGGGCTACGTGAGCTTTAGAAACATCAGTGATCTCTTTGAAGATTTGTCAAAAATAGTCTTGACAAAGTTTGAGCCACTGACCCTGTACTGAGACAGGTTGTTCACATTTCTAAACTTAAGTTTGATAAATTGCCCAGTCAGAGCTGGATTCAAAGCTTTAATGCCCTCATTTTTAAATCATTTAGGCCTCAATCTAGGAATGACAAGTTTAGCCTAGTGCCTGGCAGAGAGGAAGCCTTCAGTTATCAACATGATAAACCCACTGTTATGAAGTCTCAACTGGAGGACTCTTCCGTGAGCCTTGACCTTTCCGCAGGTCTGGGTTTGCCTGTCTTCCTCCTACTGGCAATGTGCCTGAGTCTGATTTCCTTGCAATTTCTTCCCTTCTTGATTTTATCAATAAAATACATAATTTCAGCCGCCTCCCATTTTTATAGAGTAAGTTAAGATGCTTCTTTTCCTAAGCCCTCTGATTCGTTCCCAGAACAATCATCTGAGAAAAGTTCCTTGTAAGCTAGACTAGCATCTTTGTAAATTTCCTTGGGCAATGACTGTGAAACTGCCTAAACTACAGGATGCTTATCTCTTAATTAGGTGTGGGCAGAACAGATATTTTACCAAAAAGGCTGATTTCATTATAGCACTGTGTCACTTGGCTGCTTTCCAGGGTCTCTGAATATGCAGGGAAGAAAGGGACAGGGGATGTGCTTTATTTCATTTCTTAAGCTCCCATGAAAGAGCAAAATGGCAGAAACAGCAGTCTGAGACATTGGAGATAATTGCTGTTTAATTCTGGATTTGATGAGCTAATGAGCACTGTGCAGAAGGCATATGATGGGACCTCATTTACAGCATAAACTGTGTTGCTCTGTGCATTGGGGGAATATATGTCGTTTGTATCATTGCAAATTACATTTTTCAGTGTAAGCAGTAATCCTGCCAAACAATTACAATGTTTACAGAATCTGATGTAATCCATCTGTTGAAAAGACTTTTGGGTGTTTAGGCTGATAAGTCATCACCAACTGTTTTGTATTTTAACAAAATCCATGGCTTTTTATTTTGGGGAGACTGTCATGTCCTTTCTAGGCTGTGCTATGGCAATGAATGGTGAAAAGTTTCCAGAGGCCTGCTGGACTCCAGCAAATCCTGTGAGATGGGAGGTGGCAACATCGTCGAGATGCAACTGCCTTTCCTAATGTATCACCTTCTTGCTAAGCACTGACATCAAGGCGTGGTCAAGTGAACTTGAAATGCAAAGTGTTCAAAATATATATTCTCTTCTTTCTGCTGCCACTCTTGCCTTACATCTAAATTTGTCAAAGTGTTAATGGTGACAAAGTATCTTAGTTGAGTACCCCTTCCCTCACGAGAGGTTGACTTGACTACTCAGGTGAGCTGAAAGACAACTCGATGCTTTACAAATGTTAACTTTTGGGGGACTAATTTGGGCTATGGACTTTAGGCTACTTAAATAGCCTTGCTAATAAGTAATAGGGCCAAGACCCATGACCTTAACCTTTAGAGAAGACTTTCTTGACCTCATACCATGGACACTTTACTCACCAAAGAATTATCTGGGGTAGAGGTAAACATCCTATAATGCACAGAACAGCCCCAACAAATGCCAGCAACAACCCTCCAAGTTGTGATAACCCAAAATACCTCCAACCATTACCAAATGTCCCCTGGGGAACATAGTTACCACCCCTACCATGGTTGAGAACCACAGCTCTAGGGTATAATATTTCATAAACAGTAATTGTGCTATGGGTTTTCACATCAGATGGATTTATGTTTGCATCCTGACTTTACCACTTACATGTATGATCGTAAGGTAGGAACTTCAAGAATCCTATCTATAGGCAGCAGGAATACAGCCATAGCCTCAAGGTGGGGCAGGGGGGTAGGTTTTACCCCCTACCACCTTCTCAGAGTCCTCCTGCCCTTAGGCCTTATTGAGGAAGCATAGCACCTAAAACAAGACAGGTTGCTTGCTATGCCAAGACTACTTCAAGACAAGTCCTCTTGATCTCATCCCCCTTTAAACTAGATTTTACTGCCCATATGATACTCATAAGTATAAACAGAGTCAGTCCAGAAGCACTGGCATTTTCTCTGGAATAAAATGGGAAGAAAGGGAGGCAGACATTATTATCCCTAAGAATTTACTGAAGCATTGTGTTCCAACCCGCTTGCAGCTTCTAGTATCTGCATCTCAACTATTTTCAGATGAATGCTCTGCAGGGACATATATGGCAGGCTGGACATACTAGGGACTGACCACTAAGCCAGAAGCAGGCCTTACCCAACTGAGAGGTAAGGGAGCTGGGGTATTTATATCCCCACTCTCTGCCATTCTTGATTAATCCTGAGAGATGCGTGCTACCATTTCTGAGATTTCAGCCACCCACAGTGATAACTAGCTTAAAACATCCACTGTTGACTGTATCCCCTGGATCACTTCATCCCTCTGCCCCTCCCCATACCTTCCAAATAAATCACTTGCATTTATTCTTTGTCATGTCACTAAAAGGAAAGTATAAATTACTTTCTAGTAAGTTACTCTAGTGTACAGAATTTCAGGGAGTGATTAAACATGCAGAGTTCTCAACCCCACATGCTGTGCTGTGCTCAGTCACTCAGTTCTTTCAGACTCTTTACGGCCCCATGGACTGTAGCCCACCTGGCTCCTCTGTCCATGGGGATTCCCCAGGCAAGAATCCTGGAGTGGGTTGTCATGCCCTCCTCCAGGGGATATTTCCAACCCAGGGACTGAACCCAGTTCTCTCTCATTGCAGGTAGGTGCTTTACAGTCTGAGCCACCAGGGAAGCCGTCTCAACCCTATAGATCCTGATTAAGTAATACTGAAGCAAGGGCCTCAAAACCCTGCATTGTAAAAAGTACCCTCACGTATTTGAAATAGACAACTTTTGGAGAAGCTTTATTGTATGGTAGTTTCTAGAACAGATGAAAACTGTTTTTCATTTTAAATATTATACTTAGCATGCTTAAAGTGCCCCCAAATGTAAGCTGCTCTGATGACTACTTGGGCTGATTTCATCAGCAGTGTCAGCCTCAGAAGAAAAGTCAGATCATCCAGAATGATCAGAATAGGAAGCTGATAGAGACAGACATCATAGGCAGGGATATGGAAACATCTGGTGGCTATAAGATTCAATGCCCTGTTCCAATGAATGGGTTTGTGACTACAGTAGACTATGAGACGAGTTGCTGTGTAAAATCTTAGCTAATGCTGTCTATAAAATGCTGGGAATAGAGTCCTTATAAGAGCAAGATTTTCTGACATTTTCATACACACAAATCATAGCATGCTGTCTGCCATAGTCAAGATCCAACAAATACATTGACTCAGTGGACAGAAGTTGCAGAGAAAGAGTAGACATACCAGAATCTGACAGTTGGCTAGATTTTCCAGATTTGGAAGTTTGGACGGGGTAACATCAAGTTTACTGATGGTGACAATTTTCAAGTTAATTCAAGCCTTTCATAGACAGTTACAAGATATGGTAGAGTCAACTGTTGGGGCCCCACCCAGCTTATGTGAGTGTGGGATGCTAAGAGCTCATAGATGGACATTTCTCTAGGAAGTTGTTCTCAGCTAGTGGGACCACCTCCTCTGGAAATGCTGTCCACAGGGGTGGCTCAAGACCAATGACTGAGCAATACTGGGATTCAAAAGCACAGATCCCTCACCTCAGGGTAGGAAATCTTATGGAGCCATTCAGTTCCAGAGCCTCCTTAGAAGTCATGCTGAAATAGGCTTCAACTGAAGCCATCTCTCTGCTTACCTCCTTCACCTGCCCTAATCTTCTCCCTCACCTCCTTACAAATCTTTTTGGAAAGTCCTTCCTCAAAAACCATCTACACAAGAATCCCTGTGCTTAGGAAACCTGACCTAAGGCATTTGGCACCAGGAGTGAGGTTCACATCTACATGTGTACATATCCATGCATGTAGACTCAATGATCACACCACATAATACACCACTGAGAAGTTGCTGGCCTGGTAGAGTGATGAAAAAAACACTTGAAGATGTAGCTGAAGTGCCAGCTCGAGATACCAGCAAGTGAGTCCACTATCCTTCTGGACATATTACCAACCAATATCTACTACACGTTGCTGGGTTCCCACTATTAGAATGCATGGATCTGGGAACCAAGAGGTGGAACTAGGAACACCCCTTAATGTGGGACAATTCTATGATCCACTCATGCTCCAGTACTCTTCACAGAACAAAGGCTGAGATGTAATTTGAGTTGAAATCACATCTGTGAACTTCTCCTTCTCTATCCTGCTTCCCTTGCCTCCTATACAGGTTCTTCCTCTGGACATTCTCTCACTGTCACTTTCATGAGAGTCCTCGCTAGCTCTGCTTCTAGGGAACCCAGGCTAGGGTAAGCACAAGGCATCTTGGTCCAAATAATACAAAAATCATCTTGTCCTTTGCTCTCCCTTTGACAGATGTTGGAGGGAAAATCTGATGCTTTGTTTGCTGAGTAATAAAACTGAGATCTGACAGGGTAAATAAATTATCTAAGATCACTTAGTAAGAAGCAAAGCTGATACTGATCCTGGATCAGATGCGAGAGGCCTCTTTCCACTGCAGCATCCCTGCTGGTTCCTCAGGCTAGCTAATGCCTGGAATCACAGTGCTTTTATGCAGGATCTCACCATCCTCTTATTCTGCCAGACCAGACAGCGTAGGAGGCGGAGGACAACAAAAGACAATCATGAGTGGTATCTTGGATGGGTCACAGTAAGTTAGAAACCCAACTTTGGAAGTCTCCTTTCAGCCCTGGGAGGGGATCTATCTGCTAAAGCAAAGGAAATAAAAGCAAAAATAAACAAGTGGTGTTGGGAGCCACGTTAGGCATTACTGACAAAATGGAGGCATGGCCCCAACTCTAAGTGGGACCTAATTAAACTTAAAAGCTTTTCCACAGCAAGGAAAATCATCAACAAAATGACAACATACTGAATGGAAGAAAATATTTGCATATGATATGACACTTAAGAGGTTAATAAGTTGGCTTAAAGCTCATCATTCAGAAAACAAAGATCATGGCATCTGGTTCCATCACTTCATGGGAAATAGATGGGGAAACTGTGGAAACAGTGTCAGACTTTATTTTTCTGGGCTCCAAAATCACTACAGGTGGTGACTGCAGCCATGAAATTAAAAGACGCTTACTCCTTGGAAGGAAAGTTATGACCAACCTAGATAGCATATTCAAAAGCAGAGACATTACTTTGCCAACAAAGGGTCATCTAGTCAAGGCTATGGTTTTTCCTGTGGTCATGTATGGATGTGAGAGTTGGACTGTGAAGAAGGCTGAGTGCCGAAGAATTGATGCTTTTGAACTGTGGTGTTGGAGAAGACTCTTGAGAGTCCCTTGGGCTGCAAGGAGATCCAACCAGTCCATTCTGAAGGACATCAGCCCTGGGATTTCTTTGGAAGGAATGATGCTAAAGCTGAAGCTCCAGTACTTTGGCCACCTCATGCGAAGGGTTGGCTCATTGGAAAAGACTCTGATGCTGGGAGGGATTGTGGGCAGGAGGAGAAGGGGACGACAGAGGATGAGATGGCTGAATGGCATCACTGACTCGATGGACTTGAGTCTCAGTGAACTCTGGGAGTTGGTGATGGACAGGGAGGCCTGGAGTGCTGCGATTCATGGGGTCGCAAAGGTCAGACACGACTGAGCAACTGATCTGATCTGATCTAAATTACAAAAACAGCTCATACAACTCAACATCAAAGTAAAAAAGACCTGATTAAAAAATGAGCAGAAGAACTGAACAGACATTTTACCAGAGTAAATGCAGATGGCCAAGAGGCATGTGAAAAGATGCTAATTATTGGGAAATTTATATCAAAACCATGGGATACTACCGCACACCTGGAAAATGGCTATCATCAGAAAGAATACAAATAACAAATGCTGGCAATAATGTGGAGAAAAGGAAACCTTCCTACACTGTTGGTGGGAATGTATCACCAAATTGATGCAGTCACTGTAAAGAATCTGCCTGCAAGGCAGGAGACCTGGGTTCAATCCCTGGATGGGGAAGATCCCTGGAGAAGGGAATGGCTACCCACTCCAGTATTCTTGCCTGGAGAATTCCACGGACAGAGGAGCTTGGTATGCTGCAGTCAATGGGGTAGGCAAAGGTTCGGACATGACTGAGTGACTAACACTTTTTCACTGTGAAACAGTATGGAAGTTTCTCAAAACACTAAAAGTAGAATTATATGACCATCCTGGTGTCACATACCCTCCTGGGGTAATATAATTCTACTCCTGAGTATATATCTGAAAAAAATATGAATTTGAAAAGACTCATGCACCAAAATGCTAAAGCAGGTCTATTTAAAATTTCCAAGATATGGGAGAAACCTAAGTGTCCATCAACAGATGAATGGATAAAGATGCATTCTGTATGTCTATGTGTGTGTATATATATAATGAAATACTATTAAGCCATAAAAAAGATGAACTTTCACCATTTGCAGCAACGTGGATGGACTTAGAGGGCATTATGCTAAGTAATGCCCTGAAAGACATGAAAGACAAATACTCCGATAGCATTTCTAGGTGGAATCTAAATGATGCAACAAATCAGCGAATATAACAGAAAAGTAGACTTACAGGTATAGAGAACAAACTAATGGTTACAAGTGGGGAAAAAGAAAAGGAGAGGGGCAAGAAAGGGCTAGGGAACCAAGAGGTACAAACTACTATATGTAAAATAAATAAGCCACAAGAATATATCATATAGCACAGGAAATATAGCTAATGTTTTATAATAACTACAATGAAATATAATCTTTAAAAATTGTGAATCACTATCTTGTACACTTATCACTTCCTCAATATTTTATATCTATTATACCCAGAAAAGTAAAAAGTTTGAGGCAGAAGTTACCTAAAAGATCAGTTTGGCAGTGAACATAAAGGAATAATTGGAAGGACTTAGGAACATCCTCTGCGTCTGCAGTTATGGTAGATCTGTTGTATTGCAAACTGCATGATCCTTCTCAAAGTCCCTTGACACTACTCACTTCCTGGACTCATGGCAGCTTGTTCTCCTATGGTTGACCAACCACCTCAGCACCCACCTGAAGTCAACCAGTCACTTGCCTTAGGAAAATCAAGGATGCCACCCCATTACCAGGCTAACTAGCTGCATACCTAAAATTTTTGTCTCTTTCGGCTATATGTACTCTGCTGCTGTTAAATCTCTTTAGTTGTGTCTGACTCTTTGTGACCCCTTGGACTGTAGCCCACCAGGCTCCTCTGTCCATGGAATTCTCCAGGAAAGAATGCTTGAGTGGGTAACCATTCCCTTCTCCAGGGAATCTTCCCAACTTACAGCCTAAGATAAAACATTATGCCTCAGGGCATGCAATCTGGCTGCCTGAGTTCAGTTCAGTTCAGTCTCTCAGTTGTATCCGACTCCTTGCGACCCCATGATTGCAACAGGCCAGGCCTCCCTGTTCATCACCAACTCCCAGAGTTCACTGAAACTCAAGTCCATCGAGTCAGTGATGCCATCCAGCCATCTCATCCTCTGTCATCCCATTCTCCTCCTTCCCCCAATCCCTCCCATCATCAGAGTCTTTACCAATGAGTCAAGTCTTCACATGAGGTGGCCAGAGTATTGGATTTTCAGCTTCAGCATCAGTCCTTCTGAAGAACACCCAGGACCGATCTCCTTTAGAATGGACTGGTTGGATCTCCTTGCAGTCCAAGGGACTCTCAAGAGTCTTCTTCAACACCATAGTTCAAAAGCATCAATTCTTTGGTGCTCAGATTTCTTCACAGTCCAACTCTCACATCCATACATGACTACTGCAAAAACCATAGCCTTGACTAGATGGACCTTTGATGGCAAAGTAATGTCTCTGCTTTTGAATATGCTATCTAGGTTGGTCATAACTTTCCTTCCAAGGAATAAACGTCTTTTAATTTCATGGCTGCAATCACCATCTGCAATGATTTTGGAGCCCCCAACAATAAAGTCTGACACTGTTTCCACTGTTTTGCCATCTATTTCCCATGAAGTGATGGGACCAGATGCCATGAATGTTGAGCTTCGTTTTCTGAATGTTGAGCTTTAAGCCAACTTTTTCACTCTCCACTTTCACTTTCATCAAGAGGCTTTTGAGTTTCTCTTCACTTTCTGCCATAAGGGTGGTGTCATCTGCATATCTGAGGTTATTGATATTTCTCCTGGCAATCTTGATTCCAGTTCGTGCTTACCAGCCCAGCGTTTCTCATCATGTACTCTGCATGTAAGTTAAATAAGCAGGGAGACAATATACAGCCTTGACGTACTCCTTTTCCTATTTGGAACCAGTCTGTTGTTCCATGTCCAGTTCTAACTGTTGCTTCCTGACCTGCATACAGGTTTCTCAAGAGGCAGATCAGGTGGTCTGGTATTCCCATCTCTTGAAGAATTTTCCACAGTTTATTGTGATCCACACAGTCAAAGGCTTTGGCATAGTCAATAAAGCAGAAATAGATGTTTTTCTAGAACTCTTACTTTTTCCATGATCCAGCGGATGTTGGCAATTTGATCTCTGGTTCCTCTGCCTTTTCTAAAACAAGCTTGAACATCTGGAAGTTCATGGTTCACATATTGCTGAAGCCTAGCTTGGAGAATTTTGAACATTACTTTGCTAGTGTGAGATGACTGCAATTGTGTGGTAGTTTGAGCATTCTTCGGCATTGCCTTTTTTTGGGATTGGAATGAAAACTGACCTTTTCCAGTCCTGTGGCCACTGCTGAGTTTTCCAAATGTGCTGGCATATTGAGTGCAGCACTTTCACAGCATCATCTTTCAGGATTTGAAATAGCTCAACTGGAATTCCATCACCTCCACTAGCTTTGTTCGTAGTGATGCTTTCTAGGCCCACTTGACTTCACATTCCAGGATGTCTGGCTCTAGGTGAGTGATCACACCATCATGATTATCTGGGTCATGAAGATCTTTTTTGTACAGTTCTTCTGTGTATTCTTGCCACCTCTTCTTAATATCTTCTGCTTCTGTTAGGTCCATATGATCTGTGTCCTTTATTGAGCCCATCTTTGCTTAAAATGTTCCCTTGGTATCTCTAATTTTCTTGAAGACATCTCTAGTCTTTCCCATTCTGTTGTTTTCCTCTATTTCTTTGCATTGATCACTGAGGAATGCTTTCTTATCTTTCCTTGCTGTTCTCTGGAACTCTGCATTCAGATGTTTATATCTTTCCTTTTCTCCTTTGCTTTTCGCTTCTCTTCTTTTCACAGCCATTTGTAAGGCCTCCCCAGACAGCCATTTTGCTTTTTTGCATTTCTTTTCAATGGGGATGGTCTTGATCCCTGTCTCCTGTACAATGTCACGAACCTCAGTCCATAGTTCATCAGGCACTCTATCTATCAGATCTAGGCCCTTAAATCTATTTCTCACTTCCACTGTATAATCGTAACAGATTTGATTTAGGTCATACCTGAATGGTCTAGTGGTTTTCCCTACTTTCTTCAATTTAAGTCTGAATTTGGCAATAAGGAGTTCATAATCTGAGCCACAGTCAGCTCCTGGTCTTGTTTTTGCTGACTGTATAGAGCTTCTCCATCTTTGGCTGCAAAGAATATAATCAATCTGATTTCTGTGTTGACCATCTGGTGATGTCCATGTGTAGAGTCTTCTCTTGTGTTGTTGGAAGAGGGTGTTTGCTATGAACAGTGCGTTCTCTTGGCAGAACTCTATTAGCCTTTGCCCTGCTTCATTCTGTACTCCAAGGCCAAATTTGCCTGTTACTCCAGGTGTTTCTTGACTTCCTACTTTTGCATTCCAGTCCCCTATAATGAAAAGGACATCTTTTTTGGGTGTGAGTTCTAAAAAGTCTTATAGGTCTTCATAGAACCGTTCAACTTCAGCTACTTCAGCATTACTGGTTGGGGCATAGACTTGGATTACTGTGATATTGAATGGTTTGCCTTGGAAACGAACAGAGATCATTCTGTCGTTTTTGAGATTGCATCCAAGTACTGCATTTAGGACTCTTTTGTTGACCATGATGGCTACTCCATTTCTTCTCAGGGATTCCTGCCCACCCACAGTAGTAGATATAATGGTCATCTGAGTTAAATTCACCCATTCCAGTCCATTTTAGTTCTCTGATCCCTAGAATATTGACATTAACTCTTGCCATCTCTTGTTTGACCACTTCCAATTTGCCTTGATTCATGGACCTGACATCCCAGGTTCCTATGTAATATTGCTCTTTACAGCATCGGACCTTTCTTCTATCACCAGTCACATCCACACTTGGGTATTGTTTTTGCTTTGGCTCAATCCTTTCATTCTTTCTGGAGTTATTTCTCCACTGATCTCCAGTAGCATATTGGGCACCTACTGACCTGGGGAGTTCCTCTTTCAGTATCCTATCATTTTTCCTTTTCATACTGTTCATGGGGTTCTCAAGGCAAGAATACTGGAGTGGTTTGCCATTCCCTTCTCCAGTGGACCACATTCTGTCAGACCTCTCCACCATGACCCGCCTGTCTTGGGTGGCCCCACGGGCATGGCTTAGGTTCATTGAGTTAGACAATGCTGTGGTCCTGGTGTTATTAGATTGACTAGTTTTCTGTGATTATGGTTTCAGTGTGTCTGCCCTCTGATGCCCTCTCACAACACCTACCATCTTACTTGGGTTTCTCTTACCTTGTACGTGGGGTCTCTCTTCACGGCTACTCCAGCAAAGCGCAGCTGCTGCTCCTTACCTTGGACAAGGGGTATCTCCTAACCACCACCCCTTCTGACCTTGAACATGGAGTAGCTCCTCTTGGCCCTCCTGTACCTGTGCAGCCACTGCCCCTTGGATGTGGGGTTGCTGCCTAAGTAGCTGAAAAAGAAACCAAGTGATGAAACTGCTGCTAGAAAACAATGTGGGAGGTAGCTGGGAAGATAAAAATCTTCTCTGCCATGAACTATTTATTCTCTTGTGTGTGTGTGCTCACTTGTGCCCAACTCTTTGTAACCTCGTGGACTGTAGCATGCCAGGCTACTATCCATGGAATTTTCCAGGCAGGAATACTGGAGTGAGTTGCCATTTCCTTCTCCAGGGAATCTTCCTGACCCAGGGATCAAACTCACATCTTCTGCATGGGCAAGCGAAGTCTTTACCACTGTGCCACCTGGGATGCAAGTTTTTCCTGAGTCAATGAAGTCAAGGTTTAGAGAGACTATGACAGTCTCCTTTTCCTTTCCAAACTTTCCAAACAACTGCTTTGCACGTGAGAGAGAAGGGGAAAGAAAAAGTTAGGAAATGTGCCTGCATGCTAAGTTGCTTCTATCTTGTCCTTCTTTTTGTGACTCAATGGACTGTAGCCCATCAGGCTCCTCTGTCCATGGGATTCTCCAGGCAAGAATACTGGAGTGTGTTGCCATAGCCTCCTCCGGGGGATCTTCCCAACTCAGAGATAGAGTGCTTGTCTCAAGTATCTCTTGCATTGGCAGGTGGGTTCTTGACCACTAGTGCCACTGAGGAAATATGATGATATGCAATATATGGAATTTTTCCCTTTTGCTCTTTAGAAACACTTCTTAAAATAATGTGAAAAAAATAAGTGATTTTTTTTTTTAATGTGACATCATTCTAAGGCTAGACTACTAGGCACTTCAATTTTCTTACTTATTTTTTAAATTGAAGGATAATTGCTTTATAGAATTTTGTTTTCTGTCAAAACTGAACATGAATCAGCCATAGGTATATATATGTCCCCTCCTCTTGAATCTCCCTCTCATGTCCCTCACCATCCTACCTCCCTAGGTTGATACAGAGCCCCTGTTTCAATTCCCTGAGACATACAGAGAATCCCATTGGCTATCTATTTTACATATGGTAATACAAGTTTCCATGTTACTCTCTCCATACATCTCACCCTCTCTCTGTGTCCATAAGTCTATTCTCTGTCTGTTTCTCCATTAGTCCCTGCAAATAAATTATTCAGTACCATCTTTCTAGATTCCATGTACATACATTAGTATATGATACTTATGTTTCTCTTTCTGAGATACTATCTTTCTCTTTACTTTACTGTATAATAGGCTCTAGGTTCATCTACCTCATTAGAACTGACTCAAATGTGTTCCTTTTTATGGCTGAGTAATATTCCATTGTGTATATGTGGAACATATATACAACTTGTATTATCTACAACTTCTTTATCCATTCATCTGTCGGTGGACATCTAGGTTGCTTCCATGTTCTAGCTATTGTAAATAGTGCTGCAATGAACACTGGGGTACACGTGTCTTTTTCAATTTTGGTTTCCTCAAGGTATGTGCCTAGGAGTGGGATTGCTGGGTCATATGGTGGGTTTATTCCTAGCATTTTAAGGAATCTCCATACCATCTTCCATCGTGGCTATATCAATTTACATTCTCACCAACAGTGTAAGAGGTCTCCCTTTTCTCCATACCCTCTCCAGCATTTGTTTGTAGACTTTTTGATGATGGCCATTCTGACTGGTGTGAGGTGATATCTCATTGTTGTTTTGATTTTCATTTCTCTAATAATGAGTGATATTGAGCATCTTAGGCACCTCAATTTTATGTGGGTTATACTACATTCACTTTAATCCTATCCAAAGAATTTGGAACCATGACTATAGTTTTCTTGGTGATTTTGATTTTAACTAGTATCTACTATCTCAGGAAAAGTAATCTATTACCAGATATTGCTATGTACTTGTTTATCTATATACTTTATATCAATTTCTTCTAAAATAAGAGTGAAGACCATTTTTACCATCACATCTTAAATGACAATACAACATATGGTTCTGATTATTTTTGTGGACCTAATTCTTTAAACAAAGTTAGTAAGACTTTTTGAATATGACTGCTTCAATACAATTATTAAAATACATTATAACTACCCTTTGCTCTATGTGTCTTGTGATGTCTTTGGCCAAAAGCAATATAATTTTGACTGGAGCTCATTCAGCAGAAACATTTGCTTAATCTTGTTAACATTCTCACTAATGAACCATCTAATGATCATTACTACAAAATGCAGCCAAAATGTCCAGGTGCCTCTCATCACAGTTCTGGTCATTGCTCTCTTCCAGTTCCTCTAATCCTACATAGCAACATGAGCAGGATAAGCTTAAATATGGGAGCAATCTGCACATCATTTCATTGGTCACTGACTTCCTCTGACAACCAATTTAGAGGGAAAAGTTTTTGACTTAAAGTCCAATTAGGGAGTCCCTCTGTTTTTTTCCTCTTTGCAGGTTTAGAAGATTTGGAAAATCTTTGGAATGATTCTCTATCCATTAGCACTTCCACCCAAAAGTAAGCAAATAAAAGAAACAAGGCAGAATTCTCACCAATCATAGATTCTGTAACAGGCCCTGGACTTGAACTAAAAGTAATCAAACATTTGCAATGACTAGGATAGTGTGCTGCACAGAAATGTCTAAAGATAATTAGAAGCAGGAGGAGTAACATTCTAAAACTTGTTTGGAGGGACATATTGGGGGGATGGTGAGTAGCGAACACTGCACTGAGTATTCCCTCTGCCACAGCCCATGATCTGACTTTAACTCTTGTGCTCTTGGAAATATTTCCCACCCTTTGAGTTGACTTGGTCTGCCTAATGAATGCCTTTTCATCTTTTTTTAAATTTATTTTTAATTGGAGGATAATCACTTTACAATGTTGTGCTGGTCTCTGCTGTACAGCGATGTGAATCAGCTCTGCTGCTGCTGCTAAGTCGCTTCAGTCATGTCTGACTCTGTGCGACCCCAGAGATGACAGCCCACCAGGCTCCCCATCCCTGGGATTCTCCAGGCAAGAACACTGGAGTGGGTTGCCATTTCCTTCTCCAATGCATGAAAGGGAAAAGTGAAAGTGAAGTCGCTCAGTCGTGTCTGACTCTTAGCGACCCCATGGACTGCAGCCTACCAGGCTCCTCCGTCCATGGGATTTTCTAGGCAAGAGTACTGGAGTGGGGTGCCATTGCCTTCTCCAAATCAGCTCTAATTACACATATATCCCCTCCCTCATGAGCCTCCTTCCCCCACGCCTGCCAACCCACCCCTATAGGCCATCACAGAGCACTGAGCCGAGCTCCCTGTGCTATACACCTGCTTCCCAGTAGCTATTTTATTATACATGGTACTGTGTATGCATCAGTACTACTCTCTCAATTCGTCCTACTCGCTCCTTCCCCCACTGTGTCCACAGGTCCATTCTCTGCATCTGTATCTCTATTCTTGCCCTGCAAATATGTTCATCAGTACCATTTTTCCTATAAAAGCAAACTCAAAATGATTAAGGAAATGCCTATTCATTCTTAAGATCTGTACCTAGTCATCACTTCCTCAAAGACCTTCCACCAGCTCTGATTAAACATGCCTGAAGATTCACTTCACTGTAATACTTTACAGAATTTTACACTTACTTATTTATCTGTTTCATCCACTCACCACCTTTAAGTTCCATGAGGACAAGTGTTCTCTTCCCACTGTATCACAATGCCACAAATAAGGGATCAATGGCTTGCTGAATGAATTTCTTCTTAGGGCCTAAATATCCCTACCCTTTAAAAGGAGGAAGTTGAAGATCTTTAAGAAACTACTAAACACTAATGTAACAGCTCTTCAGAGTATAGAAAAGATATTTATCTGTCCTAAGGCATACCACGGAAAAGGCAATGGCACCCCACTCCAGTACTCTTGCCTAGAAAATCCCATGGACGGAGGAGCCTGGTAGGCTGCAGTCCATGGGGTCTCGAAGAGTCAGACACGACTGAGCGACTTCACTTTCACTTTTCACTTTCATGCATTGGAGAGGGAAATGGCAACCCACTCCAGTGTTCTTGCCTGGAGAATCTCAGGGACGGGGGAGCCTGATGGGCTGCCGTCTATGGGGTCGCACAGAGTCAGACACGACTGAAGCGACTTAGCAGCAGCAGCAGCAGCAAGGCATACCAACTTCTCCCCTAAAAGATGTGTTGGGCAATCTGGAGTTTACAGAGCAAGAGTAAAACAAACCCAAAGCTTTGATTTCTCATGAAAAGGGTTCAAACACCATATTTTGGAGGATCAGGGGAGAGCTTCTAAAACCCATTCTTGGGCTGTTTTGGTAATGTAGGATCACACAAATCGTATCAGCTTTAAAATATCTGTACAGGATACTGCATGGACATTGATAGAAATGGAGCTACTATTTTATTTTTTAAACCTCAAAAACTCAAATGCACCTCAGATTAAAATCTCAAATGGTTGTCCTCAGTTTCTTTAGATCTTTTTTTTTTTTTTCCTTTTGGCATGTCAATGACTAATAAATGGCAGTAAAGCTTGAGTTTATACTAGTTCATAGGTGATTACACTGGACAAGTAGTTTTCCCAAACCCTAGGGCCCCTTGGAAAATTAAATAACCCACATATGGAAGAAATAAGCAGGCAGAAGGGCCCCTACCTACCTGCATTCCCTAGCTGCTGAAATTGTGTTTTGATAAGATAAGAGGAAACAGGGCAAGAAGGAACTGATAGGCTCCTGGACCCTGAAAGCTAAAATTCTTGTAGCTGTAAAAAACTGTACTGAATAGGTCAGCCCGGCCTGAGTGACTGTTGTAGGATTGCTGATCTGGGCCCTAATCTAAATTTTTAATCTCCATCCCATCCCTACCTCTGCCTATCCTTTATCCTCCATCATGACATTACACTAGAAACCATGCATTTCAGCCACTTCAGGAGAATCCCAGAGTCCATTGTTTTGTCCTGATATCATCATGATTGCCTACATTCTCATCACACCAGGTGCTCTATTTTTGCCTCCAGCAGCATGGCCCCTAGAATCACACATCATATGGGAGTTGCAGACCCACAGGTTGATGGAAGCCAGCAACTAGCAGAAAGAATTAAAGCCAACCCAATACATTGGGGCAGTTGTTACTAAAGCCCCAGTTAATTGTTACCAGAAGAAGGCAACAGAAGGCAAGCCTGATTTTTTTAAAGCTCTTCTGACCTTTTAAAATTCTGAACACAAGATTTTCATTGAAATATCCTATTAAAAAAAGTTTACAACTAACTTGACTTGAAAAACTGTGACTCAGCCAAAAAACAAAGACAAAAATATACAAAAGTCAATTTGTCTATAGGCTCATCAGGTTACACTTGTCAGATTACTTCAGTCTTTCCCTAAACTCTATATTTTATCACTGTCTGTCCATGGATGCCCCCACATAGCTGGTAGTGTTTCCATTTTTAATTTGAGGGCATAGAGGCTCAGATATTGCTAATTGGGTGATGGTTATACAACTCAGAAAAGATTTAGTGTTTGAAAAGGGTTCTCTCTGATCCCAATATCCCTGATAATTTTCCTTATTATACCATTATCCCCTGAAATATCTAATAATACACCCCATTAAAAAAATAAACTATCATGATAGGCCCTAAAAAGAAATCCATAAAAATAAAAGTGAAATACCTGGATGTTCACCTCCAAGTGCCAGCACAGCCTGATGACTGCCACCCCAAGACTGCCCGAAGCCAAACAAGTGCAAATGTATCCTGCACTTGGTGGACAGTAAGTTGGAAGGACTCTGAGCTCACCTCCTCACAGGAATACCAATATCACAATTATTTATACAGCAACCAGTTTTAATAACTGGAACCTACCAGAAAAAGATCTACAATCAAAGATATGAAGAAGGAACCACAGCAAGATGGGTAGGAGAGGCAGAGTTACAGTACAGGCAAACCCCATGCCCACAGGCAACCCACAGACTGGAGAATGAGGTCTGAGCCCCACTTCAGGCTCCCCAGTGGGGGTCCCAGAAAGCTGAGGGAAATAGAGACTCTACTCCTAAAAGGCTCACACAACACCTCACATGTTCCAGGACCAGAGCAGAACCAGTCATTTGAATTGGAGGCTAATTACTTTAAAATATTGTATTGGTTTTGCCAAACATCAACATGAATCCGCCACGGGTGTACACGTGTTCCCCATCCTGAACCCCCCTCCCACCTCCCTCCCCATACCATCCCTCTGGGTCATCCCAGTGCACCAGCCCCAAGCATCCTGTATCCTGCATCGAACCTGGACTGGCGATTCATTTCATATATGATATTATCCATGTTTCAATGCCATTCTCCCAAATCATCCCACCCTCTACCTCTCCCACAGAGTCCAAAAGACTGTTATATACATCTGTGTCTCTTTTGCTGTCTCGCATACAGGGTTATCGTTACTATCTTTCTAAATGCCATATATAGGCGTTAGTATACCGTATTGGTATTTTTCTTTCTGGCTTACTTCACTCTGTATAACAGGCTCCAGTTTCATCCACCTCATTAGAACTGATTCAAAGGTATTCTTTTTAATGGCTGAGTAATACTCCATTGTGTTTATGTACCACAGCTTTCTTATCCATTCATCTGCTGATGGACATCTAGGTTGCTTCCATGTCCTGGCTATTATAAACAGTGCTGCAATGAACACTGGGATACACGTGTCTCTTTAAATTCTGGTTTCCTCGCTGTGTATGCCCAGCAGTGGGATTGCTGGGTCATATGGCAGTTCTATTTCCAGTGTTTTAAGGAATCTCCACACTGTTCTCCATAGCAGCTGTACTAGTTTGCATTCCCACCAACAGTGTAAGAGGGTTCCCTTTTCTCCACACCTTCTCCAGCATTTATTGCTTGTAGACTTTTGGATCACAGCCATTCTGACTGGCGTGAAGTGGTACCTCGTTGTGGTTTTGATTTGAATTTCTCTGATAATGAGTGATGTTGAACATCTTTTCATGTGTTTGTTAGCCATCTGTATGTCTTCTTTGGAGAAATGTCTGTTTAGTTCTTTGGCCCATTTTTTGATTGGGTTGTTTATTTTTCTGGAATTGAGCTGCAGGGGTTGCTTGTATATTTTTGAGTTTAGTTGTTTGTCAGTTGCTTCATTTGCTATTATTTTCTCCCATTCTGAAGGCTGTCTATTCACCTTGCTTATAGTTTCCTTTGTTGTGCAGAAGCTTTTAAGGTTAATTAGGTCCCATTTGTTTATTTTTGCTTTTATTTCCAATATTCTGGGAGGTGGGTCATAGAAGTTCCTGCTGTGATTTATGTCAGAGAGTGTTTTGCCTATGTTCTCCTCTAGGAGTTTTATAGTTTCTGGTCTTACGTTTAGATCTTTAATCCATTTTGAGTTTATTTTTGTGTATGGTGTTAGAAAGTGTTCTAGTTTCATTCTTTTACAAGTGGTTGACCAGTTCTCCCAGAACTACTTGTTAAAGAGATTGTCTTTTCTCCATTGTATATTCTTGCCTCCTTTGTTAAAGATAAGGTGTCCATAGTTGTGTGGATTTATCTCTGGGCTTTCTATTTTGTTCCATTGATCTATATTTCTGTCTTTGTGCCAGTACCATACTGTCTTGATGACTGTGGCTTTGTAGTAGGGCCTGAAGTCAGGCAGGTTGATTCCTCCAATTCCATTCTTCTTTCTCAAGATTGACTTGGCTATTTGAGGTTTTCCATATTTCCATACAAATTGTGAAATTATTTGTTCTAGCTCTGTGAAAAATACCACTGGTAGCTTGATAGGGATTGCATTGAATCTATAGATTGCTTTGGGTAGTATACTCATTTTCACTATATATTGTATACAAGAGACCCACCTCAAAACGGGGGACACACACGGGCTGAAAGTGAAGGGCTGAAAAAAGATATTCCATGCAAATAGAGACCAAAAGAAAGCAGGAATAGCAATACTCATATCAGATAAAATAGACTTTAAAACAAAGGCTGTGAAAAGAGACAAAGAAGGACACTACATAATGATCAAAGGATCAATCCAAGAAGAAGATATAACAATTATAAATATATATGCACCCAACATAGGAGCACCACAATATGTAAGACAAATGCTAACAAGTATGAAAGGGGAAATTAACAATAACACAATAATAGTGGGAGACTTTAATACCCCACTCACACCTATGGATAGATCAACTAAACAGAAAATTAACAGGGAAACACAAACTTTAAATGATACAATAGACCAGTTAGACCTAACTGATATCTATAGGACATTTCACCCCAAAACAATGAATTTCACCTTTTTCTCAAGTGCACATGGAACCGTCTCCAGGATAGATCACATCCTGGGCCATAAATCTAGCCTCAGTAAATTCAAAAAAATTGAAATCATTCCAAGCATCTTTACTGACCACAATGCAGTAAAATTAGATCTCAATTACAGGAGAAAAACTATTAAAAATTCCAACATATGGAGGCTGAACAACATGCTGCTGAATAACCAACAAATCACAGAAGAAATCAAAAAAGAAATCAAAATATGCATAGAAATGAATGAAAATGAAAACACAACAACCCAAAACCTGTGGGACACTGTAAAAGCAGTGATAAGGGGAAAGTTCATAGCAATACAGGCATACCTCAAGAAACAAGAAAAAAGTCAAATAAATAACCTAACTCTACACCCAAAGCAACTAGAAAAGGAAGAAATGAAGAACCCCAGGGTTAGTATAAGGAAAGAAATCTTAAAAATTAGGGCAGAAATAAATGCAAAAGAAAAAAAAAGACCAGAGCAAAAATCAACAAAGCCAAAAGCTGGTTCTTTGAAAGGATAAATAAAATTGACAAACTATTAGCCAGACTCATCAAGAAACAAAGGGAGAAAAATCAAATCAATAAAAATAGAAATGAAAATGGAGAGATCACAACAGACAACACAGAAATACAAAGGATCATAAGAGACTACTATCAGCAATTATATGCCAATAAAATGGACAACATGGAAAAAATGGACACATTCTTAGAAAAGTACAACTTTCCAAAACTGAACCAGGAAGAAATAGAAAATCTTAACAGACCCATCACAAGCACGGAAATTGAAACGGTAATCAGAAATCTTCCACAAACAAAAGCCCAGGTCCAGATGGCTTCACAGCTGAATTCTACCAAAAATTTAGAGAAGAGCTAACACCTATCCTACTCAAACTCTTCCAGAAAATTGCAAAGGAAGGTAAACTTCCAAACTCATTCTATGAGGCCACCATCACCCTAATACCAAAACCTGACAAAGATGCCACAAAAAAAGAAAACTACAGGCCAATATCACTGATGAACATAGATGCAAAAATCCTTAACAAAATTCTAGCAATCAGAATCCAACAGCTCATTAAAAAGATCATACACCATGACCAAGTGGGCTTTATCCCAGGGATGCAAGGATTCTTCAATATCTGCAAATCAATCAAAGTAATACACCACATTAACAAATTGAAAAATAAAAACCATATGATTATCTCAATAGATCCAGAGATAGCCTTTGACAATTCAACATTCATTTATGATAAAAAGTCTCCAGAAAGCAGGAATAGAATGAATGTACCTCAACATAATAAAAGCTATATATGACAAACCCACAGCAAACATTATCCTCAATGGTGAAAAATTGAAAGCATTTCCCCTAAAGTCAGGAACAAGACAAGGGTGCCCACTTTCACCATTACTATTCAACATAGTTTTGGAAGTTTTGGCCACAGCAATCAGAGCAGAAAAAGAAATAAAAGGAATCCAAATTGGAAAATAAGAAGTAAAACTCTCACTGTTTGCAGATGACTTGATCCTCTACATAGAAAACCCTAAAGACTCCACCAGAAAATTACTTGAGCTAATCAACGAATAGGGTAAAGTTGTAGGATATAAAGTCAACACACAGAAATCCCTTGCATTCCTATACACTAATAATGAGAAAATAGAGAAATTAAGGAAACAATTTCATTCACCATTGCAATGAAAAGAATAAAATACTTAGGAATAGATCTACCTAAAGAAACTAAAGATCTATATATAGAAAACTATAAAACACTGGTGAAAGAAATCAAAGAGGACACTAATAGATGGAGAAATGTACCATGTTCATGGATCGGAAGAATCAATATAGTGAAAATGAGTATACTACCTGCATATCTTAGAAAATCACCTGAACAGAGATGAGAGGCAACTGAACCTCACCCTGTCCCTACCCAACAGCCTGCTAGGCACCAGTTGTGGGACACTGCAGATCAAGGAACTAACTGGATATGGCAAAGCCCCACCTACCAGCAGAGAGGCTGCCTCAAGAACCCCTTTGCTCACAACCAACACTAGACATAGCTCTGCCCACCAGAGGGTCCAGGACTCGGCTGCACATACCACTGCACAGGCACTGGAACCAGGACTCCCAGGTTTCTACAGCCAGGAACTTGGTTCCACCTACTAGTAGGCAGACGCCAGCCCCAGAATCCAAAGCCCCACCCACAAGCCAGCCTGTCTTAGCCTTAGGATCAACTTCACCCACCAGCAGGTGGACATCAGGCTCAGAAAAACTGTAGCTTCTCAGTCTGTGGACACAGTTGATCAGTCTTGGGATTGGCTTGGCCCTGGCCTCTCCCATCAGCAGGTTAACACAAGCTTTGGGACATCCCAGACACCGCAGCTAGTGGTGTAAGGAATTAACCCCACTAACTAGTGGTCTGATTCCAGTTCTGTAAACCCTGGACCCTGCAACTAGACCTCAGGAGCTGGCTCTGCCTGTCAGTGGGACAGCACTAGTCCCCACCCTCCCCCCTCACCCTACTCCATTTCCACAACCAGCCATCTCATGACCCAGCCCCACTAGCCAAAAGCCTCTGCACAAGACAGGACCTGGTAACCAATGAACTTGGAGACTATCAGACCACCCATAGCAGTTAGCGCTCCACAACTAAAGGACTCCTGCAGCCCACATAGGGGACACCTCTAGAGCATATAGCTCTGGTGATTAAACGGGAGTGCGTGGCTGGGTCACACAGGATGTCTCCTACCAAAAGGTCACTTCTTCAGTATCAGGAAATATAACCAACCTACCAGATATTTATAAATAAAAAGAAAAGTTAGGCAAAATGAGGTGACAGGGCAACATGTTCCAAATGAAGGAATAAAATAAAACCCAGAGGGATGGTATGGGGAGGGGGGAGGGAGGAGAGTTCAGGATGGGGAACACATGTATACCTGTGGCAGATTCATTTTGATATTTGGCAAAACTAATACAATTATGTAAAGTTTAAAAATAAAATAAAATTTAAAAATAAATAAATAAATAAACCCTAGAAGAACTAAGTGAAAGGTAAATAGACAATCTACCTGAGAAAGAGTTCAGGGTAATGATAGTAAGATGATCAAAGAACTCAGAATAGGTGCAGGGGGTGAAAAGTTAGATTTTAGTAAAGAGTTAGAAAACACAAAGAACAATTAAATAGAGATGAAGATTACAATGTTGTTGATCAATTGCTAAGTTCTGTCTGACTTATTGTGACCTCATGGCCTGCAGCACACCAGGCTTCTGTGTCCTTCACTATCTCCCAGAGTTGCTCAAACTCATGTCCATTGAGTCAGTGATGCCATCCAGCCATCTCATCCTCTGTCACCTGCTTCTCCTCCTGCCTTAAATCCTTCCCAGCATCAGGGTCTTTTTCAATGAGTCAGCTCTTTGAAGGACACAATAACTCTAATGAAAAATATGCTAGAAGGAATCATCAGTAGACTAAATGATACAGAGGAATAAATCAGCAAGCTGGAAAACAGATTAATAGAAATCACTGGTGAAGAGAAAGAATGAAAATAAATGAGGACAGTTTATGAGATCTCTGGGACAACATCAAGTGTACTAATGCTCACATTACAAGGATTTCAGAAGGAGAAGAGAGAGAGAAGGGGGCAAAGAACATATTTAAAGACATAATAGCTAAAACCTTCCCTAACCTGGGAAGTGAAACTGCTCCCTGGATTTAGATGTCTGAAAGTTTCAAACAGGATCAACCCAAAGAGGAACACACCAAAACACATTGTAATTTTAATGCAAAAAAATAAAGGGAGAATATTAGCAACAAGTTATATATAAGGGAATTCAGGCTATCAACTAGGCTATCAGCTGACTTTTCCAGAAACTCTGTAGGCTAAAAGGAACTGGTGTGATATATTTAAGGTGGTAACAAAGAAAAACCTAAAACCAAGAATATTATACCCAGTAGAGTAAATTTGACAGACATCAAAAGCTTTACAGACAAGCAAAAGCTAAAAGAGTTCAGCACTACCAAATCAACTTTATAAGAAATGTTTAAAGGGACTTCTAAGTAAAAAAAAGAAAAGTCCACAACTAAAATGTGAAACTTACTAAAAGTAAAAGCTCATCAGCAAAGGCAAATAAACAATAAAGGTAGAAAACAAAACACATGCAGTTAATAGGAGGTTAAAAGAATAAATAGTAAAATCATCCATATACAATAAGCACTTAACGGAGACACAAAACAATTATATGTAAAATATGTCAAATAGTAATCATGGGGGAGGAAAGTACAAATGCATGGTTGTTATAATGTACTTGAACTTAAGAAATCAGCAACTTCTATATAAAAATGTTATGGTAACAACAAACCAAAAATCTATAATAGATATACACACAAGGTCTGGGAGTGGGCATGAGCTGCCACAGCCATAACAAGCTCCAAAAGCAGGCATAGGCCAGTGCTGCTGCTGGGAGACCTGTGAGCATGCATCAGTTGCTACCCCTACCATCCTGGGAGAATGCATGGGCTGCTGCAGCCACTGAGACAATTACATGGAAACTAAACAACATGCTACTGAAAAATCAATAGGTCAATGAGGAAATAAGAAAGGAAATTTAAAAATACATTGAGACAAAGTATGATTTAAAAATCCATACAAAATCTACAGGATGCAGCAAAAGCAGTTGTTTGAGGGAAATTCATAGCAATAGAGGTCTTCCTCAAAAAAGCAAAAGATCTACCACCTAAAAGAATTGAAAAAAGAAGAACAAACAAAACCTACAGTTAGCAGAAGGAAGGAAATAACAAAGTTTAAAGAATAATTAAATAAAAGAGATATCAAAAAATAAATAAAACAAAGAGCTGGTCCTTTGAAAGGATAAAAAAGAATTGACAAATCTCTTGCCAGGTTTGTTCACCAAGAAGAAAAAAGAGAGAACCAAGATAAACAAAATAAGATATGAAAAAGAAATATCAGCCAATAATGCAGAAATACAAAAGAGAGAGAGAGAGACCACTATGAACAATTGTATGTCAATGAATTTGTCAACTTAGAAATGGACAACTTTCTGGAAACAGTCCACCAAAACTGAAACAAGAAGAAATAATTTGAACAAATTGATCACTAGAAGTAAAATAGAATCTGTAATAAGAAATTCTCTACAAACAAAACTTCAAGACCAGACGGCATCACAGGTAAATTCTAACATACTTATTAAAAAAAATAAATAATCCAATTGAAAAATGGACAGAATAACTGAAATAGACATTTTTCCAGAGAAGACAGGCATGTGGCCAACAGGCACATGAAAAGATGCTCAATACTGCTAATCATGAGAGAAATGCAAATTAAAATTAGTGAGATAGCATCTCATACTTGTCAGAATGGCTATCATCCATAAGACCTCAAATAATTAATGTTGGCAAAGATATGGAGAAAAAGGAACCCTCCTACATTGTTGGTGGGGGATGTAAACTGGTGCAGCTACTATGGAGAATAGTATGGAGAATTCTCAAAAGACTAAAAATAGAACTACCATGTGATCCAGTAATTCCACTCCTAGATATACAGCTGAAGGAAACAAAAATACCCATTTGAAAAGTTACATGCACCCCAATTTTCATAGCATCACTATTTACAATAGCCAAGATATGGAAGCAACCTAAGTGTCCATCAACAGATGACAGAATAAAGAAGATGTGGTGTATATTCACATTCAGCCATAAAAAGCAATGAACATTTGCCATTTGTAGCAACATGGGTGGAATTTGAGGGTTTTATGCTTGGACAAATAAGTCAGAGAAAGAAAAATGCACATGTTATCACATATGTGGAATGTAAAAAATAAACTAGAGAATACAACAAAACAGATTTCACAGATATGTAAAACAAATTAGTGGTCAACAGTAGAAGAAGAAAGGGGGGCAAATGCTAGACAGAGGTAGGGCATTAAGAGATATAAAGTACAAGGTATAAAATTAACTACAAAGATATGTTGTACAGCTCAGGGAGTATAGGCAATATTTTATAGTAACTATTCAGTCTTTAAAAGTTGTTAATCACTATGTTGTACACCTGAAACTTATATAACATTATGAATAAACTATACCTCATTTTAAAAAATGAAATAAAAATTTTAATCCAGAATAATTAAGCTACATGCATGTGTGCTAAGTTGCTTCAGTTGTGTCCGACTCTGCAACACCATGGACCGTAGCTTGCCAGGCTCCTCTGTCATGGGATTCTCCAGGCAAGAAAATTGGAGTGGGTTGCCATTTCCTATATCAGGGGATCTTCCTGACCCAAGGATCGAACCCGCGTCTCTTATGTCTCCTGCATTGGCAGTTGAGTTCTTTACCACTGGAGCCATCTGGGAAGCCCAATTAATTAAGCTCCAGGTACTGGAATTTGGGGGTGGACAGTATTGAGAAGCAGAGTCAAAGGGGGAAAATGTGGTTAGAAATAAGACTATCAGGAACTCCTAGTGGTCAAGGGCTTAAACAACTAAACAAGTTAAGAATATTTAAATACTCAAGTTGAGGTTGTGATTCATGCTATAACATGAGACCACCCCATCCTCCCCCCTCTGCATAGTCCAAACACTCAGTAAAAGTCTGGGGCTTCACAGCTGGGATGATTGCTATTTGTGGGAGTAAAAGATGGGGTGGTTTTCAGTATGGGATGATGTAATATGGAAAATGGGTTGCATGTGTGGGTAGCCAAGTGATTGATAAAACAGTCTAATTCATTAGAATCAGGAACCTATAGCCACAGCCATAATAATGGGGAGAAACATAAACTGCCCCAGAAAACTCCTAGCCAACAATCTCAAGGAGATTAGAATGACAATGAGTTTCTCATCCTGTGAGATGGGAGTTCAGCAAAATGCTTCTGTGTTCTCAAGAGCAGAGTGACTCATTTTGCGTCTTCATTATACCTGGAAACATATATACACAATAAAAGTTCTCCATAATCACCCCCTGATGACAAGCATGATTTACTGCTCCAGCATCTATGCTCCCACTACATTTTGTTACAATATGCACTATTGTGACTATTATCTGGAAGAGAATGAGTCTTTATCCCCATGTCTCTAGTACCCATCAGGAAAACAGGAAGAAGATATACAGTAAGAGTTAAAGCTATTTTAAAATCCCACTATCTCCAAATTAATAGTTGTGTATATTATCTGTTTCAATCAATTCTGTTTATACTTAGTATCCTTTTGTAACTGAGTTTAGTTTCCCAGAAGGTACTAATTTTATTGCCTCCAAAGCAGTCAGTTATTTTTCTGTTTATATGACATTTTATGTTTCGATTTTCCTTCAGACACCCGGTTGGGATATGCACTTGGTAATGTAAACTCAAATTAATTTGCACAGTTTTGCTTGACTGGGCTTTTTTTCTTGAAGTCACGCTCCATGAAAAATTCTAACCAGGTGAGCCTTGGCAAAGCAGCTGTTCCTCCAACAGTATGTAGGGAGGAGTCATCAAGGCATGAGCTAAGAGGAGGCAGGTAATTGCCTGGCCTCTTTCGGGTCTTCGCCTAATATTGACTTTTAATTATGAAGGCCAAATGTTTGTTTTCTTATGGGATCCATTTCTGCCCCTTGGTTATTGACACAGTTGGAATGTGAAACATGTTTACTTTTTTCTAATGGGGGTGGATGGGTAAGTTTATATTACAGTAATATATTCTGAGTGTCAGTTCTTGTAAACTCTGATTATATGTCTGTCTTGTGGGAGTTTCTAACTAAGCGTCCTATGTGTCCTGATCAATTTTATATCTTTACGCTCTACAAGCGCACTAAAAATGTATTAAGGATGCACCACCTGTTCTGGGAAACACTTCAGAAATGTGTATCAACACCATAGTGTGTGTTTATTTAGCACTGGGGCTGGCATATAGGAGGGCATTCCCTGGTGGCTCAGTGGTAAAGAATCTGTCTGCAATGCAGGAGACACAGGCTCAACCCCTGGGTTGGGAAGATCCCTTGAGAAGGGCAAGGCAACCCACTCCAGTATTACCTGGAGAATCCCATGGACAGAGGATCCTGGGGTGCTATAGTCCCTAGGGTCTCAAAGAAAGTGAAAGTGAAGTCGCTCAGTCATGTCCTTCTCTTTGTGACCCCACAGACTGTAGCCTACCAGGCTCCTCCATCAGTGATATTTTCCAGGCAAGAGTACCAGAGCGGGTTGCCATTTCCTTCTCCATGGGATCTTCCTGACCCAGGGATCGAACCCAGTTCTCCCACATTGCAGGCAAAGAGTTGGCCACAACTGAAGTGACTTAGCACACATGCACTTTTTCAACTGCCAGGGATACAATGAGAATCAAAAAGCCCAGCTCCTGCTCCAAGAACTCGCATCTTGGAGTTCTCAGCAACAACAGGTTATTACAATGGAGTATGCGAAGTGCTGCCATAGAAGTAGGCATGGGCTGTTTGGACCTGGAAATACTATTTCTAGAAATCTATCCTAAGGAAATAATCTGAAATGTAGAAATGACATACACAGAGATAGCTGGCACAGTGAACACTGCTATCAGCAGACCCTATTCCTGCTGATATGGTTCACATAGTGCATTATTTAACAGTGGAAAAATTATTGAGATAGTGGGAAAATTATAATTAGCCAATATGCTATTATAATAAAATAGAAAGTGCAATATGTTAGCAATTCTGTGTCAGTGAAAGTTCAAAGCACTTAATCTGAATTAACATATTAATTCTCTCAATAACCCCATTAGGGTATGATTACTATTATCACCATTTTATGTATAATAAAATTGACACCAAAAACTTTAAATAACTTGTCCAAGTTCACTGAACAGGCAGTTATTTGACAAGCAGCATAGCTCTAGAGCCTGTCTCATGTTACAACCATTAAAAATGTTTATATATCTTATAGTGATAGGGAGACAGGCTTATGATAGTTACATAGAGTTAGATACACATTACTAATCTTAGACTGGGTTCTCCTAGAAAGCACAGCCTAAGATAAGGACTTGCTGGCATGTAATTTATTTTGGAAAGTTATTTCAGGAAAGAGGTTTGGGGGGGATGGTAAAAGTGAGACAGGAAAAGTGGGAAACTGGTCACCACTGAGCAAGAGGGGCTCAGTCCCACTGGGACCCTCTGAGGAGTTATGGAGAATGTGGCTCAGCAGCAGTCCCTGAGTTCATGGGGAGGGGAGGTTACATCCAACTCCATTTCTCATGAGTCAAGGCTTACCCATGGGTGTTCCCTCCCTCTATGTCCAGGAAAGCACAAGTGTGAGTATTGAGTGAGATCCCAAAATTGTCTTGCTCTAGGGTATCACGCAAGACCTGGGGCAGAAAGTAAGAATCAGGTGTTGAAAACTTGAACCTTTGCAAAGCTAGTGTTGTGGCAATGGAGGAAGAGAAGGGAGGGCCCAAGGACAGGAGGTGAGGCACACGATGGCGTCAGGCTGTCCTTCACACCTGCCATCACTATTTCTGCTCCATCTTGAGATGGTTTGGTACAGTCTTTTCCCATCAGCCTTGCCCACTGCAGCCTCCTTGAGAGTCAGTGCAGGTGTGTTAGGGCAACAAGGCCCTGTCTCCACTGCTGCAGAAGTCCCTAGGCTGCAACACATCATCAACATCCCCTTCCTCCATTACCCATTTGGGTTTCTCCCAAGCTCACATGCATTTCAGCAGCCTGAGTGTGCTTGCCTAGTTGATTGATCCAGACCCTCATCATCCAATGACCCAGGCCTGGCACAGAAGGAAATCAGTGTCTCTTCTGGATGCTATGGGCTTCAGCACTGGGGAAGATGATTTTTGACAGAGAAGACCCACTCTCCAATGGTGGGCATGAAGCTGGAGACTTGCAAACCTTGGAGCTGTGGTTTAAGCAAGAGAGATCCTTTTCTTACTCTTTGGGGATCCCACACAAGTGCAGCAGATGCCTTGGGTGTCCCTTCCACATCTCTTGAAACATTCACTGCACTTCAGAAGATGCGTCTGAGCCTTGATCACCTAACTCATCAGGCTACAGTTGCTGAAGTTGACCTGAAGTTGTCACGGGCATGGGATCTCCAAGAGATATGCCCAGTTGGGTCTCACAACAATGGGGAGATGAAAAAGTAGAAGGTGAACTAATGCAACCAAATTATACTCTATAAAAAAGTGGTTAAAATACCATCTTTTATATACTTTACCACAATAAAATATATTGTAAAGAAAACATACCTAACACACTGCTTATATGCAGTTTTAATGCCTTTATTTCTTATGTGCTTATATATACAAAGTACTACTATCAATGGTTACTTCTACACATCATTGATATGAGTGACTTTATTTCTTCCTTCCACTTCTAGATAGTTTCCAAACTTTCTCTAGTGTCTCTACAATGAGAATTAAAATCAACTTTTATAATTTTGAAATCATCTAAAGGAAAACATTTGGCTTTAAATGGCACCTGACTGTCAGAATTTAAAAGATGTTTATAGTGTCCCAATTTACTCTTCCGTTCAATGCTGTCTTCAGCTGAAACATTTTAGAAGTAGCTCAAAGGTAAAGAGAGAAAATGGGCTTCCCTGATGGCTCAGCGGTAAAGAATCAATGCAGGAAACCAACTTCGATCCCTGGGTTGAGAAGATCCCCCAGAGAAGGAAATGGCAACCCATTCCAGTATTCTTGCCTGGGAATCACAGGACAGAGGAGCCTGGTGGCTACAGTCCATGGGGTCACAAAAGAGATACAATTTAGAACTCAACAACAACAAAGAGGGAAAACAAGTCCATGTATCTTAACTGTATGAGATTCAGATAATTCCCTAGCCACAATCTGTCCTCTCATTTTGCTTTCTGAGCAGTGCAGATCTAGAGGACGCTACTTTCTTCCCATGACCTTGGACTCAGGTCTCTAAAGCCCTACTGTTGCTACAAAGAAAGGGGCTTGGAAAGACCAAGAGGAGCAGAGGCAGGTTCTCCTAATCCCTTGGGTCCTTTGAGGGCTTGTCCTGCCAGTGCCTTCCTGAATCCCAGACCACCATCCTACTCCCTTCTGTCCTGGGGCTTTTGTGTCACAGCTGAGCCACCACGGGACAAACTTGCTAACATCTTCAGCTGACCAACCTAAAAGCACTGGAGAATTGACATCCCATGCAGCCATCTCCAACTGTCCACCAGCTCCCAACTCCCACCAAATACTTTCTTCCAAACAGAGTCTGGAGACAGAAGCTGCAGACAGCCTTTCTGCAGGTACCCAGAAGACAGGGAGCAGACTTGTTGTCAAGCTATGGAAATTCATAATGCACAGCTATATTTACTCTACTCCTCCCCTGCCTTACTCCTCCTTTTCCTTTGCTCTTTCATCCCTGAAATTTCATTCTCAAGGGAGGTGTTAACACAAAAACTTTAACTCAAGCTTCCTTTCTGCAAAAACTGGGTGTGCTACCTTTCATGTAAAATGAACTTAACAGAACTTACAGAATCCATGAGATGGCTGTACATCAGGATTGAGTGTTGGTTTAGCATAAAAAGCATCCAGTATATTTCCTGACATAAACAATAGCCAACAACAGTCAATCTCTTTCACTTCACCCTTGGCATCTGATAACTTTCACTGTGTTGATTCTGCTTGTGTGGCTGGTAGCCTGGAGCCTAAGAGGAAATTTACTAAGTGGAATCAAAGTGAAAGTTGTCAGCAGAGAAGAGAGTAGAGTGCTGGTGATTTCATGTGGCTCAGCTTCATATAACCTAGAAAAGCAAATGCAGCACCCACTATAAAACATACTTGGCCTCCTGAATCTGTACGCCCTTAGGCAGAAGTTAGTCTTATTCTGGAGATAAGCTGGGTCAGAACTTTTCCCAGTGTTTTTTCTTCATAGGACTGAGACAAGAATAGGATTTCCTTTTCCCTCGTCTTTGTTTCCCACGGGTATTCAAGTCACCTCTGCTAACCTGCCTATTTCCAAACAGTCTCACCCAATGAGGCTTATGTGTTTTTTTAAAAGACCAGATTTGTGTGCCTTACAAGCAGCCCCAGTGCTTGGAGCATATAATCTGACAGACCCTGTGATGTTAGAAGTGTCAGGACTGAGAAAGATACATATAGATTTTGTGTCATGTCGCTGGGGATAATCATAGCACAGATCACTAGCATTTCCCAGCAAGGAAGTCATGTGATCTTCAATAGATGATTATACTCCATTTTTAAAAATTTACTCAGAACTTTTATTTTAAAAGGAATTTATATAGTAAGGTATTCAAAATAATAGTTCCTCATAGTTACTGCTTTCTTCATTATTTTTCAATAATTTGTTTAGTTATCCCTTCTAGAATTTCTTGGAGGTTGATATGAGGTTAACTGGATGATCATTTCTGAAACTCTGAAACTAAAGCTTTTCTCTTGAAAATTGAGGCATATATTCAACTCATGCATCCTATTATTTTCTATACCTCTATAATTAGTGAAAGGATTTTGATAAAAAATCCACAAGTTTCATTTTTTTAATTATATTAAGATGTGTTCTTCTGAGCCTGCAAAAATTAAAATTATTTAGCTTATAGTTTATAAGTTTATTGTTCATTCACCCAATTTTATGTTTCAGTTCAGTTCAGTTCAATTGTTCAGTCGTGTCCGACTCTTTGTGACCCCATGAATCGCAGCACGCCAGGCCTCCCTGTCCATCACCAACTCCCGGAGTTCACCCACTCAGGTTAATCGAGTCAGTGATGCCATCCAGCCATCTCATCCTCTGTCATCCCTTTCTCCTCCTGCCCCCAATCCCTCCCAGCATCAGAGTCTTTTCCAATGAGTCAACTCTTCGCATGAGGTGGCCAAAGTACTGGAGTTTCAGCTTTAGCATCATTCCTTCCAAAGAAATCCCAGAGCTGATCTCCTTCAGAATGGACTGGTTGGATCTCCTTGCCATCCAAGGGACTCTCAAAAGTCTTCTCCAACACCACAGTTCAAAAGCATCAATTCTTCGGTGCTCAGCCTTCTTCACAGTCCAACTCTCACATCCATACATGACCACTGGAAAAACCATAGCCCTGACTAGACAGACCTTTGTTGGCAAAGTAATGTCTCTGCTTTTCAATATGCTCTCTAGGTTGGTCATAACCTTCCTTCCAAGGAGTAAGCGTCTTTTAATTTCATGGCTGCAGTCACCACCTGCAGTGATCTTGGAGCCCAGAAAAATAAAGTCTGACACTGTTTCCACTGTTTCCCCATCTATTTCCCATGAAGTGATGGGACCGGATGCCATGATCTTCATTTTCTGAATGTTGAGCTTTAAGCCAACTTTTTCACTCTCCACTTTCACTTTCATCAAGAGGCTTTGGAGTTCCTCTTCACTTTCTGCCATAAGGGTGGTGTCATCTACATATCTGAGGTCATTGATATTTCTCCCGGCAATCTTGATTCCAGCTTGTGTTTCTTCCAGTCCAGCGTTTCTCATGATGTACTCTTCATATAAGTTAAATAAACAGGGTGACAATATACTATACTGGTTCCTATTTGGAACCAGTCTGTTATTCCATGTCCAGTTCTAACTGTTGCTTCCTGACCTGCATACAAATTTCTCAAGAGGCAGGTCAAGTGGTCTGGTATTCCCATCTCTTTCAGAATTTTCCACAGTTTATTGTGATCCACACTATCAAAGGCTTTGGCATAGTCAAGAAAGCAGAAATAGATATTTTTCTGGAACTCTCTTGCTTTTTCCATGATCCAGCCGATGTTGGCAATTTGATCTCTGGTTCCTCTGCCTTTTCTAAAACCAGCTTGAACATCTGGAAATTCACAGTTCACATATTGCTGAAGCCTGGCTTGGAGATTTTTGAGCATTACTTTACTAGCGTGTGAGATGAATGCAATTGTGCAGTAGTTTGAACATTCTTTGGCATTGCCTTTCTTTGGCATTGGAATGAAAACTGACCTTTTCCAGTCCTGTGGCCACTGCTGAGTTTTCCAAATTTGCTGGCATATGGAGTGCAGCACTTTCACAGCATCATCTTTCAGGATTTGGAATAGCTCAACTGGAATTCCATCACCTCCACTAGTTTTGTTTGTAGTTATACTTTCTAAGGCCCACTTGACTTCACATTCCAGGATGTCTAGCTCTAGGTCAGTGATCACACCATCGTGATTATCTGGGTCGTGAAGATCTTTTTTGTACAGTTCTTCTGTGTATTCTTGCCATCTCTTAATATCTTCTGCTTCTGTTAGGTCCATACCATTTCTGTCCTTTATTGTGCCCATCTTTGCATGAAATGTTCCCTTGGTATCTCTAATTTTCCTGAAGAGATCTCTAGTCTTTCCCATTCTGTTGTTTTCCTCTATTTCTTTGCATTGATCCTGAGGAAGGCTTTCTTATCTCTTCTTGCTATTCTTTGAAACTCTGCATTCAGAAGCTTATATCTTTCCTTTTCTCCTTTGCTTTTTGCTTCTCTTCTTTTCACAGCTATTTGTAAGGCTTCCCCATACAGCTATTTTGCTTTTTTGCATTTCTTTTCCATGTATGTTTATGTCATCATAAATATTTTGAAAATTGTTCTCTGTGATAAATTAGAGGAACAGATGTCAGTTATTTTTCCTTTTTTTTTCTTTTTAG
Source organism: Bubalus kerabau (assembly GCF_029407905.1). Classification (NCBI taxonomy): domain Eukaryota; kingdom Metazoa; phylum Chordata; class Mammalia; order Artiodactyla; family Bovidae; genus Bubalus; species Bubalus kerabau. The sequence continues at coordinate 91,064,267 of NC_073629.1, forward strand.
CTCTATTGTCAGTTAAGTATTGCAACTCCCCTCCAGAAAAACAAGGTGAATATGGCATCATATTCCTTGTCATCTTTTGATAACCAGAATTGTTTGTAATTAGTAATTTCTGAAAAAGTAATCCATTCTGAACTTTGGCCTCTTCGGTGGTATTTTGAAAAACAACTTTTGTTATTTTCCCTCTCTATCTGGGTCCTGATAGAAATGAAATGACAATGCCAAGTGGCCACGTGCCCACAGCAGCCTGTCATGAGCTGAATCCTATCAGACCTACTGGGTGGTAAGATCAAGTGGCCCAGCAACAAGATGGAAGTAGTGCACCAAAGATCAAACAGGGGCAGAACCAGGAGGTCCAAACAAGCTAATGAGCACACAGCTCAAATCCACCACCTATGCACCAGCATCCTTTCCTCAGCCCATGTCTGTGAGTGTGATGTTGGCCAAGTCAGGTTGGAAACAGAGGGGAGAGATTCAGCCAGTGGTTGTATGTATTTATGATCCTGGAGCTTTAGGGACAAGTTTATCAGATACTCACTTCTTGTTGTTGACCACTATATTTACCACTGTAAATATTCCTAAGTTGACTTCTGTCCCTGTTACAATTCTTAGGGTCACTGAATGTCGATGTAGCAAGTATCAATCAAGACCTCACTAACTGTCCTGGGCTCCATCCTCCAAACATGACCTAGCCTACTGACTAGGATATGACTTGCAACCACCAACCATTGGCAACTGGCCTTGTGTTCACCTCCTTAGTTAGTCCTTTAACCTCCCAGATAATATAAAGTTCATTCACCTCTTTCCTGGCCCCAACCCCTGACTTTTCCTCTATACTCTGAAGTTACTACATAGGTTGGTTTTCATCATGGAGTAACTGGGTCATAGCATCTTTCAAAGAATGAAAAAAGCCAAGCATTTGATCACTTCCCACAGCTTGAATAAGTGAAAGGTAATCAGACAGTACATCTTGAAACTTTGTTTCAAGACTCAGCTACAGATGTTAATTTTTCCCTCATTTCTATGTACCTAAAACAAGCATAGAGAGGGCTGCTTCCATAAAATACTCTGCAAAAATATATAAATATCAGATATTCCCAATATTGTAACAAAACTCAGCACTTAGAGCTGTCTGCAGAGCAAAGGGCTCATGCAAGAGGCAGGGAGCCTTACCTTTGGAAGTAGTTGTACAATCAAGATAGAAAATCAAGGCAAGGGTGTTTTAGGTATGATACAAGCATTCTATTTGGGCAGGAGGAGCCTGGTGGGCTGCAGTCTATGGGGTCGCGAAGAGTCGGACACGACTGAGCGACTTCACTTTCACTTTTCACTTTCATGCGTTGGGGAAGGAAATGGCAACCCACTCCAGTGTTCTTGCCTGGAGAATCCCAGGGACAGGGGAGCCTGGTGGGCTGCCATCTATGGGGTCGCACCGAGTCAGACACGACTGAAGCGACTTAGCAGTAGTTGTGGCAGATTGGAGTAGGAAATGGCAACCCACTCCAGTAATCTTGCCTGGAAAATTCCATGGACGGAGGAGCCTAATGGACTACAGTCCATGGGGTCACAGAGTCGGACACAACTGAGCACACACACGCACACACGCACACACACACACACACAGAGGTGGCAGATAGAAATCATCTGAAAGTCTTAGATTCTAAAACATAAAGGCTATTATTATTAGAGACTTGACAGGCAAGAGAAGGATGCCTTCTCATGCCTGAGAAAACTAAAGCTGCCTGTGGTAAAGGATAGAGAAGCTTCACCAAGATCAGTCTGTATTTCAGACTTTGTTAGGACTAAGATATGGGACCAGATATGGGAGAGAAACAGCCACCTGGAGGTGTTCTGAAACCTTCCCAAGAGAGCTTCCACTAGAGGTCTAGAGAACTCAAGAGAGCCTGAAACACAGAGTCGAGTGAGAGGTTCAGCAGTAGCCAACTAAAGAAAATGTGCCCAATCTCATCCTAGAAATGGTAGTATCAGGTGGTGCCCAGCCGGTAGTTTCAAGGCCCCATGAAGAGCCTAAGAGGACAGTTCACGCCAACATCTGCCACGACTGGAGAGCAAGGCCATTTCCCGTGAAGAACTTCAGCACTTTACTGTCTTCTTCCTGAGCACTCACCCATGTGGGCCCAAATCTGAAGAAGGGGAAAAATTTACTCTCAAGTTTGGAGTTTGGTTAATGTCTTGGATATTCTGACTTCTGAATTAAACCTGTTTTTGACCTAAATTGGCTTCCCAGGTGTCTCAGTCGTAAAGAATCTGCCTGCGGATTCGGATTCAATCCTGGGTTGGGAAGGTCCCCTGGTGGAGGAAATGGCTACCCACTCCTGTATTCTTGCCTGGAAAATTCCATGGACAGAGGAGCCTGGCGGGCTACAGTCCATGGGATCACAAAGAGTCAGACATGACTGAGCGACTACACCTTCTCCTCCTTTGACCTAAACTGATCATAGGAAGAATACTTCTTAACAGTAAACAGCCAAAATGTGGGGAAAAGACCTAAAAAGACATTTTTCCCAAGAAGACATACAGATGGCTAACAAGCACATGAAAAGATGCTCAACGTCACTCATTAGATGAGAAATGAAAATCAAAACTACAATGAGATACCACCTCACACCAGTCAGAATGGCCATCATCAAAAAGTCTACAAACAATAAATGCTGTAGATGGTGTGGAGAAAAGGGAACACTCTTGCATTGCTGGTGGGAATATAAACTGATAAGCCACTGTGGAAGACAGTATGGAGATTCCTTAAAAAGCTAGGAATAAAACCACCATATGACCCAGCAATCCCACTCCTCGGCATACACCCTGAAGAAACCAAAATTGAAAAAAAAAACAAAAATGTACCCCAATGTTCATTGCAGCACTATTTGCAGTAGCTAGAACATGGAAGCAATCTAGATGTCCATTGACAGAAGTTGTGGTACATATATACAATGGAATAAAAGGCATAGAAGCAAATACATTTAAATTCATTCTAATGAGGTAGATGAACCTAGAGCCTATTATACAGAGTGAAGTAAGTCAGTTGGAGAAATATAAATATTGTATACTGACATATATACATATATATATATGAAATATAAAAAGATGGCACTGATGGATTTATTTTCAGGGCAGCAAAGGAGAAACAAATATAGAGAAAAGACCTATGGACATGGGGAGAGGGGAGGATGGGGAGAAGACAAGAAGATGTATGCAGAGAGTAACATGGAAACTTACAATACCATATTTAAAATAGATAGCCAATGGTAATTTGCTGTGTGACTCAGGGAACTCAAATAGGGGCTCTGTGACAGGCTGAAGGGTGGGATGGGGAGGGAGAGAGGAGGGAGGTTCAGGAGGGAGGGGACATGGGTGTTCCTATGGCTGATTCTTGTTGATGTATGACAGAAAACCTCAAAATTCTGTAAAGCAATTATCCTTCAATTAAATTTTTTAATTAAAAAAGAGTAAACAGAAAAGTCATGGATCTATTGGTATTTGCATTTAGAAGAAGGAAAAAACTGCCACTAGTTTTATTGTAAAGAAAGAAAGAGACAAAATTTTCAATGAGACTAAGGCAGGAGTGCAAACACATTCACTTTCTGAGGAATAGACTTTGTCAAATTTCCAAAGGGATCTGTGACAAGAAAATAGATTAAAAATCAGCCTTTTTTTCTTAATGTAGAACAGGGCAATGAGCTGAAGCAGGCTTATGTAGAAAGGACCTGAATGTCTCCTCCTCCCAGCCAAAAGCACTGAGACCAAAACTCTAGACTTTTAAATATCAAGTGTAAACAGAGTTCTGTATCTAACAAGATCAGATTTTATGTCTTTTCACATTTCTCTCCTAATGAGCCATCTCAGGGCTGCAGACCGATTTGAAATACAGAAGAAGGGGGAAAAAAAAAACTCTGGCTTTCTCTTAAGCAGAGCACACAAGGATCATGTGTCTCCATAATGAGACTCCAGTAGTTTCTAAGTCATAGCCCCACTCACTGCCAACCACATCTGTCTGCATGTTTGATTGACTGCAGACTTCATTTGTCTGGCATCTCTGATTACCCTTGATGGGCTAGAAACCCTGAGGCCCTCAGGCTCAAGGAGGCACAGTGTCCTAAGGGCTTGGCCATCCCTAGGTGAGCTGTGTGCAGTGCTTCACTACCCTTGTTCATGGCTGGAGATGGAGGGAAGCAATTTATGGATGCATTTTTCCTTGTAAGCAGACAGAAGTTTGAGGTCTCTGGTAACCATACTGTTCTTCGTGGCATAAAGAGGGTGAGAAGGATAAAACTGAGGTAGAAACCTGGCTCCACAGGTGGCTCTTGCACTTGTTAATTGGAAAAGGAAAGAGAATGCAAGGCAGAAATTATCATGACTACTTTTTTTTTTTTTTTAATAGATGATGACCTTACAGCATGGTGTATCTCAACTTCTCCACTTGCTCTTTGAGAAGGCCCATCATAGTGTCTGGTGTATGGTCAGTGTCCAGTAAACCTATGTTGAATATCTGTCTTCTTTCCTCTGTATAAGTGAGCACTATAGAAAAGGTGCTGAGCTGTAGACAAGCATTAAAATATCATCCTTAACTTCTAGAAACTCTAGCCTCTGGGGATGATAGACAAGTCAATTGATAGATATGATGGGTATAAAATAAGATACTAGTTTATGATGATAAAGTGCACCCAGCCAGACAGGGCTATCAGGGCAGCTTCATCAGAAGGTGGTGACCATTGCCCAAAGGAAGAGTGGAAGTGAGCTGGGCAAACTGAAGGAAGAAAGGGTCTCAGGAAGAGAGAAGAGCGTGAGTTGGGTTGCAGCTCAGGAAACAGCCAGGTGTTCTTACAGGTCTGTTCAGACTTTCTACTTCTTCATGATTTAGATTGTATGTTCCTAGGAAACTGTCCATTTTGTACAGATTATCCAACTTGTTGGTATGCAACTGCTCATAGTACTCATAATCCTTTTTATTTCTGTAAAATCAGTAGTAATAATTCCTCTTTTTTGTCAAGTTAGCCAAAGGTTTGTCAATTTTGTTAATTTTTTCAAAGAACCAGCTTTTAGTTTCATTGATTTTTATTTACTGTTTTTCCTATTCTCTATTTCATGTATCTCTAATGAAATCTTTATTTCCTCCCTTATCTTAGCTCTGGGTTTAGTTTAGTTTTCTTTTCTTTTTTCTACTTCCTTAAGATGTAAATTTAAGTTGTTGATTTAAGACTATGTTTTCCTTTAATATAAGCTATTACAACTATAAATTTCCCTGAGCCCAGGTTTTGCTGCAGCTTGTATTTTAATATCTTGTGTTTTTATTTTCATTTGTCTCAAGCTATTTTCTAATTTCTCCTGTGATTTATTCTATGGCCTATTGGCAAAATAAGAATGTTTTTATTTCCACACATTTATGGATGTTTTTAGTTTTTCTTCTGTTGATTTCTAGTTTCATTTAATTGTGATCAGAAATTATTTCAGTCTTTTAAGTTTATTGAAACTTGTTTTGTGGCCTAACATATGGTACCTCCTGGAGAATATTCTATATGCGCTTAGGAAAAATATATATTTTGCAGTTTCTAGGTAGAATGTTCTGTAAATGTTGGTAAGGTCCATTTAGTCAATAGTATTGCTCAAGTTCTCTACTTCCCTACTGATCTTCTATGTAGTTGTTCCATCCATTATTGAAAATAGGATACGGAAGCTTCCTATTATTGTAGAGCTGTCTACTTATCCCTTCAATCCCCTCAATGTTTGATTCACATTTGAGAATTTTAATGTTTAATGCGTGAAAGTGAAGTCGCTCAGTCGTGTCCGATTCTTTGCAACCCCATGGACTGTGGCCCACCAGGCTCCTCCATCCATGGGATTCTCCAGGCAAGAATACTGGAGTGGGTTGCCATTTCCTTCTCCAATGTTTAATGCATAGATGTAAATAATTGCTATATCTTGTTGGTGAATTTATCCTTTTATCATTACATATGTCCTTTTTAATCTTTTATAACAATTTTTACTTAAAGTTTATTTTGCTTGATATTACTATATTCAACTTATCTTTTTTTAGTTTTTGCACAGAATATCTTTTTCCACCTTTTCTTTTTTAAACTCTACATGTCCTAAAGTGAGACAGCATATACTTAGGTTTGCAAATAGATTAAAAACAAGACCTAAGTCTTTCAAAGAGTTTGATGCATTTACATTTTAGGTAATTACTGATAGAGAAGGACTTACTATTGCTATTTTGTTATCTGTTTTCTATTTGTCTTATAGCTTTCCTGCTCCTCACTTCTTCCTTTAGTGCCTTCCTTTGTTCTGTTCAGCTGATTTTTTATGCTGATGTGTTTTAGTTCTTGTATTGCCTTTTGTGTCTATTCTGTAGACATTTTAATAGTGATTACCATGGGATTACATATAATATCCTAAAGTTAAAGAAATATTATAAACTCAAACCATTTTCAATCATTTACAAAAATTCTACTCCTTTACAGTTCCACTCACCCTTCCATTATTTATGTCACACATTACATCATTATATATTATGTATTCATTTAACATATGATTAATAATTATTTTTATACTTTTGTTTTTTAAATTTTATGAGAATTTTAAATGAAGTTATGAACCAAAATTACAATAATAATGATTTGTATATTTGTTCATGTATTTGCCTTTATCAAAAAACTTTATTTTCATATTGCTTTGAGATATTGTCTGTTATCTTCTCATTCCAATTTGAAGAATTTTTCACAGTTCTTTTAGAACATGTCTAGTGATAATAAACTCAACTTTTTCTTAATCTAGGATGACTTAACTTCCTCATTTTTGAAGGACAGTATGGGCTTCCCTGGTGGCTCAGATGGTTTAAAAAAAAAAATTGCCTGCAATGACAGGAAGATCCCTAGGAGAATGGAATAGCTACCCATTCCAGTATTCTTGCCTGGAAAATCCCATGGACAGAGGAACCTGGTGGGCTACAGTTCATAGGGTCGCAAAGGGTCAGACATGACTGACTGACTAAGCGAGCACATTGCTAGATAAAGACCTCTCAGTTAACTTTTTTTTTTTTCAACTCTTTAAATACATCATCCCACTTCCTTCAGCTTACAGGGTTTCTGCTGAAATATCATCTAATAATTTTACTGAAGATACTTTGTATGTGACAAATCATTTTTATTTTACTGCCTTCATTAATCACTCTTTATCTTTCTACATTTGATTATAATATTCCATGTATGTTTGAGTCTCTTTGGATTTATTATACTTTCCATTCATTAAGTTTCTTGTATTTATATATCCATGTTATTGCAAAGATTTTGGACTTTTGGGCCATTATTTCTTCAAATACACTCTCTTCCCCTTCCTCTCTCCCCTTCTTCTTCTTCTGGGACGCCCATTATGCATGTTTTGGCCTACTTAAAGGTTTCCTGTAAGTCTCTTAGGCTCTATTCACTTTTATCAATTTACTATTCTTTTTGTTCATGAGGCTTGATAATTTTAAATGATCACTTTTCAAGTTTGCTGACTCCTCTGCCTGGTTAATTTCTGCTATCAGACCCCTCTAGTGAGTTCTAAATTCAGTTACTGTGTTTTCTGCTCCAGAATTATTTTATGTCTCTCTTTTTAGATATGCTCATGTTGTTTATGCAGTTTTCCCTCATTTATTTTACTTGTCTGTCCATGTTCTGCTTTAGCTCTTTCAGCATAATCGAGACAGTCATTTTAAAGTCTTTGTCAAGATATTCCAAAGTGTCTATTTCTTTAGGGTCACTTTCTAGAGATTTATTATATTCATTTGATTTGTCCATGTTTCTTATTTCTCTGTATACCTTTTAATCTCTTGGTGAAAATTGGGCATTTTAAGGGGAGAAATCAAGATGGTGACAGAATGTTTCTGAACTTCCTCCCACAGATGCACCAACAGCTACACAGGGAGCAAGTCCCTCAGAGAATTCAAAAAACCAGTGGAATGTCCTACAAACCAGGCAACTGAGAAAACACACACATTGAAACAGGTAGGAAAGGCTGAAACACACTCTCACAATAAATCTCTGGCATAGTGCAATACAATCAGGAGGGAACCTCCAAGTCCTCCCTGAGGATCAAAGTGTTCATATATCTGTATAGCTTACACAAAGCTGAAATAATCTGTGACCCCCTCCAGTACAGTGTCATTAGCAGAAGAAATCAGATGAACATCCAAAAATAATTTAAATGGTAATTTAAAACTTCACTCTAGTCTCTTGAACAATGCCAAGAATTCCATTCACAGCACACAGGAAAAAATCATAAATAAAATTTATTCTACAGTTGGTTCACCTACACATTTTTCCACAAACTAACACACACACACACACACACAAACACACACAGCAGCATCAGCTATGCCACACTTTTCCATCACTGTCTCCAAGTTTTCTCAAATCATCTTCTAAAACCCTGCCTATGACATCTTTCCTCTGTTGTTCCCTGCCCCCACTCCTGCCTTCTCATCTGCCTCTGAATCACCTTCCAGACCTGTTTATTTCTCTCTGGGCCCAGGTCCATCAATCTGTAAAATGGAACTAACTCATGGTCTTCCTATTTCCCATAGTATTTCAAGATGAAATGAGAACACATGAGAAAAGGCCTTGTAAATTGGAAAATGCTATTAAAGTAACTTAGTATATATTAAATTTCATAGTTTTATAATATATAAAGTTATCCATTCCAAGTTTTCTTATACATATAAGAAAGAAAAGTACAATAATATCCAAAACTTGAAAGAAATGTATTAGGAAAATATTGTCTATAAACATATGAAGACCCTTCTGGATACTGCCAGGCTCCTGACTTAGGGCCATATGTTGATTTATTCAAGCCTGAGAGATCTACCCTAGTACCTCTGGATAGCGTAATCTAGGGAAGAAGCGTGTATTTCCAAAACCCCTCAGGTATTTTAATCAGAGATTTGGCTCACAGACCAAAAGAGAAGTTCTCTTTTCTCTGGTTTCATTGAATGAGTAAAACACTGAAATTAGGCAATCTGCTTCAAAGGAAACCGACTGTTCCCTTCTAGTAGACATGGCATCTATATTTTTCAAAATATATCCAAAGTCATCTTAAACCTTGCAGAGCTTGGAGATAATTGTAATGATTCCTAGTTTACTGAAGAAGAAACTAAGGCTTCAAGAGCTAGAATAATTTTCCCAAGGACATAAGACTAGTAAATAGTAGAACAGGAATTTGAACCCAGGTCTATCTGGTTACAAAGAACATGGTCTTGACTTCTATCTTCTACACAGCAGGGAGAATGAATGGTCCTCTTTTCATTGCTGTCCTTTGTGCCTCTGACCTAGGAAGCCTCATTATTCTGAGGAAGGCATTATAGCACAATGGAATCTGAGCTTTGTCAATGACTACAAGTTTGAGATTATAGGTCTGTCAAGTAGGCTCCTGGGTCCTCAGCTCCCTCACTTGTAAAATGGATATAGGTTGAACATATTAAACCATATATGCTAAGCCTAAGGATATAACAAATTTGGAGTGTTAAATAGAACAGGTTTAGATAAAATGCTTTTAACATCTGAAAATAATTATACTATTTTATTTAGAAATGAAAATAACCTAATTTTTTGCTTGTTAGATAAATACTAAAAGTTCATATGTTTAAAATACATGGGATATTTACCTGTTTAGGAAAATACATAGATATCACGGACTTCCCTGTCCTGAATCCTCGAGTTTGAGTTCAGTTCCAACCCTCATTAGCTGTTGATTTTGGCAAGTTACTTCTAAACAAACTGAAAGATGGGGAGGGAGTTGAATTGGGTGACTTGTTCCAACACCCGAATCTAAGAATACAGAAGGATGTCTCTGTATTGTTAGGCATTAGTTACATGTCCGACTATTATATCACATCTGTTTACTTTTCTTCATCACTTCTGACAGCGCTGTGAGTGAGTGAGTGAAGTCACCCAGTCGTGTCCGACTCTTTGCGACCCCATGGACTGTAGCCTACCAGGCTTCTCCCTCCATGGGATTCTCCAGGCAAGAGTACTGGAGTGGGTTGCCATTTCCTTCTCCAGGGATCTTCCCAACCAGGGATCGAACCCGGGTCTCCTGCATTCCAGGCAGACACTTTAACCTCTGAGCCACCAGGGAAGCCAAATCACTAAATGCCTCCTACTAGCCTTTTTATTGCACTTTTTCCCTCTTTCAAACAAGTTATGGCAAGCAGTCTGCAAAATGATCCCTGATGATCCTTGCATCCTGATAGTGATGCTTTTGTAAAGTCTCCATCCACAGTAAATCAGGGCTGGTTTATGTCACCGATATCCTATAATGCAAGGGACATTGTTTGACTTCCATGATGGGTGATAAAGGCATTGCAGCATCTACCTTGGTGTCATGAATCTCTTACACTCTGGCACAAAGCATTTGCCGTGCTGTAAGTTTACCCAAGCAGAAGGATGGACACTCTCATGTAAAGGCACTAAGGTCTCCCACTGACAGAGAGCAAAAACTTGCCAAGCACAAGTTGAATGAGTTGGGTAACCAGCCATCCTAGTTGCCTGATACTCTCCTGGATTTAGCACAAGAAGTTCTATATCCTTGGAAACCCCTCCATCTCATGCAAAACTGAATGGATGCCTACTCTCTGAGTGAGTCACCTTGGAAGAGGATCCTGGAGCTTCTGCTAACATCTGGCTAAACTTCCTGAGCCAGAACTGCCTAGCCAAGCCATGTTAACACTTCTGACTCTCAAAAACTGTAAGAGATGATAGTTATTCTTATTTTACATGTATAAGTATTGGGGCAATGTGTTACGAATAAATAAAACACTAATAAGTTTTATTTCTGGAACAAAGTGAATAAAACCACTTAATTCCATCACTTGTCATTGTGCATTGCACACTCGCCAATGGGGTAGTGGGTTAAACTCCACCCTATGCTCTGTTTACTAGTTCCTGTGGGTGGGGTTTCATCTGCCAGAGAGGGAGCCTTTTCTAATTTGCACAGAGTCTACACAGACTAACTGGAGGCCCTAATTGAAGGGCACTGCCCTTCAAGCCTATTTACACCTCCTTTCACACTAGTCTCCTAGCACGTCTTTGCACAGGAGAAAAAAAGTACCTATTTCAGTTTCTCAAATGAGCTAAATAACTGTAAGCTCTTTCTGCCTCAAGACCTTAGCTCATGGTATTTCTTCCTCATAGAACATTTTAATTTCCTCCCCACCATCCAAACTTCCATCAGCTAATTCCCACTCATCTTTAAGATTTATGTTTATACAGTTTGCATGCATTTTTATTTACACTGTTTCCTGCCACACTGCTCTGTGGCTGCTGCTCCTCTCCTTTGGGCAGCGTCACAATCAGTGACGCGCATTTGTGCGTGGTCAGTGCCTCCTCCCCAACCAAAGGAGCCAATACACAAGGGCAAGGTGGCCTGGCTCTGGCTCCACTGCACGTGCAGCACAGGCCTGGGCCCTGAAAGGTCTGCAGTGAATATTTGAAGAGAGAAATTTAGCAAGTCCTGTGTGTTAAAATATACTAGAGCTTATGACACTGGTTTGCGAGTCACTAACACCCAGTTCTGTGTGTGTATGCCTAGCCTATTTGTACATAAATATTGATGTGTACACATGGGATGCTATTATTATAGAATTTTACAAAGTCTGAAACCTCAATCATTTACATCTTGGACATACTCAGAGGAATAAGTATACCTAAATTTCGAATCAAACATATGCCCTAAATTTAGGACATGAATCTTAATCGGCAAGTGAATGGGAAGAAGAAGAAAGTGACAATTTGTAAGGGAATGCTTAGTGCAAGCATGACTCTTATTCTAGATGAAAGATTTCCAAACATGTGGAATACAAAGGTAACAGCAGTGAAACTGAAAAATTGAGAACTTAGTTGAACAATTTTTTTGAGTATTGAAAATTATTTTTTAAAGGAAACATTTTTGGTTCTTCACAGTTAAAACCTTGCTCCATCATTGTCAAATCACACAGCACTTCGCTCTGATATAATTTTTGCTGCATCAGAATCTATAAGAGTAGACAAAACTGAAGATAACCTGCTCCTCATTAAACACTGCCTTTTCAACTAAAATAAAATTGATGCTATTTTTAAGAGTGTACCTTTTATAATTCAGATTTCATTTTCAATTTTTTATGAATACACTTTCTTGTTCATAGTGCTTGTACTTAATTTATTAGAATGGTATACATTTAACATTCATATTTTTATAATTTAACTTGTTTTTTTTACTATGCTTATACTTATATGTGCTAGGTATCAAATATTCAGTTTCATTTGTTTTAAAATTTTATAGTGTGAACATTCTTCCAAAATACTGCTAATACTACCATTTTATTAAAGTAAAATCCTTAAATATACATAGTTTGAAGTATTTTGGGGGAATTCAATTACTAAAACACAATCTCTTCTATCCAGGAGTCTGTGATTTAGCAAAGATAGAAAATCTCTATGAAAGGTCCTCCAACCTTAAGCAAGTCTTTGAAGGTATAAGAGTTAAATGGATGACATCCCAGGAGGAGGGGGCAGCAGGAGTGAAAACAAGAAGGGAAAAAACAAAAATATGAGTACTAGTGTGAGACACAGAAGCAGGCAAAGGCAGGATCTGTGGATATTTATGCTTACAGAAGTGTGGTCAGGCAGCTGTCAAATGACTCATGCTCACAACACTGACCACCATTTTCTTTCTTTCTTTTTTTTTTTTTTTTTTTTTTTTTTTTTGCTGCTAGTGGCTTTTCCTTTAGCTGCTACTGGGAACAGTTTCATATTGGGTATGTGCATGTATGTATGGGAATCATACGCATGTGGCTTGAGTCTCGCCTAAGTAGCTGACCCTCAGGCCTCTGTTTGATCATGATTTATACATTGTACAGCAGCCCAGACATCCAGAAAGAATATTATAGAAACTGCAAAGACAAATATGGAAAAAAGATATGCTTGGCTCACAAGCCAAACTGGATTTCTTAATGGGTATGGAAACCAGGTCCCAATCAAGGGGTCCAGTCTCCAGGCCAGGTGATGAGATGCTGACACGTGCTCAGTTGCAGTCCAAATAAACCCAGGAGGCTGAACTGCATCGTCCTGTCTGCTCAGCGTTCTCTAAATAAGTGCTCTCCCTTATCCATGCGTGCATGAGTACACACCCCACGCACATTCTAAAAAGAACTCAGTGTCAGGAAGTTTGTTTTGATCTTGCTTGAGTCTAATATACCACAGTAAAGAGGGGAGGAAAGGAAACTTGTAATCAATTCAATACCAGTGATCTTCTAACGTGAATGTTGGGAGCTCTCAATATATTATCTCAAGTGTTACTATTCTTACTCTTGCAAGTCTCTCTTTGCAGTGCAATGAACTGAAGTTTGAATCCTAGTCCTGTTACTAATGAACTGTGTGGCCCTGGAGAGTGAGTGGTGGAAACAGAAAGCAGCTTGCTTGGAGGTGAAAATTTAATACATGTAAAGAGTTGATACACTCATGCACTCTTATTGCAGCCCCAGGCTCATGATAGAATCACATTATATTTATTTAGGTCTATGTCCAATGCTATATAACCTTTTAACTCCCCTGCTACATAAATCCCCCCAAACCTGTTTCTCAACCCATGTTAAACTTTCAACTTAAAAACAAAATGACCATTTCATTGCCAACCATCTCTCTCAGCCAAAAGGAGGCAACAAATGCAGTCTTTTAGCCAGAACAAAGCCAGTGCTCATAAGGCACAAGGGAAAATGGACTAGGATAAGACACTTGCAGTTTCTATCACACTGGCTGAAAGGAAATTTGACCTCACCAACAATGCTTATGATTTGGTTATTGATAAACTGTTTCAGGAATAAAGCATGGAGTATTAAAAATTATTTCCTGGTAGTGAGCATGTGAATGGTGTGGAGTGGACAAGAGTGTTAGTCATTCAGTCATGTCTGACTCTTTGTGACCCACAAGGACTGTGGACTGTAACCTACCAGGCTCCTCTGTCCATGGAATTCTCCAGGCAAGAATACTGGAGTGGATTGCCATTCCCTTCTCCAGGGGATCTTCACAGCCCAGGGATTGAACCTGGGTCTCCTGCATTGCAGGCAGATTCTGGAGCCACCAGGGAAGCCATGTGAATCGTATCAAAATAAAAATAATTACTAAAGACAAAGTAATTTGCCTTAGGGATGAATGCATGCATTTCATGCATGTATGCTTTGGATTTCTTCTAGAATGACCACAGCATAAACTTCCTCCTGCACAGTACTTGCCTTCCAGTGCTTCCTTAGAACCAGGTTGATGACCTCTCCTTAGAGGGGCTTAGTGAACCAGTCAAGCAAAGTCTGCTCTGCACAATCACATTCCATGTATCAGAACATACAGTTGCAAAGGTAGTTATGCTGTAGTGAACTTGGTTTATTGTATGTACACTAAGCCCTAACCCCTCTATGAACATTGTGTGTACACCACACTCTGCCCATTGCTTCATATGGCAACTGGCTCTTAATGAGTGCTGAACAAATATTTGCTGAGTTAAATGTCAGTTTCTAAACTAGGTTTCTTTTATCATTTAGTATGTTCCTGGTACAGAGCAGGCACTCAGAATAAAAAATGAATTTGTGAATGAATGAGGGTGAAAAAAACACATGAGCAAGGAGATAAACAAAACTAACAAACACCCTTTTCTGTGGGGATTATCCTAATTTCACAGATAACAGCTGCCAGAAAAGTGAAAGATTTCTCCAACAATCTCTCCAAGCTACTAAGTGATGAGATTGAGGTTTAAGTTCAAGAATGACTGGCTGTAAATGCCATGCTCTTGACTCAAGATTTCTTTGGCTTAGCTCTTAAGACTCCAAAGCACGGATAATGCCAAATGTGCTTTTCTTTTTTTTTGCAAAAGCATATAAATTTAAAAGCTCCTTAAATAGCTTGATATTTACCCAACTTCTAGTATCTGCCTTGGGAATTTTTCAGCTAGAAAGGAAGTTGAAATAGCTTTTGTAGAATGAGTCTATTTGGTAATAGAAAGATGCAATTAACAGAATGTTACACGCTTCCTGAAGAAATCTGGCTGTTATTGGGTTAAAAACTATGAGGTTCACCCTATGCCCCTAAACAATTGCCCTAGGATGTCCTCTCCTCCCACCACCCTCAGGAATAACTGGTCCAGCAATTAACCAGGGTTCAAGGATATATCCTTACTCTCTCTAGAGTCCAGAGGCAATGGAGCTGTTTTCTGTAAGAACACAGATGGTTCCTTTATGCTTGTTCTGTGACCCAAGCAGACAGACTATTCACAATGTCAAATCCATTGCCCCTCACAATGACCTTTGAGTGCCAAGGTCAGCGTATGCTTGTTCCCTGTGAAAGCATATATTATAGAGGGCGCTCCAGTATCCAAGGCCTCTCAAGGGTCCTGATTTCAGACCATGCCTCTGCCATCCTCGGGACTCACGGTCCTTCAGCAGCATTAATGATCCCAGAATAGCCAAAATATAATGGGCTGCTGGGAAGCTTAGACTGTGAGGCCATCTGGAATGAGTTTGGAGCCAGGGCCCACCTGTGATGCATTAGGCCTCAACTCCAGAACCGGCTTGGTGGAGAGGAGCAGCTAGGGCAGCTAACTGAGGAACCTGGGGGAGTGTAATTAGAGAAGGCTGATTTTGGAGCACAGGGCTTGCCAGGATCTTCGTGTCTCCCGAGAGTGTGCAGGCAGGCTGTCTGCCGAAAGGGTTTTAAGTTTCCACATTGTGAAAGGAGAAAATGACTATATATAAAGATGGTTTGTCTTTTCCTCAGACAACCCAGTGACAGAGCAGAACTGTCTCTCAGATTACACCACTGGGCCAAAAAATAGTGAAGTTTGGCATGTTGGACCTGAGGCGTGGAGGTCAAACAGCCTAAGTTCTAATCTTAGCTCTCACTCCCTTTGCTGGGTGATCTCTTTCCCTCAGTTTTCTCATCTGGTTTATAATACCCACCAACTTAGTCTGAGTGGACTGCTATAACAATACCATAGAAGAGTGGATTCTAATTCTCACTATTCTGAAGGCTGACAAGTCAAAGTGCAAGGTACTGGCAAATCAGGTTCCTAGTGAGAACCAGCTTCCTAACTTACAGACAGTTCCCTTCTCACTATGTCTTCACATGGCAAAGAGGAGAGGGGGAGAGGAGGTGAAAGAAGGAGAAGAGAGAGGACTTTACTCTTCTTTGTCTTATGGCTACACTAATCCCATAATGGGGGCCCTACCCTCATGACTTTGTAATCATAATTACCTCCAAAGGTCCCACCTCCAAATACCATCACTGTGTTAGGTGTTGGGGCTTCCCAGGCAGCTCAGTGGTGAAGAATCCACCTGCCAATGCAAGAAGACTCGGGGGACATGGGTTCGATCCCTGGGTCAAGAAGATCCTCTGGAGGAGGAAATGGCAACCCACTCCAGTATTCTTGCCTGGAAAATCCCATGGACAGAGGAGCCTGGTGGGCTATAGTCCTAGGGGGTTGCAAAGAGTGGGACACAACTGAGTGACTAAGCACACATACACACATTAAGTGTTAGGGCTTCAATATATTAATTTGGGAGAAGAGAATACAGATATTCAGTCAGTAACAGTCTCCTTGTGAGAATCTACTATAATCCAGAAATTTTATTTACGTTGGTTTTAATTTTCTGGGCAACATAAAAGGGAGATATTAACTTTGTTATTTTACAAGAAAAAATCAAAGGAAACTGAAACCCAGAGGGGAAGAGTAACATGTACAAAGTCACAAGAATTTGAACTCCAGTTCAATAGGCTTCAGTGCTCCTGTTTTTTTCACCATGACATGCTAACTTGGTTGAAAGAGTGGTTAAATTACATAACCAAGATTCTCTCTTATCTTGTGAAAAAAAAGTCACTGTTTTAGAAAGTATTGATTTGTGTTAGCCCCTTAAGAAAAACAGATTGTCTCAAAGGAAACTCATATTAAAATTTTAGATGCTAATAAATAGAAAGGGCCTATGTTCATCTGGGCTTCCCAGGAGGCACTAGTGGTAAAGAACCTGCCTGACAATGCAGAAGATGTAAGAGACACTAGTTCAATCCCTGGGTCAGGAAGATCCCCTAAAGAAGGGCATGGCAACCCACTGCAGTATTCTTGCCTGGAGAATCCCATTGACAGAGGAGCCTAGCAGGCCACGTCCATAGGCTAGCACAGTCTAACGCAATTGAAGCAACTTAGCACACACATGCACGCATACTCATCTGGCTCACCTCTGATGGGTGAGAAATTGGATGTACAGAGAATGTACAGAGAATAGAATGGGCCTACATAAATTCACACTACATAGTATAGCAGATTCAGAATTTAAACCCAGAATTTTTGGACTCATTCCCAGCTCTCTTTTCCCCAGTATTATACTGGCTTAGTTAAAATGACTTGTCTATCAGATAAAAGTCAGTTCTTAGATTTTTGAGTTCAACTTGAATTTCTGAATTCAAGTTCCCAAGAGGGGTCATTATTTTTATTATTGTTTAAATGCAAATACGATCTCACCAATAGGTCAGAATATTCTGAGCTATTTTGTCTTCCAGGTTTAGGGTTTTGACTTAGTAATTTCAAATTGGGATTTTCCCTTACAAGTCTACTTATGAAAAATTTTGCAACATTTCCCATCTGCCATAGAAGCCATAATAATATCCCTGACTGTATGAAGACCAGAACACACAAATCTGCAGAGGGATCATAATTTGTTTCAAAATTTAGTTGGTATTTTAAGAAAATATTTTAAGAGCTTCTGCCTGAAGTTGACATGGGCAGCTATACAAAGAACTTTTACATATAATTCTGTGAAACCTGCCTTTTCATTTAGAATAGCTTTTTAAAAATTAATTTTTCTCATTATCAATTCAAAGTTTTCTTGTGCTTACATAAAGAGTAAAATGATAAATGTTAATAGATTGACATAAACCTGGCATTGTATAACTATTGGCAGTTTTTTCTGTCAGTGCAATGAAATGTCATAAATATAAATGAATTAATTTCAACAATGGGCACCTTTTTCACCAAATTAATAGAATCCAGTGAAAAACTTGTGAAGTTCATTCAAAGAAGAAATGCTGATACCACCATTTTACACTCAAAAAGTTAAACATGGAAGATAAAAGTATTTTTGTGGTGGTTATGCAAATAACAATTTTGTAGAACACAGCATTGTGAAAACAATATTCTTACCAAATTAAGTCTCTATGGTAATGTGCAAATATACTTGGAACTGGTTGTGGTAACACATAATTTCCACTTTATCCCAACACAATCATATTCTACAATTGAAATGGAATCTATAGTTATCAAAAGTTATTGTTTTAACAAATTTAAAATTTTAAAAATTTTGTGTCAACGTTCAATAAAATATATATATTCAATACTACATATATTCTATATATAGAATAATAAATATGGAGAATTAATAATTCTATATGTAGAATATATATATATATATATAATTCTAAATAGGAGGAGACTAGAATTCATCACCACACAAGCAAGGGAGAAACTGAATAGATTAGTCATTGAGAACTCAAACTGTCTGCAACATGGAACTTTGAAAAGTTTTAATTGCATTTTGGGATGTCTCAACTTGAGGAAAGAATCTTTTGATGAAGCTCCTATTTCTAATTGGATAAATGTGTATTCTATTCTAGAACCAAATGACATTGAGAACATCTACACTTCTGAAACATAAATTTGGTAAAAATAATCATAAATAGAGACAACCTAATTGGTCAGTTTTATCTTCTAAAAGTATTTTTCATATAAAGTTTTTTCAAATTGGAATAAATGATAGAACCCATGAAAATATTTAGGCTATGCACATTTTAATACACACAAAAATAAAAATTATGTATTCATTTAACAAAATTTCCTCTAAACTCACTAGATGCTTCAATACTTATAAAGAGTTTCCTCAAAAATATTATCTTAAAAAAATTTATATAGAATTTATTAACTCAAAAATAAAACTTAGAGACTATGTCATCCAACTGTATCAAAAAGCTAAATAATAAGACTACTGAAAAAATTAATTCAGCAGAAAAACACCAATAATATAGTGCCACAGAGGGTGGTACTATAAAGAATTAAAGAGGGTGGTACAATAAAGAAATTGATTGAGGGTATGTGTAATTATTTTAAATTTATTTTTTCCTTTTAAAATCCCATTTTCATTATAAAAAATTTCTAACACAAACATAAATAAAAGAATATAATGGATTCCCATCCACCCAGCAATACATAGCTTCACAACTATCAAACAAGGCAGATCTTGTATCCTCCATACCCCCTACACAAGTATAGTCTGTTTTAAGTTAACTATTTGGCCACAAGTGTAGATTTTCTTTTCCTTATATAGTTTTAAATTATTCTTTTAACTTTTACTGAAGTATTGTTGCTTTACAATGTTGTGTTAGTTGTGTACAGCAAAGTGAATCAGCTATATATATATATACATACATATATATACACACACACACATATATTTATATTCATTTTTGGATTTCTTTCCTATTTATGTCACCACAGAGCATTGAGTAGAGTCCTTATGTTTCTTTCTAATGCTCACATAAACCATATAAAGAAAATTTTAATTATTAGAGATATTAGTCTCCGACTTATCTTATTAGTTGGAGACGACTGAGCGACTTCACTTTCACTTTTCACTTCCATGCATTGGAGAAGGAAATGGCAACCCACTCCGGTGTTCTTGCCTGGAGAATCCCAGGGACGGGGGAGCCTGGTGGGCTGCCGTCTATGGAGTCGCACAGAGTCCGACACGACTGAAGCGACTTAGCAGCAGTAACAGCAGTCTTATTTTAACAGTTTTATTTTTAAAAATAATATAAGAAGGAGAATTCCAGAAAACATCCCCTTCTGTTTCATTGTGTTGGGCAGAGCAGCGCAAAATAGCCTTGAAGGAGAAGGTCCTTGGGAAAATGCCGGAGAGCCAGAAGTACCCAGGCTTTGCGATAGCTGAAAAACATCTCCTGCTTTTAGCTATGCTCGGCGCCAAGATTTAATAATATTAAAGATGTTGCTTGAGAACATGGGTCATGGGATAAACACCTGGGTCATTTAGAACGCGCTGTCCTTGAAATATCTTTTACTGATTATGTCTTAACCCCGTACGCGCTCTGCTGGCCATATACTCTTAAGCTCTTTGTTCCTGCTTCTATAAAAAGGCTCGACTGCAGAAATAAATTTATCAGTCCTTGAAAGAGACTGTCTGAGTGTTGTTCTTTCAGGTTCGTCGTTTACATGTCACGGGGAGAAAATCCTCACACATTGACTATGCTAAAGCCTTTGTGTGAATAACAACAAACTGTGGAAAATTCTTAGAGATGGGAGTACCAGACCACCTTACCTGTCTCCTAAGAAACCTGTATGCTGGTCAAGAAGCAACAGTTAGAACTAGACATGGAACAACTGATTGGTTCAAAATTGAGGAAGAGTATGACAAGCCTACATGTTGTCACCCTGCTTTTTTAGCTTATATGCAGAGTACATCATATGAAATGCCAGGCTGGATAAATCACAAACTGGAATCAAGATTGCTAGAAGAAATATCAATAACCTCAGATAATGCAGATAATACCACTCTAATGGCAGAAAGTGAAGATGACCTAAAGGGGCTCTTGATGAGAATGAAAGAGGACAGTGAAAAAGTTGACTTAAAACACTCAGAAAACTAAGATAATGGCATCCAGTCCCAACACTTCATGGCAAATACAAGAGGGAAAAGTGGAGATAGTGTCAGATTTTCTTTTCTTGGGCTTCAAAATCACTGCAGATGGTGACTGCAGCCATGAAATTAAAAGATGCTTGCTCCTTGGAAGCAAAACAATGACAAACCTATACAGCATATTAAAATGTAGAGAGATGACTTTGTTGACAAAGGTCTGTATAGTCAAAGCTATGGTTTTTCAAGTAGTCACATATAGACGTGAGAATTAGACCATAAAGAAGGCTGAGCACTAAAGAACTGATGATCTCAAATTGTGCTGGAGAAGACTCTTGAGAGTCCCTGGGATTGCAAGGAGATCAAAACAGCCAATCCAAAAGGAAATCAACACTTAATATTCACTGGAAGACTGATGCTGAAGCTGATACACCAACACTTTGGCCACCCTATGCAAAGAGCCGACTCATTGGAAAAGACCCTGATGCTGGGAAAGATTGAAGGCAAAAGGAGAAAGTGGTGGCAGAGGATGAGATGATTAGATAACATCACTGACTCAATGGATGTGAATTTAAGCAAGGACAGTGGAGCCTGGTGTGCTGCAGTCCATGGGGTTGAACAGAGTTGGACACAACTTAACAACTGAACAACAACAAGAATTATTTACAGGTTGACAAATCTGTTAGCCAATCAAGTACTTCAAAAAGTATGTAAGTTTAATTATTTTAATGTACTCAGAGCATCCCAGTTTAGATAATAAATTAATGTCACTATCTATAAAGACAGATGAAGGCATCTGGCCCATTCTGTGAAATGTAGCCTCCCCAAATTTGCCCTGTGTCCCGTGAAGATTAAAAAATTATTATACCTACAACTATGAGTCTCTCTCAAAAAAAAAAAAAAGCTTTTATAATGATGGGGACAAATCTGCAAATTCTGAGAGGCCAGAAATGACACCTTCTCACTTAATTCCTCTGAATTAAGTGAGCCAGGACATCCTTGTTTAAATTTCCTTCCCAGGAGAGCTCACAAACCAAGGAAAATTACACAAATAGGTCTCCTGTAGCAACTAGACCTGGGACAGGGGTTTTCTTTATAGAGTCAACAAAAAATCTCTATGCTCAGCCCTCATTTTGGGATAAAGAGATGAGTAATTCACAGTACCTGGGCTCAGTCTATAAGAAACAGTAAAAGTGTATTCAACTAATTCTAAAAAATAGAATGAGATAAAGCTAACTCGAGGCTTATGTCAAAGGCAGCACAACAAAAGGAGGCAGCAATTAATCCTGGCTGGGAGATCAGCTGTGGTGACATTAAACTGAGGCTTGTAGGGTTTTCATAGTGAAGATGGACGTTTAGGAAAGGCAAACATGGGGCTTCCCTGGTGGTCCAGTAGTTAAGAATCCACTTGCCAATGCACAACACGAGTTGATCCCTGGTCCGGGAAGATCCCGTATACCATGGAGCAACTAAGCCTTTGTGCCACAACTACTGAGTCAGCACTCTAGAACCTGTGAGGCACAACTACTGAAGCCTGTTCACCAAGAGCCCTTGCTCTGCAACAAGAAAAGCCACCACAAGAGAAGCCTGTGCACTTCAACGAAGAGTAGCTCCTGCTTGCTGCAACAAAGACCCAGCAGAGTCAAAATATAAATTAAATTTAAAAAATAAAAGGCAAAGAAGAGTGAAAGTAGATTATATAGCTAGTATCCACAAAATTAAGTGATAGATGGAGAAATGTTTCTTTTCTAAGAACAGGTTTGAACAACACACATGAGAACCAGCAATAACTGGCAGGTATGATGTTATATGAGCAGTTGCTCTCAGGATATTTAAAGGGAGATCCAGAGCGAGCATATATACATCTGACCCTCACTTCACACTGCTGAAAAGCTCATAAAAAGATCTGGATAACAATGGATGAAGTTAAACTGAGACTGCAGATACCCCACAGGCTGGCTTAAGACAGCACAAAAAACAGTAATATTTGTAAGTACGAATTTTTACTCCCTTTAGGGAAAACATTCCTTACTTTTTCTTTCACTCCCCACCTCCACATAATGTGATCTGATCTATCTTCTGACCCCGACTGGACACCTACGAGTATACAATGATCAGACAGCCCAACAAGAGGCTCCTCCTGGGATGAAAAATAACAACTGTTAAAGAAAGTTTCAAATTCAAAGGGACATAACTTTTTCTTCATCCACTTTATTTACTTGAACATGAGAAAAAATGTGTGATATGAAAAGAGCATAATTCTCAAAATTTTTACTTATTCACTACATTAATGAAAGTTTTTCTAACCTTTTATACAGTAATGTTTGATGGTATGGGGAGGGAGGAGGGAGGAGGGTGCAGGATGGGGAACACATGTATACCTGTGGCAGATTCATTTTGATATTTGGCAAAACTAATACAATTATGTAAAGTTTAAAAATAAAATTTAAAAAAAAAAAAGAAAAATAGATAAGGTTCTAAATTGAAAGGCCTCTAATGCCCTTCTAAAGAGTCCAGTGTTTCCATATTACCCACAGTATTAAAATCAAAAATTTACCATAAATAGCACTATCCAATTTATCCCCTTTAGGAGGATCACTTTAAGTAGCAATATAAATAACTGGAGAAGAGGTATTATAATAAGTGTTTAATCAGGAAACCTATTAAAGAGACATTGTAATTATTCAATATAATTTATTTCTTAGGGTGGTGAAGTAACAGGCTCAAAAACCATCTATAAAGCCAAATAGAAATCTATCATCCTTGACTGTATTCTTTCCATGACATTTTGAATCCAATTGTCACTATCTTCTAATTGGCTGGTGTGACTGGATAGTAGTAACAACATAACCTGATTGTATGAAAGGAAAAAAGATACTAGCTCTGAGAAGAGAGATATGGTGAATTTTGTTTGGACTAAACAAAGTTTAAAACTGGTGGACTGACTTCCAGGTTGGAACTCTCTAGCAGTTACTTAGATAAATGGATCTAAAGCTTAAAGGAGTAACCAGAACACTTTGGCTATAATTGTGTGGGAAGGAGGAACATCTCCTAAAATTTTTCTATCAACCTCTAAACTTCATAGCATTTTGCTCAGAAATCTGGCTAGCATCCTAGAGAAAATTTGGTAGCTGAAAAGACATTTTCTTCAGAAGAAAAGAAAATGTAAGTGGGCCAATAAAAGAAGTTCCATGCCTTGTTCTTACAAAGTTTTATTTCCTTAGTTAGCTGTCCCTGACTTTGCAAAACCCATGTGTTATTGCGTGTCTGTTCTTTCTCTTAATAAAGGTAATTATAGTTTAATGCATTCAGTTGGAATACTGCCAAGAAATTGCAGGCAACGATGTGCAACTGTAACTGAAAATACCCAGTACCCACTTGGCCAAAAACAACCCTACCAGAGACCACCCATTCACACAAGAGAACTCTATACCATGCATGTTCTGACCCATCCATTGTCCCAGTGACCTAGGGAGAGGATGCATCAGGGCTACTAGAAACCTAGACCCTGTTTAGGGAAGTAAGAAGGAAAAAAAGAATATGTTCTGTGAGATTTGAATGGAGGGATAGAATTTGTAAACTCCAGGCTCTGCTTTGTTCCTGGCCAGATTTTAAAAAGTGGCCAGCTCCTTTAGACCAAGACTCCTCCCACATCCTTTGCCTCTGTAGGAGTAGCCTAGCTCCTGGTAGGGGCTGGCCTTGGCTGAATAACATTTGAATAATTAATTTAAGAAATGTAAAGGCAGTTTTAGGTACTTGATGTATTAGTTAAGGTTCTTTTGATTGCAAATCAGCTAGCACTGGCTTAGGTTTAAAGGCTTTTTTTTTTTTTTTTTTTTAAGAATACTGGAATACCATATGGAATCCAAGAGAAATTAATAAAGCAGCAGAATGGGGGTAAAAACCAAGATTTCTCCAGGGACCAGCAGGAGTTTGTAGACCTTTTCTGGAAGCTTTTCAAAAGGTATGAACTGCCTCCAAATTTCTAGGCTCCAGGCCTTGGGTAAAATTCTCAAAGGAGAGATTTTGGCTCATTTTGACCAGCTACAGCCAAATGGTGATAAGAAAATATAATACCAGTATGGTTTCCAGGGCCCTACCCTATGGCTCAGGACCCTAATCTATTGCAGAGCAAGGCAGCTAGGCAGACATTCCAATAAATAGCCACAACTCTAGGGAAGTGGCGTTAGTTGGAGCACTCCACGTCAAGGTTTATCTGTCACCTTTCACTAGGTTCTTCTCTGACAATAAACACATTTCAGTGGTACAAAACTTACTTTTCAATTACACTGCTTGCTGGATTCAGAAAATCAGTGGCTCTATTCCAAGTTATGGATCTGCTGCTGCTTTGCTTTATGTAGAGGATCCAAGCTGAAGAAGTAGGCTCTACCTGAGTCATGGTATTCTTAAAAGGTTGAATGGCAGAATGGCTCTTAAAGTTTCTGGGGAATATTATAAATATACATATATTACATATAAGACATAAGAATATATATATATACATAATTTTATGGGCTTCCCAGGTGGCGCCAGTGGTAAAGAACCTGCTTGCCAATGCAGGAGTCATGAGTTCAATCCCTGAGTCAGGAAGATCCCCTGGAGGAGGAAATGGCAACCCACTCCTGTATTCTTGCCTATGGAATCACATGGACAGAGTAGTCTGGTGAGCTATGGTCCACAGGGTCGCAAAGAGTTGGACATGACTGAAGCAACTTAGCATCTGTGAGTGCATATAATTTTATACATATATATGTGTGTGTGTGTGTGTGTGTACACACATATTCTATTCTGTTTCTCCAGAGGGCCCTAACTAACACAATCTCCAACTATAATTGTTAAATTGTCTATTTATCCTTTCAATTCAGTTTTTAAATGTATTTTGGGCTGTTTTAAGGAGCATATATATTTATATCTATTACATCTACCATGACAGATTGATGTTTTTATCACTATGTAATTACTCTCCTTGTCTCGAGTAATATTTATCTTATAGTCTATTTTGTCTGACTTGATTAAAATTATTCTAACTCTTATGATTTCTGTTTGTGTTTGTTTTTCCTTTTTAAATTTTTTTCAACTGATTTGTGTCTTTAGATCAAAGCTTTAAAGATGGATCTTGGTTTCTTTATCCAGTCTGAAAATATATGCCTTTTGATTGAATATCTAATCTATCCACATCTAATACATTTATTGATAGATTTATGTCTGCCATTTTGCTGTTTTACAAATGTCTTGTGGCTTTTGTTCATTTTTTTCTCCTTTATTGACTTCTGTTATACAAATATTTTTAGTGTACCATTTTAATTTCTCTGATAGCTTAACTATGGTTTTGAGGTATTTTTAGGGGCTGCTCTAGAGTTTTCAATATTTATCTATTACTTATCACAACCTACTTCAAATTAATGCTAACTGTATCCCTCAGAAGACAGCACACACAATGGGAAGGAAATAAACCTATACTGGCATGAAGTAGCTGCTATTGTCACATATATTACAACTACAAGAGCTATAAATCCAATAATACTAAATTATATTTAATTCTTATATTTTAAAAAAAGTGAGAAATGAGAAAGGCAAAACTGTCTATTATGGAGCTCTTCATTCCCTCTTGTGGATCAAAGTTACCACATGATGTCATCTACTTTCAACCTAAAGGAGTTTCTTTAGCATTTCCTGTAGGGAAATTATGCTGGCAATGAATTCCCTCAGTGTTTATTTGGGAAATGTTTTTATTTCATCCTCATCTTTGAAAAATAATGGGTATAAATTATTGATTGACTTTCTTTTTCTTTCATCACTTTGGATATGTCATCTTATGCCTATTGGACTTCCTTGTTGCCATCAATTGCATTGTTGTTTCTCTGAATTGTTTTTCTCTTTATGCTTTCAAGACTTTTCTCTTTGCTTTGGTTTTCAGCAGTTTGACCATGTGGTATCTAAGTATGACTATGTTTGTATTTTTCCTGTTCTGGGTTCATTGTAGTTCTTGGGGAATCTTTAAGTTAATGGTTTTCATCAAATTTAGGAAGTTTGGACCATTATTATGTACCCAAATATTTGCTTCTGTCTCTATTTCTAGCTTCTTCCTGAGTCTCCATTATACATGTATTGGAACACCTGACATTGTCCTACAATTGTCTGACACTATGCTCATTTTTCTTCAATATTTTTCTTCTCTGTTCAACTTGAATAATTTCTGTTCATATTTAACTGATTTTTTCTCTGTACTTTCAATTTGTGCTGTTGAATATATCTGCCACATTTTTTCATATCAATTATTGTACTTTGCTAGTTAGAATTTCAATTGATTATTTTTAAAATACTTTTTCTTTTAATAGGTTTCCTGTTTTTTGATTAATTGTAAGATATTTTCCTTTAATTCATTTAACATAGCTTACTTTCTTTAAACACATTTGTAGTGGCTGCTTTGGAGTTTTTATCTGAGAAGTTGAACCTCTGGATTATTTCACCCACTATCATTTGTTCTGTGTGGGTTCAGTTCAGTTCAGTCCTTCAGTCGTATCTGACTCTCTGACCCCATGGACTGCAGCATTCAAGGCTTCCCTGTCCATCACCAACTCCTGAAGCCTGCTCAAATTCATGTCCATCAAGTCAGTGATGCCATCCTACCATCTAATCTTCTGTTGTCCCCTTGTCCTCCTGCTTCAATCTTTCCTACAGCATTAGTGTCTTCTCTGATGAGTCAGTTCTTTGCATAAGGTGGCCAAAGTATTGTACCCTCAGCATCAGTCCTTCCAGTGAATATTCAGGACTGATTTCCTTTAGGATTGACTAGTTTGATGTCCTTTCAGTCCAAGGGACTCTCAAGAGTCTTCTCCAACATTACAATTCAAAAGCATCAATTCTTCAGCGCTCAGCCTCCTTTATGACCCAACTCTCACATCCATACACGACTACTGGAAAAACCATAGCTTCGACTAGACAGACCTGTGTGGGTTGGGGAATGCATATGAAGTTTCAGGCAATTCTCAAGTGTACCTTGGCTTTCTTTTTTTGCCATGTTCTCTTGGGTCTCCCCTATGCACATTTAGTTTTTAGACAGCAGAAAAAGTGTGGAAAATCTTATCTCAGGCTTTACATCACTATGTCCTTTCTACAGTCTCTCCATAAAGTTTCTGAATGGTCTGTCATTCACCCCAGATTGGAATGGCAACCTTGGTCCTGCACAGATGTGGGTTTTCCCCATCCATTTCCAATTAAGTCTGCCATTTTAGCTGGCAAAGTCAAATGGTTTTGCTTCTCGTACCTGTCTGAATTAATCACTTCTGGCAGTAAAGCTGCTGGTTTTGCAGTCAATCCCAGACTGACAAAGCTACTGTTCTTCCTACCCATCTGGTAGAGGGATGGAGGAAGGAAGGGAACAGACTCAGGCAAGAGGACCACAGTCAGCTTTTTCAAAACTAAATGCTTCTTAATTTTTGTCTGCCTTTAGTCAATTCCTTGTGTTTTGAAATGGTTGCTTTCAACAACTTTGACAAGTTTTATACTTATTTGTGAAAGGGAATCACCAACTTCTACAGCAAACCTTTATTGAAAGTCCTCTCTGTTTTCCTTGTCTTTGAATGCAAGATAGTAACATCTACCTCAGATTTCTGAGTATGAAATTAGGTTACCTATGCCAGTCAAATAGTATTCCATGATTACGCTGACTTATTATACTGAGAATGATGCATAATACTCAGATTCTAAAGAAAGAATTACACCTCTTCTTCTTGGCAAGTTAACAATACATTCAAAGGTGGATTCCACTTTTTAAAAAATGACACTTAGCAAAGTTTCCTATGAGGATTTCCAATATAAAACAATGTGAACATCAAATATATGAATCTTTGTTCAGTACCTGGATCAGTGGATGTATGGCTATGAAAAAGTTATTAAAGTAAATATAAAGGTAGTCTTCTAAAGTTTTAGGGAAGCTTGACCATAGATAATTTAATGAAAAGAATGAAAATTTAACAACGAAAGGAATGAGAAACATAGCTACATCTATTTCTCTATTCTGCAAAAATTATCTTATTAAAAATTTCAGCAGGCTTACTAGCTGAACATTACAGAAATGGAAATGGAACAAAATAGAACAAAATGCAATAATCAAATGAATTTCCAAATTATGGTATCTTTAATGAAAATGTCCATGATGTATGAGTAGGTAACATTTTTAAATAAAGTATTAGATTTTGAATAACTCAGTAAAATTGGGAGTTAATGAATAAAATTATTCATTGAAAAAATATAAAAGCAATGGATTTGTTCAACATCAAAAGTTTTCTTTTTATGGAAAACTATCAACTCTAATAAAGTTATTGTATACAGGTTTTTAAAGGTGAAATATAATTAAATAAAAATTCCCTGTCTTGGCTAAACTGTTTCATCAGTTTCAATGATGGGACCGAAGCTATGAGGCTGGTGGCAGCTTCTTTGAATTCTAGGAAGGAGTTCAAATACAGCAACATTTAACACACAGGCTGCTTCTATGTGCTTCACATGCATTTGGGAACCTAAGACATAAACTAGTTCTATTTCTTCAGAACTTCAATCTCTCAGAACCAAAAATTAATACAAAATGATTTGTATAAAGTGAACCAAAGGGAAATATCACTAGTTTAAAAAAATTACATTCTAAGACTTCAAATCTGGCCTTCTATCTACCTTTATGAGAAAAGTTCCTTTCTCTCTTTTGACTTCTCTATTTTGGTATTTATCCTGTATTTTTTTTTTTCTTTTTCCCCCACTATACTTGGAACAATTTACAAGTAGAGATCATTCCATTTTACAAACATGGGTTTCTAAACCTTCCACAGAACTGAATAAGGAAGAGGTGTCATATATATATGGAGACACACACATGCATTCAATGGGATATTACAGAGCCATAAAAAAGAATAAAATGTTGCCATTTGCAGCAATATGGGTGGACTTGGATGGTATTATGCTAAGTCAAATAAGTCAGATAGAAAGACAAATACTGTGTAATACCACTTATATGTGAAATCTAAAAAATACAACAAACAATTTTTAACAACAAAAAAGCACATTCACAGATATAGAGAATAAATTAATAGTTACCAGTGGGAAGAGGAAAAGGGGATTGGGGCAAGACAGGGGTAAGGAATTAAGAGGTACAAACTATTAGGTATAAAATAGGCTACAAGGATATACTGTACAACACAGGAAATATAGCCAATATTTTATAATAACTAAACGGAGTATAACCTTTAAAAGCTGTGACTCATTGTATTGTACACTTGTAACCTATATAATATTGTACATCAACTATACTTCAATTTTTTAAAAAAAGAACAATTAAGGACTAACAAATAAAATCTTTCATCAGGAATATGCTTGGATTATATGGTAATAGGAAACAAACAAAAGAAGTATTATGAGAATGTTAAAAGCTCATTCATGTCCGACTCTTTGTGATCCCATGGACTGTAGGCTGCCAGGCTCCTCTGTCCATGGGATTCTCCAGGCAAGAATACTGAAGTGGGATGCCATTTCCTCCTCCAGGGATTATGAGAATATACTCTGTAAAACAAAACTGAGCAGGATTCCCTCAAGTAGGGAAAAAACAGCTACAGATCAGCTTATTATAAAGTTTTAATAATATGGAAAAAAGATAATGAAATGAGAGTTAGCCAAAAAGAGAGACAGAAAGATCTGAATACTCCTCACAAAAACCAGAGATAATTAGGTAAAATATTTTTAATTCAAAAGATTAAACATAATTTTTAAATATTCAAAAACACACAGAACTCAAAGAATCAAATACGTGGTAGACTTTGGCATCATGGACCAATACCTGATTTTCCTTCCCTTCTTAATTCCCAGGAAGAGTATATTTCCTAGTCATATTATAGAAAATATGACTTGTTTTGGTCGATAGTCTGCTATGAAAAGCAATGCATGTCACTCTGGGCCAAAGCACTTACAAGCTGATGTATGGAAAGTCATGCATCAGCTTGTAAGTGTAGGCCTCAGACTGCCATAACAAAATACCATAGACAGGGTGACACGAACAACAGAAATTTGTTTTCTCAGAGTTCTAGAGGCTGAATATCCAAGATCAAGGGGCTGACCCATTCAATTCACTGAGGAAAACCCCCACTTTTTTGGCTTGCAGACAGCCATCTTCTTGCTCTGTCCTCATGTGACAGAGAGAGAGAGAGATTGCATGCAAGCTCTCTGGTGTCTCTTCTTGTAAGGGTGCTAATGCCATCATGCAGGCCCTATATTTATGACTTCATCTAATTCTAATTACTCCCAAAGACACCAGTTCCAAATATTATCACATTGGGAGTTAGAGCTTTGGAATATGAACTTGAGGGATTCATTCCGTCCATAACACATGTTCTCTTCCCCTCCACAGTGACTAAGAGCCCTCATGTTTCAGATGGTGCAGAAGCAAAACATTGTAGCTTCAGTCAGCCTGGATTTATGAGGAGTTGCATAGAGCAAAGCATCCCACTAATTTTTCAGGACATTGTTTCGAGCCATCAAGAATGTGGGATTGTTATTACAGCAGAATAGCATAATCTAATCCAAGACACGATGGAAGAAAAGGCTTATGTGGAAAAAAAGTCAGGGAATCAAAGAAGAAATATGAAGCTATAAACACAATACACAAAATAGAAAAGATACAAATGAAGAATTAGTAAACTGGAAGTAAATCTGACAAATTACTCTACATGTAGCACAGAGATTGTATGGGAGGCCCTAGCCACAGCAATAAACAATAAATACAAAATACCAAGATTGAGGGGAAAAAATAAAATTGTATCATGTGCAGAGATGAAATTATCCACTTGAAAAATTCAACAGACACTACAGAGAAACTAGAGAAGTTCATAGTTTCAGGTAAGGGTATCAGTAAATAAAATTTAGTTGTTGCTATAAACCTGTAGATCTACAACAACTGAAAAACCATAAACACCATTTACAATAACAACAAAAATACAAGGCACTTAAGCATAAATCATTCAAAACATATGTGAATATCTCCTAACATCTTTATAGAGGAAATTATAAAACATTATTGAACATAAAAATATAAATAAGATATGCGGAAGATATGGAGAGGATGTGGAGAAAAGGCAACTCTTGCACACGGTTGGTGGAAATGTAAATTGGTACAGCCACTTTGGTGGTACAGTGTGGGAAACACTATAGAGGTTTCTTTAAAAACTAAAAATAAAACTACCAACTGAGCCAGGAATTCTAGTCCTGGGTAAGTAGTTTAAAAAAATAAATAAATAAATTTGAAAAGATGCAGGCACTCCTATGTTCATAGCAGCATTATTTATAATCACCAAGGTATGAAAGCAACCTAAGTGTCTATTAATAGATGAATGGATAAAGAAAATTTATACACACACACAGACACATACAACACAGTGGAATGCTTCTCAACCATAAAAAAAAATGAAAATTTGCCATTTGCAGCAGTTGTTCTTGGACGATATTATGCTAAATGAAAAAAGTCAGAGAAAGACAAATACTGTATGATATCACTTAATTGTGGAATCTAAAAAATTAGTGAATGCAATAAAATGGAAGCAGACTCACAGATACAAAGAACAAACTATTGGTTACCAGTGGGAAGAGGGACGTGAAGGGACAACATAGATCACTATATTGTACACTTGTAAATTATATAATACTGTATATCAACCATACCCCACTAAGACTAAAAATTAGCTTATTTTTTCTGAAAATAAGGTAAATAAATGAAGATGTAAATCACATTTATACTTGAAAAGACAACATTATGACATTTTCCCTAAAGTAATACAAAAATCCATATAATTCAACTTTTTAATCTCTCTAATTGTTTTTATACAAATGAAGATGTTGATACCAAAATTTTGTAAGAAAGATGAAAGGTCAGAAATAGCCAATCCTATGGTGGGGTAGAGACAGATTTACTTTACCAGATATGATTAATTAACAAAAGATAAAATAACTAAAATGTGGTACAGTATTGACTCAGAAATAGAGTCTCAGACGCTGCTGCCAGCGGGCGAGGGCCTGGCTAACAGCAGCACTCCTCTGGGACCCGCAGTCTCGGGACCCTTGGGTGCCGCTCCGTGGAAGCTCCTGCGGCAGATTCTGAAATAAAAGTACCTGGATGACTGTCTATGACATATATCTGTAAGAAGATTTAAATCATTTAATCTTTTTTCCATAGCAGAAGTCAAAAAAGGGGAAACTGAAGAGGAAGCTGGTGACTGGGTCCAATATACAAGCATCTTCTATCCTGAATACAGTATTTTCTCAAGGCATAATAGTGGATCTTTGAATGTTGAAGATGTTCTTACCAGCTTAGACAATACAGTAAATGTCTAGATCAAGCCCTGAGCCTTTGGAGTGGGAGCACTGACTCCAAGACCCTAGACTACCAGAGAACTAACCCTGCTGCTGCTGCTGCTGCTGCTAAGTCGCTTCAGTCGTGTCCGACTCTGTGTGACCCCATAGACGGCTGCCCACCAGGCTCCCCCGTCCCTGGGATTCTCCAGGCAAGAACACTGGAGTGGGTTGCCGTTTCCTCCTCCAATGCATGAAAGTGAAAAGTGAAAGTGAAATCGCTCAGTCGTGTCCGACTCTTAGCGACCCCATGGACTGCAGCCTATTAGGCTCCTCCATCCATGGGATTTTCCAGGCAAGAGTACTGGAGTGGGGTGCCATTGCCTTCTCCCAAACTAACCCTAGGGGGTATCAAATAGTGAGAATGCTCACAAAGGAAATCACTGGAATACAAGACATGGCATCACCCAACCACCAGTAGCACCCTGTGCAGGATGCCTCATCTAAACAACAAACAAAAATACAAGCCCAATCATCAACAGACAGGATTATCACCTCACTCAGACTTGCCCATCAGGGGAAAAACAAACAAACAAATAAAAACTCAGCACAAATCTCACCCTATAGGGAGCTTACACAAACCACTGGACCAACCTTAGGAGGGCAGAAACCAAAAGGAAGAAAGAATTCAACCTTGAAGCCTGGGAAAAGGAGACCTCAAACACAATAAGTTTAAAAGAATAATAATGAAAAGATAGAGAAATACTGCACAAATGAGGGAATAAACTAGAAACACAGAAGTCCAAATAAATGAAGAGGAAATTGGCAAACTACCTAAAAAAGAATTCAGAATAATGATAGTAAAGATGATCAAAAACCTTGAAAACAAAATGGAGAAAATGCAAGAATCAATTAGCAAAGGCCTAGAAGAATTAAAGAATAAATATGCAGAGACAAACAATACAATTACTGAAATTATAAATACCCCGGAAGGAATGAATA
Organism: Bubalus kerabau; assembly: GCF_029407905.1. Classification (NCBI taxonomy): domain Eukaryota; kingdom Metazoa; phylum Chordata; class Mammalia; order Artiodactyla; family Bovidae; genus Bubalus; species Bubalus kerabau. The sequence goes on from NC_073629.1 coordinate 91,098,294, forward strand.
GCAAAATATCTGAAACAGAAGGATGAATCAGTGAGCTGGAAGATAAACTGGTGGAAATAACTTCTAAAGAGCAGAATAAAAAGGAATGAATGAAGAGAACTGAGGACAGTCTCAGAGACCTCTGGGACAATATCCAACACACCAACATTCAAATTATAGGGGTCCCAGAAGGAGAAGAAAAAAAGAAAGGGTATGAGAAAATTTTTGAAGAGATTATAGTTGAACATTTCCCCAACATGGAAAAGGAAATAATCAATCAAGTCCAAGAGTCCCATACAGGATAAACCCAAGGAGAAACACACCACGACACATACTAATCAAACTAAGAAAGACTAAACAAAAAAAGAATATTAAAAGCAGCAAGGGAGAAGCAACAAGTAACATACAAGGGAAACCCCATAGGCTTAACAACTGATCTTTCAGCCACAACTCTGCAGGCCAAAAGGGAATGGCAGGATATAAAGTACTGAAAGGGGAAAACCTACAACCAAGATTACTGTACCCAACAAGGATCTCATTCAAAATTGATGGAGAGATAAAAAGCTTTTCAGACAAACCAAGGTTAAGAGAATTCAGTACCATCATATCAGCCTTACCACAAATGTTAAAGGGACTTACATAGTCAAGAAATACAAGAGAAGAAAAAAGATATACAAAATCAACCCCAAACAATTAAGAAAATGGCAATATGAACATATATATCAATAATTGCTTTAAATGTAAATGGATTAACTGCTCTGACACAGACTGAATGGATACAAAGAGAAGACCCATATATATGCTGTCTACAAGAAACCCACTTCAGACCTGAAGACACATATAGACTGAAAGTGAGAGGATGGAAAAATATATTCCATGCAAATGGGAAGCAAAAGAAAGCTGGAGTAGCAATCTTCCTATCAGACAAAATAGACTTTAAAATAAAGATTACAAGAGATAAGGAAGGACCCTACATAATGATCAAGGGATCAATCCAAGAGGAAGACTTAACAATTGTAAATATCTATGCACCCAACATAGGAGCACCTCAATACATAAGACAAACACTAACAGACATAAAAGGAGAAATTGACAGAAACACAATAATAGGAAGAGACTTTAACACCCCACTCACACCAATGGACAGATCATCAAAATAGAATATTAATAAGGAATCACAAGTCTTAAATGGTACATTAGATGAGATAGATATCATTGATATCTTCAGGACATTCCATCCAAATGCAGAAGAATATGACTTCTTCTCAACTGCACATGGAACATTCTCCAGGATAGACCACATCCTGGGTCACAAATCAAACCTCAGTAAATTTAAGAAAATTGAATTGGTATCAAGCATTTTCTCCAACCACAAAGCTATGAGACTAGATATCAATTACAAGAAAAAAACTGTAAGAAACACAAACACATGGAGATTAAACAACACATTTCTAAATAACCAACAGGTTACTGAATAAATCAAAAGGAAAATAAAAAAATTTCTAGAAACAAATGACAATGAAACCACAACAACTCAAAATCTATGGGATGCAGCAAAAGCAGTCCTAACAGGGGAATTTATAGCAACACCATCCTACCTCAAGAAACAAGAAAAACATTGAATAGACAACCTAACTTTACAAACAGCTAGAAAAAGAACAGAAAACCCCCAAAATTAGTAGAAGGAAAGAAATCATAAAGATCCACGCAGAAATAAATGAAAGAAACAATAGTAAAGATTAATAAAACTAAAAGCTTATTCTTTGAGAATATAAACAAAATTGACAAACCTTTAGCCAGACTCCTCAAGAAAAAATGAAAAGAATCAAATCAAGAAAATTAGAAATGAAAAAGGAGAGGTTACAACAGACAATGCAGAAATACAAAGGATTATAAGAGAGTATTATGAAAAATTATATGGCAATAAAATGGATATAACCTGGAAGAAATGGACAGATTCTTAGAAAAGTTCAGTCTTCCATGACTGAACCAGGATGAAATAGAAATTAGGAACAACCCAATTACAAGCACTGAAATTGAAGCTGTGATCAAAAATCTCCCAAGAAACAAAAGCCCAGGACCAAATGGCTTCACAGGAGAATTCTATCAAACTTTTAGAGAAGAGATAATGCCTATCCTTCCAAAATTCTTTCAAAAAATTGCAGGGGAAGGAACACTTTCAAACTCATTCTATGAGGCCACCATCACCCAGACACCAAAACTAGGCAAAGACAACACAAAAAAAGAAAACTACAGGCCAATATCACTGATGAACATAGATGCAAAAATCCTTAAAATTTTAACAAACAGAAATCAGCAACATATCAAAAAGCTCATACACCATGATCAAGTTGGGTTTATTCCAGGAATGCAAGGATGCTTCAATACAGGCAAATCAATCAATATAATACACCATATTAACAAATTGAAAGATAAAAACCATATGATCATCTCAATAGATGTAGAAAAAGCCTTTGAAAAATTCAGCACCCATTTATGAATAAAACTCTTCAAAAATATGGTCATAGAAGGAACCAACTTCAACACAGTAAAGGCCATATATGATAAGATTACAGCAAGCATTATTCTCAATGGTGAAAAACTGAAAGCATCCTCCCTAAGATCAGGAACAAGACAAGGGTGTCCACTTTCACCACTATTATTCAATGTAGTTCTGGAAGTCCTAGCTACAGCAATCAGAGAAGAAAAATAAAAGGAATCCAGATCAGAAAAGAAGAAGTAAAGCTTTCACTGTTTGCAGATGACATGATGCTGTACATAGAAAACCTTAAAGATTATATCAGAAAATTACTAGAACTAATCAGTGAATTTAGCAAAGTTGCAGGATACAAAGTCAATACACAGAAATCACTTTCATTTCTACATACAATCAATGAAAAAGCAGAAAGAGGAATTAAGGAATCAATCCCATTCACCATTGCAACAAAAAGAATTAAATATCTAGGAATAAACTTACCTAAGGAGACAAAAGAACTGTACACAGAAAATTATAAGACATTAATGAAAGAAATCAAAGATGACATAAATAGATGGAGAGATATTCCATGTTCCTGGCTACAAATAATCAATATTCTGAAAATGACCATACTACCAAATGCAATCTACAGATTCAATGAGATCCCTATCAAATTACCAATGGCATTTTTCACAGAACTAGAACAAAAATTTCACAACTCATATGGAAACCCAGAAGACCCCAAATAGCCAAAGCAGTCTTGAGAGAGAAGAAGGGAGCTGGAGGAATCAGGCTTCATCTGACTTAATCTGAATCTGACTTCAGATTATACCACAAAGCTACAATTGTCAAAACAGTACACAAAAATAGAAATATAGGCCAATGGAACAAGATAGAAAGCTCAGAAATAAACCCATGCACCTATTGGTACCTTATTTTTGACAAAGGAGCAAGAATATACAATGGGGCAAAGACAGCCTCTTCATAAATGGTGCTGAGAAAACTGGGCAACTACATGTAAAAGAATGAAATTAGAACACTTCCTAACACCATACACAAAGATAAACTCAAAATGGATTAAAGACCTACATGTAAGACCAGAAATTATAAAACTCTTAGAGAAAAACATAGGCAGAACACTCAATGACATAAATCAAAGCAAGATCCTCTATAACCCACCTCCTAGAGTAACAGAAATGAAAACAAAAGTAAACAAGTGGGACCTGATTAAACTTAAAGCTTTTGCACAGCAAAGGCAACTATAAGTAAAGTGAAAAGACAACCCTCAGAATGGGAGAAAATAATAGCAAATGAAACAACTGACAAAGGATTAATTTCCAAAATATACAAGCAGCTCATTCAATGCCAGAAAAACAAACAACCCAATCAAAAAGTGGTAAATAGACCTAAACAGACATTTCTCCAAAGAAGACATACAGATGGTTAACAAACACATGAAAAGATGCTCAACATTGCTCATTATTAGAGAAATGCAAATCAAAACCACAATGAGATACCACCTCACACCAGTCAATATGGCTATCATCAAAAAGTCTACAAACAGTAAATGCTGGAGAGGGTGTGGAGAAAAGGGAACGCTCTTGCTCTATTGATGGGAATGTGAATCGACACAGCCACTCTGGAAGACAGTATGGACATTCCTTAAAAAACTAGGAGTAAAATGACCACCATATGACCCAGCAATCCCCCTCCTAGGCATATACCCTGAGGAAACTAAAATTGAAAAAGACATTTGTATCCCATTGTTCATTGCAGCACTATTTACATTAGCTAGAACATGGAAGCAACCTAGATGTCCATTGACAGAAGAATGGATAAAGAAGTTGTGGTGCATGTAAATAATGGAATATTACTCAATCTTAAAAAGGAACTAGTCAGTGCTGAGGAGGTGGATGAACCCAGAACCTATTATACAGAGTGAAGTGAGTCAGAAAGAGATAAATATCATATTCTAATGTACATATACAGAATCTAGAAAAATAGTACTGAAGAATTTATTTACAGGGCAGGAATGGAGAAACAGACACAGAGAATAGACTTATGGACATGGGGAGAGGGGAGAAAAGGGCGAGATGTATGGAAGGAGTAAAATGGAAACTTACATTACCAAATGTAAAATAGATAGCCAAAGGGAACTTGTTGTTTGGCTCAGGAAACTCAAATAGGGGGTCTGTATCAACCTAGAGCGGTGGGGTGGGGAGGGAGATGGGAGGGAGTTTCAAAAGGGAGGAGATATATGTATACCAATGGCTGATTCGTGCTGAGGTTTGATAGAAAACAACAAAATTCTCTAAAGCAATTATCCTTCAATAAAAACTAAATTAAAAATAAATAACTTGAATAGTAAGCCTAAGTTTTCATCATGTAAACAAAAAAGATGCATGTTTAAACATTTATCTTTATTTCTTAGATATTTAATATATTCAGCAATTTACTAATAAAAATAGATTTTATTAAAAAAAGAAATAGATTAAAGAAAAATAGTGTTTAGAAATGGATTTACACATATATGAGAACCATAAATATGAGATAATCATTATAAGTTGATGAAACAGGAAGGATTAATCCCCAAATGATACTGGGGTAATTGACTCTCTATGTTGAGGGGAGAAAAGATAAAAATAAATATTTAAAATTTATGAAATTAGAAGATGTAAAGCTATAAAAGTGAAAGCAAAACTCAAACTTTTAGAAGGTAACATAAAAGTATCTCATGACTTCAGGGTAGGGGAAGATTTACTGAATCAAAACACAAGAAGTACATGCAAAAGAAGAGATTAATAAGACAGCACTTTAAAAAATTAAAGCACACATTCAATGAAAGCCAGCATACTTGAAGTGGCAAGACAAGCTTTCATGTAGGGAGATGGGATTTGTCAAGCAGGTGAAGTAACAGGTTTTCAAATGTTTGGGATGATGCCAGCTTCAGGGGAGCTCTGGTTCCTAGGAAAGGAAGGATAGAGCAAAGAGGTTTCAAGTTTTTACAGAGAGATGCAGTACATTTTTCAGCTATTAAATCTGGATCATGGATATGCTTGGGCATCTATTTTCTCATTTTTGTGTATTTTGAATATTTCATAATAAAAGAAAAATCTACATCTACCCTTGCACATGAACGCACTCTCTTGTTAACTTCTGCTTCTGTGAACATAAGTATGAAAAGAAACTGAAACTCATTCCTTAAGTCCTGGTTCAGCGTAGTGGGCAGAGTTTCCCATACATTTCTAGTACTTGGCATACAGCAGGTGCTCATAAATGCTTATTGAATTGAAATAGTTTCTGCAATTCCCAGGATTCCCTGTCTTGTCCCTCAGACTGAGGACTTCAACATTCCCTGTACTTACCCATTCCACCAACACTCATCAGATTGGACTAGAAATATTCAGTTAATATCTAGTTAGCTCTGTGAGGGCAAGAAGAGCATCTCCAGGAGATAGCACAGTGCCTGATACTTATTAACTAAAATAACAATGAAAGTCCCATCCACTCCTCACAATCGGTAGCTACCCAGATCAGCCCATTCTCAATACTCCAGAGACAAAATGTGAATCAGGATCCCTTGCCTCTTGACTTCTAGAGAATTATACCAGAGCTGGTCCCCCTTCTGCCACTCTCTGAACTCTGCCCAACTGAGGACCACTTTGCAAACTTGTCCTGGGTTACCCTCTGACTTTGGTGACCTCGCTTTGTACCTAACTCTTCAGCTGTTGCTCTCAGAGGCACCTGGAATCTTTTCCATCCTCCTGCTTTTGGCCACCTGGGTAGAATCACTGGGCTTAAGGGTAAGTTTGTGCTCAGGTTGGTTTTAGTATTGGGTCACCTGGGTTTGGCAACCTGCCTACAAGGAAACTATCACAGAGCCCCTTGACTGAGCAGGTCCTACACACAGGACACTGAGAAAGCACTCAGAATCCCTGGATCAATCTTGAATGGACAGTTTCTAGCCCACAGGGAAATGGCCTAGTGGCCAGCAATGACTTTGGGGCTGCTTGATCTTGTTCCCAGGGTACTGGCCCCACCTTGGACAGGGACAGTCTCATGGTAGTCACACAGTAACCAAAAGTCAGGGCTTAACTGTGACTGCCAGTGCTAAACCCCCTCTGCTAGGCTCTCTCTTTACAAATGGATTACATTGGGTTCTTTTTTGGTTGTCTTTCCAGTAGCTGAGGTTGAGACACTCCCATCTCCTGGTACTTAACATTCCTACCCAGGCAGCACTACTGCTATATATCACTTACACTCCCTGCTGACATTTTATAGGGATTTTAAAGCAGCAGGTGTGTGAGATAGAAGCCATTGTCAATCATTGTGTTAAAAATGCTCTGCCCTTTCAAACGCCTAATCAGCAAATTTGATGGATTGCAGCTGGTTGCAAACCAGCCAAGGTTTGACGCTTTCAAGGCAAACAGCACCAACCCACTTTGGAAAAGAAGAGGGTGGAAGGCTTGGGAAATGGGCAACTGAGAAGCCCAGGCCAGGCTAAGGCACTGCGTGCGTGCGTGCTCAATTATGTCCAATTCTTTGTGACCCCATAGACTGTAGCCCACCAGGCTCCACTATCTATAGAATTTTCCAGGCAAGAATACTAGAGTGGGTTGCCCTTTCCTTCTACAAGGGATCTACCCTACCCAAGGATCAAAACTGTCCACTGTATGGGACTCCGCATCATCATAAAAGTAGTGGAAGTGTTTATCCACCAAAAGGAAGTCAGCATAAGTAATGCGCATGGTCTTGCTCCATACTGTTGCTCTTTGCATGGTATTTATCCATGCCAAAGGTTATATTTTGAAGAAAGCATCCTTAACGACTGGTGTGTGTGTGTGTGTGTGTGTGTGTGTGTGTGTGTGAGTTGCTCAATCATGTCCAACTCTTTGCGACCCCATGGACTGTAGCCTGCCAGGTTCCTCTGTCCATGGAATTCTCCAGGCAAGAATACTGGAATGGGTTGCTGTTTCCTTCTCCATAAGCACTGATAGATGTCTTATTTAGATAACCTGAAGGAGTACCCTCTCAGGGTCTGGTCTCTTTCAAGAGGAGTATTAAATGGGAAACAGGTAACTGACCCACTTCATATGAGGGTCTAGATAGGCTGTGAGACTGCAACTTAATTGTGTGTTGACTGAGCTCATTCACCTTATATCAGAAAACCCCTTCCCTTTACTGTAAAGATTTGGGGAATACTCCCATAAGCAATGTCTGGAGAAATAAGTCCTTGGATCTTCAGCAACTGCAATAACACACATAATACTCGAGCCTCCAAGGTGGCTCAGTGGTAAAGAATCTGCCTGCCAATGCAGGAGTCACAGGAGACACAGGTTCAATCCCTGGGTCAGGAAGATCCCCTGCAGAAGGAAATGGCAACCCACTGCAGTATTCTTGCCTGAATAATCCCATGGACAAAGGAGAATGGTGGGCTACAGTACATGGGGTCACAAAGAATCAGACACAACTGAGCGTGCAACACTCACTGGTGAACCTCAATGACTAATATAGTCTATCTTTTATAAGTGCTCTCCAGGTACACAATAAATGTCCCTTTCTGATCCAGACTGTACTTCCAGATTCTACCTATTTCTAGATTCTTCCATTTTACCAAATCAGGATACCACACTTTAAGTCAAATAAAGGAGAAGTGGAATGTGTGGCTCTGTAACCATCACAGGACGTTTGCATGCTACTCCATGAGACCCACTGAATAAACTTGAGTCCTTGTAACTCTAGCTCTGGGTTTGCCTCTCAGACACTGGCTCTACATTCTGTCCCTTCTTGGACTTCCTGTCTCCTCTGTCAACTGCTCTTGACCTCTGTCTGTCCACTCAGCACTTTCTGTGCATGCTTGTTGGTGACCTGCCTATGAACCCACTGTCTGGGGTACATCTTTGAATTCAAGTACATCTTTGAACAGGGCTCTGGAGAACTTGTTTCTGAGTCTTTTATCCCCACTCAATTAATAGCCTCTGGAAGGTAAAATCATACTTTACCTGCAGTAACTCAGTACAAAGTAGTTTGTCTCATTAATCTCTGCATTATCAGTCCTCTAACCTCTGCTCTAACAGTTATCATACAGGATCCAATGTCAATGAGTTAATTGTCTAGTACAAGAGCAAGTTTACTTATCTTTAAGAAACCGCATTTAAAAATACACAAAGGGAGTGTATACAAAGGCCAAGAGGAAGGGACAGCCAAGATACAAATAGCCATGGTATTAGGGGATAGGAAGAGGTTAATTCTCACATGGTGATCCAAGAGATCTTGCTTAGAACTGATGATATTTATAAAGTACTCAGAAGACTGGTCAATCTTCTAACAAAAGAGGAGCTAACGCTGAAAAGAAAGGTAGAACATAAGCTCTGGGGAACTTTGTCATTGACTTTGCCACTGTAAGGATGGGGTTGAAAGAAGACAACTCCACAGGAAACAGGACAAAGACCTCTGGTCTTTTCCCCCATACTCGATTTAAATACCTCTTTTGCTCCTTCTTCTCTGCCAATTGGGTGAAATCTAGGGCAATTCTTTTGACCCTACTGCTCACTCTTTTTCATGAAAGAGTGATGAAAATACACAACCCCAGGTAATGGCCAAAAATTCCAAATCTCATTTTCGTGTAAGCAACTTTCCTCTTGCAGATTTGGGAGGTGAGCATCTTTTTTCTGTCTGATCTCCTATTTCTCTGTTACTCCCCAGCTGGCTAGCCCAGGGTGTAAGGAGGTGTGGGAAGAGACTCAGGAGGGAGCAGAGAGAAGAAAAGCTGCACCCAGACTGATACTATTGTCATCATCCATTGGTGCCCTTGGAATTGGTAAATGTTCAAAACTGGCCTTTTTCTCTAATGGTCTGCTTTTGTGGACCCTTCAGTGATTACCTTTGGGAACATTTGACTAAACTTCTTTTAATAGGAAGTATGAGTTACCTGTTACCACATAGATATACATAAAATATCCTAAAACTTAGCACCTTCAAACAATAAACATTTATTATTTGGTTAATATTATTTGGCACATGGTTCCTGGGCTCCGGAATTCAGGACCAGCTTAGCTAGGCAGTTCTGGCTCAGGGTATTTCAGAAGGCTGTAGTCAGCCTAGAAATTGTAGTTGGCCTAGAAATAAGTCATCCAAAGGCTTGGCTAAGGCTGAAAACTGCTTTCAAAATGGTTTAATTAACATGATTGTTGGCTTGAGGCTTCCGTTCCTTGCTATGAGGAAGTTCCAGTATCCTTGTAACATGGCACGGTGGTCTCTTATAACACCTTCCTCTACCCCAGCATGAAATCTTGAGCTGGGTTAGGACACCAGGAAGTACATCTTGCCCCTAAAGTGGCCACATCTCCACTCCACCACTAGGAAAATAGCAAAACCTCTTATCCATAAGACTCTTCAGGTGTGGGTCAGACACAAGTTCCCAGAGCACCCACATCTCTCAGATGGACTCTCTGCAGCCTCCTCATTAAACGTGGGATGAGGAAGCATCCATGGAGGAGGCTGAGCAGGGAAAATGCCACCGCATCATAAAACCTTTCTTCTCGGCCCACTGCATACCTCAAGGGTCTATATAGAAGCAGTTGCGGGCAGGAAAGCCCCAATAAAAATTAAGAAATATTTTTACCAGCTCAGTTGAATAGGAACTCAAACAAAATCAGTTGCTCTGTGGGAAAAAAAAAAAGAGAGAGAGAGAATGATATATTGTTTTGCATACCTGAGTGTATAAAGTGCTTCATACTCAGTGCAGAAAGCAGAAAACTACTTATGAGAAATGTGAAAGCATATAGTGACAAATATATTTAAGTCTATGCATTAATCTCATGAAACTGAATGAGATCTTCACCATAAAGTTAGTGTTGGTTTATTTCTGATTCACCTGGAGGGAAATGAGGATCAGAATAAGAGAGGGACTTGCCCAAGTAATACAGTTATTGAGCACCCCATTAGGAGTTAAAACACAATCTCTCTACAAAACTCATTTTCCCCATTTTGCTCCCTCTCCTCCATCACATAATCAATGAACCTCTCTGGGACCCAGTTTCCTTTTATTGACATGCCTATTCATCTAATATTGAGCACTCACCATGTGCGAGGCTCTATACTGAGAGTGAGGGCATGTAATTACACGTGAATATTGTGAAGTTCCTGCCCACAAAGGAGCTTGAATACAAAGGGCTCGTATTCCTAAAGACAAAGTGTTTTTAATGTTATGAAGGAAGGATAGAGTTGGGGGTGCAAGGAGATAGTGGGGAGGTGACATGCTCAATGTGAGCACAGACTGCTATGAGTTAGCGCCACAGTCTCCAGTCTGGACTTGGAACCATTTCGAAAGTTTTTCCTAGTTACAGAAAAGGTCATCCTGGGTGTGGGAGTCAGCACAGGCTCTGCTGGAAAGTTATTTTTGAATATGCATCCTGCAGTGCAGGGAGAGTTAATCCTACATTGCCACTTCCAGTTAGGGGAGGACACCCTGAGAAACTCCTTTGTCTAACTAATATTTGAAGTTCTTTTGCTCTGATTCCAGTCACCTTTTCCAGTCTTACCTTCTGCTCTTCCTTGAACTCTAATTTGCAGGCCAATCCACCTTTATGTAACTCCATGACAGTATCCTTAATGTATCTCTCTTCCATTCTTTCCTCTTCTGCTAAAACCAACCCATCCTTTTCCCTGGAAGAGATGATGGAGACTACTTGTTAGGATTCCCGTATTCAGAGGAGAAAGCAAGGGTTGAAGGAGGTGGGAGTCGGGCGGGGGGTGGAGGTGGAATGGGATGGAGAAGGAGGGAGGGGATGTAATCCTTAATTCAAAATACAGAGGCCTGAATTCAGTCTCCTACCATAAGGCTACCAGGCTACATGACTTAACAAACAGAAAGACCTTACTTCTCTCTGGACCTCAGTTTCCTCATCTGTGAAATATAAAAAGAAGCTTGCCTACCTGGCAGGACAGCTACAAGACTCAAGATCATTTTTGTAAAATGCTTTGCAAATTATGAAGCAATCCTTTATGCATGTGTTTGCTTATGCAAACGTAAGGGATTGTCATTAGTATTCAGAATCTTCCTAACTGATGTGTTTTTGCAAGAGTTTGGCTAGAATCATGATTAAGATATGTCCCAGCTGAGTAGCTTCTTCCACTGCAGCTTCATCCAATAGCCACAAAGGGGATAAAATAGGTCTTTTGTGATTATTTTCACATAGTTGGAAATATTTCAAAGCAAAGTGAGCTCTGCTTTATTTGCATTAAATCTAGGTCCATCAGTGCCAAACAAGTACCATAAACTTATGACTCCAAAGTTAATAGCTTAAAATAAAAGATAAATGTCCTGTAATTTTTTTTTAAGATTCAGGATTTGCAAAGAATTCATATATCACTGACAATACTGATGAGTCACATTTGAAAGGAGAATTGAGGAAGCAATTCTGGTTAAATAGGAAGTTCTTCTAGGCTGATAATGAAGTGTAAAACTTTCTCCTTGGCTGTCAGAAAGATACAACTTGGATTTATTGATTGATTACTTCATTGGATCTATGAACAAACACAACCTAGAAAGAAAAAAACATAATAATCCAAAACTTGAAGGAGAGTATTCCTACCTAAAAGATACTGAAAAAAGGGGTAGGTTGGGGAAGAATAGGATGAATTCATTTTGGAACATATTAATTAGTTTCCAACTGCCTTTGAGAGTATGCACATGTACGTGCTCAGTTGTGTCTGACTCTTTGCGACCCCATGGACTGTAGTCCACCAGGCTCTCCTGTCTATGGGATTTCCCAAGCAAGAATACTGGAGTAGGTTGCCATCCTTCTCCAGGGGATCTTCCTGACCCAGGGATCGAACCCGAGTCTTCTGCATCTCCTGCATTGCAGGCAGATGCTTTACCACTGAGCCATGAGAGTAGGGGTAATGGATTTTGGAGTTGCAAAGCTAAAACTCAAAAGTGGTGAGTTGAGCTGAGATTTGCAAGTATTGGCAAATAGCTGTAGAAATTGGAAGGAGAGATGGTGAGTGAAGGGAATGAGTGCAGCACTGAGGGATCGGCACAAAGATGAGCATCCAGCAAAGAAGGCTCCAGAGGGACAACCAGAAATGTGGTAAGAAATTCAAGTGAATGTGGTATTAGAGTCAGGGTAACTGTAAAGCAAGACAGAGAGTCAGTCAGAAGTGAGAGGCTGCTGATAAGTCTCATACAATGAGAACTATTGAAACTGGTTCACTGGATTTAGCAACATACAGGTGACTCAAGAAAGAGCCACTTTGGTAGAATTACAGGGCAGAACCAGTCTGGAACAGGATGAAGAGAGAATGAAAAATGAAGTAGAGACACAGTAGTCAAGTTTTTAAAATTTCTGCAATTAAAGGAAGGAGAGGAAGGTGGCAACACCTGGAGGGGACATGAGCTCCTGAGTCTTTTGATGAAATTGGCAGAGATCAGGGCATGCTTGATTGTTGACAGAAACAGCCCAGTTGAGAGAAGTTAAAGACAGAGGGGAAAGAGGCACACAATTTCTAAAAAGACAGAAGCACATTTTACCAAAGCACAGATCAGGGTCACTATTCCATCTGATGGTGGAAGGAAGCTACCTGGTGAGGAAGATACCTGACCCAACCCATTTAGAGGATGGGTGAATGTATCCAGGCAGGAGAACAGATGAAGAAAAGTAGAGCTCACCCAGTGCTCATTTCAGTTTTACCACTGGGGCCTCTCAAATTGCTTGGATTGAGTGGAAGAAAGTGTTCTTGAGTAACATTTCATGGAGCTGTAATTTTTCTAAACTCATTTTTATAAATAAAATGTGGGTTTGCTTATACAAGGCTTATATTGTGTGTCTCCACCCAAGGTATATTTCTCATCTGGGTTATTTCCTTTAGAAAATGTGCAGCCAATGATAGTGAGCCTTAACTCCCAAGCGTCTGCAACTATTTATATAATGCAATGGGTTGCCTGACTCCCTATCACATTTCCTATGTTTTTCGTAAGTGAATAATTTCCTTATAATCATGATGCTGCCTAATTAGAATCTGTCCATCTCAGCTGAAAGGAAGAACTTGGCCTTTTAGGTGGTCAGGACTGAACTCACTTGATGAAAGACATATTTTTTCAGTGGTGAGAGTTTGGGGGTGGGTCTGGATTGGGAAGGAGGTTTTTAAAGAGGCAGAATATTCTGTGAGAGGCACTATCCACAAGGAAAAAAATAAGCTATTAAAGATAAAAATGTTTTATTTTTTCAAAGCTAATAGTGTGTACTAACCAAAATACATGGGAAGAAATTTAATTCACAAATAAGTACATGGAATGATATTCAAACTCTCTAATAACTTAAGAAAGGCTCATTAAATTGAAGTAATATTTTCACTATTCAATTAGCAATAATTTCTTTTAAAATACTAGTAACTAAAGCTAGTGAATATATGGTGGAAGCAATGCCTTCAATCATTCCTAACATTGGGGTAAATTAAGGTAATTTTTTGGGAAAGTGATAGAACCATAAAACAAGATATATAAAAATGTTTATATATCTTGATCCAGAAATTCTCCTTCAGGAAATTTATCTTAAAAAAAAAATAAGGTATGAATTTTATCTCACATACTCAGGGTGAAATAATTCTGATTTTTTTTATGATGTGTTGATGATGTGAAGTTGCTCAGTCGTGTCTGACTCTTTATGACCCCATGGACTGTAGCCTACCAGGCTCCTCCATCCATAGGATTTTCCAGGCAAGAGTACTGGAGTAGGTTGCATTTCCTTCTCCAGGGGATCTTCCCAACCTAGGGATTGAACCCAGGTCTCCTGCATTGCAGGCAGATGCTTTACCATCTGAGCCACCAGGGAAGCAAGTTGGTTTTTTATGACTCAATTTCTGACTCTGAAATCCATTTCTTTGATTATCTTGGAAAGTTTAATCTCAATTATCAGGGTTTCCTGAATACAGGATTGCATCAGGATTCCAGGATCATTTACGGTTCTGAAGCTTCTTGAGATTGAGATGAAGTTGACCTTTGAAAGTGAACCATTACCCCACCTTTTAGGTGCCTTAGAGCTCAGCCTCTCTATTGCTTCTGCATCACATGTAAGGCACAGGGATCACTGATAAAGAGGAGAAGAATTTTGTAAAAGGTTGTGCCTTTAGCCCAAACCCAAGCCCCCTCCATGCTGTCTGGATGAGAGGTGGGGACACAGAAAAAAATTAAGATCTCGAAATATTACCTTGATATACATGCATGAAGATTGCTATGATAGAAAGAAATGGTGAAGGGAACAAAAAGTTATCCAACAATGGGACATGATCATGTAATCAATCTCCAGAGCAGACTTTAAAAAATTTTCCTGATTTTAATCTTCATAATAATCTTGATTGACTATCATGTAATCATTAGAAATAATTCTGAAGACAAGGCATCAACCTGGAGTAACATTATCACTAGTAATCACTGGTTATATACAAATATATTTTATATTATCACAAAAACCAAAAGTCATCAGCAAAATTGAAAATATCTTATGCATTTAGGTGGTAGGATTTTGTGTGAATTGCTTTTTTAACTAGGATGATGTAATAACATTAAAAAGAAATCAAAACAGAGAAAAAATACTTATTTTCAGATTTGGAATGAAAAATGAAAAAATCCTTGTGGATTTTGCCTCAAAGGGGATTATTAAGATCCAGTTCCAAGAATTCAAAGCTGTTCCATCAGCTGCCATTGTTAATGAGTTGTGATTACAAAGACAATCTTTTTTTTTTTTTACTTTATTTATTTTTTATTGAAGGATAATTGCTTTACAGAATTTTGCTATTTTCTGACTAATCTCAACATGAATCAGCCATAGGTATACATATATACCTATGAGATTACAAAGACAATCTCTTGATTTAACTTCCTCTGACCCACTAATGATAACATCACCAACTCAGTGAACATGAGTTTGAGCAAACTCTGGGAGATAGTGAAGGACAGGGAAGCTTGGCGTGCTGTAGTCCCTGGGGTTGCAAAGAGTTAGACACAACTTAGCTACTGAACAACAATAACAACAATCCACTGAGACCTCTTCTCTGCTTCTCCAGATCCTGTCCATCTTTTAAATACTGGAGAAGTTCAGGATAAGAAAGAATTAGAAAGACACAATAGTCATTGAGACCTTTGATAAGTGGTGAGCTACCTGGCCCATATGACAAAGCTTTTATTTCTAAAGAAGGGGAAACTCACTGGCTGAGCACCTTCTGTATTCCAGACCTAGAGGCAGAAATTTTACCATCATCATATTTAATAGACTTTATTGGTTTCATTTTACTTATGTGGAAACTGAGGCCCAAAAACACTAAGTGATTTGCCAAATGCCATTCACTGATTGAATCAGAATCCAGACTTAAGTCTGCCTGAGCCTAGAGTCCCGGTTATTTTCCATGACACTATGTGGCTTCTTCTCAAAATGACCTCTCATTGGCAAGCCCATTCTGTCTGCCTGAGGCAATTTTAAAAACACAGAAAAACTTCATTATCAACTTAAATTAGTAGAAATACTAAATAATGCATTGTTCTTACTGGAAACCAATAGCACCATAGACCAGCATTTCTCAAAAGCAGAATCCAAGAATGGTCCCTGATAGAAGCGTTCCATGGCCAAATAACATGGGCAGAAGCTCTATATTACTGGCACCTTTTGGAGATTCATAGTTCACTGAAAGTTCTGAGTATAGTTAGGGGGAAAAAAAAAAAAACTTCATTTTTATCTTTTTTGGTCCAGTGATGCCCAGAATTTCATAGTCACAGAAGACTTTTCACACTAATACTCTTACAACTCCTGGCCCAGTTGCTTAAACTTGTCTGAGACCATGGAGGTGGTCTCCAGGGTTAGGCTAAAGGAAGCTACTCTCCAGGGGAAGGAGGGTATTCTCTAAGACACTAGGATAGCTGTGCTCACTGAGATGGTCACCCTAGGAAAGAGCAATGTTCTCCTCAATCCTGAGCAGAACCAAAAAGGCCTTAGCACAGTGAAGGCTCTAGGAAATGTGAATCCACTTTGGCACAGCAAAAGCCTGCAGCCTTGGGAACATCAGAAGACAGGCAGCATCATGTCATGGCATAGAGGTAACCAGCAGTGATGAGAGGTCCTCTGGTGTTTCCCAAGCCACATGCCTCAGTAAGGGCAGTTAGAACAAGAGAGGAAGGCAATGCCTGGCTCAGTACAGGCACACAATCAATACTAAATGAAAAGATGAAAAGTTTGCTTGAATTTGCTCGAGTTCCCACTGGAACACAAGAAAGAGATAGTGGACTCAGAAGAGCTAAACCAAACAACAATTCAATGAAGGGGTTTTTTACAGAGGGCTTCCCTGGTGGCTCAGATGATAAATAATCTACCTGCAATGCAGGAGACCCAGGTTCGATCCCTGGGTTGGAAAGATCCCCTGGAGAAGGAAGAGTTACCCACTCTAGTATTCTTGCCTGGAGAATTCCATGGACAGAGGAGTCCTGTGGGCTATAGTCTTGTGGGGTTTCAAAGAGTTAGACATGATTTAGTGACTAACACACGCTTTTTACAGATACATGGAAAGCGTTAAAGGAATCAACAAAGGATGGAGAGGTATCTAGCATTGGCAACTGCAGGAAGATTTTTCCACCCCTGGGTCTAAGGGGGAAGGGGAGAAAGCAGTATCATTGAAGCTTGGTGGGAACTGGAGCCACAGAAGAGGCCCCATGTGCCAGGGAATGTGAGAGGACAGAAGAGCCAGCCCAACAATAAGACATCTGGGATGGGCTAACAAGCCTGCAGACGTGGATGGTGAAAAAGTTAGTGGAATGTGGATAATTATTATTAACTTACTGACCACAGATGTAATAGTAAGTTTTTTGTCACCCAAATATCATTGACTGGAGATGTATCCATATTCACTTACATAACCAATCGCTGGCAATGGGTGTTAGTTTCTGTAAAAATCCCTTGGTCAATATAATGTTTTAAGAGGTCACAATCTATTGGGTTGGCCAAAAAGTTCATTCAGGTTTTTGTGTAAGAGGAAACAAACTTTTTGCCCAACCAAATATATTCATAGACTGGGGAGACGTAGACACAAGAATTACAGCAACAAACTCAGAATCTAAGAAACTCAGAATCTTAGAATTTTAAAATATATATAGTCATGGTTAACTTGGAAAAAATATATATTTGGGTGAAACTGAGGCTCTGCTTTCCACCTCTGTGGCCCACTGCGTTTTCCTCTGACTCATTTACACAAAGTTTGCTGAGTTAGTTTATGTGTGTTGCCTTCTTTTCAGCTTTCCTCAGATGGGACACTTGAAAACCATGGTGGCAGGTTTATTTGCTTAAACATTTCCTTTGAATGAGCCCACCCAGAGCATCAAGGCTTTTGCCTTAGGTGGAGTGCTTCTACCCGAGCTAAAGAGAAATAGGCCATCAGACCCCACCACGAGCCCCAACCCTGATTTCAAGTCATTCCAGGAACACCCAAGGAACTGTTGTTCTTGGGGCTTGGGTCCCCAAGTCCTTCTCAAAAATGTGCTTGGAAACCACAGGGGTGCCTGGATGATGGCCCAGAATGTGTGGAATGTAGGTCCCAGGATTCTGTGGACCCAAAAAAATGGATAAATACAGTCAGATGTCTCTGAGAGTGGGCCCTGCATAGAGAAAAGATGAGAGATTGACCAAGAGAAGATGATAGCCATGGCCAAAGCCACTACCACCTGTAGGACTAGAGAGACAGGGAGGAGATGCTGCTTCCAGAGTGCCATGAAAGCTAGAATGCCAGTAAGTCTGCTTAGTGGGAGCTTGGACCATAAATAGAGAGAATTATCCAGTGATAGCCAGATTGACTGAAGCAATGAAGGCTTTGCTGAAGATGCTACTGAAAGCAGAGAGAGTTGGGGGAGAGATACCCTGGTGCATCTTCTCCTTCTGCCCTCCAGTCTCCCTCCAGTGTCTCCTATAAACTCAAGCTAGTCTGAAGCCAGATGGCAATGGATATTAGAAACCGTGTTTCCCTACAACATACAGCAGAATTGAAAAAAAAGATATGGAATGGATATAAGATCAAACAGGCAAATTATTACACCCCATTCTCTATGGATGTTCACCCATCACAGCTCTATACTGATCTCTTCAGTATAATCAATGACCTTTGTATTGCCAGCTACTATGGTAAATTCTTATTTCTTACCTTAAACTCTCAATAGTATTTCAACCAGCTGGCCAATTTCTTAAGTCATTTTTCAGTTGGTGTCTCTGGCACATCCCTTGGCTTCTGGTTTTTCTCCTTTATCCTTTGCTACAACTTTTTTGTCCCCTTTTCTAGTTCCTCCTCATTTTTCCATCATCTGTGTTGGAGAGCCTTGAGAGTCTTTCTTTGATTATTTTCTATTTTATGTCTACTTTTATAGGTGATCTTATCTGGTCCCATGGACTTAACTACCACTTATCTAGACATTGTTGGTGGTATTGTGTTAGTCTTTCAGTTGTGTCCAACTCTTTGCCATCCCATGGAATGTAACCCACAACACTACTCTGTCCATGGAATTCTCCAGGCAAGAATATTGGAGTTAGTTGCCATTCCCTTCTCCAGGGAATATTCCCGACCCAGTGATTGAACCCCTGTATCCTGCACTGCAGGCAAATTCTTTACCATCTGAGCCACCAGGGAAGCCCTATCTAGACATTAGCACCCTGAAATATATAAATCCAGATTCATTCCTATTATATCTTGTGTATTTCATGTATCCAATTGCCTGTTGGAGGGATCCAGTGGGATACCAGTGGGTATCTCAAATACAATGCATCCTAAATTTAGATTTTTTTTTCTTCCAGATATCTGTCCTTTCTCCATTTTCAAAGCTCAGTTCTGTGCTCAGAGTAGATGTGGAATTTATATATACTGTAGTGACTATTATGAATACATTTTCCATAATGATTGTGAAGAATTTATAAGCATTTCATTCAATAAACACAAGCCAACAGCCTGAGAGGTGCCCAACTCTGCTCCTGAGTGAAGCACCGAATGAAGAAAAGTGAATCAGACATGGTACCTGACCTCAAGGGAGAGACAGACACATCGTTTATGCCCTTTTGAGCATAAATTGTATATATAATCTTCCAGCTGCCTTTAAGTTCCTTGACCTTGAGTATATTGTTACAGTTCTTTGAGTTGAAATATGGGCTAGTTTGATCAAGAGGCAGGATTTGGGGGTCTCTCATAGAAGTCAGAGACTCATAGTAATTGAATCACAGGAAGGTAGAGAGACCTCAGCAGCAGTGTGTGTGACTTTTCTCTAGAACGCCATGATAACAAGATTCAGCTCCTGTCTCATGGGCATTAAAAGAATAGAATCACAAAGGAGATCAGCTCTGTGAGCTCCAGGCTCCTCATCTGGAAAACTGAGAAATTAATAATGCAGTGCTGTTGTGAGGATTAAAGAACAGATACACACAAAACACAGGGCATGATATCTGGCCACAATAAGAGCAGCTATCACTCACTGGGTGCTGACTATTTTAGTGTTATTATCATTATTATTTACTGTGACTATCTTTTAAGTGGGCTTCCCAGGTAGCTCAATGGTAAAGAATCTTCCTGCCAAGCAGAAGACATGAATTTAATCCGTGGGTCAGGAAGATCCCCTGGAGAAGGAAATAGCAAAGTACTCCATTATTCTTTCCTGAAAAATTTCATGGAAAGAGGGACCTCAGAGACTACAGTCCATGGGATCACAAAGAGTCGGACTTAGCAACTAAAGAGCAGAACAGCATCTTGTAAGTAGATGAAAATTAGGGGCCAGGAGGACAGCAATTTAATGTCACCCTATAAGTTAGAACCGGACATGGAACAACTGACTGGTCCCAAGGAGTACGACAAAGCTGTGTATTGTCACCCTGCATGTTTAACTTATATGCAGAGTACATCATACAAAATGCCAGGCTAGATGAATCACATTTTTGAATCAAGAGTGTCAGGAGAAATATCAACAACCTCAGATAGGCAGATGATACCATTCTAATGACAGAATGTGAAGAAGAACTAAAGAACCTTTTGAAAGGGTAAAAGAAGAGAATAAAAAAAAACTGGCTTAAAACTCATGGCATCTAGTCCCATCACTTCATGGCAAGAAAATGTGGGAAAAGTGGAAACCGTGACAGATTTTATTTTCTTGGTTTCCAAAACCACTGCAGATGGTGACTACAGCCATGAAATAAAAAGATGCTTGCTTCTTAGAAGGAAAGCTATGACAAATCTAAACAGTGTATTAAAAAGCAGACACAACACTTTGTTGACAAAGGTCCATATAGTCAAAGCTATGGTTTTCTCAGCAGTCATGTATGGATGTGAGAGTTGGCTGAGCACCAAAGAATTTCTGCTTTCAAACTGTGGTGCTGAAGAAGACTCTTGAGAGACCCCTGGACTGCAAGGAGATCAAACCAGTCAATCCAAAAGGAAATCAACCCTGAATATTCATTCAAAGGACTGATGCTGAAGCTGAAGCTCCAATATTTTGGCCACCTGATGTAAAGAGACAACTCATTGGGAAAGACCCTGAGTCTGGGAAAGATTAAAGGCAGAAGGAGAAGAGAGATAAGATGGTTAGATAGCATCACCAACTCAATGGACATGAAATTGAGCAAACTCTGGGAGACAGTGGAGAACAGAGGAGCCTGGCATGCTGCAGTTTGTGGGATTACAAAGAGTTGGGCACAACTTAGCAACTGAACAACAACAAGTAACTTATGCAGTTACAGAACTGGGACCAGAACCTTGGCCACCAAATTGCTAGTCCAGCACTTTCTTGATAACATCATTGCGCCTCTTCATAAGGTTTATCCCCTGAGACTCAGAGTTATAGAATCACCATGTTTGATGGAATTTTCATGTTTATCAATGATTCATCTTACATTACACAACTAAAGGCTGAACCTATCTGT
Source organism: Bubalus kerabau (assembly GCF_029407905.1). Classification (NCBI taxonomy): domain Eukaryota; kingdom Metazoa; phylum Chordata; class Mammalia; order Artiodactyla; family Bovidae; genus Bubalus; species Bubalus kerabau. Next base: position 91,119,675 of record NC_073629.1, read on the forward strand.
GAACCAATGAACTCCCCAACAGAGCCCATTTAGGGGCAATCTTCTAGAAAGTTCTATGTATATCATACCAAATCTACTTCTTTCAACCTCAGCCTTTTGTTTTACCTTCAGAAGACATTCCAAATTTGAATCAATCAGTGTTGTTGTTGTTTTTTCTATGACAGCTTTTGAGGTACTTGAAGAAAGCTCTCATCACACTGAGTTTCCCCTTTTCCAATATAAATGCTTCCATCCATTCCAAGATAAAAAAATTTTGTAATCATTCTAAATTCTGGCTTCCCTTATCTCTGAAACTCTATTAAATACCAATTCTTTTAGTACTACTACATTATAATATCTCAAGCAATTCCCTATGCTCTACCTCTACTGCCACAACTCTACCAAAGATTCTGGCTACCTTTCAGCCAGATTACTGCAATTATCTCTTTAGCGTGGCCTCCACCCTCTACTCTTTTTACCAGTTAACGCATTATCTATACTTGGAGCTAGAGTAATTTTTCTAAAATGCAAATCTGACATCATCACTTGGTTCCCTGAGTAGATGTGTCTGTGTTCAATCGTACCTGACTCTTCATGACCCCATGGACTGTAGCCTTCCAGGCTCTTCCATCCAATGAATTTTACAGGCAAGAATATTGGAGTAGGTTGCCCTTTCCTTCCCCAGGGTATCTTCCTGACCCAGGGATCGAACCAGTGTCTCTTGTGTCTCCTGCACTGGCAGGTGGATTCTTTATTGCTATGAAATCTGGGTTTCCTATTGTTTATCAAATAAATTCTTAACTCCTTACCATAGCACATGCAGACCTTCATGAAAGAACCTCTGGTATATCTCACCATTACTATCCAATGATACTCAACTTTCAAAAGCAGGCTAAGAAAGGCTGTTTTAAAGTTGAAGTGAGAAATGAGAGTATTCATAATGAGGGTGGTGGGATTAGAATCTCAAAACAAGGGTTGTTGGACTTGGGAGGTACCTCAAAAAAATACAGTTTTTACTTATCTCTGCCATCCACAGATAATTTCCAGATTTCCATTTTGATTGACAAAAGAGATGCTGGTATCATTCACAGAGACTAAGACACAGAAGGAATATGATGGGGGAGCTTAGGAAGTACAAGATGACAAGTGCCCTTTGCAATGAGATGGAAGAAACTGTCTGCACATACAGAGGTGTGAGAGACGTGACACGGGAAGCTGCACATCAGTAGTGCAGCCTGTTCTAGAATCAGCTTTTTCAGTGGCCACAGGGCATGGCTGGTTCTTATTGAGCTACAAGTGGAATAAATTCTAGAGATGAAAGGATAATGAAGTCTTGGCCCCTGTCTGACCTTGGAGTGGGAAACCAGCTTCAAAACAGCCATTGTATGTAACTGAGGAAGGTTGTTTTTATTGCTGTAAAGAAACAGTCTACTTCACTCAAAAGATTTGTTTGTTTATCCTTTAATCATGAAGAATGCCTCCAGCTGCGGTAACTCTTCATAACTTATGCTTTCTTTTTCCTTGCCCATGACTCAGAGCTCATCCATTAAGGGAGGGAGGTGGGTCTTTATTTGGCATAGGAATGAAATATAGGCTAAAATGATAACCTTACATCTCCAAGATACATATAGTAGCCTTGTCAGTGGCCAGGTGAAGACAAAAAGTCAGAGTAATCCATTTTAATAATGATAACCACCATTTTATTATAATAGGTTCCAGTAGATCATCAGCAATTATTCAAAAATCTGCCTTTCAGATGGAGATACTGAGGTCCAGCCAAGTTAAATAATTTGTTTAAGGTCACACTTCTACTAGTCAGATCTGTGTGACTCCTTCAGTCTGTCCTCATTATACCCTTCAAAGCAGTTAAAAAATCAAACAAAAAAGCTAGGAGATTGGCTTTGCTAAATAAGTAGCTATGTGCAGAGACACACAGGGTCAGGAGTGCACAATAATTTGCCATGAGACCTAGGTTTGGATGTAGGGACTAGGATTGCTTACTCTTCTGTGTGACTTGCAGCCATTCACTTTATCTATTTCTCACCTGAAACATGAGAAGAATTTTCTTTGTCCTCTTTGCCTGATAATGTTGCTATGGTGTCCAAGCAAGATCAGTTTAGAAAAAATGAGCTACAAACTTTAAAGCTTTGTACACATATTATTTGCTTAACTGCTCAGTTGTGCCTTATTCTTTGTGATTCCATGGACTATAGCCTACCAGTCTCCTCTGTCCATGGGGATTCTCCAGGTAAGAGTACTGGAGTGGGTTGCCATGTCCTTCTCCAGGGGATCTTCCCAACCCAGGGATCGAATCCAGGTCTCCCACACTGCAGCTGGATTCTTTATCGTCTGAGTCACCAGGAAGCCCAAAGTCTAACCACCCCAGATGGGACATGAACCCACAATCCCTGGCTTAGGAAGCCAGCACCTTATCCATTATGCAGAGATATTAATCAAGATCATAATTTGTGCTTATGATGATTATGATCATTATAATAGCAAAGTCATCTCCTTTTCCTCTGAGCCTGAATTAGCACATCCATAAAATGTTTGACTTTCACCAAATAGTTTCTAGATTCCTTGAAGTCCTATCAGCAAAGAATCAAAAGAACTTTAAATACAGAAAGTAAAGGACTAGTGTGTAAGAAATATAAGGAAGATCCCCTTTGCCTGAGAAAACTGCAATGTAAACTGAAAGCTTTCATCTTGAAGGCTAATTGTCAATTTAAGAACCCTGATTAAGCCTCAAATAACAATAAAAGATGTGCATTCTTGAAAATCAATTAGGAAATGCTTTGAAGTGAAGTTAAAGTGGCTCAGTTGTGTCCGACTCTTTGTGACCACGTGGACTATATAGTCCATGAAATTCTCCAGGCAAGAATACTGGAGTGGGTAGCCTTTCTCTTCTCCAGGAGTCCTCCCAACCCAGGGATTGAACCCAGGATTGCAGGCAGATTCTTTAGCAGCTGAGCCACAAGGGAAGCCCAAGGAAATGGTTTGGGGCCACCTAAATAGGGTCACATATATGTAAGGTCAGTTCAGTTCAGTTCAGTCGCTCAGTTGTGTCTGACTCTTTGTGACCCCATGAACTGCAGCATGCCAGGCCTCCCTATCCATCACCAATTCCCGGAGTTTACTCAAGCTCATGTCCATTGAATCAGTGATGCCATCCAACCATCTCCTTCTCTGCTATCCCCTTCTCCTCCCACCTTCAATCTTTCCCTGTATCAGGGTCTTTTCAAATTAGTCAGCTCTTTGCATCAGGTGGCCAAAGTACTGGAGTTTCAGTTTCAACATCAGCCCTTCCAATAAATATTCAGGACTGATTTCCTTTAGGATTGACTTTTTGGATCTCCTTGCAGTCCATGGGACTCTCAGGAGTCTTCTCCAACAACATAGTTCAAAAGCATCAATTCTTCGGCACTCAGCTTTATTTATAGTTCAACTCTTACATCCATACATGACTACTGGAAAAACCATAGCCTTGACTAGACAGACCTTTGTTGGCAAAGTAATGTCTCTGCTTTTTAATATGCTGTCTAGGTTGGTCAAAACTTTACTTTCAAGGAGTAAGTGTCTTTTAATTTCATGGCTGCAATCATCATCTGCAATGATTTTAAAGCCCCCAAAAATAAAGTCTGCCACTATTTGCCATCTATTTGCCATGAAGTGATGGGACCAGATGCCATGATCATAGTTTTCTGAGTGTTGAGTTTTAAGCCAAATTTTTCACTCTCCTCTTTTACTTTCATCAAGAAGCTCTTTAGTTCTTCACTTTCTGCCATAACAGTGATGTCATCTGCATATCTGAGGTTATTGATATTTCTCCTGGCAATCTTGATTCCAGTTTGTGCTTCATCCAGCTCGGCATTTCCCATGATGTATTCTGCATATAAGTTAAATAAGCAGGGTGACAATATACAGCCATGACGTACTCCTCTTCCTCTTTAGAACCAGTCTGTTCAGTTAGAACATGTCCAGTTCTAACTGTTCTAACAGTTAGAACATGTCCAATTCTAACTGTTGCTTCCTGACCTGCATACAGGTTTCTCAAGAAGCAGGTCAGGTGGTCTGGTATTCCCATCTCTTTCAGAATTTTCCACAGTTTATTGTGATCCACACAGTCAAAGGCTTTGGCATAGTCAATAAAACAGAAATAGATGTTTCTCTGGAACTCTCTTGCTTTTTCAATGATCCAGTTTATGTTGGCAATTTGATCTCTGGTTCTCTGCCTTTTCTCAATCTAGCCTGAACATCTAGAAGTTCACAGTTCCAACGGCTTCAATGGAAGTCCACAGCTTCAACAGTTGTTGAAGCCTGGCTTGGAGAATTTTGAGCATTACTTTACTAGCGTGTGAGATGAGTGCAATTGTGCAGTAGTTTGAGCGTTCTTTGGCATAGCCTTTCTTAGAGATTGGAATGAAAACTGTCCTTTTCCAGTTCTGTGGCCACTGCTGAGTTCTCCAAATTTGCTGGCATATTGAGTGCATCACTTTAACAGTATCATCTTAGAAATCCAGTTGAGGTATTTCAAATCCTATCACCTCCACTAGCTTTGTTCATAGTGATGCTTCCTAAAGCCCACTTAGGAAGGTCATGCATGGTCAACCATGAGCATAAAGCCATAGCTGCTGACTTGCATGGGGTTCAAGGAGGTGGTAGGGTGGAAGACTTTATTGCCTGAGGGCTTGTCCCTTGACCTTCACCCATGAACACTTTATATTAGGAGCATTCTGGAGATGTGTGCATTTTAAATTATTTAACATGTTCTCCTCTCATGAAAAACCTATCTTGATATATTAATGTTTTCCCTCTCATTCCTACATACCTGGTCCTCTTTCTCAGTACTTTAACATTGATTTTCATATTTGAATGTAATCTGACCCTGTAAAGCATCTCCTGATGCTGGGAAGGATTGAGGGCAGGAGGAGGAGGGGACAACAAAAGATGAGATAGTTGGATGGCATCATCAACTCGATGGACATGGGTTTGGTTGGACTCTGGGAGTTGGTGATGGACAGGGAGGCCTGGCGTGCTGTGGTTCATGGGGTCGCAAAGAGTAGGATCCAACTGAGTGACTGAACTGAACTGAAAGCGTCCTGGCTTGGGGAGCATACAGAGTGGGTTGAGGCCCAGACCTTGACATCTGCTTGCCATGTTGCTGCTGCTAAGTCGGTTCAGTCATGTCCGACTCTGTGTGACCCCATAGACGGCAGCCCACCAGGCTCCCCCGTCCCTGGGATTCTCAAGGCAAGAACACTGGAGTGGGTTGCCATTTCCTTCTCCAATGCATAAGAGTGAAAAGTGAAAGTGAAGTCGCTCAGTCGTGTCCGACTCTCAGCAACCCCATGGACTGTAGCCCACCAGGCTCCTCCATCCATGGGATTTTCCAGACAAGAGTACTGGAGTGGGGTGCCATTGCCTTCTTGCCATATTAGACCTTGGATAAATCTGATTTCGGTCCAGGATTCCTTTCTGTGGGACTTTTCTATTACTTTGGGGACTTGCTCTTCCTTAAGAACTATCTGCTGCTTCTGGGAATTCCCCAGCCTTCAGTTAAGAGGGTATAAATCCGAAACCATTCCTTAGTCCATACAAGCTCATCTGTGTACAGAGCAACTCAGACCATCTCTTCACAGGACAACCCCTCAGTTTCCATAAGCACTGAGCACTCTATTAGGTACTGCAAGTACTGTAGACTCAAAATTTATCTGTTAAATCTTAAACCCAATGTGCTAGTATTTGGAGATGAGCGTCTTTGAGAGGTGCTTAGATCCTAATAGTGAAGCCCACATGAATGGAATTTCTGTTATTATAAAAGAGACCACCATTTTACGAGCTACCCCCCTCCTTCTATCATGTGAGGACCCAGTGAAGAGACTGCCATTTATGAGCCAGAATACAGGTGTTCACCAAACACCAACCTGCTGCATCCTGAACTAGGGCTTCTCAGCCTTCAGACCATGAGAAATGTCTCTATTTTATAAGCCTCCCTGTATATGGTATTCTGCTACAGCAACCTGGACTCACAATGACAGGACAGACCCCAGATAAGCTAAAGACACTGCTCTGATCACTAAGCCTGGACTCAGTTTCCTAGACTCAAATTTTTAGCCTTACCACTTCCCAGAATCATCTTGAGAGAAATTACCTAACCAATCTGTGTTTCAGATTCCTTGTATCTTAAAGGGACAATAGTTATATTTACCATATTGGACTATCTTTGTTTTTTTTTTTTTTTTTTTTTTTTTTGGCCACAACATGAAGGATCTTAGTTCTCCAACCAGAGATCGAACCCATGCCCCCTGAAGTGGAAGTCCAGAGTCCTAACCACTGGACTGCCAGGGAATTTCCCCTTGTTGGACTTTAATGATGATTAAAAGACATAATTCATTTAAATGATTTACATTAGGGTCTCCCAACCTCCCCACTATTATTATAGCATCTTGAACCAGATAACTCTTTGCTATGAGGGTTTCCTATATAACAGGGATCCCCCACCCCAGGGCCACAGACCAGTCTGCAGCCTGTTTGGAACCAGCCTGCATAGCAGGAGGCAAGCAGCAGGTGAGAAAGTGAAGCTTCACCTGCCTCTCTCTATCACTTGTATTACTGCCTGAACCATTCTCAACCTCCCACCCCCTCAAGTCCATGGAAAAATTGTCTTCCACAAAATCAGCCCCTAGTGCCAAAAAGGTTGGGGACTGCTGCTATATATTGTGGGATGTTTAGCAGCATCCCTGGCCTCTGCCTGCTGAATGCCATAGCATCCCAAATATGCTTTCAGACATTATCAAATGTCCCCCAGGATCAAAATTGCTCCCTTGAGTTGAGGACCACTGCTTTACATAAGCAATAACTTGATGAACGTTATAACTATTCTTGCAATATTTATTATTGTGTTTGGGTTATCAATATCTTCTTCTAAAGATGAAGTATGGGTTTCTTTCTGTTCTATGGTACTGTAGAGAGGAAAGACCTCTGTTTTTAAAGCTCAGAGAAATAAAAGAATTCTGGTATCACAGATTTTCTGGCTCCAGTTTCCCTGTGTGTTAACTAGAACATCATCACCGCTTCTGGGGCTGGTGCAGATTCAGTGAGCAGACACAGATCACACAGCCTGGTACTGAGTGAGCGTTCACTGACTGTCCCCTGAATCACACTGTATGGAGAGGAGTGCTATGAGCTGAATCCCTGTAAACATCTGGAGGAGGGGCGTGGCTGGGTGGTAGGTCACAGGCTGTACTTGTCTCAGCAGAGCAGAGTCAAGGTGGGTGAGCACAGCTGGGAGTGGCCTTTCCTGGGGTTCCCTAGGGGTGAACCTCTACTCTGTAGATGAGTCTTTTGGCACCAGGTTGAACTCAGCTAAGCCCAATTGAGTGTCTGCCAGGCACAGAGCAGCCTGAGTCTTGCCCACACACCTGCAAACCTCTCCTGCTGGTTAAGGAGGAAGTAAATTCACCTCCAGCCCCTCTGCCTGAGAGAAAACTGCCCTTTCCCTGTCTTTCTAAATAACTTGCTGGGAACCTCAAGTGTGTATTTGTGTCAGACTGACACATCGCAGGGGTTCAACTTACATTTCCTAAAACCCTAGACTGTGCTGATTTTATATATACTGCTTCACTTAACCATCAAAGGAGTCAATATTATTATTGGATTTTGTAGATTAAGACATGAAATCTCAGGGAAGTAAAGTCTATTTCCTAAGAAAACATAGCAAGCAAGCAGTGAACCTTGGATTTGAACCCTTGTCTGTCTCACTCTGTGCCCTCTTATCTTTCTAATATCATACCTGAAAAGAGTTTAAGGAGAAAAGTAAATCAGGAGGTGGTTTTCTGGGATACCTAGCTGTCCAAGTCTTGTGAGAAATATTTGTTGAGGCTCAAACAGATGAAGAAGTTATCCACTCAAAAACACCAAGAAACATCTCTGCACCTTTATTAGGAGCAATTTTATATCTCTGAGAAGTCAGTGTCTCACATATTCCCTCTCTGGCCAGGCAGACCCAGTGTTAGAGCTAAGAATCCCGGATCTGAAAAGCCTAATTCAAAGACTTGCCTGCTCTTGAAATGTCCATTGAGAAAATAGAAGAGATGGTCCTTTTGATATTTCCTTGCAAGGTCTCGATTGTGACAATTGTATATTCCAAGTGCTATGGGAGCAGCAATCAGCTCCATATGGGGAAATTAGAGCCTCCCATTGAGTCAGATGTGACTTAGCGACTAAACAATAACACTGAAGACAGCTAACTGAATCTTAAGGGATGACTAGGAATAAATACAAAATGATTTGTTCCTAAGCCTGGGCCTGTATGTGGTTGGATGCATCGCAAGATGCAGCCCTGGCTAATAGGGTAGACACTTGCTGGTAATTCATGACCCTTCAGGATATTATATCATGGCCCTCCAGGATATTATATCAAGACATTAATGAGGAAACCTGAAGCCCAGAGAAGTAACCTGGTTTGTTCAGGGCCACTGGAATGAGAACCCCTCTAGTAATTCCCAGAACAACATTACCTTCGTCATTGGCTATTTCTTGCTTAATCACTCTCGCTTGGAGCCACCGCCTGTTTGTCTCCTGCCTGGCCCAGATTCCTGGGTCTCAGACCACAGGAGACCTAAGAGGGTACGTTAGTCATTTGTATTATTATCCAACCAGCACACTTTCCTGGCCACAGAGGCTTCTGGCTTTGAAGATGTATAACATGTGCTCATTTCCCTGCTGGGTTCGGCTTCATTTAAACTCAAAAAAATGAGAAATGCTACAAAAAAATGTACAGTCCTTGACCTTTGAGCTCTTCCACTTGGCCAATGGCCTTGGGTGAATTCCTCCCCTGTGAATCAAAGTAAGGAGACAAGTTGCATTATTTTAAGGACTTCAGGCTCAATGTCTTTTCCCTGTCTGGAATGTTTATCCATTTTCCTCTGAAGTCCTACCAGATATCTGAGGTGCAGGCCAGGTACTACCTCCTTTAGAAGTTTCCCTTATCCCCATCTTTCCATCTCACCCAGCCCATAGTGCTTGCTAACCTCTCTGAATTCCTAACATACTGTTCTTAATAGCCATTTTACACTCAGCATATTTTTATTTAAATATGAGAAAAGAAAATATAGATCATGTCTTGTAACCTTCCCAACATTATATACCTGAAGTTTTTCTCTTATCCCTTTAGGTGTCATCTGTTTCAAACCAATGGCATATTGGCTTCCTTCTACCTTGGTATGTCATTTCTGTCATCCTTCATATTGTTCTCACAGTAACAGCCTTAGTAAGGGCTGAATGTTTAGCCACGGGCCAGCAAATTACCATGCTACCTAAGGCGTCCATTGCAAACTGGATGCTATCTGACCCACCAAGCCATAAAGTTGGGCATACAGAGCTGTACTCCATCATCAAATGGACTTGGTACAGATGAGACTGAGCTCACAGAGGCCCTGAAGACACAGGTGAGTCACATAAAGAAGTGGTCTATATGCCTGTAGTCCCCACTCCTGCTGTGTTAACTTCTCTTCCCAACCTTCTGCTGGCCTCATGAGAAGCACCCTACGATCAGTTGACGCCTTCTCTTGGATGACCATAGAAGCCTTCTCCTGGATGACTCTAGAAACCTCTTAACTGGTCCCCCACCTCCAATCTCTTCTATTTTCTACTCACGGCTACATGTTGCCACCATGATCTTCAAAAAAAAAAATAATTCCACTCTGATCGCATTGTTCTTCTCTACAGAAACCTGTGTCCATAACTGTTACTAGCAAAATTCCTGCTCAGTCTTCAAGGTCTTGAACACACCCTACTGATTTCTCTAATCACTTCTCAGATGTCAGCTAGATAGCACTTCTCAAATGTTATATGCAAGGACTCTTAAGGACAAATGAAAATGATCAAGTGCCCCTATGGGTCCTAGAGGTACAGCCCAAGGCCACCTCCTTAAGAGTCTTTAAGGACTAATGACTTATCTAAGAATTATGCCAATTTGACCTTCTAGCCCATATTTCTAGAAGTGTTCATGTTATTTAAGTTACCTATAAGATTTATGAGCTGAGAACTATAAAACACTAATAAACAAAATCAAAGATGGTTCAAGGAACTGGAAAGATAGCCCATGCTCTTGGATTGGTGGAATCAATGCAGTTAAAATGGCCATATTACCCAAAGCAATCTACCAGTTTAATGTGATCTTTATCAACTTACCCTTGAAAATTTTCACAGAACTAAAATAGTCCTAAAGTTTATATGGAATCACAAAAGACCCAGAATTGCCCAATCTATCCTGGGGAAAAAGAACAAAACTGGAGGCACAATCCTTTCAAATTTCAGATAATGTTACAAAGCTACAAAAATCAATCAGAGTGGCACTGGCACAAAAGCAGGCCTATGGATCAAGGACACAGAATAGAGAGCCCAGAAATAAATCCTCACACCTACAGGCAATTGACAAATGAGGCAAGAATACACAATGGAGAAAAGACAGTCTCTTCAGCAAGTGGTGCTGGGAAAGTTTGACAGCTACATGTAAATCAGTGAAGTTAGAACACTCCCTCACACCATACAACAAAATAAATTCAAAATGGCTTAAAGAGTCAAATATAAGACATGATACCATAAAACTCCTAGAAGAGGACATACACAATATGTTCTCTGACCTAAATTATAGCAATGTTATCATAGGTTATTCTTCCAAAACAATAGAAATAAAAGCAAAAATAAACAAATGGGACCTAATCAAATTTATAAGCTTTTTTGTACAGCAAAGGAAATCATAAACAAAATATAAAGACAACCTACTGAATGGGAGAAAATATTTGCAAATAATGCAAAAAACAAAGGATTGATTTCCAAATTATACAAATAGCTCATACAATTCAATAGCCAGAAAAACAAATGGGCAGAAGACCTAAGCAGACATTTCTCCAAAGATATACAGGTAGCCAACAGGCACATGAAAAGATGCCCAACATCAATAACTACAAAGATGTATCTCCTTATTCTGGTCAGATTGACCAAAATCAAAAAGTCCACTAATAATAAATGCTGGAGGGGGTGTGAAGAAAATGAAACCCTCCTACAGTGTTGGTGGGAATATATATTGGTGCATCCATTAAGGAAACAGTATGGAGGCTCTTTAAGAAAATAAAATTAGAATGACCATATACTTTAGCAATCCCATTACTGGGAATATATCCGGAAAAGATGAAAGCTCTAACTCATAAAGATACATGAGCTCCAATGTTCAACATTTACAAAAGCCAAGACATGGAAGCAACATTAAGAGTCCTTCAACAGATGAATAGGTAAATAAGATGTGAAATGTACACACACACACACACACACACACACACACACACACACACACACAATGGAATATTACTCCACTATAAAAAAGAATGAAATAATGCCATTGGCAGCAACATGGATGGACCTAGAGATTATCATACTAAGTGAAGTAAGTCAGACAGATATATTTTATATATCACTTATATGTGCAAACTAAAAAAATAGTACAAATGAACTTATTTATAAAAACAGAAACTAACAGACATAGGAAACAAACTTGTGACTAAAAAAGGGGAAGTGGGGGAGGGAAAAATTGGGAGTATGGGATTAACACATGCATACCATCATATACAAAATAACAAAGACCTACTATATAGCACAGGAAATTATATTCAATATCTTATAATAAATTATAATGGAATCAAAAAATAATATATATATACAAATCTTTTTGTACACTTGAAAAGGGTTGATTTACTTACACGTCTCTAGTAAATTTGATATTCCATGCAATGCTTTATCTTTCTCCTGTAGATTTTTATATACAGCACTGACATGCCATCAGTCTTCCTTCATGCTCAGATCAGATCAGTCGCTCAGTCGTGTCTGACTCTTAATTTGAGAAAAATGGACCCTCTGGCACTTTTTCTGGACTTCTGTGACGTGGGCATGTTTCTGTGCCTGAGAAACTCAGTCTAGAGAAGAAAACCCCATACCTGGCTAAGAGTGGGTATACATAATAAATAGTACATAGTACACAGTAGTGGCCGAGAAGGCAATGGCATCCCAGTCCAGTACTCCTGCCTGGAAAATCCCATGGACGGAGGAGCCTGGCAGGCTGCGGTCCATAGGGTCGCGAAGAGTCGGACACAACTGAGCGACTTCACTTTCACTTTTCACTTTCATGCATTGGAGAAGGAAATGGCAACCCACTCCAGTGTTCTTGCCTGGAGAATTCCGGGGATGGCAGAGCCTGGTGGGCTGCCGTCTATGGGGTCGCACAGAGTCGGACATGACTGAAGCAACTTAGCAGCAGCAGCACACAGTACTGGGCATCTGGAGGGCTTGCGTACTCTCAATATCAACTGAAGGCTAAATTCCTTAGCCTGAAATTGAAGTTAAGTCCTGACTTCATACAAGAATCTTAATAATAACAGTACTATTTACATAATTCCAGTAGCTACAACCTATACAGTACTTGCTCTGACCAAATAATTCTCTAAGCTTTTCATTTGTATTAACACATTTAATTCTCAGATCCACCTCATACAATGAGTCTTGTTAATATTTTCATTTCAATTATATGAGGAGAAAACTGAGTTTGGCTTTGAAGCAGGCAGCCCAGCTTTGATGACCATGACTTAAACCACTCTGTTATGACACGTCCCAATTATCTTTAATATTAAATAATTGTAATAACAGCAGAAGTTATAATAATAGTTGCAGCTGTAACCACAGTAACTACACAAACACACACACACACACACACACACACACACACACACACAGAGTCTCTTAGACACTAAATGAGATAGCATATAAATCACCATGAAATCCTCCCAGCAGAGACTAGTCCATTATAAGGCCTTCCTAAACAACCGCTCTCTAAGCTCCCCCGCCCTTTACTACCCACAGAAGTTCAAGCAAAGGTCTCCTAAGATCTCTGTGGTTAAAAGTTCAGGGAGAACATGTTGAGATTGTATGGCTATGCAAGCAAATTAAGACAGATCTGTGACTGGAAGAGTCATAGGCAATAAGAAGGTGTAGTTTCAAAAAGGTGAACTCCTCTCATGGGTATTCAAGGACCCACTTTGGTCTGGATCCTCCTAACCAATTGGTATCCTCAAACTTAAGATGCCCTTCCTCAGAATGAAATTCATGTTTTAGATCCAGGAACAGGCTCTATTATTGAAAGAATGTAAAGGAGCTAATGGTGGGAAGCCGCAGGACATGATTTCAGATATAACTAACCCCATGTAATCCCCACAAGGTCCCAGTGATGGAAGTAAGACCATCATTTTTCAGATGAGGACACTGGTGGTCAGAAAGATTCCATACCTTACTCATGGTGACACAGAAATAAATGTGCAGCACTGGTATTTGGAGTCATATACATCTCCCCACAAAGCTTATTTATAGCATACATGCTACAAAGGGCCTATGTTTCTGACCAAGGATATAACATTGTTATAAAACTCTAAAAGAAAATGGCCTCAGAAACACTAGGAACTTTAAATTGGAAGTCTCTCGCTTAGTGTGACTGCTTTTATAGGACATGGTTTCCTAAAATCTGAAGTCAGAATTCCCTTAAATATTGTGCATTATTAGATGAAATGGGTGCTTTTCCGACAGGCGTGGTGACAATGGCGCAATGTGTACTTTCTAGGATCCAGCCATTTGCAAAGCTGAAAGGAAAGGGCAGGGGACAGAGGGTAGACACAGCAACTGGCGATAAGGGAAAGTCTGAGCAGGAGAGACACACCTCTGAAGATTTAGCTCAGTCAGTTATTTAGAGGAAGAGCAGTTAAATGGATGAGGGTGGGGAGTGGTTATGGTTGCTATTGGGAGAAGGAACAAGCAAAGACTTCCAGGTTTGGATTTCACTGTTTTCCCCTACAGGTTACCAAAAATGGTATCAGGAACAAGACCTAGGTCTAATAACAGAAACAGGAGCAGAGGCCAAATATCCAAACCAGAGATCAATGCAGGAACAGGGTTATCAGAAAAGGTAACGACGCAGAATCCTAGGAAATGCCAAACAAGGACTCTTATCTGTATCTGGGGATAGCTGTGTAGGATTTTGCCAAATGCTGAGATCATAAAGGGTACAAGAGGTAAAGAACAGCATGTACCAAAACATAAAGGGTGGATCGGTGTGGCATTTCAGGGGAATAATAAATGTTCTATTAGGTCTGGGATTAGGAGAAGTCATACTTAGAAAATGTTCATTAGGGGCAAATGATAGAGGGACTTGAGTGTTAAAGATCCTGGAGTTTACTGTAGGGAATCAACAAGTCTGGGTGATGCCAGCTGGTAGATGATAGAGAAGAAGACACAAGGTCCATGGTGGATGCTTTAAAAAAAATGGATTGTGCATTGACTACAGCCGAGGGGTGACACACAAAATAATAAAGAAATGATTGAAAATATTTAAGTTAGAAAGAGATCTTGGGGACTCCCTGTGTAATTTCTTATTTCGCAGTTGGGAAGACAAGTCTATGAGTGGGACCTCACGATGATTCATAATAAACTGATAACCAAGTCTCTTTCTAGTCCATTATACTTTGCAATTGCAAGGTTAAAAATTCTATTTAAAAATGCTCCATATTTTGGAATTGTTGGTTATAAAGTATGGGGAAAAAAAATAAAATCAGAAAATTGTGTCCTGGGAGTGGGGCTAAATAATAACTCAAAGTCAATTTTCTGTCTTAAAAAACACAAAGTCCAACTTGACCATGGGTTGTCCTTGGCTCTTCTCCCCAACTGCTGCAGGTCAGTCTTTTGTGTATTTAATCCCTTGGTCTGCAAGCCTTTTAACCTGTAAACTGCATAAAACATTGAAAAGTCAGGCAAATAATTGCAAGAGATTTCCTGTTTGACTGACTTAGCCTGGAAATGAAATCTGATCCCAAGAGAGAGCTAGACACTAAATCCAGGGAAATGAAAGATCAATATAAAGATAAATCCAGTTAAGTTACCAGCCACCAGCTGGCATGTTCCCTTTCCCTTAACAGAGGCCTAAATAGAGAAGTAAATAAAATGAACTTCTAATACCTAAGTCTCCCAAGGTGGCAGAGATCCACTGCTTACTTCTGTCTGTCTCATTACACACGGCTGCTGTAAGTGAGACAGAGACACTCATTGTGTACATGGAGCCCAGAAGAGGAAACCATCACCACTGGGGGAACCAGAAGCCTCACCAGGAGACAGATTTGTATTCATCTTTGAAAGATTAGAAGGTGCTTTTTCAGACAGACAAAAGACAAGAGGAAGGTTATTTCAACAGAGGACACAATTTATGCACAAACATGAAAGGGACTACTGAGTGGATAGCAAACAATTCAGGCTGGTGAGAAAATGAAGAGATTGAGGATGTGGAGAAAAGAAAAACATTTCAGGCTTGTGAGAGGACATTCAGGTGTGAAAGAACCTGAGTCTCAGGGCAGTGTCAAATAGTTCCAGGTGGGCTGAGCCCAAGGCCACACAAGCAGGCATGTAGAGGCAGACAAGGCTGGAAAGAAGAACGGCCCCAGCCAGGGAGGCTGTGAGTACCTTTATAAAGAAGCTGGCTTTTATTTTGCAGGCAGTAATGAGTGGGGGAAGCTAGAACAAACCTAGACAGAGTGTTGAAAAGCAGAGACATTGCTCTGCTGACAAAGGCCCATATAGTCAAGGCTATGGTCTTTAGAGTGGCCACGTACAGTTGTGAGAGCTGGACCATACGGGAGGCAGACAGCCAAAGAATTGATGCCTTCAAACTGTGGTCCTGGAGAAGATTCCTGAGAGTCCCTTGGGCAGCAAGGAGATAAAACCAGTCAGTACTAGGGGAAATCAACCCTGAATATTCACTGGAAGGACTGAAGCTGAAGCTCCAGTATTTTGGTCACCTGAACTGAACAGCTGACTCATTGGAAAAGTCCCCAGTGCTGATCGAGAGCAGAAGGAGAAGAGGGTGTCAGAGAATGAGATGGCTGTATGGCATCATCGATGCAATGGACATGAACTTGGGCAAACTTCAGGAGATGGTGAGGGACCGGGAGGCCTGGCGTGCTGGAGTCCTTGGGGTTGCAAAGAGTTGGACACGACTGGGAGACTGAACAACAACAACAGGTTGGGGGGTTGGGGGAGAAAAGCACCTGAGCAGAAGGGTGACACCATTAGAGCATATTCTGGGGGAAATGGATTAGAAAATGAGACTGGAAACAGAGTGGTTAAAACATGTGCTAGGTAAGAAATTCAAAGGATGCCAGCAAGGGCCTGATTAGTGATCTAAAACCAGTTCTACCAAGAACGTTTCCCCAGGTTTTCCATCTGCACCAACGTTGCCTTGCTCTCCCACATGACTACTAACATGAGTCCTGGCTACTGGACGTTTAACAGTGCTGCTAACTGTAGATTTGCTCTCTGCTTGAACAGCTCGAAGGCAAGGATAGGGTCTGAATAATCTCAGTATCCTGACACCTAGAAAAGAGCCAGCCCCATGGAGAGGTCTGTTGAGTGAATGCAGGCTGGCATGTCCAAATCAATCAATGGAAATAGGATGCAGCTGTATACACCACCCACCTTGTTCCCTTTCCCATCCCCTCCCATCCTTACCCAGATCCTAACACTGGCTGAGTAAATAGGGCATTAATTGTTTCTTCCTTCTTAATTACCTTTAAGGACCACTTGCTTAACCACTCAAGGAATGTGGGGGCAAATATAACCAGTTCACTGGTGACTGGAAGGATGTCCTATTTCCTCTGACCAGGACATCCTGAATGTAACTCACGCTATTCCTCAGGTCTACCCTGGTTCTACCTATACCCCACAGAGCTGAGTCCTGGTATTGAAAGGGGTGATTAAAGAACAGACACAGTTGGGTCCTTAAGGCCTCATGTACCTGGCTCAAGACCACAGGGATAGGATCCTTCCAAATAAGTAACTGTCTTTTCCCATCTATTATCCATCTGTACTGGATGGCACAACAACATCACAAAGTAGGTTGGTTTTACAGTCCCCATGTGACAGATGAGGGACCCAAAGCCTAAAATGATTAACTCAGTGGTTCTCAACTCTGATTGCAGTGGACAATCAACTAGGCAGCTGTTCAGTGATTCCACGACCAAGCCCCAGGCCAGGCTGCTCCTATAGAGCTTCTGGGATAAGACTCAGGTATCAGAGTTCAAGGTAACTTGGCTGGTGAGTAGAAAATTTAGGACTGGAACTCAGCCTCCCCCAACCTCAGTGCCATTTCCAGGGCTCCATTGGAAGTAAGTAAAATTCTGTAGGAGCTCTAAGTCTGATGAGGAGCTGAGTAAGAGACAGAGAGGATGATAAATGGAAAAAATAGACATCAGTCTTTCCGTTTTCTATGCTCTTGCTTTTTATCTCAAATCACAGGATTGATCTGTGACTTCTATGGGACATCAACTGTTTAGGTTCCTCAGGTCCGTCCTACTCAGAACACAGCACAGCCGCTTTCCTGCCAAGCAAGAACTTTCGGGCACAAAGGCCTTGCCTCTGCCTTCTCTTGGGGGCAAAGCAAAGGGCAGCTTTGGCAGCTCTATGGGCTGCTCCTCAGGTTGCTCATGCAGCCGCCTGACTGATGGCCTGCCGCCCTGCACTGCTGGGGCCATGTCCCCAGCTCCACCAAAGGAGCTCACTCAGGCGTGTGTTTTGGCTCCTTTTTATGGGAAGATCTGTGTTAGCCATGAATCATAGAGTATCCATGCTGAAAAACAACCTTAAAGTTCATTTTGTCCCCGCGTCAACTGTCATCACTCCCTGGACACTTTTCTGATGGGAAAATGGAGGTTTATTTGATAATGAAGTATTAATAATCACAAAATTCAATATAGTAAAATATTTCAATACCAAGAAATAACTATAAAATGGAAGTTTACTTTGCATCAACTACATGCCAGAGACTACTTCACACACATTATCTTAAATAATTTTAAGGGCCACTACATTGCACAAATCCAAGGGTCATCTTTAGTCTCATAGAGTATATATGATACATGCCAGGATGTGCATTGATTCCCTAGAATACTGCTATACATAATTTGTGTGGCCATACCTGGTAGCCTCATAAGCCTAATGTCAACCTTAAAATGAAGCTATCATTTCTGTAGTGGTTCAGGTTACCAAAGAGCCCTCTTCCTTCTGGAGCACAAAGATTACCAGTTAAATGGGAAACAAACATCACTTTTTAAAATTTATGTAATCATCCTCTGTATCTGGTGCTTTTGTTATATAACAGATCACCCCAAAACTTATGAGCTTAAAATGATAACCATTTGTTACTGCTCAGAAAGCTACAGGTCCACTCAGCAGTCCTGCTGATCTGGGCTGGGCTGGGCTGATCTTGGTTGAGCTCACTGATCTATATGCATCATTTGATAGGGCAACCAGAGGATGGCCAGTCTGTGATGTCCTTGAGAGGGCTGGTTCAGATGACTGAGACCTCTCTCCATTGGTTTCTTTTCATTCAAAAAGTCAGCCTGGCTGTGCATGGAGGTCACAAGGTTTCAAAAGAACAAAGGGAAGCAAGTAACATCTCTTAAGGCCGAGGCTCAGACCTCTCCAATCACTTCTATTTCTTTGCTTTGGCCAAAGCAACTCGAAAAGCCAATCCAGATGACAGAGATAAAGAAACTGACTCCACATCTCAAAGGGAGAAGAAACAAAATCCTGTGACCTGTAACTCAAAATTACTGTCAAGGGTTAACAGTTGAAAGGGCTTAGGTTTCCATCTGAAAGCAATATGACATACACTCTTCCTGTGATACACCCAGTTATACAGGGAGAATCTAGAACAGGCAATAGAAAATGGGAATTGTTAGCAAGTGGTCAGAGTTTTCCTTCCATTGGCACTGAGCATATTAGATTCTGCTTTTCAGAGAGAAGTGTGTAAGAGAGTGGAAAAAGAGTGAGTCAGTCTCCCTGAGAGGTGTGTAGAAGGGACAGTCTCTTCTCTACAGGTCAAGGTGGAAAGTGGAAAGAAAATCCCTTCTTCATCAACAATCGCCAGTTCTCTGAGCCTCCATTTCCTTGTCTAGATTTGAAGTTACATGGCCAAAAACACTTAGTATAAAAGACTACACATGTTGCCCAGATTTTACTATCAAGGCCAGCTAGGACCAGCTGTGCTTGATGCCTGTCCTTAATAGCTAAGAGCCCTTTGCTGAGAGAGCCAAACAAGGCTGTCAATTGTATGAGCTGATGTTTTGGTCCAAGCACCCTTCTAAGCTCCTTCACAGAAAATAGGACCTAAAATCGTCACCACTCCAAATGACAGCATTATTCTTCTCATACTGCATGAAAAACACTAAATTCTGAGAGATGATGAGATGTATTCAAGATTACAGTTAGTTAATGGGGTAACATGGACCTAAATTTGAATTAAGGTTCTCACCAAAGTCCAAATTTTTTCTCTTTGTCATATATTATACACAGCAGGCAAACTGGGTTATTTTCCTTTCTAAAAGATTCTTCTTTATTCTTTAGTTCCTGCATTCTCTTGCCTTGGAATGTGCTAACAACCTCATTTTGGATGATGTAATCTTCCCTACCTGCATCTGCTACCCTATTTCAATCTATATGACCCCTAGCATCTTTAAAAGACCAACTCAAATACAACCTTCTTCAGGATCCAGAATTAAGGTCTGCTCTTTCCTCATCCCTCCTGCAGGAAGTCATCTCCCGCTACTTCCTCTACACTCCTACAACTTTTGATTTCATACCATTTTTGCCATATGGCATTACTGATATTTACTTATTTACATCTTCTATGCCTTGAAAGCTTGTTGAGTCATAAGGCTCATCATTGCAACCCCAATACCCAGAACAGACCTTTGTCATTGACTGAAGGGACAAAAGCAACAACAACAACAAAAAAATAGGAGCTACATGATTTCCATGCGCAGGTTGCAGGCATTGAGTAAATCCTCATTTGCTGCTAGCAAACCTGGGAAGGCTGCCTGGAGGAAGCTTTGGATCTGGAACCATGAGAAACTTCTGATTTTCCTCATTGCTTTCTGTCCTTCTCACCTCTTTGGTCTCTGATGTCTAAAAAGGGTTGAAAGCACTTTGGTAGAAATCAGTAGTTTGTCAAGTTGGTTACAGACATTCTTGGAAGAGACAAGGAGGAAAAGTGCACAGAATGGTATGGTAATAATTCATTTTATCCAAATAAGATGTGGAAGACTGCTTGAAGAGACACATTTCTGGCAGTTAATTGTCCCCAGAAAAGATAAAAGAAAGGAAGAGCAGAGAGCACTTTGTCGAAGCTCTCACCACTCCAGAACTAAACCACTCTTCTTTCTAATTCTCAGAGAAAAGAGGGAATGGGAGAAGTGATCTTCTAAAGGTAAAAGAGTAAAAGTCTTCACTGGCTCTGAGTGGGGGTCAGGTATCCAACAATTCCTAGCATGTGTACAGCACTTTACAATCTATAAAGTGCTTTCCAACTAGTCCCCCAGGCACATAACAAGCCTAGGCAGTAGATGAACCCATTGGAGAGCGAGAAGTGCTTGAAGCTTAATCTCATGGTATAATTTAAATTTTGCATTGACACTTTTAGTATGACACATGTTTTCTTTTCGATGACCTTTGACTCTTATTCCAAGACACAAAGACTGTCTCTTTGAAGACAACTCTGCCCCCGCCAGGCAATCTAATGGAGAGGAAGTGATCCAAGACAGAAGAATAAAAGGAGTAAGATAAAGACTTGAAAGCAAAAGAAACATTTCTGGCTCCAGATTCTAGCCTGGGCTTGCTTATAACCCACCTCAAGACCTTGGACAAGTTGTTTCAAAAGTCTTAAGTTTCCCAGGCAAAGAGTTCATCATTTCCTCCACTTTCTTCCCAGAGTGGTTTCAGCACTATATTATCATTTCCATGGTTTAATGTGTACTGTTTTCTACAAGCTTGTCTACAAGTCAGACAGACTCCCTGATCCTCCTATGCGGCATGGCTTCTCTCATCATTATTCTCAGTCTCAGTCCTTTGCTGGCTACCTTCATAGCACTGATCACAATTTACCAGTATTTTCTTTATTTCTTGGCTTACTTGGTAGCATTTCTGGCTGTCTCCCCAGATGGAATGGCAGCCTAGTGAGGGCAGGGGACAGGTCCCCTGTTGTTCACCAGTTCTGTGCCTCAGGGAAGTCAGGTCTAAAATACTGACCGAGTGAGTGATGCCTCCTGCAGGAGATGGGGGAGGAGTGGGGTTCTTCTTTTAGTCTAGGGTCTGTCACAGGACTAGTGCTCAATTAGGACTGTAATTAACAAGAGGAACATGGCTCCACCCCTGACCTCACACTTCAGTCTGGCCAACAAAGGAGGGAGTGTCTGCTCCCAGCCTTTATAATAGATATGCTGCTGCTACTGCTAAGTCGCTTCAGTCGTGTCCAACTCTGTGCAACCCCATAGACGGCAGCCCACCAGGCTTCCCATCCCTGGGATTCTCCAGGCAAGAACACTGGAGTGTGTTGCCATTTCCTTCTCCAATGCATGAAAGTGAAAAGTCAAAGTGAAGTCGCTCAGTCGTGTCCGACTCGAGTGACCCCATGGACTGCAGCCTACCAGGCTCCTCTGTCCATGAGATTTTCTAGGCAAAAGTACTGGAGTGGGGTGCCATTGCCTTCTCCATTATAATAGATATAGACATAGACAAAGCTAATTAGAGCTCATTAGTTGGGGAGGCAAAGCATTCCCATAGTAAAAGTGCTATCAAACCAAAATCAGAGAGTGCCTGCACTAGAAGATACTGAAGGATGATTTTCTACTTTAACGGTCTCTTTTTACAGGTGTAGAAACAGGTTCAGAAAGGTAAAGTGACTGGCCCCAGGTTAGCCTAAACACAGTTGTGCATAAGAAGCCATGATGCAGAGCTTGGGAAAGTTCTAGAAATCCATGCAGAGAGCTTCAAAGAAAAATGGGTCGCTTGGTGTGTGTGATCCCTCACTGGGGAAGAAGATGCTCTTGCTTTGCACACAAGGCCTGGGTTGCACGTCCCTTCCTTTAAGATCCATGAAAGCTCCCTCTATTATTGGGAGGTGGGAAAGTTTAATTCTTTGTCCAGGAGATCATTCCTAGGAAGCCATAAGCCAGGCCTAGCAATTTAGTCCTCACAATTCTCCATCAAGATGGGAATCATCTCATACTGTCAAGAAGGAAACTTAAAAGTACCAAACAGCTCTGATACTCTAAGTCCAAATAACACAGCTCATAGCTGCCCTCTCTAATGGGGATGGGGGGAGGGAGTGGACAGCTGTCTTGTTTCTGAAGACCTTCAACCCTGTGGTACCTGCTTCTGCTCTCCCTTGATCATTTGTTAATCAAAATCACCATGCTTATTTGTTTGCAGTATTTGTTTCTTTAACAGAAAACATGCTTCATGGGGGGAGGGAATCTTGTCTGCCATGTTTTTTAGTATTTCTCTGGGCTTTGGGCAATGCCAAACACTCAAGAAAGGAGGAGGGAAGGGAAGGAATAGGGAAGAAGAAAGAGAAGGAAGGCAAGGAGGAGAGGGAGGGAGGAAAAGAGGGAATGAGAAGACAGAGGAAGAAATTCTGTTTCTGCTCTTCTTTCTAGAATCAGATCATTATAATGACAAACCTTCAAATGTGTACAGCCTTTACCTTCTATAGAATGTTTTTGCATTGCTTGCATCCTTCCAATAGCCCTGTGATTAAAAAGAGAAGGATCTTTATCCCTATTATATAGATGCATCCATAAATTAATCATCTCCTGACAACCACTGATAACCATGATAGCCATGGGGTGCTGTTCTGACCGCAACCTGGCTCTCTCAGGGTTCTGTTTTTGCCCATCTCCCCAAATGAGTATTTCAAGCAATAGGGGCCTGAAATGGGGCTTTGTACAGAGGGAAGCAATTTGTTCCAAGAGGGCTTCTGGAGCTTTGTCTTCCAGGCAGAGCAGATGCTTGAGACGAGGTTTGGAGGAGCATGTGTGGAAGAACAGCACATATGAAAGTGCACACGTCTGGGAAAGGGTGGAGCCTTCTGAGACCAACGCGGCTGGAACCTCAAGACGCGTGCAAAAGAGCAAATGCAGGTGCTGAAACTGGAATCGTGAATGGGGGCCAGACCTCAGGGAGGCCTTGAAAGCTTAACATCAGCTTGAGACAAAGGGACAGTTGATGGTTGTGTGCTAGACAGTGGCCTGACCTGATCTTCACCCTGGGGAAGAGTGGAGTGGAGCAGGGCAAGGTTGAAGGGCAGCAAGAACAGTTAGGAGACTGGAAGGATCACCCTGGATGGACAGGAAGGCAGACTGCACTGAGGCTGGCCTGTAGCACTGCAGCTGAGGCAGAGGGGGAAGGAAGGATCAACACCAAGAGGGATTGAGCTTCTGGAAGTGCAGATCTGCCTGAAGGCTCCAATGCAAGCAGTTGGCAAGCATAAATCTTCCGCATCCTAGTCTAGCATCCTTTCCCTGCAGGGCGAGCACTGCTTCACACTCTCATACATGCTGGCTGGCTCCCTGCTTTCTCACCCCCACTTCAGTCTACTCTCCGCTCACCCACCAACTCCTAGGACTGGCTGCCTCTGTCTGCCACCACAAGATTAAAATTTCTTTCCCCTTTCAGGAAGTTTAGAGATTACAAAGCTGCAAGGGATAGTTAATTGCTCAGTCGTGTCTGACTCTGCAAATCCATGGACAGTAACCCACCAGGCTCCTCTGTCCATGGAATTCTCCAGCCAAGAGTTCTAGAGTGGGTTGCCATTTCCTTCTCCAGGGGATCTTCCAACCCAGGGATCGAACCTGTGTTTCCTGTGTTGCAGGCGGATTCTTTACCATCTAAGCAACCAAGCATGTAACAGGAGAATGTCCAGTTCCTTCTACCTTTGCAAGTAAAAGGGAGCCATCGCTCCCTGCTGTACTTCCTATTCACTGGTTTACTCAGCAAGTATTTATTTTGTGCGGAGCACTGGGACTCACCTGGCCTCTTGGGAACCTTCTTTACTTCTATTTCTGAAGGCTTGTTTAGTGTTAAAACTCAAGAAAACCTTTGAATTCACCTACCCGCTCCAATATTCTTGCCTGGAGAATTCCATGGACAGAGGAACCTGGCGGCTACAGTCCATGGGGTGGCAAAGAGTCAGACACGACTGAACAACTAACACTTTCACTTTTTTTCAGGTTCAAGAGAACCATGTGATTCATTAAAGGCCACAGCAAGCAAGTGGGCAGATCAGGTCTCTGACTCTCAACCGCGTAGAATTTCCATGACCTCTTAGTGGCCTAGAAAAGTAGGACTTGCACTTGCGTCTGGTCGAACCAGAATGCTTTCCTTTAAAGGAATGAGGAGGGTGGTGATGCACCAAGGAACCGACAGGTGAGTGACTGCCATTGGTTCCAGGTGAGGCAAGTACAGAGCTGGCTCCCTCTCCCCCCACAACACCAGTCAGCGCTCGGATACATGTGGTGTTTATCTTTCTCTCATTCTGCGGTGATGTGTTTGTTGATGAGCTGTGGAGCACATCCAGAATGTTTTTGGAGCTGTTAGCTATTATGTCCTAAAAAATAATAGATCGCATGCTGTGGCTCTGTTTCTTAGCCCTTTTCTTGCTTTCAAAGCAACTGGAGGGCTAAAAATACCAAGCTCCTTCCAGGACCCACAACGCATCAGAGTCACCACCAACAGGAGGGTCCCCCTGGCCCTGGAGCCCTTGTTTACTTTGAAAAGCTCACTCAGCACCAGCTGAGAGCCCTCTTGGCCCCGGTGCCTCCCAGAGGATGCCTTCCTGGGCTCCTTTGTGCAGACACAGACAGAGGGCTGCCCATTGTGCTGGGGTACAGGGCTGCACCCCCAGCCCGCGGCTGGCCTGCTCCCTGGGCCACCAGGTCTGCGTTTATTATTCCAGATGATAAAGCATACTGTCCTGAGGAGTTCAAAGCTCCAAGTAACCGGCTGCCTCATGGGCAGGAAAGTTGCCGTTGTTTATTTCCTAGAGTAACCAGCTCTCCCCTTGCCCTTCCCGCCCCTCCCTTTCTCTCTCTCTCCCCTCCTCACCACCCCCTCTTCTCCCTAACCTCTTTTTATCTTTTCCTTCCCTCTCAGAACCTATTCCACTTCCTCTATTCTCTATTCTGCTCCTCTTCTTTCCCTATTCTTTTCTCAAGCCCCTGAGGCAGCTGTATAGAAAACAGTTTGAAACCCCTGAGTTAGATGCTAAAGTGCTCCCTGGCACTGATGTCGTGTAAGAGCCATTCCTTGCCATTGCATCTTAGGCAATGCATTTGGAGTGAGAGTGTAAAAGGTGGGCACTAACTGATAAATGGGTATGAACTTGAGCAAATTCCGGGAGACAGTGGAGGACAGAGAAGCCTGGTGTGCTGCAGTCCATGTGGCCACAAAGAGCAGGACACAACTTAGCAACTGAATAACAACTGATAAATGCCCAGCTCTTAAGCCAAGGAATAGAAATCCCAGGTCCAGCCTAGCCTACCTGGACTACAGTATATTAATAACTTATTGACCAGAGACATATTAATGTGTCTTTTGTTACATGAAAGTGTTTTAATAGTCACTTACATAGCAAATCACTGGTCACAGGCATTGATTTCTGTAAAAATCCCTCAGTCAATAATGTGTTAAAAAGCATGAGCAGAAATGAGAATATCTATGTGAATTGATTAGAAAATTAGACAATTCCTCAACATTTCTAGATCTGAAGAAAATTATTTCCCTGTAGGCCTCAGCTTCTAATACATCTAAAGAGGTTAGGAATCCCTATCCTGCCCTCTCCCAGGAAAGATTAAAGTTTACCTAGGATCACAGGAAAATTCTTTGGTGCCTCCACACCAGTATAGTAATTTTATTAAGGGCTACATACTACCCACGATTATGGTTAAGAGTGAAATAGGAATATGTTTATAAAATCCCTCTCAGTGTGTCAGGCATCAAAAAATAACATTGACTGCAATTTGGCTAGATAGTCCCCAAAGCAGCAGGCTGTGAAGGGGTGTGCAAGCATGAACTATATCTGGGAATGCTTTCAGGAACCCCATATCCTAAAAGGGAATGAAAGGAAAGGGAGCAAGATCAGGTAAAGGAAGATGTGGATGCCAACCCAGCTTCAACAGAGGTCTCGGCCATTGTTAAGTGGGGAGGGACTTTCTGAGATACACCAAAATAGGGGAAGGGGACCCTACCCTACCCACATCAGTGAATGTGGCTGCCCCAGGAAGGCAGTATGATCTCAGAAGGGATAGTTCATTCTCTTCAGCTGATGCAATCCTCAAAGAGGACTAAGAATTGAGGGCTGTCTGCTGGCAGCCCTCCCAGCAGCTAGAGGAATAATTTCTTGAGCACAGAGGTGAGATTTGGACTATACATCCTAATATCCCCTACAACGTCATTATAATTACATAAATAGAGTGATTTATTTTGTTTCCTTGTGTAGCTAAAAGAAATTCGGCTATTATCCAAAGAGTTTGCAATATTAGAGAAATGTGGGGAAACTATTTCTACCTAACAAACTAGTAAGTAACCCCTGATCAGCAGCTCCCCAATGAACACACGTCAGACTGACCTAGCCAATGGGTCCACAACAGAGACTCATTATTTCTCAGATTAATTGTAATGGCCTCTTAACGCTCTCCCAGCTCTGCACTCTCTGTCACCCCCTACTGGCCAATCCTGTGTACTACCTCTGTGGCTTTCTTCCTCTTGCCCCTATGTCACCCGATTGTTTAAACGTAACTGATGACTTCCGTCCCCTAGGAAAGCAGTGAAGACTCCTTTTCACAACTAGCCCATCTCCCCCTTAGCAGGCTCACTCCCTGCCCCTCCTTCAACCCCTCCACCTCATGACCCCAGCAGTCATCCAACACTCCAAACGCAGTGCTGTGTTCAAGCCTAGAATCCCTCCCCACATTTTCCTCATGATGGATTCCTACACATCCTTTCAAGCTCAGCCCAAATGCTCCTTTTTTTGTGTCCTGGATGCACTGCAGTTATAAGACTTAGATAAATAAACAGCCAATCATCTTCAAGGTGATGCTTCTGATACTAAAAGCAGAGCATCGCTGTAAGGAACAGGCTTGGCTTTACAGCTGAATGGACTTGGTTTGAATCTACTCTACTGCCTCCTGACTTTAAGCTGGGAAGTCTCCTAAGGACTTTGACGCTGTTTCCTTATCTGTTACCAGAATAATACCTTCTTCAAAGGATTGTTTGGGAGATGGATGTATAATATTCGACTGAGTGTTGGGCATGAAATCAACGTTTGCCCAGCTGCACTCCCTGTTAGGCACACAGCGAGCAGCATTCACTCTGCCTTTTCTTATTTGAACACAGATTCAGCATGGCACAGTTAGATTCCATGAGGACAAGGTCTCTCTCTCCTTGCTCATGATTCCTTTCCTCATCTTTTGAGCCTCAGTGCCCCCAAAAGATTTTTTTTTTTAAACAAGTGAAACACAGCCATTCTGGAAATGTTGAAGTAAATGGACTTGAGTTGAATTCCTGAAATTGTCTCCAATGCAGAGGATATCCATGTGATTTTTAGAGAAGGGTGAAATGAAGTCTCCTAAGATGGTGACCAGCCCTGCAGCCTTGCCAGATAGGTTTAGGGGTAAGAACGGGCCTGCCATGATGATTAACACCCCCATCTTTCTTTTCTTTCTGAGGCAGCTGCTCTCCACAGTGACGCAGCCATGCTGGACAAGTTCAGACTAAACACATATACATCATTGTCTTCATGTGTGCTTCTAATGTGTCCGCATCAAACTCTGGATAGGACTCCTGGGGACAGTAAATGGGGCTGAGACCACCTCGAAGTAATTTGGAACGTGTGTACCTGTCATCCGCCTGTCAGTCTTCCTGGAGTAGCGTCGGGGCAAGTCCATGGGGGCAATGATTCCATGTTTCCATACAACCTCTAAATGCATCCTGCATGACCTGGGCCCAGGCCAGCACACCAGATCCCACTTCTAAGAAGAGAGCATATCATGTGGCTGACAAGAATTCCAGTGAAAAGAGCTGGTCACCTCTTAGCTTCTTTAATTGTTCCTCATAAGGGACATTTATGATATAACGATGGGTTTTTGGAGGAACTCACATTCAGACAGTAATTTACTTGGTGGGGGGGGGGGGACCTATAAACACTGAAAAGAAGACAAAGAATATCAAAGGTTGTATTTTTCTTTCTCACTCGATAGTGAACAAATATTTATTAAATATCCACCATGTGTCAGACATTACTCTGTGTACTAAAGGTCCAGGGATATGAGACTCATCCCTGCCTATATAAAACTCACACCTAACCAGGCAGTCAGTGTGATGAGTCCTCTGGTTAGCTAAGTATACAGGCAGATCAGAGCCCCACTCTGGACTTGGAAAGATTCCCAAGAAAATCGTAATTTAGCTGAGGCCTAAGGGATCATCTCAGAGTTCCTCTTGTGAGAATAGGCAGTAGAAATATGGGGGAAATGTGCTTCTATGAGAGAAAATGGTATGTGAGAAAGCATAAGAGCAAAACAGAGGATTGGCCATTAGAAATGACGAATCAAGTTATGGCAGCTAGAACACTAAGTGTGCAGATGAGTGGTCACAAGGAGGCTGCAGGAGGTGGCAGAGACCCCACAACAGAGGGACTTAGAAACCATGTTGGAATGTTCAGATCTTTTCTTAGAGCACAGAAGAGCCAGAAAAGCCCTTCAAGCAAGATCAAAATGCTTGGTAGATGGGTACTATCTGCTACCTTCATTCAGTGAGAGTCTCCCAAGTTTCAGATCCTGTGTTGGCCCTTGCTGCTGCTGCTAAGTTGCTTCAGTCGTGTCCGACTCTGTGCGACCCCATAGATGGCAGCCCACCAGGCTCCCCCGTCCTTGGGATTCTCCAGGCAAGAATACTGGGGTGGGTTGCCATTTCCTTCTCCAATGCATGAAAGTGAAAAGTGAAAGTGAAGTCGCTCAGTCGTGTCCGACTCTTAGCGACCCCATGGACTGCAGCCCACCAGGCTCCTCCGCCCATGGGATTTTCCAGGCAAGAGTACTGGAGTGGGGTGCCATTGCCTTCTCTGGTTGGCCCTTGAGTGCACTCTAAATAATCAACCAAATCTAAGAGAACTTAAGCTCTCTTGCAGAGCTTGTCAAACTCTGAGGGAGAATGAGAAATAGAAGAGTAGATTAATTTGATGGTTAATTCTATGGGTCAGCTGGGTAGGCAATGGTACCCAGTTGTTTGGGCAAATAGTAGTTTAGATGTTGCTATGAAAGTCTTTTGATTTTCATAGATAAACATTTATAATCAGTGGACTTTAAACAGATTATCCTCCTTAGTGTAAGTGGGCCTCATTCAATCAGTTAAAAACCTTAAATGCAGTTTCCCAGCAAAGAGGGAGTTCTGCCTCAAGACTATAACATGGAAACCATGCCTGAATTTTCAATCTGCTGACCTGCCCTGAGGATTTGAGACTCAAGACAGCAATATCAACCCTTAACTGAATTTCTAGCCAACCAGGCTGCCCTGCAGATTGCAAGCTTGCTAACCCCTATAATTGCTTCCTTAAAATTAATCTCTCAATAGATGATAAATAGATGGGAAGAAAAATAGATATAGGAGGAAATGTATACACACACACACATTTTCTGTATCTTTGGAAAACCCTGAATAATACAGCTAGGCATCTGAAAACTCATTCCAATCTTCTGTCTGTCATTAAACTTCCCTGAGCCCATTGTCTCATCATCATAATGGAGACTAATCACCCACCTTTAGCACCAAGGCTGGCACATGATAGGTGCTTTAGGTCATTTCCTTTCCCCTTTCTGTGACTGATTGATAGGAATAGATACATACCCAAAAGGGGCACTTTTTGCTGACACAGGCTGCACTTGATGAAATCTGATCTAGAATGAGGAATACTAAACAAATCAAAAAGAATTTACTCTTCGAGCATTATTGCCACCGTGATGGATGGCTGCTCCAAAGGCTATTTCTCAAGAGTTCACAGCAGAGAAAAATGTTCAGTCTTGATTTTATATGTGTCCAGAAAATAAATTGTATGACAAGGGTGGCGACATTTGGACGGGGAGAGGGCTTAGCCAAGGAATTAAACATGTCAGGAGCCTCAGAAGGAAAATAATGTTGAAATGGAAGGTGAAAGGGGCTTATTTGGAGAACTTGACAAGTGGCACAATGGGAGGAAAGGTGGCACTCTGGAATGGGATGTCAGCCATTATCTGCCACTAAAGCCGCGATCTGCCCTTAGTAACTCAGCAAGGTGGAAAGGAAAAAATATGAGCCCAGGTTCTAATGCTCTATTATCACAACTGGCTTAAATTATTTTTCCTTGCTTCATTGACCACACAGCAAACACACAGAGAGTAAAACCAGGCAGGCCTTTTTTTTTTTTTTTTTTTTTGAGGAATCTTTGCCTAGGTCATCTCTCAAGTTGCTGTCAACAAAACTCCCAACATTAGAAATGAATGAGATGCAGAGAAAGAAAATATCTGGGATGATATCACACAGAACACTAGCAGAAAACCCAAGCCTAAAACCCAGACCTGTGAGCTCCCAACCCCAGGGCTTTGTAAGGAATGAAGAATATTATCTAAGCAGGGGGATGGCAAACAGGCTGCACTCAGTTTTAATTGATTGATTGTGCTGACTGAGGTGTGTGAGAGCAAATGCAGGTTTAGCTGCCTGAAAGTGGGGCTTAATTGATTAGTGATGTCCGTCATGGGAGCCAGAGGTTCTGCAGGCTGGACAAATATGTATCATTTTTGTCTGATCCAACCTTTTTCTCCCTCCTGTATTATTTAGCTCAGCAAAATATAGCCCACAGGCCAAAGTAGGCCCACTGCCTGTTTTTATAAATAAAGTTTTATTGGAACACAGCTTGATTCATTCATTTGCATATTTTCTCTGGCTACTTTGGCTCCACAACCACAGAACTGAACAATTACAACACAGATCATACAGTCCACAAAGCCTAAAATATATATACATTGTCCCTTTATAGAAAAAGCTTGCCAAACTTGTTCCACAGAATACTGTGACCCAGGCTGACTTGATTCCAGATAATGAGGCCATTCATTGACTCATTGCATATTTATTGCATGTCTGATATGATATGTTCCACACACATTATTAAACTGTATAGAGCTTCTCCATCTTTGGCTGCAAAGAATATAATCAATCTGATTTTGCTGTTGACCTTCTGGGTGATGTCCATGTGTAGAGTCTTCTCTTGTGTTGTTGGAAGAGTATGTTTGCTATGACCAGTGTGTTCTCTTGGCAAAACTCTTTGCCCTGCTTCATTCCGTACTTCAAGGCCAAATTTGCCTGTTACTCCAGGTGTTTCTTAAATTCCTACTTTTGCATTCCAATCCCTATAATGAAAAGGATGTCTTTTTTGGGTGTTAGTTCTAAAAGGTCTTGTAGATCTTCATCAGATCAGATCAGACAGATCAGTTGCTCAGTCGTGTCCGACTCTTTGCGACCCCATGAATTGTAGCATGCCAGGCCTCCCTGTCCATCACCAACTCCCAGAGTTCGCCCAGACTCACGTCCATTGAGTCAGTGATGCCATCCAGCCATCTCATCCTCTGTCGCCCCCTTCTCCTCCTGCCCCCAATCCCTCCCAGCATCAGAGTCTTTTCCAATGAGTCAACTCTTCGCATGAGGTGGCCAAAGTACTGGACTTTCAGCTTTAGCATCATTCCTTCGAAAGAAATCCCAGGGCTGACCTCCTTCAGAAAGGACTGGTTGGATCTCCTTGCAGTCCAAGGGACTCTCAAGAGTCTTCTCCAACATCACACTTCAAAAGCATCAATTCTTCACAGTCCAACTCTCACATCCATACATGACCACGGGAAAAACCATAGCCTTGACTAGACGAATCTCTGTTGGCAAAGTAATGTCTCTGCTTTTGAATATGCTATCTAGGTTGGTCATAACTTTCCTTCCAAGGAGTAAGCATCTTTTAATTTCATGGCTGCAATCATCATCTGCAGTGATTTTGGAGCCCCAAAAGATACAGTCTGACACTGTTTCCACTGTTTCCCCATTTATTTCCCATGAAGTGGTGGGACCGGATGCCATGATCTTCGTTTCCTGAATGTTGAGCTTTAAGCCAACTTTTTCACTCTCCACTTTCACTTTCATCAAGAGGCTTTTTAGTTCCTCTTCACTTTCTGCCATAAGGGTGGTGTCATCTGCATATCTGAGGTTATTGATATTTCTCCCGGCAATATTGATTCCAGCTTGTGCTTCTTCCAGCCCAGCATTTCTCATGATGTACTCTTCATATAAGTTAAATAAACAGGGTGACAATATACAGCCTTGATGCACTTCTTTTCCTGTTTGGAACCAGTCTGTTGTTCCATGTCCAGTTCTAACTGTTGCTTCCTGACCTGCAAATTTCTCAAGAGGCAGATCAGGTTGTCTGGTATTCCCATCTCTTTCAGAATTTCCCACAGTTTATTGTGGTCCACACAGTCAAAGGCTTTGGCATAGTCAATAAAGCAGAAAGAGATATTTTTCTGGAACTCTCTTGCTTTTTCCATGATCCAGCAGATGTTGGCAATTTGATCTCTGGTTCCTCTGCCTTTTCTAAAACCAGCTTGAACATCAGAAAGTTCACGGATCACATATTGCTGAAGCCTGGCTTGGAGAACCTTGAGCATTACTTTACTAGCGTGTGAGATGAGCGCAATTGTGCAGTAGTTTGAGCATTCTTTGGCATTGCCTTTTTTGGGATTGGAATGAAAACTGATGTAGGTCTTCATAGAACTGTTCAATTTCAGCTTCTTCAGCATTACTGGTTGGGGCATAGGCTTGGATTACCATGATATTGCAAAAATAAGACCAGGAGCTGACTGTGGCTCAGATCATGAACTCCTTATTGCCAAATTCAGATTTAAATTGAAGAAAGTGGGGAAAACCAGTAGAGCATTCAGGTATGACCTAAATCAAATCACCTATGATTATATGGTGGAAGTGAGAGATAGATTTAAGGGACTAGATCTGATAGACAGAGTGCCTGATGAACTATGGACCAAGGTTCGTGACATTGTACAGAAGACAGGGGTCAAGAACATTCCCATTTAAAAGAAATGCAAAGAAGCAAAATGGCTGTCTGAGGAGGCCTTACAAATAGCTGTGAAAAGAAGAGAAGTGAAAAGCAAAGGAGAAAAGGAAAGATATAAGCATCTGAATGCAGAGTTCCAAAGAATAGCAAGGAGAGAAAAGAAAGTCATCCTCAACAATCAGTGAAAAGAAATAGAGGAAAACAACAAAATGGGAAAGACTAGAGGTCTCTTCAAGAAAATTAGAGATACCAAGGGAACATTTTATGCAAAGATGGGCTCAATAAGGGACAGAAATGGTATGGACCTAACAGAAGCAGAAGATATTACGAAGAGGTGGCAAGAATACACAGAAGAACTGTACAAAAAAGAGCTTCACGACCCAGATAATCACGATGGTGTGATCACTCAACTAGAGCCATACATCCTGGAATGTGAAGTCAAGTGGACCTTAGAAAGCATCACTACGAATAAAGCTTGTGGAGATGATGGAATTCCAGTTGAGCTATTTCAAATCCTGAAAGATGATGCTGTGAAAGTGCTGCACTCAAGATGCCAGCAAATTTAGAAAACTCAGGAGTGGCCACGGGACTCGAAAAGGTCACTTTTCATTCCCATCCCAAAGAAAGGCAATGCCAAAGAATGCTCAAACTACCTCACAATTGCACTCATCTCACACACTAGTAAAGTAATGCTCAAAATTCTCCAAGCCAGGCTTCAGCAATATATGAACCGTGAATTCCAGATGTTCAAGCTGGTTTTAGAAAAGGCAGAGGAACCAGATATCAAATTGCCAACATCTGCTGGAGCATGGAAAAAGCAAGAGAGCTCCAGAAAAATATCTCTTTCTGCTTTATTGACTATGCCAAAGCTTTTGACTGTGTGGACCACAATAAACTGTGGGAAATTCTGAAAGAGATGGGAATACCAGACCACCTGATCTGCCTCTTGAGAAACCTATATGCAGGTCAGGAAGCAACAGTTAGAACTGGACATGGAACAACAGACTGGTTCCAAACAGGAAAAGAAGTACGTCAAGGCTGTATATTGTCACCCTGCTTATTTAACTTATGCAGAGTACATCATGAGAAATGCTGGGCTGGAAGAAGCACAAGCTGGAATCAAGATTGCTGGGAGAAATATCAATAACCTCAGATATGCAGATGACACCACCCTTATGGCAGAAAGTGAAGAGGAACTAAAAAGCCTCTTGATGAAAGTGAAAGTGGAGAGTGAAAAAGTTGGCTTAAAGCTCAACATTCAGAAAACGAAGATCATGGCATCCGGTCCCATCACTTCATGGGAAATAGATGGGGAAACAGCGGAAACAGTGTCAGACTGTATCTTTTGGGGCTCCAAAATCACTGCAGATGATGATTGCAGCCATGAAATTAAAAGATGCTTACTCCTTGGAAGGAAAGTTATGACCAACCTAGATAGCATATTCAAAAGCAGAGACATTACTTTGCCATCAAAGATTCATCTAATCAAGGCTATGGTTTTTCCAGTGTTCATGTATAGATGTGAGAGTTGGACTGTGAAGAAAGCTGAGCGCTGAAGAATTGATGCTTTTGAACGGAGGTATTGGAGAAGACTCTTGTGAGTACCTTGGACTACAAGGAGATCCAGGCAGTCCATCCTAAAGGAGATCAGTCCTGGGTGTTCATTGGAAGGACTGATGCTAAAGCTGAAACTCCAATACTTTGGCCACCTTATGTGAAGAGTTGACTCATTGGAAAAGACTCTGATGCTGGGAGGGATTGGGGGCAGGAGGAGAAGGGGGCGACAGAGGATGAGACGGCTGGATGGCATCACTGACTCAATGGACGTGAGTTTGAGTGAACTCCAGGAGTTGGTGATGGACAGGGAGGCCTGGCACGCTGTGATTCATGGGGTTGCAAAGAGTCAGACACGACTGAGCAACTGAACTGAACTGATGTAATATAATAAAATTTACTATATATCATAGTAATCTATACTATGAAGGGAAACAATCTTAGCTTGACATGTTTATAGATAAATTTACATTCAATATATTAGATAAACATTTACAATTGGACATATATATATATTTCCAATCCAGCTCACCCTAAAGCTGTTTCCCTTGATAGTCACAGGATGGCTGACAGTGGCAACCTGGTCTGTATGCTTCCTTGTTTATATCCAGCAGAGGAGAGGAAGATTCTGCTACCTCCAGAAGAAGTTATAAATCCTCCGCTTCTTTCAGTTTAATTAGGCCACTAAGGTCACAAGCTCAAACCTAGGTAAACAGCATTTGCCAAGGCTTTGTTAGGCTCCATCCCTCAACTAGGGGTGGTGGCAGCATCCCCCTAGCCACATGCGAGAGAGATGAATTCATGCCCAAAATCAAGTTTCTCGTAAGGACAAGGAGACAGATGGATGATGGTGACTGGTAACCACCAAGATCTACCTGGCTATCTCAATAGCATAGAAGATAATGGTGACTTCTTAGAAGAGACCAGAAAAGAACAGAGAAGAGTAGAGACAGGAGGACTTATTAGACTGGATGTGACCATAGAGAGCACAAAGTCGACCTGCAAGTTTCTGGCTTGTGCAGTGAGTCAATGATGTTTTAGCAATAAGACAGAGGAGTGGAAAGGTCAGAGAACTCTAAACTAGGAAGACCCAAGTCTTCCTGCCCATTTTTAAAGCCTGGCAAGCTTTAAAAAATATTTGTGTCTGGGCCGCCCTCCAGACCAATTTAAACCAAGGTCTCTAGAAAGAAGCCTGGGCATTGGTGTTTTTGAAAAGTTCTCCCAGGAGGTTTGAATGCACAGCCTGTGTTGAGAACCACTTCTCTAAACCATTCAAGCAGGAGTGAAGCCAAGAGATTATCTGACCAAACCCCTCACTTTGAGTGAGAAAATCTGAATCCTGCCCAATGTCGCATCCTTCACCACATTTTCCTTTCATTTCTGTAAATTGTGTCTGGGTGGCCATGCTGCGGGTGACCATGTGATGAGACACCAAGGTTAGTAGAGGGTCTGACGCACAGGACTGCAGAGGCCGTGGGAGGAAGGGCCACAACTCTGGCCTGTGTGCTGGAGCAGGAAAAGTGTAGTTTCTGGAAACAAAAACCAGGCTTCAGTTCCTGGCTCTGCCACCGTGAATTCTTGGATGAATTATTTAAACAAGAGTCTTTTACACTTGGAGAGATGAGGACGATAACATGTGTCTCACGCAGGAGTGGACAGGGTTAACTAAGAAAACATATGGAATGCCCACAGAGGACCAAAAGACACTTGGAAATTATTAGCACCTTTTTAAACAGGTTGGGGATGGTTAAACCCTTGTTTGTGGACTGGAAAGATCCCGGGCTGGGAAGTAATTCTGCAACTGAACTCGAGGCTTCTGCCAGATGATCTCAGTGGACCAGGAGCCTACAAATGCATAGCATGGTGAGCTATTATGATTCCAGAGTAGATTTTAGTAACAAAATGACTTCTCTCCTCGAGATGACTGATCCCAGAAGACAGCCTCATCTAAAATTTAGAGGATTTCATAGCTCTCTCAAAAGCCCAGAAATGTGATTTGTCTTCAGGCTTCAGAGCTTCCAAGATCATTGCCAGAGCCACACCGATCATGATTCTCTCTTGTTCCCTCTCTCTGCGTCTTGAGCTATGAGTTACTGCAACCACAGGATCACTTTGGGAACTGAGAGATGCACTTGACTGGCCTCCACTCCCAGAGCCATCCAGCTTTCCACGGTCATCAGCTGTCATTAGGACAGGATGTGAATCACTGGGAACTTGCACGTGTGTATGCCTGTGTGTGTGTGAGAGAGAGAGAGAGTGCAAGAGACTTACTCATTCCTTCTATATACATTACCAAAGACAACCACAAAGCCATGAGTGACCTGGAATGATGGGGCCAAGTGATCATGCGCCCTGGGTCCCTAGACCTGACACAAGACCATAGACAACCTCAGCACACGAACACACGCCTAACTTCCCCTGTGACTTTCCCAAGGGAACGGCTGGCCTGAGGTGCCCCAGTCAGGAAAAATAACCTTTAGACTCAGGGAGGGGGTTTAAGCTCCTTGGGAGAGAAAAAGTCAGACAAAAGTGGACAAAAAAGAAATACTCTGCAAAAATGATGTCAGGATTGAAAGTGACCTTTGTCTGCAGAGGAACAGGACACACCTAACTGAGCACTTCCTATATGTCAGGCATTGACATGGCAAATGTGAAGCAGAACTATAGCACTTCCCTGGTGGCTCAGTGGTGACAAAGCCACCTGCCAATGCAAGAGACGTAGGTTCAATCCTTGATCTGGGAAAATCCCATATGCCACAGAGAAACTTAGCCCATGGCCACAACTATTGAACCTGTGTTCTAAATCCCAGGAGCTGCACTCCTGAGCCCATGTTCTGCAATTACTGTAGCAAATGCTGGTGACTAATGAACATTAGAGAAGGTGACTAATGACCATTAGTCTCTAAGCCAGGCCATGTACTAAATAGGTTACCAACACCATCTCATGGATTCCACAGCACCCCTATGACAGGCATAGCTTAGAGCCATGGCCCAAATGAGAAAACTGAGGCCTCCACCTGAGACTCAGTGTCAGATTTCACATTAAGAGCAGAGTCAGTACTGTGAGCCCTGGGGGCCTGATTCCAAATTTTATTCCCCCCAATTAAGGGGGACATTATAATTGTTGTTGTTACTTAGTTGCTAAGTCATGTCCAACTCTTTGCAACGCCATGGACTGTAACACACCAGCCTCCTCTGTCTTCCATTATCTCCCAGAATTTGCTCCAATTCATGTTCACTGAGTCGGTGAAGCTATCTGTGGGGCACTTTAATTTTCTAAACTGTAAGGTAGCAAAGCATGGTCTTGAGCCTTTTCATTCCTGCCTCCTCATCCACTGTTATTTCAAACTTCTGCCTTAAAATGTCCCATAAAATATAAAGCAGGTCAAATGGCCAAAGAGGGTGGGCAAATTTCCTGTGGTTTCAGGGTGTTTAGGAGCCTTCCCTGCTGAGAAGCCCATGGAAAAACGAAGGCCAATAGGGTGGATCACAGCTCATGGTGTAATAGGAGATACTTAACAAATGGCAGCTGAGCCAGGCATTTATGCACATCATCTCATAGAGTCATCAACCAAGCCTATGAGCAAAGTAGACTTATCTCTGCTTTAGAAGAAACTGAGGCCCACAGAATTGAAATGACTTGTTCACAGTCACTTAGCTGGGATTTGACAGAGTATGTACTAGAACAATATTTTTTTTTCCTTACTATATCAAAATTCCTTGAGGTTAGAGCATGTTTTGATAGCCTTCTATTCATAACATCACAATGCCTGGAAAAGAATCAAGACTTGATAATTGAAAGTTGCTATGAACAAATATGTGCCAATAAAATGGACAATCAAAGAAATGGGCAAGTTCTTAGACAGGTATAGTACCCCATGACTGAACCAGGAAGAAATAAAAAATATGAACAGACCAAGTACCAGTAATAAAATTGAATCATTAATATGAAAAAAATCCCAACAAACAAAAACCCAAGACAAGATGTCCTAATTGTCCAACAACAGACAAATGGAAAGATGATGTGGTATATATATAATATGTGTGTGTGTGTGTGTGTATACATATGCTGTGCTTAGTCACTCAGTCGTGTCTGACTCTTCATAATCCCATGGACTATAGCCCACCAGGCTCCTCTGTCCATGGGAATTCTCCAGACAAGAATACTAGAGTAGGTAGCCTATCCCTTCTCTAGGGGCTCTTCCCAACCCAGGAATTGAACCATGGTCCCCTGCATTTCAGGCGGATTCTTTACCACTTTAGCTACCAGGGAAGCCCATGTGCGTGTGCATGCGCGTGCACGCACACACACACACACACACACATACACAATGGAGTACTACTCAGCTAGCCTTTGCCCGGCTTTATTTTGTACTCCAAGGCCAAACTTTCCTGTTACTCCATGTATCTCTTGACTTCCTACTTTTTTATTCCAGCCCCCTATAATGAAAAGGACATCTTTTTTGGTGTTAGTTCTAGAAGGTCTTATAGATCTTCATAGAACCGTTCAACTTCAGCTTCTTCAGCATTAATGGTTGGGGCTAACAAGCAAGTTTGGCCTTGGAGTGCAAAATAAAGCAGTGCAAAAGCTAACCAGGTTTTGCCGCGAGAATGCACAGGTCATAGCAAACACACTCTTCCAACAACACAAGAGATGACTCTACCCATGGACATCACCAGATGGTCAATACCAAAATCATATTGATTATATTCTTTGTAGCTGAGGAGGGAGAAGCTCTATACAGTCAGCAAAAACAAGACTGGGAGCTAACTGTGGTTCAGATTATGAACTCCTTATTGCAGATTGAGACTTAAATTGAAGAAAGTAGGGAAAACCACTAGACCATTTAGGCATGACCTAAACCAAATGCTTTACAATTATACAGTGAAAGTGACAAATAGATTCAAGGGATTAGATCTGATAGAGTACCTGAAGAAATATGGACAGAGGTTTGTAACATTGTATAGGAGGCTGTGATCAAAACCATACCCAAGAAAAAGAAATCCAAAATGGCAAAATGGTTGTCTGAGGAGGCCTTACAAATAGCTCAGAAAAGAAGAGAAATGGAAGACAAAGGAGAAAAGGAAAGATATGTCCATCTGAATTCCAAGAGTTCCAAAGAATAGCAAGGAGAGATAAGAAAGCCTTCCTAAGTGACCAGTGCAAAAAAATAGAGGAAAACAAAAGAATGACTAGAGATCTCCTCAAGACAATTAGAAATACCAAGGGAATATTTCATGCAAAATGGGCACAATAAAAGAAAAAAATGGTATGGAACTAACAGAAGCAGAAGATATTAAGAAGAGGTGGCAAGAATACACAGAAGAGAGAGAGACCAAAAGATCTTCATGACCCAGATAATCACGATGGTGTGATCACTCACCTAGAGCCAGACATCTTTGAGTGTGAAACCAAGTGGGCCTTTGGAAGATCACTACAAACAAAGCTAGTGAAGGTGATGGAATTCCAGCTGAGCTATTTCAAATCCTAAAAGATAATGGTGTGAAACTGTTTCACTCAATATGCCAGCAAATTTGGAAAACTCAGCAGTGACCACAGGACTGGAAAATGTCAGTTTTCATTCTAGTCCCAAAAAAGGGCAACGCCAAAGAATGTTCAAACTACTACACAATTGCACTCATCTCACATGCTAGCAAAGTAATGCTCAAAATTCTCCAAGCAAGGCTTCAACAGTACATGATCCAAGAACTTCCAGATGTACAAGCTGGATTTAGAAAAGGCAGAGAAACCAGAAATCAAATTACCAACATCCATCGGATCATAGAAAAAGCAGGAGAATTCCAGAAAAACATCTACTTCTGCTTCATTGACTATGCTAAAGCCTCTGACTGTGTAGATCACAACAGACTGTGGAAAATTCTTAAAGAGATGTGAATACCAAACTATTTAACCTGCCTCCTGAGAAATTTGTATGCTGGTCAAGAAGCAACAGTTAGAACTGAACATGAAACAACAGGCCGGTTCCAAATCAGGAAAGGAGTATGTCAAGGTTGTATATTGTCACCCTGCTTATTTAACTTATATGCAGAGTACATCATGAGAAATGCTGGGCTGGATAAAGCACAAGCTGGAATCAAGATTGCCAGGAGAAATATCAATAACCTCAGACATGCGGATGACTTGACCCTTATGGCAGACAGAGAAGAGGAACTAAAGAGCCTCATGATGAAAGTGAATGAGGAGAGTGAAAAGCTGGCTTAATACTCGACATTCACAAAAAGAAGATCATAGCATCTGGACATCACTTCATGGAAAAAAGTTGGGGAAACAATGGAAAGAGTGACAGACTTTATTTTCTTGGGCTCCAAAATCACTGCTGATGGTGACTGCAGCCATGGAATTAAAAGATGCTTGCTCCTTGGAAGAAAAGCTATGACCAACCTGGACAGCATATTAAAAAGCAGAGACATTACTTTGCCAACAAAGGCCCATCTAGTAAAAGATATGGTTTTTCCAGTAGTCATGTATGGATGTGAGAGTTAAACTATAAAGAAATTTGAGCACTGAAGAATTGATACTTTTGAACTGTGGTATTGGAGAAGACTCTTGAGAGTTCCTTGGACTGCAAAGAGATCCAACCAGTCAATCCTAAAAGAAATCAGTCCTGAATATTCATTGGAAGGACTGATGCTGAAGCTGAAATTCCAATACTTTGGCCACCTGATGCAAAGAACTGACTCAATGGAAAAGACCCTGATGCTGGGAAAGATTGAAAGCAGGAGGAGAAGGGGAAGACAGAGGAGGAGATGGTTGGATGGCATTACTGACTCGATGGAAATGAGTTTGAGCAAACTCTGAGAGTTGGTGATAGGGAAGCCTTGAATGCTGTAGTCCATGGGGTTGCAAAGAGTCAGACACAACTAAGCAACTGAACTGAACTGAACTACTCAGCTATAAAAAAGAATGAATTTTTTTACATTTGCAGCAACATGAATGGACTTGGAGGATATTATGCTATGTGAAATAAGTTAGACAGATGAAAGACAAATATTCTGATATCACTTATACATGTAATCATAAAAATAGAACAAACAAGTAACTATAATGAAAAAGAAGCAGACTCACAGACATAGAAAACAAACTATTGGTTATGGGGTGGGGTGGGAAGAAGAGGGAAGGAGCAAGATAGGGGTAGGGGAATAAGAGGTATAAACTATTAGGTATAAAATAAGCTATAAGGATATGGAACACAATACAAGGAATATAGCCAAGATCTTATAATAAATATAAATGGAGTCCAACCTTTATAAATTGTGAATCACTATATTGCACACTTGTAACTAAAAAAGAAAGAAGAAAAAAAAGGTTTATATTCCTCTTTGACACTAATGTTATCCACTCAAGAATGTGCCTGGCATTGTTCTAAATGCTTTATAACACATTATTTTTCCAGTATTCAGAATAAGCCTATGAGATAGCTTTTACATACACTTTTAAGGTAAGGAAACAGAGAGAGACTAAGATTCTATAATTGATATCTTGGTTTGTAGAACTCCAATATTGTGTGTTGTCCAAGTCTATACATCTCTACTTTTTTGAAGGACTTTGGGGCGAATAGTCTAATTTCTGGAACTGCCCAGCATCCACGTCCTGAATGCCCTCAACAATCTTCTTCCATTAGCCCCATTGTGCTTGCCAGATGAGAAAATGGAGGCCCATTGAGGAACTGAGTTTACCAACATTTTCCAGGACGTCTTGGTATTCCTCGAGTCTGAAATCAGTTTGCAAGGAGCACCAACCTCTGATAATTCTATTTTTATACCTGGAATGTGTTGTGAGCCAGCTGGCTGCTGCTACAGCTCAGATATCACCTGGCGCTTTCTTCTGAGCAGGGTAAATAAATCACATGAACAGCTAAACCAGACTGTGTCTGTCTGGGTCTGTATCTGATAAGAGACTCTCAACAAGTGAACTGTGTTCCTCTTACTGCAGGGCTGGCTGTGTAAAAGGTGGCGGCCCAGTGGATAAGAATCACGGAACTTCAAAAGGAGGAGGCCCATCCAACCCCATTGCTTTGCAAGTAGACAAACTGAGACCCAGAGCCTTAGGCTGGTATATTGGCTTGCAAGACATGGAAATCCATTCAATTTATGGAGAGTGGTGTTGTTGCTGTTGTTCAGTCGCTCAGTTGTGTCCTACTCTTTGCAACCCCATGGACCGCAACACACAGAGTGCTATATTTAAATACAAAAAGGTATTTTATGAAACCCCCTTGTAGGAAAGACAACCGGAATATATGAGAACTGGAAAGTGCTCCCCCTTGTGGTATACCCAGAGATGCATCACACGGGACCCCCTTCTAGGAAACACTTACTGCCCAGCTCAGGAGAGTGCTGTCAGCAGACCGCTTCCAGCTAGCAACTCCTTCAGGGTCTGCCTTAGCTCTGAGGCCAGGCTAGTCTCACTCAAGGTCATGCTCTTGCTGGCGTAGCCCACATCCCATGATTATGCAAGGCAGGGTATAAAGTTCCAGTCATTTCGACCTGACAAGTTACAAGTCTGATAAGCAAAATTTGCTCCAGAACACACACCTGCAGTTGGAACTCGATCACAGTTCAGCTTCTCCCTCCTCCTGGTATTGCCTCCTCTTCCTTTCTTTCACAGGTGTTGGTCCCTAATAAACTTTGTGTACCCAAATTCTAAATATCTCCTTTGGGAATCCCAACACCCTCTCTGGCCAAGTGGGATTTCCTTTCTGCACTCCTTGGTTTGCTTCATTTAACAGCACTTTCCCTATAGTCCACTTATGACTTCTTCTTGAACATACCCATCACGACTGCTTCCAGACCTGTGACAGACCATGTTTTCGAAACCGACAAATGCAAGATTTTTCAATGCTGCAAGTTCTTCCAAAAACTGGCCACTCTCCACTAAGAGGAAGAATCTGTTTCTCCTGTTGAAGCTGCACTGGACTTTGTGAGTACTTTGATGAATAGAATGAATGTTATTTCCTTCATTCTGGAGCTAAGTCATCAAAAATAATATGGGGTTATTATTGGGGTTCTACTTGGGGTTCTCTCTCTCTCTCTGGGGACACTCAATCTTGGAACCTAATCACCAGGCTGTGAGGGAGCCCAAACTAGCCCATGTAATGTGATAGTATGGAAAGGAACCTGAAAACGAGCATCAACCACCAAACATGTGATTGCATGAGACTTGAGATGATTCCAGCCCCCCACTTTTGAATCTTCTAAGTGCCAGACATGGTGAAACAGATACAAGGCTGTTTATTTTTGTGTGTCTCCCATTGGTGCATAAGCTTTTCATGAGATAAAGGGCTTCGCTTCACCTAGGGCAGTGCCTGGTACATGGCAAGGCAGGTGCCCAATAAAATTTTACTGACTAAATTAATGAGGTATGCACTGTGCGGTCTTAGGCAAACTACCTCTCCTCTCTGAGACTTAGCACCCTGCCTTCTGAGAAAGGGATAATGACATCCTCTTCATGGGTTGTTGAGAGGCTTAAATGAGATAAGCATGCAAATCCTGCCCCAGAGCAGGTGTGTAAGACATGCTAATTCCCTTTCCTTGGAGTTCTGCATCCAGTAGGTCAAAGTGGAGTGGGACAGACAATAAAAAAGTGAAGAGGGGAATGAAGAACTGGTGCTGGAAAAGTTAGGGACATCTTCCTGGAAGAAACAGAACTAAAACTAGGCTTGGAAGAGGCGAGCTGAGCTATGTTTGCTTCAGAGCTTTCAGGATGGACTCAAGTTCCAAATGAGGCAGGGACAATGGTTCCCTGTATGTGCTACCCTAGGTCCCCATCAGAACAGAATC
The DNA here is from genome assembly GCF_029407905.1 of Bubalus kerabau. Lineage (NCBI taxonomy): Eukaryota > Metazoa > Chordata > Mammalia > Artiodactyla > Bovidae > Bubalus > Bubalus kerabau. The sequence continues at coordinate 91,164,058 of NC_073629.1, forward strand.
ATCAGAGTAGAGACCCTGTAACAAGAGGATGTGCTGTCCCCTCAAAGTTCGTGTGTTCCTGGCACCAGAAATTGAGGCAAATGTCTCTGTTAAGACTTTTGTAAGCTAGGGGCTTCAATAGATGAGAGTCTGAGTTCTGACCCTCTCCGTCCATGGACAGATATCAAGCAGTCATCTCGTGAGGACGTCAACAAAGCAAGTTACACAGTTATTTGCATGTGGTTTTCTTTTGTATTAAATTGTCAAAGCAAACCCTGAAGAAAAATCTAACATGGTTTGCTAGGAGGCATGGTTTGGGAGTCAAGAAACAGAGTCAACGCAGCAGAAGTGGGAGTTAACTGGCTCTTGGCTGTACATATTTTCTCCCCCTTTTTGGGCTTCGATCTTCCCATCTATGTAAAGAGAGATCTGGGTGAAAGATTGGAAGGCATCTCTTTTATGATTCTCTTGGGCTGAGATCCTTGAGGAATAAATGCCAGGAATGCTGATGGGCCCCTCAGAGGCCTGTGCATTTGGACAACCTTCAGGGTTGTGGAATCTGCAGCCACATCAGGATGGCCCCACCACTGACCTCATTCTCTGGCACATCCTCTGTTATGACAAAAGCCTTGGTGTATCCAATAGGCCTGCCCTGGGTCGGGGTGCAACTGGAGCACAATCCAGCCAGCTTCAGCAGAGTTACCTAAACCCCAGGAGTTGTATCCCTAGGAGGCCAGCTGGTGCCAGTAATTAGGGTGGATGGTTAAAGTGACTCACAGAACCTGCCAAGGGTCGCAAGGGGGTGGCAAAGAGCCCTGATTTCAGGGTCAGGAAACCAAAGAAGCATTCCAGTCTCCGTCCCAACCAACTGAATGTCTATAGGCAGGTGTTCACCCTTTCTGAGGACCCGCTTTCCACATCTCAGATAAGGGATAGGATCCTGCACACCTCAAGAAAGCCTGTGAAGATCAAATGAGATCACAGCTGCAGGCCCTTGGAATATTACCAGCTCACAAGGTTAAGATAATGTTGTTTTTGATGGCCTGCATCTACAGAGCACTTGACAATTTATGAAGCTCGTTACTGCTAACGCACATTCATATGGGTTATCTCACACACACGCCCCCACCAACAGCCCTAAAAGGAGACACGATGAACCTTCTTATCCACTTGCCTCTTATCTGCTCCTCTCTTGGGGCACTTAGAACATTAAACCTTCAACTCTATGTTTTTAGTTATTTATGCACATGTCTAATCTCCCCACCTTGAACAGAAGCCAGAGCAGGCATGAGGGCTGATGATTCTTGCTCTACCACTCCCCAACTCCCCATCTACTCATTGACTTCTGCATGGTAGGTCCTCAGCCAGTAAGGAAAGTAAGGAAAATGAGGAGGGTAGGAGGAAGACAAAGAGAGACAGGGAAGTAGTATAAAATGAGTCTTTATTTTGATGGTGTAAGTTACGGTGTCTACCATGGTAGCTACTAGCCACATGTGATCATTTCAGTTTAAGCTAATTAAAATTAAGTTAAGTTGCTCAGTCGTGTCTGACTCTTTGCGACCCCATGGACTGTAGGCCACCAGGCTCCTCCGTCCATGGGATTCTCCAGGCAAGAATACTGGAGTGGGTTGCCATTTTCTTCTCCACGGGATCTTCCTGACCCAGGGATTGAACCCAGGTCTCCTGCATTGCAGGCAGACGCTTTAACCTCTGAGCCACCAGAGTTAAAAATTCAGTTCCTCTGTTGAATGGCCACATTTAAACTGCTCAGTGGCTCAACATTTCCATCACCGTCGAACACTTGGTTGAAAAACACTAGTATAGAGAAGGGAACCTGGGCTCTGGAGTCAGACAGAACTGGCTTCCAAGGCTGCATCTGTGATTCTTGCAGGCCACCTCACCTCTCTAAGCCTCACTGTCCATACTTGTCAATCGAGGATGCTCATAGACATAATTATAGCAAGGTCCCTCATTCAGCATTGTTGAGAGAATTAAGCAAACTACTCGCTTCACACTAATGTTAGCAGCGCCTCTGCTCTGATGCCGCCACATGATGGTAAACAAAACGGTGGAACTTGAGGCTGGTCTTTGCACCACAGGAAGAGATGGAGCAGAATGGAACAAACATAGAGATATGGGCAGACAGACTGACGTTTGAATCCTGGTTCCACTTGCCAGATACATGATCTTAGAAAGATCATTCAGCATCTCCGGCACTCATTACCTTCCTTTTCCAGGTGGGGGAAAAAAAATCATCATCTTGTTTGATTCTCATAACATCCCTAGAAGTTAAATATTCAATATATAAAAAATATTCCTCAGTCGCATAGGACATGTTCAATAACTAGAAGATTAGTACATTATAGTAATATAAAAATAAAACACATAGTTGGAATTACTAGTATCTGCTTTAGGCATGTATGGTCATTGTTTTTGTTATTATGTTTACTACTACTTCCCAGGTGGTGCAAGTAGTAAAGAACCCACGGGCCCATGCAGGAGACATAAGAGATGCCGTTTCAATCCCTGGGTCGAGAAGATCCCCTGGAGAAGGGAATGGCAACCCACTTGAGTATTCTTGCCTGGAGAATCCCATGGACAGAGGAGCCTGGCGGGCTATAGTCTATGGGATCACAAAGAGTCTGGCACGACTGAAGAAACTCAGCATGCATTACTACTACTAACTGAGGGTAGGTGCTCTAAGCATAGTGGGAGGTTTAGAGATCCTGAGAGTTGAAATAATGTACTTTGCACAAAGTAGACAGAAATGTATATTCTGTTATGAAAATCAGATCACGCCATCATCCGGATCAAAAACGACAATGTCCTCGCCTCATGCTCGCAGTAGAGTGCAATTTCCTCCCGTCTCCAACGCCCTCCAGCACCTGACCTCGCCAGCCTCTCCCTCCAGGCACCAGTGCCCTGACCTCACTGCAGGTCCTGCTCTCGCCCAAACATGCAAAGCTTGTTCCTCGTGTTCAAGACTCTGCCTGAATCTTTACTCCCCTACAGGACGCCCTCTCTTGTCTCCCATGAACCTCTGCTCAAACATCACCTCCACAAGGGCTGTTCTTCCTCCTGTGTGTGTGTGTGTGCACACACATGCTCAGTCCTCTCCTACTCTTTGCAACCCTGTGGACTGTAGCCTGTCAGGCTTCTTTGTCCTTGGGACTTTCCAGGCAAGAATATTGGAATGGGTTGCCATTTCCTCCTCCAGGGCATCTTCCTGACTCTACTTTTTATCAAACTGCTTTATTGCTCTTTATAGACTATCATCTCAGGCAGTGATTTACTTCCATCCCCATATTCATCTTTGAATTCAATGTTTGTTAATGTAGTAATTAGTAACTTGAACATTATCTCTGTGCAAGAGAGACATCGTTATCTTTATTGCTTTTATCCTGTGCCTAAAACAAGACTTAGCCTGGGACAGGTTCTCAGTAAATTTCAATGAATTTCAACATTCAAACAAAATCTCTCAGGTCCTGGTTGGCTATCCATTTTAAATATAGCAGTATGTACATGTCCATCCCAAGCTCCCTAACTATCCCTTCCCCCCCATCCTTCCCCTCCGGCAACCATAAGCTCATTTTCTCTAAGTCTGTGAGTCTGTTTCTGTTCTGTAAATAAGTTAATTTGTATTATGATTTTTAGATTCCACACCTAAGGGATGTCTTACAATGTTTCTGCTTCTCTGACTGAATTCACTCAGTATGACAGTTTCTAGGTCCACCCAATGTTGCTACAAATGACATTACCTACTGTACACCTCAGGGAACTCTGCTCAAAGTTATGTGGCAGTCTGCATGGGAGGGCGTTTGGGGGAGAATAAGGCAACGGCACCCCACTCCAGTACTCTTGCCTGGAAAATCCCATGGATGGAGGAGCCTAATAGGCTGCAGTCCATGCGGTCGCTAAGAGTCGGACATGATTGAGCGACTTCACTTTCACTTTTCACTTTCATGCATTGGAGAAGGAAATGGAAATCCACTCCAGTGTTCTTGCCTGGAGAATCCCAAGACGGGGGAGCCTGGTGGGCTGCCGTCTATGAGGTCGCACAGAGTCGGACACGACTGAAGCGACTTAGCAGCAGCAGCAGCAGCCATGTGTAATGGAGAAGGCAATGGCAACCCACTCCAAGTACTCTTGCCAGGGAAATCTCATGGACGGAGGAGCCTGGTAGGCTGCAATCCATGGGTCGCTAAGAGTCAGACACAGCTGAACGACTTCACTTTCACGCACTGGAGAAGGAAATGGCAAACCACTCCAGTGTTCTTGCCTGGAGAATCCCAGGAACGGGGGAGCCTGGTGGGCTGCCGTCTATGGGGTCCCACAGAGTCGGACACGACTGATATGACTTAGCAGCAGCAGCCATGTGTAACCCTGATGCTGAGAAAGATTGAAGTCAGGAGGAAAAGGGGATGACAGAGGATGAGATGGTTGGATGGCATCACCGACTCAATGGACATGAGTTTGGGTAAACTCCAGGAGTTGGTGATGGACAGGGAAGCCTGGCATGCTGCAGTTCACGGGGTCGCAGAGAGTCGGACATGACTGAGTGACTGAACTGATACTGATATCCATGTTAAAAGACAAAAATTAGAGAAAAACAAAATTATTTTTTCTGTGTATTAGTCACTCAGTTGTGTCTGATTTTTTTGCGACCCCATGGACTGTAGCCCACCAGGGATTCTCTAGGCAAAAATACTGGAGTGGATTGCCATTTCCTCCTCCAGGGGACCTTCCCTACTGTACATAGAGAATTCATTAATGTGCATTAGAGGATACCCCAGGTTAACTGACAGAGAAAACTGCCTCTTGAGCCTTTAAATTCAATACCAGTTCTACACCTCTGGTTGGCCGATTGTTTGTTTCTTTATTTAGGTTTTAAGGTGAAGGAACTGGGGCTATTTGGGAACCTGATTGGGAATCTAAAGGCACAGTTGAAATGTCTATTTTTCTTGCTATGCTCAGAAGAGACTGCTGCAAATCTACTCTACAATTCTCATTCTGTTCAGCTTACAATACAAATAGTTTACTACTTTTTGCAACCTATGTCTTATAATAAAGCAGTGCTGAAAAATAAAATAGAAGAAAGTTCAGTTGCCATATAGGCTATGAAAATGATTTGCTGGTGGTGATTTTTAAGCTTGATTCTAAGTAGATTTACTAACAAGGGCACTTGGAAGATGTGGTTCAAATTTTTCTGTATAGGCTCACTCTCCCTAAAATTTCAAAAAGCATAGAACTTAGGCTCTTAAGGGTATAGCAGTGATAAAAGCTTTCATAGTCATTTCTAAAAAGCAACACTTCATAGTTTTCCCTCTCCAATAGATTTCTAATATACTTGTAGAAGGAAGGCAACGGAAAACCAAGAATAAAAATAGGTGAGCTCTCCACAATTGGGCTTCCTGCCTATTTTCCCTGTTCAAAGAAAAGGGTACTCCTGCTCAATATCTAGTTATACATGTTCTCAATCATTTTGATTATTGATGCATTTTTATTATTGTGATACGGTGATTTAGTATAAGAAATATATTAAATATATTGGGTCTTTGTCCATTATTCCTGGCACATAGCTCCTAAAAATCTTGGAATTTCTTAACTGATGGGATCAGTCCTGAATATTCATTTGAAGGACTGAGGCTGAAGCTGAAACTCCAATATTTTGGCCACCTGATGTGAAGAACTGACTCATGGAAAAGACCCTGATGCTGGGAAAGATTGAAAGCAGGAAGAGAAGGGGACAACAGAGGATGAGATAGTTGGATGGAATCACCAGCTTGATGGACACGAGTTTGAGCAAGCTTCAGGGAGCTGGTGAGGGAGAGGGAAGCCTGGCGTACTGCAGTCCATGAGGTCGCAAAGAGTCAGAAGCGACTGAACTGAACTGAAGTGATGGGAACTAGAAAGGTAACTTTTGTTATGTTAATAAGGGGACCCAACCTAAGGATTGGAGAAGGAAATGGCAACCCATTCCAGTATTCTTGCCTGGAGAATCCCATGGACAGAGGAGCCTGGTAGGCTACAGTCCACAGGGTCGCAAAGAGTCGGACACGACTGAGCAACTAAACACACAACAACCACCTAAGGGTAGGAACTTGTTGTCAGGAGAGCCAGCTGCAGAATTAGACAGTTAGAACTTTCAGTCCTACCTCCTTGACCTCTGGAGAGAGGGGAGAAGGGCTGGAGGTTGAATTAGTCTCCAATGGCCAATGATTTAATCATTTGTGCCTGTATAATACAGTCTCTGTAAAACCTCAGAGAGGTTCAGAGAACTTCCAGGTTGATAAACATGTGGAGGTTTGAAGAGAGTACCACACTCAGAGAGTACAGAACTTAGAGCACCTTTAACATACCTTGCCCTGTGCATTTCTTCCATTTGGCTGTTTCTGAGTTATATCCTTTTATAATAAACCAGTAATGAAGTAAAGAGATAAAAGATCTCCCAGGTCCTTGGAACCAACCCTCCCTCTTCTGATATACACAGATGTAGTCTTGAACTAAATGGCCATACTTCCAAATGTATTCATTTACCCACCCATTCCCCAATTATTGACCACACACAGCATGCCCAGGCCCTGGCACAGTGCCTGCCCTAACAGGAAGCAGATGCCCTTCCTTTAAGGATCCTTTTCCCAGCCCATGGTCCCATCCACATGCAGGACATTGCCAACTTCAGTATATTAGATTGAGTTGAGGGACAGAATTCTACAGAAATCCAGAGGAAGGGATGCCTTCTTCAGCTGAAGGGCATCAGGAGTGGAGACGACCTGTGGGCTGGGACTCATGGCCCGGTTAACAACACTATACCCTCTGGAGTCAGGTTGCCTCCACCACTTCCCAGCTGAGTGTCAATGGCAAGTTCCCTCACAGATTGGTCCCTCAGGTCCCCCATATATAAAATGAAGATGATAATATTATATGCCACATAGAGTTGTCATGAGAATTAAATAGAATTACCCATTAAAAGGGCTTCCCTGGTGGCTCAGTGGTAAGGAATCTGCCTGCCAATGCAGGAGATGTGGGTTTGATCTCTGGGTGGGGAAAATCCCCTGGATAAAGAAATAACAACCCAGTCTAGTATTCTTGCCTAGGAAATCCCATGAACAAAGGAGCCTGGCAGGCCACAATCCTTAGGGTTGCAAAAGAGTCAGACATGACTTAGTGACTAAACAACAACATTCGTTATTAAAAAAAAAAATCCTGGTGCCCGGTACATAGTTCATGTCCAATAAATATTACTTATACAGCCATTTTCTTGGGACAGTGGAAGCATGCTGGACAGTCATGGAAGGAGGCCAGTGCTCCCTCACAGCTGGAACATAGAGTCTGTGAGACAGGGCAGCATGTGGAAGGTGAGGCTGGCTGCAGCCACGCCATGGAGGACTTCGTAAGCAGGCAGAGTTTGGCTTTGATCTGAAGAGAAGGGAAAAGTCATAAAAAGATTTTAAGTTGGAAAGTAATGTGCTGGCATTTGCAGTTTAAGGAACAGTCTGACTGTAACATAAGGATGGGAAGGAGCTGGCCAGACTGGAGGCAGGAAGGAAGGAGGCTGTCACGCAAATCCAACTGAGAAATAGAGTGACTTATTCGTAGGGGGAAGAAAAGAAAGATCCTGGGGAAATAAAATGAATAGGCTTGGCCACTTTTGCACTCTAGGTCTGGCAGGACACAAGAGGCACAGTCAGATGGATTTAACCCAACAGAGCTTAGGAAAAGGCCTTTTTGAGAGATGTGGTCAGGGATCAGGGAACCAGGCACGACCATGACGGGAAGGCACTGCCAGCCCCAAACCTGAGGGACCTTGGGAGGGGATGATATTACAAGAGCTCAGAGAATCATGGGCCAGGGAAGACAGCTGACCCAGCAGGGGCTGCAGTCTTAGTGAGGATCACAGCTTCCATAGACATGGCCAGGTGGCGGGAAATGAGGGTAGGATTAAAGTACCCAGCCTCCCTCCCCTTCCACCCTGATCTCATGTCAGTGCCTCTCATTGGCCAAAACTAACTGAAAGCCACAGGTCAGGAGAGCTTGGTCATGTGATCTATAAATGTCAACCTCTGTGGGTCAACGGGAGGTCAGAGGAGGGTAAAATGGGTCTGGGGGCAGAGTTTATATATGAAGGACAAGTATCACAGTCACTCATTAGAGGGGAAGGGGGATTAGTTGGGGGTGGGGAAGGACAGGAATTTTTCCTAACCCCTGAGGTTCCCTGCTAAAGAGATTTACCCAATTAAATATCCATGAACTGGAGGATTGAAATGCCCATCCATGCAAATCACATTCGAGTCTTCACGTGCCCCTCAGTGTGTGCCCCAAACATCTGGACCTTCTTCCCCTTCCCTTTCCTTCTGCAGATACATACTCTTGCTAAAGGCTTGGGAAAGTTAGCCAGAAGAGGATTTGCAACAGATTAGTATAACTTCACTGGTACCATAGCTGAAAAATAAACCTGCCTATAACATATGTTCAAAGTCATAAACAAAGATAAATACATGAATGACCTGGGGCGAGGCGAGGTGAGGTTGGAGGAGAGGCGGATGACGGGGCGCAGGGAGTTCCTTTCTCACTCCTTTGCAAATAAAAATTAATTTTTCCGCAAACACTGCTGGGATCCAAAAAATGAGATGGAAACTGTCCCAGCCCTAAGGCCCTGCCCCCCTCTGCCTGACACATCTAATTCCCTTATCTCTGACGGGTTGCAGGCCTCCATGATCTACCACAGCAGAGCACCAGGCCAGTGATGTTGTTCTCTGAGTGATGCTGAGGCAGGCACACCCCAGAGACGGGAAAACCACCTGAGATGAGGCTTCTGTGACTGAGAGAGGCTCAGGAACTGCTGACAGCAACAGTTAGGACTTCTTTCTGCAAAGTGTGCCCAGGAAGCCCTTACTGGCCTGAAGAGAAGAATGGCTTTCATCATTAACTGACACATTTTCCACCCTGGGGCCAGAAGCAGGACTAGCCCAGAGACACTGGGAGGTGTGGAGGAGACGGCCGGCAGGTATGGGCAAGTCTCGGCTTAGAACTCCACTCTGTGCATCACAGGAAAAAGTCTTAGCTCCTTGGGAGGTCTGCCGAGACACTTCAAGATCTGATGTCTGCTTGTCCAGGTCACTGCATAAGCACTTTCATGCTAACCTTTCACCCAACTAACCTACTAGCATTTTGCTCAGACGCACTCTGCAGCACTTCAGGTGCCTAGGTTTTTTCACAATTGCCTGTGCCTAGAACGCCCTTCTCCTCTTTTCCACCCAGAAGTCTCCTATTTTTTCTATAAGACTCTTCTCTCACTACATCCAGATTTCTCAAGAAAAACACTGCAGAGGAGTTGACAGATGCTCCTACCTCTGTGCCTCTGTAGAAACTTGGACCACCCTCCGAAGCAGTAAACCGAGGCTGATACTACATTGTAAATAGGCTATACTTCAGTTAAAAATAAAAATAAATGAGTAATTGGGGAACAGTGTGCTATTTCTACCTCAAGACTATGCACTCCTAAAAGCAGGTTGGGCATCTTGGTAAGCAGTGGTATTCATACCTTAGCACTGGGTTTGTCCCAGAATAATAACTTGACTAGCTCATGGCCCTAAAGCTGACAGTTCTACGAGACAGATTCTCACCAGAAATTTCTTTCCAATTTTTTCCCCTGAAATCTGGAGCATTTATCTGACACTTATCAATCTTGTCTTCTAAAGTCATCCATAAAAGCCCCTTCCTGGTGCTGTATTCCAGCCACTGAGATCTTCTAAATCAATATCAAGTACCCACCAAGGCTCCTATCCACCATAGTCTTTCTTTTAGCCTGAATTAGCTTTTTGCAAAACATCAGTTTTGGATTCAAACAGATTTGAATTTGGATATGTTCTGCCACACCCTTATCCCAGGTTACTTATCTATCAAATAGGAATAATATCAATAACAATCTATACTCTGCAGGGATGTTGAGAGAAAATGAAATGTTGGATGGAAAACAGCTATAACAGGTCCTGACAGATAGTATGTCTTCACAGAAATAGTTACTGATGGATTGAACAATGAATGAGTGAGCTGGGGCTATGTGTTACATAGATGGAGTAATATTTTAGATCTCTAACTCTCTTATTTCAACACTGAAATCAGATTGATTATATTCTTTAAAGCCAAATGGAGAAGCTCTATACAGTCAGCAAAAACAAGACCAGGAGCTGACTGTGGCTTAGATCATGAACTCCTTATTGCCAAATTCAGACTTAAATTGAAGAAAGTAGGGAAAACCACTAGACTATTCAGGTATGACCTAAATCAAATCCCTTATGATTATACAGTGGAAGTGAGAATAGATTTAAGGGCCTAGATCTGATAGATAGAGTACCTGATGAACTACGGAATGAGGTTCATGACATTGTGCAGGAGACAGGGATCAAGACCATCCCCATGGAAAAGAAATGCAAAAAAGCAAAATGGCTGTCTGGGGAGGCCTTAAAAATAGCTGTGAAAGAAGAGAAGGGAAAAGCAAAGGAGAAAAGGAAAGATATAAACATCTGAATGCAGAGTTCCAAAGAATAGCAAGAAGAAATAAGAAAGCCTTCTTCAGTGATCAATGCAAAGAAATAGAGGGAAACAACAGAATGGAAAAGACTAGAGATCTCTTCAAGAAAATTAGAGATACCAAGGGAATATTTCATGCAAAGATGGGCTCGATAAAGGACAGAAATGGTATGGACCTAACAGAAGCAGAAGATATTAAGAAGAGATGGCAAGAATACACAGAAGAACTGTACAAAAAAGATCTTCACAACCCAGATAATCATGATGGTGTGATCACTGACCTAGAGCCAGACATCCTGGAATGTGAAGTCAAGTTGACCTTAGAAAGCATCACTACAAACAAAGCTAGTGGAGGTGATGGAATTCCAGTTGAGCTATTTCAAATCCTGAAAGATGATGCTGTGAAAGTGCTGCACTCAAGATGCCAGCAAATTTGGAAAACTCAGGAGTGGCCGCAGGACTGGAAAAGGTCACTTTTCATTCCAATCCCAAAGAAAGGCAATGCCAAAGAATGCTCAAACTACCTCACAATTGCACTCATCTCACACACTAGTAAAGTAATGCTCAAAATTCTCCAAGCCAGGCTTCAGCAATACGTGAACCGTGAACTTCCTGATGTTCAAGCTGGTTTTAGAAAAGGCAGAGGAACCAGAGATCAAATTGCCAACATCCGCTGGATCATGGAAAAAGCAAGAGAGTTCCAGAAAAACATCTATTTCTGCTTTATTGACTATGCCAAAGCCTTTGACTGTGTGGATCACAATAAATTGTGGAAAATTCTTCAAGAGATGGGAATACCAGACCACCTGATCTGCCTCTTGAGAAATTTGTATGCAGGTCAGGAAGCAACAGTTAGAACTGGACATGGAACAACAGACTGGTTCCAAATAGGAAAAGGAGTCCGTCAAGGCTGTATATTGTCACTCTGTTTATTTAACTTATATGCAGAGTACATCATGAGAAACGCTGGGCTGGAAGAAGCAGAAGCTGGAATCAATATTGCCGGGAGAAATATCAATAACCTCAGATATGCAGATGACACCACCCTTATGGCAGAAAGTGAAGAGGAACTCAAAAGCCTCTTGATGAAAGTGAAAGTGGAGAATGAAAAAGTTGGCTTAAAGCTCAACATTCAGAAAACAAAGATCATGGCATCCGGTCCCATCACTTCATGGGAAATAGATGGGGAAACAGTGTAAACAGTGTCAGACTTTATTTTGGGGGGGTTCCAAAATCACTACAGATGGTGACTGCAGCCATGAAATTAAAAGACGCTTACTCCTTGGAAGGAAAGTTATGACCAACCTAGATAGCATATTCAAAAGCAGAGACATTACTTTGCCAACAAAGGTCCGTCTAGTCAAGGCTGTGGTTTTTCCTGTGGTCATGTATGGATGTCAGAGTTGGACTGTGAAGAAAGCTGAGCGCCAAAGAATTGATGCTTTTGAACTGTGGTGTTGGAGAAGACTCTTGAGAGTCCCTTGGACTGCAAGGAGATCCAACCAGTCCATTCTGAAGGAGATCAGCCCTGGGATTTCTTCGGAAGGAATGATGCTAAAGCTGAAACTCCAGTACTTTGGCCACCTCATACGAAGAATTGACTCATTGGAAAAGACTCTGATGCTGGGAGGGATTGGGGGCAGGAGGAGAAGGGGTCGACAGAAGATGAGATGGCTGGATGGCATCACTGACTCGATGGACGTGAGTCTCAGTGAACTCTGGGAGTTGGTGATGGACAGGGAGGCCTGGTGTGCTGCAATTCATGGGGTCTCAAAGAGTCGGACACGACTGAGCGACTGATCTGATCTGATCTGATCTGAACTCTCTTATACCAGTTCGGAGTCAATAAATGGTAAATCTACACTAGGTAAATACAAGGATCTATATAGGAGAGAAAATGAACAAATAAGACTTGCATGATCCATGATCTAACAGCCCCTGGGGAAGTCACTGAAATGTGAAACCAAACACAGGTGTGGTAAGTGGTGTGAGAGTGAACTTGCTGGTCACTCAGATGAGTTCATCTGAGCAGGATTCTGTACAAGTAAGGACTCCTTGTAAAAAAAACTCCTACATTAGAAAATGTAACACTTAGGCAATTATTAACTAGAATTATTTGTTCCTTGACCTATTATTGTTTGTGTAGTTCACTTGGGAATATTATGAAAAAAAGTAAGATAGATTAGCAGACAAGAATGTTGAGTGTTGAATTTAGTGTTATAAAATTTGAACAACTGAAAAGCTTCATCCTTAGTCTCTGAAAGTGACATTGATTGGTAAATATAATGGTAAATACACTAATTGTTAAATATACTAAGTCAGTGGTTCTCAAGTGACAATAGATGTTTTCTAGGTTTGATATAAAAATTTTGTTAATGCATAAAAGTTGTTTGTTTTAACTGAGATTATATATTATTCCTGCAATACTTCTCAGCTGCAAGTTTGATCTGTAGTAATCACATACCCTTGGTCTCCAGTGGAGTGAAATTTGCTGTTTGCACTACCAAAATTTGAATTCAGTATTGTACTGGAAATCTTAGCAAGTGCAAAGTGAAGAGTGGAGGAAAAGCACAAAACTGAGAAAAGAATAAATGAGACCATTATACAAAGATGACATTAATGGTATATGTAGAAAACCTAAAAGAATCTATGGACACACTATTAGAATTAACAAGTGAATTTAGTATGACCAATAAATTCTCAAGGTCAATATATAATTTAAAAAATAAATTTAAGAATATAATTTATAATGGCTTTAAGAAATGTCAAATATACAGGAATTTATCTAACAAATTATTTGCAAACCTTGTATGTGGAAAACTATAACCATTACTGAGAAAAATCAGAAAAGTCCTACCTGAATTGAAGGCTATACTGTGTTCAAGGATTGGAGGACTCAATATAATTTTGTTGGTCCTACCCAATTGGATTTATACATTCAATGCAATCTCAGTCAAAATCCTAGCAATTTTTTCTGAAATGTCTCAGTTTAGATCACCCAGAAGTAGACCCTGAGATGAGGATTTGTGGACAAGTGATTTATTAAAGAAATGTTCCCAGAAGAAACTGATTCAAAAATGAATAAGTAGTCCAGGGAAGAAGAGGAAAACAAGGTAAGGTCTGATTTCAGCCTGATCCTCCAAGGAAGTACAGGAGTGCAACTTACACCCCAAAGATCCCCCTTCAAGGAAAATAAGCTAGGCTTTCATACTCATGCACCAGTTAGCAATAGCTAAGGTCGGTCTCAGGAGGACTAGGGCTTCTAAGCATTTCCAGCTCTCTGTACATTTGGGCAAAGTGGCTCCAGTAACTTTTAGAGAGTCCTTCAAAGAGAAGCACGGCTTCAGGCTGTAGGAAGTAAAACAAAGAGAAGTTAGAACAGGAGGGAAAACCTAAAGCGTAAAAGGAATCTGAGGAGTTTGGAGTAGAGCACAAACACCTACTATATGAAAAATGAACAAGCTGATTTAAAATGTATATGAAAATGCAAAGAACCACGCCGAACAAAGATAGTCTGGAAAGGGGGAACAAAGTCAGAGTGCTTATACTACTAGATTAAAAGATTTACTATAAATCTTCATTAATTAAAACAAGTATGGCATTGGTGCAGTAATAGACAATAACCAATGGAACAAAATTCCAGAAACAGATGCACACATATTCAGTCATTGGGTTTATATCAAAGATGCCTGCAGTACAGTGGAAAAAGAATAATGTTTTTAATAATTGGTGCTAAGTCAATTAGATATTAACAGGGAAATATAAACCTTGAACTCTAACACACACTGAATTCAATTTCAAATGGATTAGAGGCCTAAATGTGACAAGCAAAAAAATAATAATAAAGCCTCTAAAAACATATCTTCATGACCTGGGGGTAGGAAAATATTTCTTGTGTAGAATATAAACTGCCCTAATCATAAAGGAAAAGATTCATATACTTGACTTTGTTAATATTAAAGCTTCTGTTTATTAAATGGAACTATTGGGACGATGGAAAGGCAACAGAGTTGGAAAGATATTTGCATTACATATATCCAACAAAGGATTCATAATCAAACATTTGAAGAACTTCCATAAACCAGTAAGACTAGATCAGATAATTTTTTTAACAGTCAAAGGCCTTGAAGAGGCATTTCATGAAAGAGAATATCCAGTCAATAAGCACAAGCTCAACATTAGTAGCTATCAGCAAAATGTAAATTAAAACCGCAGTGAGATGCCACAGCACATCCACAAGAATTTCTAAAATGAAAAATAAAAACAAGAAGTCCTGACAATACCAAACATTTCCAGGAATGTGGAACAACCAGAACTTTTATGCACTGTTGGTAGGGGTGTAAAGTGGCTCAACAACTGCAAAAATTGGACAGCTCTACGAAGACTAAAAAATGCAGTCTGCAGCCGAGTAATTCAACTCCTAGACATGTGACTAACAAAGCTTTTGTTAAGTTGTGCAACAAAAGCCTCATCCCAGGATGCTCAGAGCAACTTTATTAAAAATAGCCAAAAGCTAGAAATATCCCAAATGCCAATATATACACAATGCAATGCTCTAAAGCAAAGTAAAATAAACAACTACTGCTACGCTTAACAGACATCAATCTCACTGGCATACAAATGAAGGAGGATCAATGCAAATGAATAAAAACTGTATTATTCCACTTTTATAAATTAAGAAAGACAAAATCAATCAAAGCAGATAGAAACCAGACTACTTATGATGTATAGAGTGTACTGACTCAGAAGGGACATGAGAAACTCCTAAGGTGTGACTGGGGTTTATATCTTGATTGAGATGGTGGTTACTTGGGTATATATGTTTGTGAATATTCACCAAAGTTTAATTGCATTCTTTATTATATTATAATAGTTTGTATTATATAATAGTATATATTTTATATACATATATTTTTTATAATAGTAAATTATAGTTTGGTAATTTAAAAAAGAGAGCTCTTAAAACACTGAAGTCCCTCAAGTTTATCATAGACAATTTAGAAAGTATTCAAGTGTACAATGGGACATCTTAGTGTTAATATTTTTTGTTACAAAAATGACAGTGTATTTTAAATGCTGTCCTGTAGTCTAAAAACAATGTACCTATAAACAGTATGTCACGATAATTCCCCATTCAGTACATTTTGTACTACAATATAAAAATATTTGCTGTGCAAAAGGTAAGGATATTATATGACTCCAGGCCAGTTAACTGCTGCTGCTGCTGCTAAGTCGCTTCAGTCGTGTCCGACTCTGTGCCACCCCATAGACGGCAGCTCACCAGGCTCCCCTGTCCCTGGGATTCTCCAGGCAAGAACACTGGAGTGGGCTGCCATTTCCTTCTCCAATGCATGAAAGTGAAAAGTGAAAGTGAAGTCGCTCAATCATGTCCGACTCTTAGTGACCCCATGGACTGCAGCCCACCAGGCTCCTCCGTCCATGGGATTTTCCAGGCAAGAGTACTGGAGTGGGGTGCCATTGCCTTCTCCGAGGCCAGTTAAAGAGAACTTCAATTCCAAGCACACAGGGATGAAGTGCAGAACAGAGGAGAAAATAGTTCTGAAAGAGTGGTGAGCCTGAAGGGTGACCACAGAAACATGCAGTAACAATTCATACAATTGTTCATATAGTATATGAGGGCTTCTCAACCTTTCTGTGTTTGCCACACCCTTTTAAATACTGAATTTTTGCAACCAATGTTAAAGTATTAAAATAGAAAATTCATTCCATTCTCTTTTTAATTTGGGATCAAATCTGGGTCTCCCATGTTGTAGGCAGACGCTTTACTGACTGAGCCACCAGGGAAATCTTTTTTTTTTTGTTTTGTTTTTTAGAGTATAGAAATAATCTTTTTTTTATTAATGTATTTTAAGTGGAGGCTAATTAGTTTACAATATTGTGGTGAGTTTTGCCATACATTGACATGAATCAGCTAATCTTTTAAAATATATTGAACATTTTGTGCAAAGAGGAGTTATCACGGAGAGATAGAATCAGTTTACATATGTTTGTAGAAGGAGAGAGATAGACAGACGTCGCATTCATACGTCCACCAGTACATGCTCAGTGGTGACTGCGAGATTGGAAAGGAAAACGAATCCAAGGCAACCTGTTAACACTAGCATTCAAGCCCCGGGAACAGCTCTCTGAATGTCCCTGAGTGTGGCCGCTGGCCAAGGACGTCTAAGGGGAAGAGACTCGGCCACAGAAGAGGATGCTGTTGGTCTTGATGTGCTTGATGAGGAACAGGAAAGGGTGATCGCAGCGGAAACTCTCTCCAAACGGTAATGATGTGACACTAATACCCACACCGGTAGCAGCCGCAGCCTCTGTGCCCTCCTCGGTCACCTCCACAAAGGACTTGTGGACGACCATCGACACCGCCAGATCACATCTCCCGGTCATGCCCGAGAAGTTGGCGACCCTGTCATTGAAGGCATCCAGCATCCCCAGGGCTCGCAGTGTGGGCACGAGGTTGTAGCTCTCTTCCACTTTAAATCGAGGCAGGTATAAATCCACTTGTCGCTTCCCCATATTCTGTGGGCTCGTCCATGCTATTAACTTCTCAGCAGTGAGCTGGTCTTCAAGCTCCTGCAGACCGTCTACTTCATTGGGCAGCAGCACCATCATGCTTAGCTCTTCGCCTTTGTACGGGATTTCCAGCATCTTGGCTTGCACATCCTCCAGTGACACGAACTGGAAACTGCTGGTTTGTTTCATCATCTGCACAGGTTTGCTTGTATCCTTGTTCAGCCAAAATTTTTCCTCTGCAGTATGTTCTTCCTTAAATTTCTGGTTCCACTGCCCTTTGAAATAGACAGCGTTCACCAGAACCAGAGCAGTAGAGCTGTCGAGAGAGTCTTTGGGAAATAGGTCCTTGATTTTTTCATTGGTTTGGCTCTCCACCCAGGAATTAATCATCTTTCGACTTTCCTCTGCAGTGCTGATAAAATCGGCAGATTCCACACTGGCCAGGTAGTATTTCTGAACATTATCCATGTATTCCTGGAGAAACGGAAAATCTTTTCTTCCATAGAGCCTGTTGGCAACACTCAGCTCATAGGCATCAGTGGATTTCTTTAATTCCGTCAGAAGCTTTTGGAAGTGATGATGAACATTTCTTGGCTTTTCAACCTTCAAACACCAAAAAGTGAGCTCACTGGATTCTCTAACAATATAAATACTGCACCCACATAAGTCTGTTTGATCAGTACCTGGATTTTGGTATTTCTGTGGATGACTGTTGTTCTTTCCTCGTATTTGGTGTATTTTACTGGAAATAAGCTTCATAAATTCACATTCAGTCTTTCAGGTAATTCTTTCTCCCTTCTCTAGTAGACTGTGACCTTTCCTCTTTGAACTGCGCGTGCAGCACCATTCCGCTCTTGGGTGTGTCCTCACTGTCTTTTTTTTTTTTTTTTTATTCTGTGGTAGTGTTTTTACTTTTTTTTTTAATTTTATTTTATTTTTAAACTTTACATAATTGTATTAGTTTGCCAAATATCAAAATGAATCCGCCACAGATATACATGTGTTCCCCATCCTGAACCCTCCTCCCTCCTCCCTCCCCATTCCATCCCTCTGGGTCGTCCCAGTGCACCAGCCCCAAGCATCCAGTATCGTGCATCGAACCTGGACTGGCAACTCGTTTCATACATGATATTTTACATGTTTCAATGCCATTCTCCCAAATCTTCCCATCTTTTAATTTGTATATTTACTAATTCAGTTCAGTTCAGTTCAGTTCAGTCACTCAGTCGTGTCCGACTCTCTGCGACCCCATGAATCGCACCACACCAGGCCTCCCTGTCCATCACCAACTCCCGGAGTTCACTCAGACTCACGTCCATCGAGTCAGTGATGCCATCCAGCCATCTCATCCTCTGTCTTCCCCTTCTCCTCCTGCCCCCAATCCCTCCCAGCATCAGAGTCTTTTCCAATGAGTCAACTCTTCGCATGAGGTGGCCAAAGTACTGGAGTTTCAGCTTTAGCATCTTTCCTTCCAAAGAAATCCCAGGGCTGATCTCCTTCAGAATGGACTGGTGGGATCTCCTTGCAGTCCAAAGGACTCTCAAGAGTCTTCTCCAACACCACAGTTCAAAAGCATCAATTCTTTGGCGCTCAGCTTTCTTCACAGTCCAACTCTCACATCCATACACGACCACAGGGGAAACCACAGCCTTGATTAGACGGACCTTTGTTGGCAAAGTAATGTCTCTGCTTTTGAATATGCTATCTAGGTTGGTCATAACTTTCCTTCCAAGGAGTAAGCGTCTTTTAATTTCATGGCTGCAGTCACCATCTGCAGTGATTTTGGAGCCCCCAGAAATAAAGTCTGACACTGTTCCCACTGTTTCCCCATCTATTTCCCATGAAGTGATGGGACCGGATGCCATGATCTTTGTTTTCTGAATGTTGAGCTTTAAGCCAACTTTTTCACTCTCCACTTTCACTTTCATCAAGAGGCTTTTGAGTTCCTCTTCACTTTCTGCCTTAAGGGTGGTGTCATCTGCATATCTGAGGTTCTTGATATTTCTCCCGGCAATCTTGATTCCAGTTTGTGTTTCTTCCAGTCCAGCGTTTCTCATGATGTACTCTGCATATAAGTTAAATAAACAGGGTGATAATATACAGCCTTGACGTACTTCTTTTCCTATTTGGAACCAGTCTGTTGTTCCATGTCCAGTTCTAACTGTTGCTTCCTGACCTGCATACAAATTTCTCAAGAAGCAGATCAGGTGGTCTGGTATTCCCATCTCTTTCATTAACAGTGATAAAATACTGAATTTTTTTTGAAACTTGACAACTATGCAGAAAAAAAATCAGATAAGCCTTTGGTGAGGATAAGTTTGAGAATTAAATCATCACTAGTAATGTTTCTCCCCAGTGATCTAATACACGCCAGTGTTTGTGATCAGTTTTGGTGCTTGATATGTCAGCCATTACAAGTTTAATGAAAAAACAGCAATTGTAAGTGGTCTGTAGGTTTTTATGAATTAAAGCAGATTTAGATATATTTTTATACTATTTTACTCATTTAAATACTAAGATGTTAATTGTGTGGAAACAAAAAAATAAATGGTGTTTCATGAAGTTTACAGGGAATCAAATAGTGTTTTATGGAGGTTACAGGAAATATTCTTGTTTTCCAGTTGAGTTTGGCCAGTAAATGCTGGCAGGATCATGGAGGGCAGAAACGAGAGAGGGGTGAGTTCTTAGTCTTTCTACTCCCTCCCTGCATCCCCATGGTTTGGGCAGCGGTTTCATCTCTCCACAACAGCCGCATTTGTTGAGGAGAGTAGCCTCTTTCTCATCTCTGTTTCATTGGGTTCTAGTAATGTCTTGCCATTTTAGCACCTGGAATGTCAACAGTTTTTGGTGACTGTTAGTCAGAAGGAAATAGCAACCCACTCCAGTACTCTTGCCTGGAAAATTTCCATGGACTGAGGAGCCTGGTAAACTACAGTCCATGGGGTCGCAAAGAGTCGGACATGACTAAGCGACTTCACTTTCACTTTCTTTTTTCAGTCTCTGGGAATATTACATATCCTATGTTGTTTTTCTATTTAAAATTCTACTTAATTTTTATTTTTAAAAAATTTTATACACTTTTGAATGGTTATACTACATTTATAGTTATTATAAAATGTTGGCTATATGCCCTGTGATGTGCAATGCATCCCTGTAGCTTATCTGACACTCGATAATTTATACCTCCCAGCCCACCTCTCCTATATTGTCTCTCCCCCATTCCCCACTACAGTTTGTTCTCTGTATCTGTGAGTCTGCTTCTTTTTTGTTAGATTCAGTGCATTGTTGTATTTTTTTAGATTTCACATATAAGTGGTATCATACAGTATTTGTCTTTCTCGGACTTATTTCACTTAGCATAATGCCCTCTAAGTTCATCCACATTGCTGCATGTGGCAAAATTTCATTCTTTTTCATAACTGGATAGTGTTCCATTGTTGGTAAGTGTGTATGTTTGCAGATATAGGGCTGTGGTTAGAAAAAATGTTTGATGTGGTTTCAGTTTTAATTTATCTAGGCTTGTTTTGAGGCCCAGCACATCTATCCTGGAGAATGTTCCATGTGCAATTGAAAAGAATGTGCATTCTGCTGCTTTCAGGTGGAATGCTCTCTCTACATCAGTTAAGTCCATCTGATCAAATGTGTCATTTAAGGCCAGTGTTTCCTTATTGATTTTCTCTCTGAATGATCTGTCAATCAACACAGAGTGTTAAATCCCCCCACTCTTATTGTATTATTGTCAATTTCTCTTTTATGTATGTTAATATTTGACTTACATATTTAGGTGTTCATATTTGGGTACATATATATTTACAATTTTTTATCTTCTTCTTGGATTGATCTCAATCATTACATGGTGTCCTCCTTTGTCTCTTATAACAATGTTTATTTTAAAGTTCATTTTGTCTGATATAAGTAGAGCTACTTGATTTTTTTTTTGGTTTCAATTTGCATGGAATACCTTTTTCCATCCCCTCACTTTTAGGCTACATATATCTCTAGATCTGAATGGGTCTCTAATAGGCAGCATATATACAGCTCTTGTTTTTATATACTTTCAGCCACTCAATGTCTTTGGTCTTGTGAACTTATTACAGTATCTTTAGTATTATGTTTGGATTCCTTTTACTTTTTTTGTATGTATATATACTAAAGATTCTTGATTTGTGGTTACCATGAGATTTTTGATTAACAATCTATCTATATACATGGGTTTCTCTGGTGGCTCAGGCAATAAAGAGTCTGCCTGCAATATAAGAGACCTGAGTTTGATCCCTGAGTCAGGAAGATCCCCTGGAGAAGGGAATGGCTACCCACTCCAGTATTCTTACCTGGAGAATTCCATGGACAGAGGAGCCTGGCTATGGTCCATGGGATAGCAAAGAGTTAGACATGACTGAGCATCTAGCACATCCACACACACTATCTATACATGTGATTGTTTTTAGTTGCTAATGTCTTAATTTCAAATGTCTTTTAAAAAGACTGCATTTGCACTCTCCTCCCCTATCAATTACTGTTTTTGATATCATATTTTACATCTAACTTTTCTGTGTCTTTAACTGTTTATTGGGTATATAGATAATTTTACTACTTTTGTCATTTAACCTCCCTCCTAGCTTTGGGTATGGATCATTTCTGACCTCTACTGTATGTTTGCCTTTACCCATGAGCATTTTCATTTCATGATATTCTTATTTCTAGTTGTCTTTTCTTTTTTGCTAGAGAATTCCCTTTAACATTTGTTGTAAAGCTGGTTTTGTAGTGCTGAACTCTTTTAGTTTCACTTGTACATAAAGCTTTTGAGGTCTCCATCAATTCTGAATGAGAACCTTGCTAGTTAGAATATTCTTGGTTGTATATTTTTGTCTTTCATCACTTCAAGTATATCATACCATTCCTTTCTGGCCTGCAGAGTTTCTACAGAAAAATCAGCTATTCTCCTTATTGTAGTTCCCTTGTATGTTCTTTCTACTTTTAATATTTTCTCTTTATCTTTAATTTTTATCATTTTAATTATAATGTGTCTTGGTGTGCTCCTCTTTGGGTTAATCTTATATGGGACTCTGTGCTTCCTGAACTTGGGTGACTTTCTTTTCCCAGGTTAGGGAATATTTCAGTTATTATCTCTTCAAGTATTTTCTCAGGCTCTCTCTCTCTTTTCCTTCTGGAATGCCTATAATATGAAAATTAGTGTATTTGACATGGTCCCAGAGGTCTCTTAAACTATCCTCATTTCTTTTCATTCATTTATCTTTAGTTTGGTGGCAGTGATTTCCACTTCTCTGTCTTCCAGCTCTCTGATCTGATCTTTTGTATCAGTTAGCCTACTATTAATTCCTTCTATTGTATTTTTAATTTGTTATCGACACAATGAGTCAGGCAATCTTTCAAGCTCTGAAGTTAGATCTTGAACACAATTGACAGAGTAGCTGGGTGATTCTAACTGGAGCAGACAGTAATTCTGACTCTTTGCAACCCCATGGACCCCACTAGGCTCCTCTGTCCATGGGATTTCCCAGGCAAGAACACTGGAGTGGGTTGCCATTTCCTTCTGCAGGGGATCTTCCCAACCTAGGGATGGAACCTGTGTCTCCTGCATTGCCAGGTGGATTCTTTACCACTGAGCCATGAGGGAAGCCCACATATTGAATAGGTATTGTTAATTTAAACCTCACATCAACCCACAAAGCAATGAGCATTATTTTGCCTTTCTTATGGATTACAGAAATTAGGCTCAAGACGATTCAGAAAAAAAGATGTCAAAAGGAAAAAAAAAGGCTTTGAAATAAGCTACATGTGACAGATGATACTAATAAAAAAAATACATACCATGGCCATATTTTCTACCACAATGAGGAAGGTTCTGAGGCCTATGACAGATGAGCCTAGTATCCATAGGCATCTTTGCTCTCAGTATCTTTTCTCATTAACAGTTTGTTCCTGGTTTTAATCCTCTTTCCTCAATTGTAGTCAATGGACTGAGGTCTTATGGTCTTTTATGATTATACATGGAAAGTGCTAGTTGAATATCAGTTAAATAGTAATTACATGATAGGAAGTACTTAGGATGTAAACACCCACCAGCTGTCAGACATTGGACTCAGCACTGGATAGAAAATAGCAAACTAGACAGAGATGATCTCTTTCCTTCAGGAGCTTACAGTCTAGAGTATGAGATTCAGAAAATAAATTGAAAAAAATAACTGAATTTCTGATTATACAACAATAAACATGACTGTTGGGAATAAGTGAATGAAAATGCTTTCTCAATGAAAAATGGAAATTTACATTATGTTTCCTTTATTCAGAGTTTTATCCCCTTTAAATTTTTGTATTCTGCAAGAATAGAAAGACATTAGTGTCAATTTTGGGTAACCAATAATAGTTAAGTAGAAGGGATTTCTGGGCACAAGAGTGGAAAGAAATTTTGAAACCAGGTAGACCAAGAATCAAATCTTGGTTCTACCACTTTGAAATCCAAAACTAGTGCAATCTCATCTATAAATCTTGATAGTTATATTTAGGTTGCAATGAGGCTGAGAAAATGAAACCATTTAACATGTTTTAGCAATAAAATTGTTCTGGATACCGTATTAAGAATTTGGGGTGTTGTGGTTTCTAGTCAAAATCGTCAACCTATATATATTAAGAAAAAGAAGGGAAAGAAGTAGGCCTGATATAGGTGCAACCACTCTATTTCTCTATAAATATCCCTGTAATCCTAATTAAGGCCACTTTGGGAATAAAATGCTATGGTAACACTCCCCATTTGATTCCAAATTGTGTTCTTAATTTTCTACTTTAAAGAAAAAAAGCACAAGATTGCATATTAATAAACAAGAAAAAAACATACAAACAAACAAAACCATCTACTCAATGGCTGAAATTTCATATTGGAGTCAATTTCAAGGTTGATTGGAATGTCAGAGTTAATAATTTTGTCAACCAAAACCTGGAATTCGTAATTATCCTAAAAACTATAGATAGTGTTGGAAAGAGCTTATTTGTTCTCAACTTCTTTATCCCAGAATTGCCCCCTACCCATAACCTCTTTCTGCAAAATCTCAACTGTCTGTAAGAGTAGTTAAAATCATGGTGCCTGACACACTGTCCTGAATTTATAAACCAGTGTCTGTTATCAGTGCTATGATTACATCACCAAGACTATTTATTCAAAGAATGACCTGACCCTTTCCCTGTAGTATCTGGAGAGGTAGCTAAATAATAGATATAAAAATATACACATAAGTTAAATAAGTTGGTTTGGAAGCTAGATAATAAAATACATGCATCAAGAAGAGAAGCAAAAGAAGCAAAGTTCTTGAAAAGTGAGGAAGTAGCTGTCAGTAGCAAACCAGGACTGGGGTAGGAGAAGCATGGGGAAAGGAGCCTGGAGAGAAACAGAAGGTCAAGGAGGAGAAGAAGAGGAGAAAGAGGAAAAAAAAAAAAACAGGAAAAGAAAAGAAAACTAGCCTGAATTCAAACCTGCAAAAGTTTACAATCAACATTAGAGTTTCTAAGAAGAATGAGTTTTCTCCCCTATTTTGGCATCCAGTGTCATTGCAGATTTAAAAGACTCCACTATCCAGGGGTTATTTATGGACTCCAAGGCTGTAAATCTTTCCTGTATGGCCTTGGAGCATGGCTTGTGTCCTCTGGGACATGTTATATGATACAGCTGAGCCTCCATTCCAGCTCATTCCCTAACCTGGATGCTTTTCTCTCTACAGTCTCTCGATCTTCCCACATTAACCTGGAATTCCATACTGGCAGTGCTGAAGGGCTCCTGGAGGTCATTCGGCCCAACACTGCCATACTAAAGAGAAACTGAAGCCCCAAGAAGTAGAGCATTATCTGTCCAAAAAACCCTTCTTTCTGACCAGAGTCACTTGAAAAAATGAGTTTTTATACAGAGCTGCAATTGGGGTGAGGGGATCAGGAAATGCCTACATACCTCTCTCTCAACTCATTAACTGCTATTCCCTGCGCCCAGTGATTCCTTTGATAGGAAATAAAGCTCCTCACTCTTCAGGGAGAATGAGGAATGTTGGGACTGATATTTATGGGGCACTTTCTATGTGCCAAGCACTGTGCTTCACATCCATTATCTCATTTAATCTTCACGGCAATTTAATAACACGGATTCTACTAGTCCCCCTTTCCTTCTCTGAGATTCAGCTTCCTCAGCTGTCAGATGACCTTCCCAAGGTCACACAGAAGAGGTTCCAGAAATGGGATCCATCCACAGGTTTGCTTGCCTCTCAAATAGCAATGATGCTACAATTTGGAGGGGGGGGGTGGGTGGGTGATGGATTTTGAAATCAAATTATATTAGATAAAGAAGCACAAAGATGATAATTCTCAATAAGCTCTGAGTATTCTTTTCAGAATCTCTTCTGAGAACATTTGGGTAGGGATTGGAGGCTGGGAGAGGATAAAAGCAGTATTCATTCATATATTTTTCCCATAGACTGCTGGATCATTTTAACAATTGTATTAGGGTAGGCTATCGACTCTTTCTAGAACAGGTCTAGTTTTACTGTTAAACCACTGAGATGTAAAAGTTACTTCTTGCCCACTTCACAATGTAGTCAAGTGTTCAGGGATAGCCTTCTTTCTGCAAATTCAGGGTCCAGACTCCTCACATTTTGGGGTACCGCCATCTCCAACATGTAACCACCAAAACTGCACAGAATAAGGAAGAGAGGGTGGAGTACCCTGCAAAGAAGAATATAGCACTTCTATCCACCTTCCATCAGCTCCATTTTAAGTACAAGAGGGCTGGGATGAGGTGCAGCTATGTATCCAGGAAGAAGAATGGAAATTGGATTCTTGCTGAACACTAGTGTTCTCTGTCACCACGGCTGCATCAAAAAACACTTTTGTTACCCTCTGATGAATTTCCCTCCCATAACCATGTGAGTTCCGGAGAAGGCAATGGCACCCCACTCCAGTACTCTTGCTTGGAAAATCCCATGGACAGAGGAGCCTGGTAGGCTGCAGTCCATGGGGTTGCGAAGAGTCAGACACGATTGAGCGACTTCACTTTCACCTTTCACTTTGATGCATTGGAGAAGGAAATGGCAACCCACTCCAGTGTTCTTGCCTGGAGAATCCCAGGGATGGCGGAGCCTGGCAGGCTGCCGTCTATGGGGTCGCACAGAGTCGGACACGACTGAAGCAACTTAGCAGCAGTAGCAGCAGCAGCCATGTGAGTTCAGTGCACTCAGGATGAGACTCCGAGAGGAGAGGGGAATTTCATTTGATAAAGATCATGCAGACTAAAGCCACAGAGGCAGAAACATCTGCCTATATCCAGAAATCTCCCCTCCAAGCTGTGTGTAGGTCCTGGCCCATCCCAGGCTAACAAAGGGAACCAGGTCAGATCTTGCCCCTCCGTACCTAAAGGAGCATCTGCAAGGAGTTCCTCAATACTGTATGTACTACAATACAATCATCACACACATTGCGACCCTCCTCCACTCCCCAGTTTGCTTCCATCAGCATCTCCAGATAAATGCAGCCAAAGAAGGACGAGTCTGGGCTTTTCTGTCTGAATTCTTGGAATCACTGAGTCAAACTGTCTGGCCTAGGAAATCTCAGGAAACCATGTTGGCGTAGTCTCAGTGGAGGAAGTCAGGCATTCTGACTTCTCACTCAGAACTCTGTGTGCTTCCAAGAGCACATGAGGTAGTTGGTCACTTTTACCCAATGTCTTCCCATATAAGATAATGGTTTACAGATGGAAATTAAAAGTTCAGTCTTCAAATGCAAAGGATGCATTGGCTTCAATATATGGTTAAAATAAAAAAAAAAATCAACGGAATTAAAAAAAAAAAAAAAAACACTGGAAAACAGAGCATTGATAGAAACCAAAGCAGAGTGAAGAAATGTGGGTTCAGTGCCTGACTTTAACACTTCCAATCTGTGAGACCCTGGAACAGCCAGGTTCTCTCTGAATCTCTACATCCTCTCTCATTAAAACAGAATGGGTTTGGTTCAGTGGTTCTTTCTGGAGTTAGCTCTGCCCTTTAAGGGGCATTTGTAAAAGTGTGAAAACATTTTTTTTTATCATCACAGTGACTAAAGGACACAACTGACGTTCATCAGGCAAAGGCCAAAGGAGTCCATGTCCTGCACTATGGGGACAGTCTCACCCGATAAAGAACCCTCCTTCCCATCATGCTGATGGCGCCTTTGTTAGAAATCCCTTCATAATCTTACTGCCAGGATCAAAGATTTGTAACGTAAAACTGGCCTAATTTTCTGTTTTGGTAGCTACGAAACTCAGAGCAAATTGGAGAACTCTCATTCACAGTTCCTTGTAGCCCAAGTCTTTGTTATTATGATACTTTCTACCTATTCTTCCCCATAATCCTTTTCTGCACACACATCAGTTTCATATGTCTTGACTTTTCACCCTTACTTTAATGGTCAAATTTTAAATTAATTTTTATATTCTATTGCTATGACATTTTAAAATAGATTTCTCCTTTAATATCACATTGTTTCATTGTGAACTGTTTATACACATCCCCCTGTTAGACCAAGTGGCGCAGTGGTAAAAGAATCCGCCTCAGGAGATGCAAGAGTGCCAGGCTCAATCTCTGGATCTGGATTATCCCCTGGAGAAGGAAATGCAACCCACTCCAGTATTCTTTTCTGGAGAATTCCACAGACAGAGGAGCCTGGCGGGCTATGGCCCATGGGGTTGCAAAGAATCGGACATGACTGAGCATGCGTGTAAACAAGCCCTGCTAGACCAAATTCCATAATATCAGGGAATATGTCTTATTCATATTTATTTACTCATTCAATCACTCAAAAATGACATTTTAATAATATACATTTAATTTATATACATCAAGCACTTACTATGTACCAGAAACAGATGAGGAAATTGAAGCTACAAGAGGTTAAGTAACTTGCTCAGAGTCACACAAGTAGGTATTGCATCAGAGAAGAAGGCTCACAGATCCTAAAGCAAGTTCCTAAACTCAAGAAGCTTGCATTCTGACAGGTAAATACATCAACAGAGGCAATGCAGCATGACAATCTCCAAGTGTAATTGTAGAGATGCAAAATGAGCCCCAAGGAGGGGCACAAAGTCCTGAATCCAGAGAAGAAACACCTCTTCTCTGGTTCAGAGAAGTGATACCTCACCTGAAACTGGAGACCCAGGGAGGGTGGTCAGAAAGGCAAACAGAACAAAGACATGCCAACACGGAGCCCCAGAATGAGAGCGTGCAAATTACAAAACCTGAAAAGGTCAGCATTGTAAGTCATGGCTCGAATATAACTGACCAATAGGAAAACTGAAATCCAGGAAGAAAAGATGCCTTGCTAAAGTCCCAGAACTTGATTCTCCTGGGAATTCAGGTGAATAGATGCTTGGGGAATAATAGCCTGTGGCCTCAGTGTCAGTCTACCTCATGTCATAAGTGTTCTGGCTGACTTCTCTAGATACTCCCCAGGCCAGGAGGAACAGAAGAACTAAGCGCTTCCTAAAAGCTGTACTTGCTGTTAAGCATCTTCCCTGCTATCTCACTTCACCTTTCCCTCTGCCCCATTGGGAAAGCATGATTATTCCATTTCATAAACAGGAATACTGAGGCTCAGAGAGGACAAAAATGTAGTAAACCATGCCAGGAATGAAATAAATCTGTCTGACTGCAAATTCCCAAATCTTAGGAGGGCACCATACCACTGCTGCAGGCTCAGTCAACATTTGCTCAACCCAGTCATCCTTATCAACTCTGCTTTTCAGGGATTTCAAGAGGCCCATGAGTCTCCCTGTCAGATCTGCTACTGCTTCTAGACATCAGTGTTTACTTAAAAGGTCTTCGCCCCTCTTCTGTGTGGTCTGAAGGAGCAAATCCAATGTCAATTTTGTTCATGCTCAATCTCAGTTTAGATAAACCGGTTAGCAGAATATGTATGATAAAACTCTCTGCCAAGTTATAAACTAAGTAGTCAAACAAACAAACACAAAATCAAATGGAGATCTAATTAGCTTGGTCCAATTACTCTCTTCCCTTCCAGTTAGTTTAGGGTAATCTATAACAAACACCAGGCAAGAAAAATAAACTACCTAGTTTCAAGTCTTTCCCCCTCTTCTTTTTAGCATTTCTCATCTTTCCTTCTCTCTCTCTATAGTTCCCCTCTGCTTTTCATCATTTCTTCTTTTAATCCCTCTCTTTCTCTTTCTTCCCTTATTTTCTTTCTCTTTTCCCTCCTTCCTTCTCCTTGTCTCCAGTGCTCAAGCAAGGGACTTAAGTCTGGGAGAGATTTAAGTAGTCTCATAAAAGCTGAATTCTGCAAGTGATCTGTCAGTTTTATCCTGTGATACAAACAGCCTTGACCTAAAAACCATCTCAATACCTTTTAGCCACAAAACTGGATCTGGGATGCTGGAACCAGAATGGGTCTCCTGTCCTGTCAAAGCGTTTGCAACCCAGCTAACAATGAGGACCACTACATTTGAAATGCCAATGGGAAGGAGGCCGAGGGGCATGGAATCGCCTGGCGGGCACACTGGGCCTCAGACCTAAAACCTTCTTTTCATGTCTCAGTCCCTGCCCCAGTTAAAAAATATATATCCATTCCAAGCAGAGAGAATAAGATGACAAGTCAGCCAAGCTTTAGCTTTTTAATAATGCGAAAATTGAAGCAATTGAGGAACAGTTATTAATAAACACAGTTCACACTATGAAAGCATGGAAATTTTTCCTCTGTAATGTAGCAAAACCATGAGGTTGGAAATGTTGATTCATTTGAAATGAAACTCTGGCCCTAACCTCCAGCAATTGAAAGGAAATATGCTTAGTGGGAAGAGCATAAACTTGGAGTCTAACTGTCCCCCAACTGCGACCTTCGGCAGGTCACTTACCTTCTTGCACTTATCCTCTCGTCTTTTCCTCTATAAAATAAGGGAAATAAATAAGCAAACAAATCAATAAACAGAACTTCCCGTGAAGAGTTTCTCTCTAGGATTATATGAAATGAATAGTGTTAAATCTCCATTTAATAAAAGAGTAGCAGGACTGGGAGTTTTAAGAGTCTTTCCCACATTTCCTTATTGGCTTTATGATTGAAAGAAAGTTACTTCCCCTCTCTGGACCTCACATACCCTCCATTCAAAACTAAGTCACACTCCCAGGAATGCAAAACGGTATAGCCACTCTGGAAAACCATTTGGCAGTTTTGATCCAATTAATCATATAGTTAACCTGCAACTCACCAATCCCACTACTGAGTATTTTCTCTAGGGAGAAAAAAAAAGTAGGTTCACACAAACATCTGTACACAAATAAGTAGAGTTGATTTCTTCATAATCAACGACAAGTGGAAACAACTCACATGTCCTCCAGTGACTGACTACATAAACAAGCTATGATATATTCATAGCTTTGAAATCTTGCTCAGCAATAAGGGCTCATATAACAACTGTACAAATATCAAAGGCATAATCCTGAGTGAAAGAGTCAGTCTCAGGAGGTTGTATACTGTATGAGTCCATTTATCTATCGTTCACCATTTACAAAAAGATAAAATGACACTGGCAGAGAACAGATCCGTTGATGCCAGGGATGAGGGGTGGTGGGGATAATGAGACTATGAGGGCATTCTAGGGGGGGCTTATAGAACTATCTGATATCCTGATCATGGGGGTAGTTACATAAATCTATTGCTGTATTGTTGTTTTGTGTGTGTGTTCAGTCAGGTCCATCTCTTTTGCAACCCCATGGACTGTAGCCTGCCAGGCTCCTCTATCCAGGGAATTCTCCAGGCAGAAATACTGGAGTGGATTGCCATTTCCTACTCCAGGGGATTTTCCCTGACCCAGTCCATGGGGCTGCAAAGAATTGCACATGACTAACTAATACTTTCACTTTTTTTTCAACCTGGAAGTGTGTTGAAATTCCTAAAACTATACAGCAAAAAAGTGGTCATTTTCCTGTCTTAAAAAATAAAATAATAAATTGACTAGGAAGAATTGTAATAAATTACTCTCACATGTCCATCATTTTTTATAGCTCAGAAACCACAACTGACAAAACTAGAGCATCTTGCCTGGTAAATTTTGATGTAATCCTTGAAACCCATCCTTCCAAATTTAAATTATGCATCCTTTTCAGCACACCTCACTAAGTGATACTTGAAGTCCTCTTCTTGTCTAAAAGGCTGTGTGTTTGTAGGAGAACCAATTATATATTGCCTTTTTTTTTTTTTTGTCTTTTTTTATTTCCAAAGTTCTTATGTCATCCTGCTCGTGTTCCTGGCAATGTTTATATTTTCTCAGAGGAAAACAAGATAGGCCAATGCACAATTCAGTCAAATGAAACTTTAGTAGGAAGACACTGTTTTGACTGATTATTTGAATGATAAGAAAAATCAGTTGTCGTAAATGCTAAATTATTCATTCATGTATTTCTGCCTTTGATACATCTTCCCTCGACCACATCACAGGGTATGCCTTGACTTAGCACAAGCCATTTCTACTGCTGTGAACCCTCTCCCAAAGTCCCTTTCAGGCTAGCACCTACACATCCTTCAGACCTCGGCGGCTGTATCACTTTCCTTGTAGCTTTCCCTGTCCTTCTCCAACAAGCTTGCTTAGGTGTTTTCTTGGGACCCCATAGCATCCTGCACACTGCTCTACATTGATGCTAATCATTTCAATACAGCAGGATAGCTGTCTCTCCCACTGGATTGTGAGCACTAAAAAAAGAGGGGCCAGCTCTGAATCATCTGGCACAGGCTTTAATTAGCACAAATAAGGGGCATTCATTCACTCATTCATTGGACAGTCATTTCTAAATCCATTCTTTGTGCCAGGCCATATTCAATTGCAGAGAAAAATGAACAGCCCACATCCATATGGAGCTTATCATGTAAAAGTGAAAGAGACAAGAAAGAAACAAAAGGTATGCACCAATTCTTGATATTATATTTTATGTCAATGAAGGAAAATAAAAGAGGGCAAGGCGACAGAATGTAATGGGTTCTTGAGGAAGAAATATTTGAGCAGAGATGTGAATGAGGCAAACCTTTCACTCAGTCCTCACCCAGCAAGCATTTCCTGAAAGCCTAGTACTGCATTTTTTTCCCCAGTCTTACAGGGCTGGGGTCCTCCCCTGGCCCACTGTGACTCGCTAAGGATAAGCCCGTTGGCTAACATTGGCACTTTGGGCCCTGGTCCCCACAGTGACTGAAGCAATTGGGATTCCATCTGCCTGGCCCCAGGGCACACTTCCCACTCCACTGCCTCTGACAACCTCAGCAAACTTTTCCTGGGAAAGGGGTGCTGGGAGTAATTTTGTTTTGGAATCTGAGTCGGTGTTTAAATTTCAAACAGGTAACCTGCCAGTCTCCGGCCATTTGAGAACTTGGTTTCCTGTGACTCATAAAGTGCCCTTTATGCCTCAGAGGTGACATAAAATATCATTCCAATTTCGCCCTGAAATACTCCTGACTGGTGCATGAAATGGGCCTTTATGGTACATCAAAGGCCCATAACTGTATCTTTTCTTGGACCTTTGATATTTTAATGTTTGGCCCATGGAAGTATTATCTCTTCAATCCACATAGCACTTATTTATTTTGTTGGTTATATCTTTTTTATTGCTTCGGTGGTGAAAGGACTTAACAAGGAGAAAGTCCTAGCCTGCTGGCAGCCCCGGATCTAGATGTCCTCTGGTTTTCAGCTCCGAAAGCAAAGGCACTCAGTGTTTGAACTCTTTTGGCCCAGGTCTCAGAAGGGAAATGTCAGACAACAGCCCCCTCAACAAGTGCCTCTAATTTATGTTTCTTCAGAAGTCACACAGGTTCCTTCACTGGCCTCCCGTAGGCTCTGGACCTTGAGGAACTGGTATTCAGTTTAAAATAGGAGCCCAAACTTCCATAATCAGAAATGTGCTGCTCACATTCCACTGAGGGGTATTGAATGCCTACTGTGAGTCTCCTTTTCAATTAGAAACCTGAGAACCACCTGAAATCTCTTACCCATGTATTCTTATATTCAAGATGTAAATTCAGGTTCCAGTGTGCATCAGGCTCTGGGGGTAGCCCCAGGGATACTAGTCATGAGACAGTCTGCCCTCAAAAACCCCTCAGTCAAGTTCCCTTCTGGTGTATCCTCATCTTAATTTATTACAAAGTCCCATTCCTGCCTCCCAAATGATTTTCAGATTCATCCTCCTCTCTCTGTACCCTTTTCCTCAGATCAGGATCTCATCATCTCTAAACTGAATTATTGCCACTGTCTTTTAATGGGACTCTTAGCCACCAGAGTTACCCCCATAATGTTCCCCTGGGATTCAGCCATCCGTACCAATTCCAAACTCAGATCTGATTTCACCAGCGTTCTGCTCTAAAACTCAAGCTCAAATGTCTATAAGGTCCAGGCAATGATTAAAAATAAGTGAAGGAGCAGAGTAAGGTCAAGTCTAGAAAGATGACAGAAATAGAAATGGAGAGTGTGCACCTCACCTAAATTAAGGCCCCACATTAGTCAAGTGAAATACCTCTTAGGGCTAAACCACAGGCCACCTGTGCATTCTGGCTCATGTTAAATTATTATTCCTACAGCCTCTCACTGCAGTTGCCTCACGAAGGGGCCCAAACCAAACTGCCTCATTTCTCACCCTGACCATTCCCCACCTCTGCCTTTTTTGTGTTCTAGCTATATTTTAACTGCAGTTTCCCCCAAAGCGTACACATTCACACCTTCATGCATTTGTTTATGATATTCCATTTCCCTAAAATTACTCCAATTCCTCACCTAGAGAGTTATGTTTCATCTTTCAAAACTTATTCTCCTGTATAACCTCCTCTGAAAGGCCTAGAAAAAATTGATTCCTCCCTGTGTTACTTCTGTCTTACTTCTCTGTCCTCCGTTCTGTCACTTTGCATTTATTGATTAGTGAGCAGAGGAGATAGGGGTGTTATTGGAAAGCTCCCTCTGGGAAGTACTTGCTGGGTGACACGGAGCAATCTTTGCTGCCCTGGTGTCTTGCATAGAGCAAGCACTTCACTAGAAGTGCGACAAACTAAATTATCAAATTCAGTGCTAGGAAATTCCACATAATTATTTAATTTTTTTTTTTTTACAAAAAGTAGCTTGACAAGCATGCATATTGTCGCATCCATTTCCTAAGTGAGGAATCCAAGACTCCAAGAGACAAGGCAACCTGAGGTCACACAGGGAGTGAGGAGTGGAGCCAGGGTTTGGACAGAGGCCAGCCAATGTCCAATAACATGACCCACCTGCCTCTAAAGTCAAATGTGAATATGCCAATGAAGAGTTCTAGAAACATCTATTGTGTCTAGAAATAGTCCAAATATTGTTAAGGTCAATGACGGCAGAAGATGAAATGGATGAAAAAGAAAATGCAAAAACAGAGTCACACACAAGACATATGACTCTCCTTAAGCATGCTTGAGTGCCTATTACAGACTCTTAAGTTCAGAGACTGCTCTATTATGCAGGTATCCTGGGTTCTGGCTCCAGTCTTGCTTCTCACTTGCTGGGTGACATTAGGCATGTCACTTCCCTGCTCTGAACCTTCAAGTTTTCACGTTTAAGTGTGGAAGCTGGACTCCTTGGTAATTGAGTTTCCTTCCTGCTGTATGTGTCTCTCATTTCATGTCACTAGCATCCAGAGAAATGGCAGGAATTAATTGTTCCCAGGTCTACCATTCCTGAGGCTCCATCTTCTGCCATCTTTCCTTGTCTATCTTTCCCTTTGGATCTCCTAGAGTCTGGGAGGCCAGGAATGAGTGTGGAAAGAAGAAACAGTGAATAAGAATGACCCCAAATTTTCACATCAAGTGGGAAGATTTCCATGTGCACAGACCAAAGGCATGGCCTCACACAATAGGAAGTCCTGCTGTTTCCAAAGACTTGCAGTTTCCCTCATTTTTGTTTATATCTTTAAAATGCAGGACTAAAGAATTTACTGATATTTAATGGATTGATCTCTACTCTTTTTAAGTGTGCTTGATTCCTATTCCTTCCTCCTTGAAAAAAAGCAAAAGAGAAAAATACTTTCAGTGACAAATTTACCAACCATTTATTCAGGAAAAAGTTGCTAGTCTTATGATAATTTCTGGTCTTCTGCACTCAAATCCATACCTCACACTGGGTGCCAGAGACTAGAGGTGGGGATATTCATGAGGAATTATAGAAGATCAGACTTTCATCCATCCTGGCTTGAATTGTGACAGTGATTGAAGAAATATGGAAAAAGAGATGAATGTGAGAGGTAATTTAAAAGCAGAATCTGCAGGACTCCATTGACAATTGGATGTAGGAGATAAGACCAAGGGAAAATACTCTAGGATAACCTCTCAGTTCTGGTTTGTATGATGGGGTAGATGGATGGTGTTGCCATTTCTATATTGAAGACATACAGAAAGAGGGGTCCACTTGGGAAGGAAAAGTGATAAGTTCAGTTTGGGACATGTTGAATTTGAGATGAGACATCTAAACAGAGATATTCAAGAAATAGCTGGAAACACTAAGCTTAACCCCATCTTGGTAGACTGCATTATTGTCAAAGTGTGTTCCTTTTAGACTCTTCTCTACTGGGCCTGTCCTTGAGGAGAATCATAGTTTTCATCCCATTGACATTGGACTTGTCCATGTGACTTGCTTTGACCAACAAAATGTAAAAGAAATGATAAGCATTATTTCCAAGCAAAATTTTTAATAGACAAACAATGGTTCTGCCTTGTTCTTTTTCCCTTTTTCATGAGACTGCCATATGCCAGACAAGGGCTGCCCCTTCCACTTTGATCCAGGAAAAAAGATCTGCAGCAGACTCACAGCTGGTCCAAGAAAGCAAGAAATAAATCTTTATTGTCATGAGCTGTTAACATTGGAGGGTTCTTTGTTACTGCGGCCAAACTTAGACTAGGCTAAGTGATATCCCCACCCTCTCGTTTTATGGAAGAATAAATACGGACCTAGGAAAAGAAATTGGAAAAGGTATAGGAAAAAAAAATTATCTCAAGGCTTGTGAATCTTAATAAAATGTATTTTTCTCTCATATTCATGCAGAAGTTCTCATGTCAACAGTCTTTGTGTTCCTTAAAATTAATATATTAGAATTGAATACTTTGGTAGCATGGCCCAGTTTCCTTTATTTTGAATAAGTAAAACATTATTTTCCTCTGCAGAGATATCATCTGTAACTTGTTTTCTCCCTCAGTTTAAAGGTTCCTGTCTAGCATCAAAGACCATTAGCATGAAATTTCTTTCCCACCAATTTCTTTCCCAGCTTCAGATAACTGACTTAATACACAAAAGTATTACTTAAGGCCAGGTGTGGGAACTTTTAAGACCAATAGCCATTTAAAAATATTTGTGTAGAGAAAGAAAGAACACAGGACCAAGAGTATAAAAGTCCAAGTTTTACTCTAAATGGGGCTGCCAAATGGCCGTGTGACCTTGGAAAATTCACTTCACCTCTCTGGGCCTCCATTCTGTATCTATCATAGAGGAGTAATATATGTCATGCCTATTTATAAGGTTTATTAGAAGATAAAAGAGTCTATTTAGAAATGTCCTTTGAGAAACAGAACATTGAAAGAAGAGATGTGTGGGAGGTGGGAGATTCCAAGTATTGCCAAATAATCTTGGACAAGCAGACTGTTGGCACAGATTAAAATCCTAGCTGCCTGTGAAAGCATCTGCACCGTGCCAGGCCAGGAGGCAGAAGTTTGGATGGAGGAAAAGATTTTTAAAAGTGCTTCCAGCATTTGCATTTCCTATAGAGTGGGATTTCTGGCCCAAGTTTCAGGGGGCAGGGGGCAGGCAGAATTCTAGGGGTCTTCTCTGCAATGGTGGTCATAATGACAGTGATCTCTTGTCTTTAGAATGTGAGTGCATGCTAACTCGCTCCAGCCATACCCGACTCTGCAATGCTATGGACTGTAGCCTGCCAGGCTCCTCTGTCCATAAGATTCTCCAGGCAACAATACTGGAGTGGGTTGCCATGCCCTTCACCAGGGGATCTTCCTGACCCGGGCATATGACAGTAATCTCTTGTCTTTCAGTCCAGTTCAGACATTCAGTCATGTCTGACTCTTTGCAACCCCATGGACTGGGGTCAGGCTTCCCTGTCCATCACCAACTCCCGGAGCTTGCTCTAACTCATGTCCATTGAGTCAGTGATGCCATCCAACCATCTCATCCTCTGTCATCCCCTTCTCCTCCTGCCTTCAATCTTCCCCAGCATCAGGGTCTTTTCTAGTGAGTCAGTTCTTCGCATCAGGTGGCCAAAGTATTGGAGTTTCAGCTTCAGCATAAGTCCTTCCAATGAATATTCAGGACTGATTTCCTTTAGGATTGACTGGTTGGATCTCCTTGCAGTCCAAGGGACTCTCAAGAGTCTTCTACAACACCACAGTTCAAAAGCATCTATTCTTCGGCACTCAGCTTGTTTTATAGTCTAACTCTCACTTCCATACATGACTACTGGAAAAACCATGGCTTGACTAGAAAGACCTTTGTTGACAAAGTAATGTCTCTGCTTTTTAATATGCTGTTTATGTTGGTCATAGCTTTTCTTCCAAGAAGCAAGAATTTTTAATTTAATGGCTGCACCCACCATCTGCAGTGATTTTGGAGCCCAAGAAAATAAAATCTGTCACTGTTTGCATTGTTTCCCCATCTATTTGCCATGAAGTGATGGGACCAGATCTCTTGTCTTTAGAACAATATATCAGAAATCTCATAAGACCATCATAATAATCCAATTGCAGTCTGTTCTGAATCCTCTTTCTATGAGAAACAGTGTCAGAGACATTAAAGCATGCCAAATGAAGACCCAAGGATAACTTTTGAGGAAGGAAGGGACACAAGTGAAGACAATCTTTAGAAGATGAGGCAGGAGACTGGAGGGGTAAAGTGGAAGCAGAGAGGCCAGGAGAAAGGAAACTATCCCAGCTGTCCAGAGGAAGATAGGTGATTAGGGCCTGAACCACACAGATGCCCTGGGAGTGAACTGGAAATATTTTCAAGATAGGTCATTTGCCCAAGGTCATGTGGCAAATTGGAGAAAAAACAGACTTGGAACTCATGTCTTAGACTCCCAACCCAATGCTCTTCCTCTTATTTCTTATTCCTGCTATGTAAAAAAAAGTTCCTCGTATGATACACAAAAATTTACATTGAGCAAAGTCTTGAATCATAAAGACAAAAATTCTAAAGAAACACATTGATAAACAGACATGGAAAACAACTACTATGTGAAATGGCTTCCACAGCATCTAACCTGCTAAGCTGGATGTGCGCTCGGCTGTCTTTTCTTATTCCCTCTCCTACTCTGCCCTCTTCAAAAGAAGCACTAAGAATGCATCAAGAGAGTTATAGGAATTAAACTAATGGAGAATAGATAAATGCATGGATGTACATATATATATATTAATAATCTATGCAAAATGAAGCAAAACATTTTTACTTATCTAAGATCATCGCTGGTAAATCTATTTTGGGAAAGGACAGATAATAGAAATACCAGGCTCTGTTGCAACTCTGCCATTATAGGCAAAAGCAGCCATAGGCAATATTTCAATGGAGTGTCTAAGTTTCAGTAAAGCTGTCTTTACAAAAACCAGGAGAGGGCTGGATATGACTCAAGTAACATAGTTTGCAGTCCCCTGCTTTGGAAAAAAGTTGTCTAAAATGGTGAAATATCAGAACCAAATCTAGGGAAATAATCAGAATTCAATAATCATATCAACACAGTAGATAAATATTCTAATAGCTATGAGACATTCATCTTATGGCATATTGGAAAGTCATTAAAACAAAGGCACAGCCACTACAGAGAACAGTATGGAGGTTTCTTTAAAAACTAAAAATAGAGTTACCATATGATCCAACAATCCCAACCCTCAGCATATATCTGGAGAGAACCACAATTTGAAAAGATACACATGTCCTAATATTCACTGCAGCACTATTTACAATAGCCAGGACATGGAAGCAACCTAAATGTCCAACAGAAGAATAGATAAAGAAGTTGTGGTACATATGCCCAATGAAATAGTACTCAGCCTCAAAAAAGAATGAACTAATGCCATTTGCTGCAACATGGGTGGACCTAGAGCCTACAATACTAAGTCAGAGAAAAACTAATATATGGTATCACTTATATGTGAAACCTAAAAAGGGATACAAATGAACTTATTTGCAAAACAGACTTAGAGTTACAGATGAAGAAAACAAACTTACGATTACCAGGGGTAAGGGGAGGCGGGATAAATTGGAAGATTGGGATTGACATATACATATGACCATATATATATAATAGGTAACTAATAAGCATCTGTTGTATAGCACAGTGAACTCTACTCAATGTTCTGTAATGGCTTGTATAGGAAAAAAATCTAAAAAGGAGTATGTATATGTATAACTGATTCACTTTGCTATATACCTAAAACTAACACAACATTGTAAATCAACCATGCTCCAACAAAAAAGAAGAAAAAAACAAAGGTTATGGAGTCTATAGAGGCACATTAAGCATTTACCAATTGCCAAGCACTGTTCTAAGCATTTTACATTAAATAACTCATTTAACCCTCCCAACTATACTGACAGAGTAGGGGTTGTTATACATCTCCATTTTTCAAAATGCTTTTATTGTGCTTGCATAGCTTATATAATGCATATATGAATAGAAAGGTGGTGGGAAAAAAGAAACTTGCAGGCCTCAGAGAGCTCAGGTACAAAGGTTCTTGACTAAATCCAGGCCTTTTTACCACCTGAGTGGTTCACTCCTGGACTCCTGTCCCCTCAGGGCAGACTCCTTAGTGAAAAGGACTGCCATCAATTTCTAATAATTTCCTAAAGCTGAACAATTTGTAATTTTCCAAAACCAAAATGCCATTTGAATTTGGTTTCTATTTGCTAGGAAAAATTTGAAACCTGAATAGCTCTCTGATCACACAGACTTCCAGAGAAAGACTGAATGTGCACAGGAGTGTTTATTCTTAACCCACCCCCATTTTTCATCATAAACAGCCTGTCTGCATGGCCCAGGAGGGGAGCAGACTGTTCTATCTGGGCCCTCACACTATCTCACTTTGAGCCTCTTGCTCCAGCTCGCTGGTTGATGGTTTCCTTATGTGTTAAAGGAGTGCGAGACAATAGATCACACCCAAGCTAGTTTTTCCTTTAAAACTGTACATCTATGTTCAGAGGGGTGGAGGGACAGAAACTGAAGTTGGAGAAAATGGGATTCTAGTCCAGACTGTCACCATGTAGTTCTACAACCTTAAATAAGGTTTAAGGTCTGGGCCTCAATTTTCCCAGAAGGTTAAAAAAAAAATTCATCATAGATAACTCTTTTAGTTGTTGCGTATGAAGCACTAATCTAAGCCCTTTACATGTATTTCTGCATTTAAGTTCTTACAACTACCAGGTAAATATTATATATTGTCATCAAGCCTATTTACAGGTAACAGAGGTACAGAGAGGTTAAGAAATATGCCCCAAAGTCACATGAGTACACTTGAACCCAAGTCAACTGGCTCCAGAGACCACACATCTAAGCTTGACATTAGAATATCCCTAAAAAAACTGAGCTGGATGATCTCTAAGGACTCTCCTGGTTTGCACCTGCTTTGGGTCTATAATTCTGAGTCATCTGCATCTTGCTACTTTTCCATCCCCTGTGCCATTCTGTCTTCTGCTCCCCTCACCACTTGCATACCCCCACCCCATCCAACACTCTGTACGTGGTTGTGAAGATTTTCTCTGTGGCTGGAGAAGAAAAGACAGCGGATTCTGCTGCAGCCAGCTCTGCATAAGCCCAAGGCTCTGGCAGGAGGCAGCTAATTCACACCCCTTGGGAACAGACACAGGCTCAGGGCTTCTCTCTGCCAAGTGGGCCTTGGTAACAGAAGGTAACAGTTATAACTTTCTGAGCTCTGTACCTGGTCGGGGCTCGGGTAGAGGCTTCATCACCCTCAGTTCAAACCTAGATTTTCAATAAAGGCATTATATTTTAATTGAGCAAATCATTAATTTCTGTTCTATTTCTGTGCTGTGTTCAGTCATATCCAACTCTTTGTGACCCCACGGACAGTAGCCTGCCAGGCTCCTCTGTCCATGCAATTTTCCAGGCAAGAATACTGGAGCAGGTTGCCATTTCCTTCTCCAGGGGATCTTCTCGGCCCAGGGATCAAACCTTCATCTTCTGCATTGGCAGGTGTATTCTTTATCACTGTGCCACCTGGAAAGCCCACTATGTGATGGGCAGTTTTGTTTGGGATTGATATATATACACTACTATGTATAAAATAGATAACCTAATGAGAATCTACTATATAGTACAGGAAACTCTACTCAGTGCTCTGTGATGACCTAAATAGGAAAGAAATATAAAAAAGAAGGAATATATGTGTAATTAATTCACTTTGCTGTACAGAAGAAACTAACACAACATTGCAAAATAACCATACTACAATAATTTTTTTTTAATTTTAATAAAATTGTGGGGGTTTTTTTGAAAAAGGGAGTTGGGAGAAATAGAAGTGAATCTACAGATCTAGTTTCTGCCCTCCTGGAGCTTCTAGTTATCAGGGCGAAAGCAAGCCACAGTGTCTGAAGTGTGGGTACAGGACAAGTAAGGTTGATAATCAACTGTTGCTAGTCAAAGGGATGAGGGACAAAAATCAGGAGCAAAAACCTCTCCAGTCTGAGGGGAAAGTGTGGTGCCTTTAAAGTAGGAGCAAAACTTCAGGCTTCATCTGTCTGTGGAGCTAAAAAAGAGCATTTGGAGCAACCAATGTGTGCTAAGAGACTTCTACATTTTACTTTGTTTGATCCTCAAAGCAATCCAAAATCACTGCAGATGGAGACTGCAGCCATGAAATTAAAAGATGCTTGCTTCTTGGAAGAAAAGCTATGACCAACTTAGACAGCATATTAAAAATCAGAAACATTACTTTGCCAACAAAGGTCCATCTAGTCAAAGCTATGGTTTTTCCAATAGTCACATATAGATGTGATAGTTGGACTATAAAGAAAGCTGTGCACCGAAGAATTAATGCTTTTGATCTATGGGGTTGGAGAAGACTCTTGAGAGTCCCTTGGACTGCAAGGAGATCAAACCAGTCAATTCTAAAGAAAATCAGTCCTGAATATTCACTGGAAGGACTGATG
Organism: Bubalus kerabau; assembly: GCF_029407905.1. Lineage (NCBI taxonomy): Eukaryota > Metazoa > Chordata > Mammalia > Artiodactyla > Bovidae > Bubalus > Bubalus kerabau. The sequence continues at coordinate 91,206,284 of NC_073629.1, forward strand.
AAGCTGAAGCTCCAATAGTTTGGCCACCTGATGCCAAGAACTGACTCATTTGAAAAGACCCTGATGCTGGGAAAGATTGAAGGCAGGAGAAGAAGGGGACGACAGAGGATGAGATGGTTGGATGGCATCACTGACTCTTTGGACATGAGTTTGAGCAAGCTCCAGGAGTTGGTGATGGACAGGGAAGCCTGGCGTGCTGCAGTCCATGGGGTCACAAAGAGTTGGACACGACTGAGCAACTGATCTAATCTTCAAAGCAATCCTGCGCAGTTGGCATTATTTCCCCACTGCAGACCGATGAACCTGAGCATCTAAGACCAAACTGCATCAGGGTTTGACCCCAGGCCTGTGTACCCCTAAAGCCTAAGCTCTCTTCTCTGAGTCAGGCTGCCTCTCAAGGGTGTGTGATTGTGGAGTGAAGAGGGGCAGAGTAAGAACCATAGACCCCGGTCAATCAAAGTATGGTCCAGGGGCAGGGGTCCAGCCCCTGAATTGAGAACAAGCATTTAGAAGATTTAGAGCAATTTAACACAATACTTTTCATATGTCTGTTGGATTTAATAATGAAAACTCAGATTTGTCATTGGTGTGTCTGGTTTTTCCCACTATATTTCTCCATGTGTTTATTTTTATTGCATTTTTTTTTAAGTATTGGTCCACAGCAGACTGAAATTTTTAAAACCTAGTTTTGAGATGCTCAGAAATGCTGCTCTCCAGGAAATGCCATGGATTTGAAATCTGAAGACCTGGACACTGGTTTCTGTCAGCTCGGCCAGTGATAGCCCCCCTCCCCCGACACCCAACCAAGGGAACTTAGCAGGACATCAAGCCTCCCTTGGATGAGTTACAACTTGCTGTAAATGGTCAGATCATCAGAGGAGTCCTCATATTTAAAAATCAAATCACCATTTGGTGGTATGGGGGAGGTATGGTGCTGAAGGGAGAGGAGGGGAGAGGAAATAAGATCAAGATTATACACTTGACTCTCTTTTTATTATATTCATTATTTGATGAAGGAGACTGGAAAATACAGATGAAGCCAATTATTTCTAACTTTAAATAAAGAAAAGGAAGACTCGGATCCCTTTTTGGAGAACACTCATAATCAAGGGGCATGATCCAACTTCTCCTAGTGCCAGAAGGGTCTGCAGCTGCCTATGACCTCATGTCCTGTGCTCTGCTGTATGCCCCAGCCCAGCCCTCCACCCAGGCAACATGAAATAGGTGCTCCCTTTGTCCCCTTGCCAAAGGCTATCCCTCAAGCTCATGTTTCCTCCACCTAGAACCAGAAAGCCCTTCTGATTCCTGCCAGGATTTGGAATCATCCAATTTCCTCCTGGAGAAACTGGGAAATTTTCAGATCCTGATTTAATACTCTTGTTTTAACTATAGAGAAATGGAGGCCCCAGGATGGGGGAATGACATACTCAGGATGGTGGACCCAGGTCTCCTGTCTCTCAAATGCGTGTTCCCTTTCCCCTGCTCCGTTAATGGTCCCTGCCTTGCGTTGCCTCTTTCCCCCATTAAATGTTTGTGTCAGAAGCAACCCTAGCACTGTGGCTGTGAGTTCATTTTTCACTCTGTAATTCCTCAGGCAGGTAATTTTGTTTCCATTGCCCTGAGGGAAGGAATTCATGAAGCGTGTGGCATGCAGTTCAAAGAGAAGGGCGAAATGAAAGTACAGCCACCCACCTTCCGGATTCCCTCCCCCGCCCTGCCCAATCATTTCTCATCTTGTCTTACGGCTCAAACCAAATATGAGTCTACATGAAAGAAGAAATCTTCGTGGGTTAAGTTAAGCCCAGCCAAGGGCAATGGCTGCCCCAGACTCAGACGCCATCTTTCAGGAACACTCCAAGTGCTGGAAGGTCATTTGGCCTTGCTGGTCTGTTTTGTAAAACCAGACAGGTGGGTTATGTTTTGTCCCCTGCCTGACAACTGCCAAGAGCTCTTTGGCCCCTTCTTCTTTCTTTCTTTTTTTTTTTTTTTTTTTTTGCTCTAAAGTGAAGTGAAGTGAAAATCACTCAGTCGTGTCCAGTTCTTTGCCACCCTATGAACTGTAGCTGCCAGGCTCCTCTGTCCATGGAATTCTAAGGCAGAAGGCACAAACCCTGATCCAACTCCAAACATAGGAGTTTTTCTCTCTTCAAACAAGTATTTCAGGGTTTCCTTTGCCTAAACCTAGATATTCCAACTTCCTCCCTTACCATCCCTGCCAACAATTTTGCACTTGACGTTTCCTGCTACTCCCTCCTTAAATGGCTCACCTAGAATCTGAGAGATAAACTCAAATAAATACCAAACTTTGAGGCCTTGCCAATAGAGTGCCAGAAGCATCCTGTTTGGATTTTCCAACCAGCTGTCCAAATTCAGCAATTATTACTTTATTCATTAATTAAAATTTATTTTACACATATACACTCCTAACCTTCAAAGAGCTTCTCTGTAAAAAGAGAGAATAGAAGAAGTTCAAGCAGAAAATCTTGTTTTAAAAGAAGTAGGGGTTAAAAGCAAGGATCAGCCAGTTCTGAGGACTAACCCTATATCTGCCACTTAGTAGCTATGTGACATAAGTCAATGAAACTCTCTGGGTCTCAGATTTTGCTAATAGCAGTACCAATCTCATAAGGTGATTGGAATAACTAAAATTATCCATGTAAAACATTTATGCAGCCTTAATACAGCTAACATTCACTGTATGGTTGTAATTATTAATATGATAATTAATATGATCTGACATGAAGTCCCGCGAGGGCAGGAACCTCAAGTGCCTTTTTGCTTCCCTAACTCCACTGCCTGGAACAATGTCTGTCTCAGAGAAGGTTCCTAATAAATATATGTTAAGTATGTAAATAATATATGTTAAAAAAAAAAAAACTTAAAGATGACCTGGTCTTAATCAGATACCTAGAGTTCTATCAAGATACTAGCCATCTTAGTTCATTTCTTTTTGCATATTTAAAAGTTATTTTTTTGATTTACAAGTTTTCCAAATGGACATGCATTCATTCTTTTCTATTTTATTTATACTCTTTGTGTTTACAGATTACCCTTACTTCCATCACCTAGAGTCTTCTAATATTACCTTATTTCTCTCTCAGAGCAAATTTTGATACATAATACCAAAACATTCATTTCCAAGGGAGCTCTGCTACACTGTTGGTAGGAATGTACATTGGTGCAGCCACTAAGGAGAATAGTATGGAGGTCCCTCAAGAAACTAAAACTAGAGTTGCCATATGATCCAGCAATCCCACTCCTGGGCATATACCCAGACAAAACTATAATTTGAAAAGATAAATGCACTTCTATACTTTTATGTTCATAGCAGCACTATTCACTCTAAAAGCCAAGACATGGAAACAAACTAAATATCTATTGACAAATGATGAATAAAGATATATATATATATATCATATATATACTTATATATGGAATAATGGAATATTACTAGGCCATAAAAATGAAATAATGTCATTTCCAGCAACGTGGATGGACCTAGAGATTATCACAGTAAGTGAAATAAGTCAGAAAGACAAATACCATATGATATCACTTATACGTGGAATCTAAAATATGACACAAATGAACCTGTTTATAAAAACAGATATAGACACACTGACATAGAAAACAAACATGGCTGCCAAGTGGAATGCGGGGAGAATAGATTGGAAGTTTGGGATTAGCAGATGCAAACTGTTTTATATAGGATGGATAAACAACAAGGTCCTAACTTGCACAGGGAATTATTGTCAATATCCTGTTGTAAACCATAACGGAAAAGAAAATGAAAAAGAATATATACATATATATATAATATATAAAATAGAATCACTTTGCTGTACAGCAGAAATTAACACAAATTATAAATCAACTATACTTCAATAAAATTAAAAAACAAAAAAATTCATTTCCCAGAGTGGAGCTGCATAGATTTCCAACCAAACTTAAAAAAACTTATAAGTCCCTTTATATCACACCTGAATTTATGCAAATCAGGTGATTCAGGTTGGGCCCTTAGATGGTTTCAAGGAATAGGCCAGCCACAGACTTGATCAGAAAGTTCAGTCCAACCTCACAAAATCCAGGGAGAAGAGAGGAGCTAGACAGTGAGTTTGATCACCAATGACCAATGATTTAATCAACCATACCTACATAGTAAAACCCGAATAGAAACTCTTGAGCAATGAAGTCCAGAGAGCTTCTGGGTTGATGAGTATTTCAGTGTGCTAGGATGGTGGAATAGCCTGAGAGGGCATGGGAGTGCTACACCACCCCCCACCAATGCCCTTGTCGTAGGTATCTCTTCCATTTGGCCGTTCCTGAGTTATGTTCTTTATAATAAAATGGTAATTGTAAGCATGGCACTTTCCTGAGTTCTTTAAGTTGTTCTAATGAATTATAGGATGGGGTGGGGAGGGAGGGTATATGAGAAACCATGAATTTGTAGCAAAGTTGGACAAAAGGCTTCCCTGGTGGCTCAGTGGGTAAAGAGTCTGCCTGCAGTGTGAGAAAGCAATGTTTTATCCCTGGCTTGGGAAGGCCCCCAGAGAAGGAAATGGCAACCCACTCCAGTATTCTTGCCTGGCGAATTCCATGGACAGAGGAGCCTGGTGGCCTATAGTCAATGGGGTCACAAAGAGTCGGACATGACTGAGTGACTAACATTTGGACAAAAGTACCAGTAGCCTTGAAATGGAACAGGACCCTATGTTTCTTGCCCTCTCCTCCAACCACATCCCCTGCCTGCCTTTTGTCTGTGAAAAACTTCAGTCAAAGAATAAGTTTAATCAGAGAAATGCAGAAACAAAGGAAAACAGTCAAAGGAGACCAAATAATAATGTAATCATTAAGCACAGTCAAGGTCCTTTAGTTCTTTCTCAAAGGCTCTAGATAATATTCTAAGCCACATCCTGTGAGTTGTCTTTTAAATACTAAAACTCCAGGGTGAAGAAGTTAACTACATGATGACCAGATTACCAGACTGTATCCATGACATAAGCTGCCATAATTCTGAGAATTAACTTCAAAGAAATAGGAACAAATGGACACTGGAACTGAAGATTAACTCCCTAATACAACTAAGATGACTCTGGTCAGACCACCGACGATCAATTTGAAGATGACTGTCAGAGCTAACTGTGCTGTTTCCACATGCAGCCCCCTTCTTCTGTCTGTAAAAGTTCTTGACCCACTGGTTGCCGGTACTTGGTGGGGAGTTGAGGGGGGGGTGTTAGTCATCCTTTGGACAGATGTCCACCACCCTCCCCCCTAAATTGCAGGCATCTGAAATAAAGCAAACTTTCCTTTACACCAACCTGACCTGTTTATTGGCTTTTGAACAGCGAGCTGCCGGACTCCACATCCTCTTTCAATAACAGTCTGGGGATCTTGGACTTGCTACTGGCTTCTGAAATAAGGAAAGACTTATGGGACTGAAGTCTAAAATCTGTGGAGTCTGACACTAACTCTGGATAGTTAGTGTCAGAATAGGATTGAGTTGTAGGACATATGATTAGTGTTGGAGAACTGGTGTTGGAAAGATCCAGGTAGCTCATCTGTTAAATAGGAAAAATAAGGCTCAAAGGGAGGAAAAAAAAAAGGTAACCCAAGTCATGTTTTTTTTTTCTTTTTTTTTTTTTTCTCTTTCTCTCCATATATTTCCTATGAAGACTGCCTGCCTCAGAGTCAACTTTTAGCCTATCTTCCCCACATGGTACATAATCAGAGAATAAATGATCACTCTCATAGCTGAACAGTGAGAGCCTGACTCTCATTGGCTTGTGTTTCTAAAGCAGGCAGGGTTAAGAGCCTTTATTCCTTTATCTCTGTTTCTTTCTACTGGAACTAGCTGGCTGAGGGACAGCAGTTCTTCTCGCATCAGGCTGCAGAAGCATTTGTCCATTCTATAGATTCACATTTTCTTATATGTGTCATCCAAAATCCTATTCTTGGGGAAAAGGATAAGAAGTCTATTTGGCCTCAAATCCAAGCCCTGCCATCCAATGCAACACTACCAAAAATGAAGCCAGAACTTTTACCTTTATCTTTCCACCTCTTGTGTTTATTTCTCAATTGGATCAGAACTCAGAGAGAGGGAGTTACTATCACTCAAACCTCTAATCCATGAGGCACTGCTTTTAAGCTCCAATTCCAAAATCTCATTTCCTTCTATTATTCCACATAGTCTCATAACATCAGGGCAAAAGACTTTGGGAGAAAAGAATGAATATATAAATAAGCATGTTTTTCAATTTGTAGACCAGAACATTAATAATATTGTGTAAGAGGAAGCAGATAGTCTCCAGATCCTATCCAAACTGCCTCATGTGGCTTGAAAATTTTGTAATAGTTCCTGGAAATACTTTCTGTCAAAAAAGAACTCACCCTGGGTAGTGCCAGCATATGTTTCCATTTGTCATTTTATATATTTTATATTTGCTTCAGTTATGGAACCAGCCCTTTTAAAGCCAGGAAGCATGCATTTTTTAAAAAACTGTATATGTAGAACAATAATTTTTCTTAAGGTTTATTTCATTTAAAAATAAAATAGAATAAAACCCACCATGGATCAAATGAAATGACCCGATTAAAGACAACCCTTCTCTTCCTGCAGGTCTTTTTCTAACTATGGCACTAAAATATCCAAGGTATCATTTTGACTGTTTTCCTAAATTGTTAATATATTGAAAACAGCTGTTAGGTAGGTGCAACGAGCTAAAGGGAAAATGCCACAGGTATTCTTTTCTCTCCCACATGAGTCTACCCATTGAGGGGTGGGTCATCTCTGTCCCTTTGTGATTTGAGAAAGATGAACTTTAGCTGAAATCCATTGTTTCCTAAAGGGCCATGCTTCCTGTCTCACTGGATTTCTGAAATTTGCATGTTCTGCCCAGGTGTGTTTAATCAGCTCATTAAGTGTCTCTCACCAAGACCTCCAGTCAAATAAGAACCAGAAGCAATCATTTACTACCTATATATATGAGGCTGCCTTGTCTAATCCTCAGGTCAACCACACAAGACAGGTATTTTTATCCACATTTTACAAATAAGGAACTAACATTCTGCAATGCCAAATGATGCAGGGCCTTTCTGAGGTCACAGATCCTAGTGGGTGGCTGAGAAGGAGCCGAAATCTAAATGGGGCTGGCTCCAGGGTTGGTGTTATTAAGTGAAACAGCATGCCTTCCAGACCAGGAAACCAAAGGGAGCATGCGCAGATGTTGCCGAACTAGTGAGCCGACAGCGATGGGCTCCTTAAATGTTTAGCAAATGCACAGGGCATAGAATCCTATGTTTTGTTTTAAAGTGAAACCATCTGAAGTGGCCTCATTTCCTCCTGGGAAGCAAGTTTTAAGGAGAAAAAAAATATCTGAGAGGCTGCAAGGCATCGATATGGTTGGTGGCTTTCCATGTTATCAGCTGCATAGGAAAAGGAAGCATACACACATGGACCTGTGGTCTTGCTTCCAGAAAGCATCTCACTGCTCCTCAGAGCAAGGGAAATGATGAGAGCGGAGCTCTACCTGCCTCTCCTCCTGTAGTAAGGTGGAGTTGCTGTGAAAAAGCGCCAGGAAGTTTTGTGTTGTAGAAGACTCTGGATTTCACCCTACCCTGCCCCCCAACCTCTGCTTCCTCCTCAGACAGGTTCTAGCAGTGGAGTAATTAGACCAGGGAGACTATGTCTCGGGAAGCCCTGTCCCCAGAGGCTCATCCAGACTTGTTTAAAGACAGCTGCTCTGATCGTTAAACTGAAATAGGACATGTAACCAGATTACGGGGAAATTATTGCTATTAACAGCAATAATTACCCTCTGTTCAAGTAGCTTCCTGAAATAAAAGACATCAAAGCAGAAGCTTTCAATTACTTTACTTAGCACCCTGCATGAACCCTATGGGTATGTGTTTTGCCATGCATCAGAGAGAGAGGAGGAAAACTGGGGTTGGGGAGAAGGGGAAGGATGGTGCAAGTGTGTGTGTGTGCACACACACATGTACATGTTCCTAGGTGTGCTGGAGAATGAAGGAATAGTTTGTGTTTTGCATGCATGCTCAATTGCTTCAGTCATATCTGACTCTTTGCAGCGCTATGGACTATAGCCCACCAAGCTTCTCTGTCCATGAAATTTTCCAGGCAAGAATATTGGTGTGGGTTGCCATGCCCTCCTCCAGGGGCTTTTCCCGACCCAGGGATCGAACCTGTATCTCTGGCATCTTCTACATTGCAGGCAGATTCTTTACCACTGAGCCACCTGGGAATCCCAGTTTGTGTTTAACTTGATGTGTATTATAGGAATTTGACTTTGAAAGCCCGTGGGACTTGATTAGAACTTCCACAGGACTGGGGAGAAAAGAATCTCTTGAAGGGCACAAACAAAACCTTGTGTGCACCAGGACCCAGGAGAAAGGAACAGTGACCCCAAAAGAGACTGAGTCATACTTGCCTGTGAGTGTCCAGGAGTCTCCAATGGAGGCATGGATCAACATTGGCCTGTCACGGGGTCAGGGGCACTGACTACAACAGTCCTGGGAGGCACAACATGCCAACCTTAAGTCTTTTGAAGGAGATCACCATTGGTCTCAGGCCAAACTACAGGGAGGGAACAGAGCCCTACCCATTAGTCAGAAAATTGGATTGAAGATTTACTGAGTATGGCCCCGCCCATCAGAACAAGACCCAGTTTTCCCCACAGCCAGTCCATCCCATCAGGAAGCTTCCACAAACCTCTTATCCTCATTCATCAGAGGGCAGACAGAAAGAAAACCACAATCACAGAAACTGACCAAACTGATCACATGGATCGCAGCCTTGTCTAATTCAATGAAACTATGAGCCATGCCATGTAGGGCCACCCAAGATGGATGGGTCACAGTGGAGAGTTCTGACAAAATTTGGTCCACTGGAGAAGGGAATGGAATGGCAAACTACTTCAGCATTCTTGGCTTGAGAAACCAATGAACAGTATAAAGAGGCAAAAAGATATGACACTGAAAGATGAACTCCCCAGGTCAGTAGGTGCCCAATATGCTACTGGAGAAGAGTGGAGAAATAGCTCCAGGAAGAATGAAGAGGCCAAGCCAAAGCAGAAACAATGCCCAGTTGTTCATGTGTCTGGTGGTGAAAGTAAAGTCCAATGCTGTAAAGATAAATATTGCATAGGAACCTGGAATATTAGGTCCATGAATCAAGGTAAACTAAACTGGAAGTGGTCAAACAGGAGATGGCAAGAGTGAACATCGACATTTTATGAATCAGTGCACTAAAATGGACCAGAACGGGTGAATTTAATTAAGATGACCATTATATCTATTACTGTGGGCAAGAATCCCTTAAAAGAAATGGAGTAGCCCTCATAAACCACAAGAGAGTCCAAAATGCAGTACTTGGGTGAAATCTCAAAAATGACAGAATGATTTCTGTTAATTTTCAAGCAAACCATTCAATACCACAATAATCCATGTCTATGCCCCAACCACTGATGCCAAAAAAAGCTGAAGTTGAATGGATTTATGAAGATCTACAAGAAGTTCTAGAACTAACATTAAAAAAAAAGATGTCATTTTCCTCATAGGAGTGTGGAAAGCAAAAGTAGGAAGTCAAGAGATACCTGGAGTAATAGGCAAGTTTGGCCTTGGAGTACAAAATGAAGCAGGGCAAAAGCTAACAGAGTTTTGCCAAGAGAACTCACTGGTCATAGTGAACTCCCTCTTCCAACAACACGAGAGACGACTCTACACATAGGCATCACCAGATGGTCAATACCAAAATCAGATTGATTATATTCTTTGCAGCCAAAGATGGAGAAGCTCTACACAGTCAGCAAAAACAAGACTGGGAGTTGACTGTGGCTCAGATCATGAACTGATTATTGCAAAATTCAGACTTAAATTGAAGTAGGGAAAATCTCTAGAACATTCAGGTATGACCTCAGTCAAATCCCTTGCGATTACACAGTGGAAGTGACAGATTCAAGGGATTAGATCTGATAGAGTGCCTGAAGAACTATGGACAGAGTCTCATAACACTGTACAGTGGTGGTGATCAAAACCATCCCCAAGGAAAGAAATGCAGACTGCAAAACGGTTGTCTGAGGAGGCCTTACAGATAACTGGGAATAGAAGAGAAGCGAGACAAAGGAGAAAAGGAAAGATATACCCACCTGAGTTCCGAAGAATAGCAAGGAAAGATAGTAAAGCTTTCCGAAGTGAACAATACAAATAGAGGAAAACAATAGAATGGGAAAGACTAGAGATCTCTTCAAGAAAATTAGAGATACCAAGGGAACATTTCATGCAAATATGGACACAGGGAAGGACAGAAACGATAAGGACCTAACAGAAGCAGAAAATATTAAGAAGTGGTGGTAACAATACACAGAAGAACTATACAAAAATTATCTTAATGACCACATACCTGTGATGGTGTGATCACTCACCTAAAGCCAGACATCCTGGAATGCGAAGTCAAGTGGACTTTGGGAAGCATCACTACAAACAAAGCCAGTGGAGGCGATGGAATTCCAACTGAGCTATTTCAAGTCCTAAAAGATGATGCTAAAGATGTTAAAGTGCTGCACTCAACATGCCAGCAAATTTGGGAAACTCAGCAGTGGCCACAGGACTAGAAAATTTCAGTTTTGGCCTAAGAAGGGCAAATGTTCAAACTACCACACAATTGCACTGATTTCACTTGCTAACAAGGTCATGCTAAAAATCATCCAAGCTAGGCTTCAACAGTATGTGAACGGAGAACTTTCAGATGTACAAGCTGGGTTTAGAAAAGGCAGAGGAACCAGGCATCAAATTGTCAACATCCATTGGATCATAGAAAAAGCAAGAAAATTCCAGAAATACATCTACATCTGCTTCATTGATTACACTAAAGCCTTGGACTGTGTGGATCACAAAAAACTGTGGAAAATTCTTCAAGAGATGGAAATACCAGACCACCTTATGTGTTGCCTGTGAAGCCTCTATGCAGTTCAAGAAACAACAGTTAGAAACGGACACGGAACAATGTACTGGTTCCAAATTGGGAAAGGATTATGTCAATGCTGCATATCATCATCCTGTTTATTTAATGTATATGCAGAGTACATCATGTAAAATGCTGGGCTGCATGAAGCACAAGCTGGAAACAAGATTGCTGGGACAAATATTAACCTCAGATATGCAGATGATATCATTCTTATGCAGAAAGCAAAGAGGAACTAAAGAGCCTCTTAATGAAGATGAAAGAGGAAAGTGAAAAAGCTGGCTTAAAACTCAACATTCAAAAAATGAAGATCATGGCATCCAGCCCCATCAGATCAGATCAGTCACTCAGTCGTGTCTGACTCTTTGCGACCCCGTGAATCGCAGCACGCCAGGCCTCCCTGTCCATCACCAACTCCCGGAGTTCACTCAGACTCACATCCATCGAGTCAGTGATACCATCCAGCCATCTCATCCTCTGTCTTCCCCTTCTCCTCCTGCCCCCAATCCCTCCCAGCATCAGAGTCTTTTCCAATGAGTCAACTCTTTGCATGAGGTGGCCAAAGTACTGGAGTTTCAGCTTTAGCATCTTTCTTTCCAAAGAAATCCCAGGGCTGATCTCCTTCAGAATGGACTGGTTGGATCTCCTTGCAGTCCAAGGGACTCTCAAGAGTCTTCTCCAACACCACAGTTCAAAAGCATCAATTCTTCGGTGCTCAGCCTTCTTCACAGTCCAACTCTCACATCCATACATGACCACAGGAAAAACCATAGCCTTGACTAGCCGGACCTTTGTTGGCAGAGGAATGTCTCTGCTTTTCAATATGCTATCTAGGTTGGTCATAACTTTCCTTCCAAGGAGTAAGCGTCTTTTAATTTCATGGCTGCAGTCACCATCTGCAGTGATTTTGGAGCCCCCCAAAATAAAGTCTGACACTGTTTCCACTGTTTCCCCATCTATTTACCACGAAGAGATGGGACCGGATGCCATGATCTTCGTTTTCTGAATGTTGAGCTTTAAAAGCCAACTTTTTCACTCTCCACTTTCACTTTCATCAAGAGGCTTTTGAGTTCCTCTTCACTTTCTGCCATAAGGGTGGTGCCATCTGCATATCTGAGGTTCTTGATATTTCTCCCGGCAATCTTGATTCCAGCTTGTGTTTCTTCCAGTCCAGCGTTTCTCATGATGTACTCTGCATATAAGTTAAATAAACAGGGTGACAATATACAGCCTTGATGTACTCCTTTTCCTATTTGGAACCAGTCTGTTGTTCCATGTCCAGTTCTAACTGTTGCTTCCTGACCTGCATACAAATTTCTCAAGAGGCAGATCAGGTGGTCTGGTATTCCCATCTCTTTCAGAATTTTCCACGGTTTATTGTGATCCACACAGTCATAGATGTTTTTCTGGAACTCTCTTGCTTTTTCCATGATCCAACGGATGTTGGCAATTTGATCTCTGGTTCCTCTGCCTTTTTTAAAACCAGCTTGAACATCAGGAAGTTCACGGTTCACGTATTGCTGAAGCCTGGCTTGGAGAATTTTCAGCATTACTTTACTAGCGTGTGGGATGAGTGCAATTGTGAGGTAGTTTGAGCATTCTTTGGCATTGCCTTTCTTTAGGATTTGAATGAAAATTGACCTTTTCCAGTCCTGTGGCCACTGCTGAGTTTTCCAAATTTGCTGGCATATTGAGTGCAGCACTTTCACAGCATCATCTTTCAGGATTTGAAATAGCTCAACTGGAATTCTATCACCTCCACCAGTTTTGTTCGTAGTGATGCTTTCTAAGGCCCACTTGACTTCACATTCCAGGATGTCTGGCTCTAGGTCAGTGATCACACCATCGTGATCATCTAGGTTGTGAAGATCTTTTTTGTACAGTTCTTCTGTGTATTCTTGCCATCTCTTCTTAATATCTTCTGCTTCTGTTAGGTCCATACCATTTCTGTCCTTTATTGAGCTCATCTTTGCATGAAATGTTCCTTTGGTATCTCTGATTTTCTTGAAGAGATCTCTAGTCTTTCCCATTCTGTTGTTTTCCTCTATTTCTTTGCATTGATCACTGAAGAAGGCTTTCTTATTTCTTCTTGCTATTCTTTGGAACTCTGCATTCAGATGTTTATATCTTTCCTTTTCTCCTTTGCTTTTCGCTTCTCTTCTTTCACAGCTATTTGTAAGGCCTCCCCAGACAGCCATTTTGCTTTTTTGCATTTCTTTTCTATGGGAATGGTCTTGATCCCTGTCTCCTGTACAATGTCACGAACCTCATTCCATAGTTCATCAGGCACTCTATCTATCAGATCTAAGCCATCACTTCATGGCATATAGATGGGGAAACAATGGAAACAGTGACAGACTTTATTTTGGGGGGCTCCAAAATCACTGCAGATGGTGACTACAGTCATGAAATTAAAAGATGCTTGCTCCTTGGGAAAAAAAGCTATGACCAACTTAGACAGCATATTAAAAAGAAGAGATATTACTTTGCCAACAAAGATCCATCTAGTCAAAGCTATAGTTTTTCCAGTAGTCATGTATGGATATGAGAGTTGGACCATAGAGAAAGCTGAGTGCCAAAGAACTGATGCTTTTGAACTGTGGTGTTAGAGAAGACTCTTGAGAGTCCTTGGACTGCAAGGAGATCAAACCAGTCAATCCTAAAGGAAATCAATCCTGAATATTCATTGGAAGGATAAATGTTGAAGCTGATGCTCCAATACTTTGGCCTCCTGATGTGAGCCCTCTGTTAAAGGCTGCATATACCCCCTGAAACCCTTGTGGCTAGCTTCAACCACTACCACCAGGGGGATGTGACAGTGTGCCAGCTCTGAGCCTAGGCCACAGAGGTCCCACATGTGTCCTTTTGCCCATTTTCACCCCTGCCGTTATCAGAAGGCCATACCTGGGCTAATCTGCTGGAGGGACACAGAGCAGGGTGGAGTCACCCCAGCAACCCCAGTGGAGGCCATGCTGGATCGGCCATCAGCCAGCCGATCCCTGACAAGGTGAACAAGCCCAGACAGGACCAGCAGAGCTGTCTTGCTGATCCCCAACAAGCTCCCAACAGAGAAAGGGTTATTTGTTGTCATAGGCATTGAAGTTTTGTAGTTGTTTGTTGTGTGATTAATCATTCATTCATGTCTGACTCTTTGCAACCCCATGGACTATATAGTCCATGGAATTCTCCAGGCCAGAATACTGGAGTGGGTAGTCTTTCCCTTCTCCAGGGTATCTTTCCAACCCAGGGACTGAACCCAGGTCTCCTGCATCACAGGCAGATTCTTTACCAGCTGAGTCACAATGAAAGTTGTTTGTTCGACACCCTTATTATGGAGGTAGATAACAGATACATTCACCCTTCTGCCCCCTGCTTTTCACAGCACTTGTGTACAAATCTGTTTTATAAAACAGTCAGGGTGTCATCCAACTCTCTCATCAGCATTCTTAATATAAAAATATCAAAAATATTTAACAGGAAAGTTACCTGAAAAATCAATCAGTAGGTGGCTTGCAAGCTGAATGTCTTTTAAAATCCCCACTCTCACTGGGTGGAGGAAAAATCCCTCCAGAAAAGGTACACAGGTGGTCATAAATGCACAGGTGGGGAATAAGCTGGGGCATCTATGCCCTCCATTATTTGAGTGCCCTGCACCCACATTAAGCACCTGTTTATTATTAATCCAATGCATTAGGACTTTAGGATATCAGCAAACAATGTACTTTCCCCTTAATTCAAACCAACCAAGATAAACATGGGAGACAGGCAGATATACAGAAAAAGGTTAACTTTTATGCTGATAAATGGAGCATGTGGTTTGAGATAGGATCAAAGGGCTAGTCAACAACACTTCAGCCTGAGATTAAACTTACCCACCTGGCACAGGGGGTGCTGGAAACTGCTAGTTCCCTGCAGGACAGGATAGCTAGGTGTGGCTGAGAACAGACCAGGACACACATTCCCTGGAGGCAGACAGGCGAGCCTCCCACACCCACCATCAGAGGTGTGCCCTTCTCCCCATGAGAGGAAGTAAGGGGTGAGGAGGGAGGCCATGTGGAGCAGGCCTCCACGTGGAAAGGCAAGGGGCAAGGAAAAAGTTTCCTGCTGACATCCTGGCAATATTCTCCTGCCCCAGATTCCAGTGAAGTTGCTGCTGGCCTTGCTCCCTGACAGCACCCATGGCACCTTGGCAGGAATATTCACTTCCAATCTTGCTGTCCTTGGATGTCTCTTCTCATGTAATCCAGCCACAGGGGCACACGTGCACAAACACAGACACACAGATATATACCGTGCAGCAAATAGAAGGCCTTCACTCTTGACAACCTTCTAACCTAAACTCTTGAGGACCTACACCTCCCACAGCACCCTGGCCAGAGCCGTATAGATCCTGGAGAAGTGTAACTAAAGTGCTGAGACCCATACACTAAACTAAATGAGTATGAACCCTGTTCTGTTATACCTTCTAATCATCTGTCCTTAGGGAAATTAATCTCTATGAGTCTCTCTTTCCTCATCTATAAAATGGGATAATGGAACCCCATAAGTTTATCGTGAAGCTTGAATGAAATAATTCATATATCCATCCTGTGGTAGTTAGGGTCGTGCCCGTGTCCTCAGTCACTTCAGTCATGTCTGACTCTCTGTGACCCTATGCACTGTAGCCCAGCAGGCTCCTCTGTCAATAGGATTCTCCAGGCAAGAGTACTGGAGTGGGTTGTCATGCCTCCTCCAGGAGATCTTCCTGACTCAGGGATCGAAGTCATATCTCCTGTGTCTCCTGCATTGCAGGCAGATTCTTTACCCACCTAGCCAGCTGGGAAGCCCAGTTAGGGTCATAGTCCTCCCTGAATTGAATGTTACCTAAAAAAACATGCATAAAGTGTTTAACCACATCTTATCTGGGGGCAGGAGGGGCCCCAGAGGGATTCTAATCACTCCTTAGCCTGGCTTACAGGCCCAACTTGACAGGTCCCTGACTACCCCTCCACCTTCATCGCCATCACCCAGCATGTTCTCCATGCTATAGTTGTGCTGAAGACATTTTGTTCTCCACTCTCTCCAGACACTGCCCCCTTTGCCTGGAATAGTCTGACTATGCCTCTTCCTTTCTCACACATACTCTTATCCTGTATAACTGCTACCCAAGGATCAGGCTCGGAGAAGGCAATGGCGCCCCACTCCAGTACTCTTGCTTGGAAAATCCCATGGACAGAGGAGCCTGTTAGGCTGCAATCCATGGGGTCGCTAAGGGTAGGACACGAGTGACTTCACTTTCACTTTTCACTTTCATGCATTGGAGAAGGAAATGGCAGCCCACTCCAGTGTTCTTGCCTGGAGAATCCCAGGGACGGGGGAGCCTGGTGGGCTGCCGTCTATGGGGTCGCACAGAGTCGGACACGACTGAAGTGACTTAGCATAGCAAGGATCAGGCTCAGCTAAGTCTCATTTTCATTCATTCAATAAATATCTATTGACTGTATGCTTCATTTCAGTTCAGTTCAGTTGCTCAGTTGTGTCTGACTCTTTGCGACCCATGGACTGCAGCATGCCAGGCCTCCCTGTCCATCACCAACTCCCGGAGCTTGTTGAAACTCATGACCATTGAGTTGGTGATGCCATCCAACCATCTCATCCTCTGCTGTTCCCTTCTCCTCCTGCCTTCAATCTTTCCCAGCATCAGGGTCTTTTCCAATGGAGTCAGTTCTTCACATCAGGTGGCCAATGTTTTGGAGCTTCAATTTCAGCATCAGTCCTTCCAATGAACATTCAGGACTGATCTCCTTTAGGATTGACTGGTTTGATCTCCTTGCAGTCCAAGGACTCTCAAGAGTTTTCTCCAACACCACAGTTCAAAAGCATCAATTCTTCAGTGCTCAGCTTTCTCCTTGGTCCAACTCTCACATTCATACATGACTACTGGAAAAACTATAGCTCAGACTAGATGGACCTTTGTCAGCAAAGTAATGTCTCTGCTTTTTAATATGCTGTCTAGGTTGGTCATAGCTTTTCTTCCAAGGAGCAAGCATCTTTTAATTTCATGGCTGCAGTCACCATCTGCAGTGATTTTGGAGCCCCCCAAAATAAAGTCTGTCACTGTTTTCATTGTTTCCCCTTCTATTTGCCATGAAGTGATGAGACCAAATGCCTTGATCTTAGTTTTCTGAATGTTGAGTTTAAGTCAACTTTTTCAGTCTCCTCTTCCACTTTCATCAAGAGGTTCTTTAGCTCTTCTTCGCTTTCTGCCATAAGGATGGTGTCATCTGCTTATCTGAAGCTATTGATATTTCTCAGTATGCTTAATGTGTCTTAATGCCTATATTAGTCCGCTCAAGATACCACAGCAAAGTACCACTGACTGAGGGACTTAACAGATAGAAATTTATCTTCTCACTGATCCACAGGCTAGAGGTTCAAGACCAAGGTGCTGGCAGGGCTGTTTTTCCTTAGTCCTCTCTCCTTGGCTTGCAGGCATTCATCTCTCTCTCCCTCTCTCTGACTCACACAGTCTTTCCTTTGTGCTTGTGCCTGTTTATGTCCTAATCTCCTCCTCTTACCAGAACACCAGTCATATTGGCCTAATGCCCACCCATCTGACCATTTTACCTTTGACACCTTAAAAAAATTATCTCCAAATACAGTCACATTCTGAGGTACTGGGGGTAAGGATTCAATGTATGAATCTCAGGGGGACACAAATTCAGCTTCTAACAGCACCAGAATGTGAACCATTTTCTCCCCACCAAATCTGGATGAGAAGACACTTCCAAGCCCCTTTCTACATCTCCAATTACGTCAGGGTCCTTCATTATTGCCTGCTTCTTCGCCAAATGAATTGTATATCAAGCCAGACTCTAGCCCAGGAAGGAAAGATTCTGTATTGATCTTAGTCACTGTGTTAAACGTTTCAGATATGATGATGAGCAATATGTAGTAGAGATAATGATGGATATTTCTTGAATGAATGAGCTTTCTTTGCTACCATTTCTTCAGGCCAAAGCCACATCCTTAATAGAAAATGTGGCCAAGAAGAACATGTGATAATCATCCCCACATTTAAAGGGCCCTTTACATATTCAAGAGCCTTTACATCCCTTATATTATTTCCCTTCCTCAGTGGCCCTGTGGGATGGGTACAGGCACCTTCATTTGGCAGGAGCAACTGAGGCCCAACAAAAATAAAGAGCTTGGCTAAATTCCCTCTGCAAGCAAGTAGCTCCAGTGGACCCCGGGAATAACTGCCGCTTTTGAAATAACAATGAAATAAACTAAGTTTGTAGTGCCTCCCTTGAGAAGCTTGAAGCTGCCCTGGCAATTGGAATAGCCAAGAAAATGCATCTCAGCTTCCCTGGTGCTACCCTGTGTATCATTCTCTCCTCCCAGGTTGACAGGACTCTACACATCCCACATATTTAAAGGCTAGTCTCATCCTTTAAAGTATGAAAGACTAAAAAATCGCCTGAACTTCAAAAGACATTTAAAAGCCTTGCCCTTTCAAGTTTAACATTTCTTCAAGAACAAAAAATAGTTCGATGCTTGTTGCTTTTGGAATCCAGTTCTTATTACTCATGTATTTTTCCTCCAAAAGAATCATTTCACATTTGGGTAATGCTTCTTGGCAGAATTTGTCAAGAGCAGCCTGCAAAACACCTCCTGGATCCAGCATGACCTGGCTGCAGAAAGGGGAGCAGGGCATGGGAAACTATGTGCCTTTTAGAGCAGCCATTTGAAAGCAAGAGAGCCATCAGAGAGGCTTACACCAAAGTATGCTGTGGCCCACAGGTGAAGGAGACACAAAGAGGTTAGAAAGCACGGGCTTTGCCATATCTAGACCTGCTTTCAGATCCTAGTTCCACCACTCTCACTGTGTGGTTTGGAGCAGGTAGCTTAGCCTTCCTAAATTTCAGTTTCGTCATCTGTAAAATGGAAACTATAATAAGACATACTTCACAATATAGTGAGAATTAACAAATTACTACATGCCTTGTTCCAGTACCTGGCACATTAAAACCAACATTTGTGCAGAGCTTACCTGCCCCATGCCAGCCTCGGGGGATAGTCAAGAAGAGGGGTGCCAGACATGATTCAAGCTCCAGCATGGAAGTCCTGTCCTAGCCCTTCCTCCATTGGGGTGCTTGTGATTGTGGCTCTTGTGGTCCTGAAAGAAAGCAACTGTCTTCCTCTCCACTTACTCTGGCATCTGCCCTCTGCCAAACCATTCCTCCCCTAACCACCCTGTGCATCTCAAATGTCTACCAAACTTCAGTTCTGATGCTCCAGCTCCACCTGACAAATAGCCTTCCACCCCACCTCACATCCTCACTCCCAGGCAAAGCTCTTTGGTTGCAAAAAGAATAGGTCATACTTGAATAAGCTAAAACAAAATAAAACAAAAACCAGAGCATCCGTAAAGGAAATACATAGATATTGCATGGAAACGAAACACAGTTGGACCTCTCAGAACATCAAAAGGCATCAATACCACCATGGGGTCTCAGCTTCTATGTGAACCAGTCAGAATCTCCGAACCTTCTCTGCCCTCCAGATTTCTCTGCTTGGCCACCATATGCAACTGACCTCAAATTCAACCAATCACCACTGTTTGACTATATACTTTGGGTCTTTCTCAAGGGACAATTTGAATGTCCCAGCTCTTTTCCTATACACAAGTGCCCTTGAATCAGATGCCTCCTTGTACCCCAACTGGTGGTGGCCAGGGAGGTGGGGTGTGTGGCATCAACATAGCCAGCCATGTCCCTTCCTTCCGCAGGAGCCTCAGAAGAGGTTCCATGCTCAGAGAACAGGTTATGGAATGTTGAAACATCATCTCTGTTGATGTGAATCCATTTCTGTCTCTGGTTTTCAACTACAGGACTGCACTAGTCTGTTGGGAAGAGAGGAAGGAGAAAGCATGAGGAAAGAGTGGGCTGGAATTGGGGTGCACAGGCAGAGATGCTTGCCCAAGACAACAAGAGGCAGGGTAAACAGCTGGATAACCAGAATTATTGCCTGGAGACCCTGAGATCAATGCCAAGGATTCAGGGGCCATGATCAAATTAGGGAAGTGAGGCAGGTTAAGCTAGTAGAAGATCCCCATCAAGGTCAGAGATAGGGAGGGTCAGAAACAATCCAGAACTATATAGGAATATAGGTCAAAGAACTGGTTCAGAACCAAGAAAGGTAATGGTACCTATGCCTACTCTTAGCTGGAGTTTGGATCACCTTCCCAGGTTGGGTTGGCCATTTTAAGGTGGCTTTGGTGGTGGTGGAGTAGTCACTAAATTATGTTCTACTCTTGTAGCCACATGGACTGTAGCCTGCCAGGCTCCTCTGTCCATGGAATTTTCCAGGCAAGAATACTGGGCTGCCATTTCCTTCTTCAAGGAATCTTCCCAACCCAGGGATCAAACCCACATTTTCTGCATTGCAGAAGGATTCTTTCCTGCTGAGAAGTTGGCTGTTAGGAGCAGGTTATCCATTTACCCCAACAGTTACTACCTACAAGGCTCCTACGCTCATCCTAGTATGAGGAAGTACCCTCCTCCCCTGTGTGTTGCTGCTGCTGCTGCTGCTGCTAAGTTGCTTCAGTCATGTCTGACTCTGTGTGACCCCACAGATGGCAGCCTACCAGGCTCCCCCATCCCTGGGATTCTTCAGACAAGAACACTGGAGTGGGTTGCCATTTCCTTCTCCAATGCATGAAAGTGAAAAGTGAAAGTAAAGTCGCTCAGTCGTGTCCGACTCCTAGCGACCCCATGGACTGCAGCCTACCAGGGTCCTCCGCCCATGGGATTTTCCAGGCAAGAGTACTGGAGTGGGTTGCATTGCCTTCTCCCCACCTATGTGTTACACTTCCAATTTTTCCGGTACCCAATAGCATATTCAATGGCTTCACTCTTTAACCCAATTTCAGTTTTCAGCTACCCACAGTCCCTATCCCCCTTGGAATGCAAATAAATTCCCTGGGTTCATACTAGAAGACAATTTGAAAGATCCTGCCCTGAATTTTGCTCAGTCCATCACTCCTCACTGACCACCAACCTGTGTTGAGGGACAACTTGTTGTACCAACTTGTTCCTCTTGAAATGAGTTCCTTTGCCATCCAGTATTTATACCTACCTACAGGATGTGAGGTTGTTATTATTCCATTATTTCTCACTAAAAGGAATCCTGGCCCCGGGATCAGCCATTAGATCCAGTGGCTCCAGACACTGTTTCTTCTAAAAGGCACACTAGGAGCTCTTGTAAACATCACTGCCTTGGACCCTGGATGGTGTGACTCCCCATTTGTCCAATGCTTCATGATCAGCTCCGCCTCTCCCCAGGCCCATTCCTGCATCTTATACAACATCTAAGTTCCTTTCCACTTACTTCTCTTTGACTAATTAATTTATTTAATAAAAATATAGGACCTACTCTTTGCCAAACACTCTGTTATGTACATTGACAGCATTTTTACTTTAGTTTCCAAAAGTTTATACTTTCATGGGACAATAAGACCAATGAGTCAACAATTTCAATAAAATATGATACTAATGCTTGAATAATGGGGCAAGAGGATTTACTGAGAATCAGAAAGATTGGAATTTATCCCAGGTTGTTGGGGTTGGGGATGAGGGGTCTTGGAAGGCTACAGGAGGAGGAGACAAAGATAGAATTTTGAGGAGTCATGCTGAACTGACTACCTTAAGAAGAATGGATAGAGAAAGAATGCAGGGAGATAGCATTCCAGACAGAAGAGCACTATGCTGAAGGTTGAGGATGGGAAATGGAGAGCTGTGTTTGAATAACTACACAATTTTCCAGTTGCCCGGCAATTTCTCCATGAATCTATCATCTGAGAGGTGAGGTCAGGGAGCAAAGCAGAAGCAGGACCCTGAGGGGTGACTAGCCGAGAGTTTTGTGGAGTTAGTTGTGCATTTTAAGTAGGAGAGTGATGCCATTAGGTCTGTGTTGAGGGAGCTCAACAGAGGATGGGGGGTACAGGCCTTGCTCCCTCTGAATGCCACACTGGGAGACCACCCTTACACCCACCCTCATCTTCTGCAGGGTCCCCAGAGAGAAGTGCCGATGGACAAGGGGAGTGGGAGGACATGAATAGTTGACCTCTCAAATGACTCTGCAGTCTCTCCTTTCCTGAGCACAGCAAAGAAAAATAAATCACCCCTCAAATGGCAGAGACCAGGGCTTGCTGCACGGTTGTCTAATTAGGTGTGCGATTACACCACAGGTCTGGTTACTGGGGGCCCACTGGGATCAGTTCCAACAGCATCAGACAAGAATAAGTGAGACCTCACTGGAAGTGAAAACAGGAGAGAGAGAAAAGTCTGCCACTGGCCTCTCCTCACCCTCCAGCGACCAAATTGAATAGTCAGATTTTAATGAGGGATTTAGAAGGAGGAAGATAAATGATTTGCTAAGATTTTACACTCAGTTTCATTTCTGACGTGGATCTCTGATTACATACAGATAAGGTATGAAAGAATCAAGGAAGTGAGAGATAACCATAAGCCCGCTTACTCTTCTAATAAACATTCCTGAAAAGTAATTGTCTGCTGTGTGTAAGACGCTGCACTCTCTGCAGGGCACACGGAAGTGATTAGGGTGTGGCCTCTTCCCAAGGAGCTCACGGTCTAATGGGGAAGAATGACTCAATAACTCATAACACAAATTGGTTCTTTTCTCCTAATTTTGATAGGGACACAGAGAACATTCAGAAAATTGTCACAGAAGACACTGGTTTAACTGTCTTAAAAAGCTCACCAGGCAATAAAGAAAGAAGAAACTGCTTACTCAAAAGCATATATATGAGAAAAATGAAGGCTTTTTCACAAATAGTAGGGACCATAGTCCCTTGATTCCAAGAGTCCACTGGTTTTCAGGCATGCCATTCATTATACTTTCTTAACAGGGGATGAAAAGGAAAGATGTGTTACTAAACAAAGATGCATAAAAACTATCTACCCATAATAGCATATATGTATCCCCACCTTTATAGAGTACTTTATGTTACAATTTCCCTGTGTCTTATCTATATTCAGCATCCAAAAACACTTCTGCTTCGTCTTTGGATGTTAGAAGTTATACGTAGCACAAGAGTGACTCGCAACTTATTATATCATGTTCTCCACATCTTGACCTCATTTGTACTTCTATGACTGAAAGTATCATTTTTAGAAGTATTTTAGAATAGCAGGGTTTCATTTGCCATTTGATAATACTCATATATTTCCTCCCTTTCATTGAATTATACAATGCAACATCATGACCTCTTAATTTTATTATGTCATATTTCTAAGGGAATCATCCACTTTGTCTGATGTAAAATGAAATTAAAAGCCTAAATACTAACATAACTATTAACGAAATTGAAGACTGGTTTTAAATCTTCCCACAAAGAAATTTTCAGGCTCAGATGGATGGTTTTACAAGTAAATTCTACCAAGCTCTCAAGGAACAGATAATTCCAATATTATACAGTCTTTCAAAGAACAGAAATATTCCCCAACTAGTTTTATGAGGTTAGTATAATCTCAATGCCAAATCTAGACAAAGAATAAAAAATAAAAATTACAGGTATTGTCCCTTACGAATTGAGCTTCAAATATTGAAAGCCAAGATACCTTCCTGAATAGGTAGAAACTTGCTTCATGGCAGAAGCAGCTTTGCTAGTATATGGGAAACACCAGCCATTTAATAAACGGTGCTAGGAATATTGGGTACAAATTACTGGGTACACATTATAGGGAAAAATATAAAACTTCATACTACCTCACATCATATATGATAATTAATTCCAGTGGATTAAGGACCTCAATATAAAAAGTAGAACTTTAAACATGTAGAGAACAAATTTAATGAATATCAAGGGGAAATTGGGGGGTGGGGATGAGTTGGGAGATTGGGATTGACATACATACACTATTATGTGTAAAACATAACTAACGAGTATTTACTGTATAACTCAGGGAACTCTGCTCGATGCTCTGTGCTGACTTCAATGTGAAAGAAATCTCAAAAAGAAGGGATATATGTAAAACTGATTCACTTTGCTGTACAGCAGAAATGAATACAACATTGTAAAGCAACTATACCCCAATAAAATTTCACTTAAAAAGTAGAACTTCAAAAGTTTAAAGGAGAGTAGAGAAGGTCTTTATAATCTTAGTAAAGGGGGAGATTCTGTAACAAGACAGAAGGCACTAACCACAGAAGTTAATTAATAAAATTGAAATTTGTGACTATGTTAAAATCAAAAGCTTCTCTTGTGAAAAGAGCTTGTAAAAGGTGAAAATAACAAGCCATAAATCCATAGAGAATATGTCCATATAAATAGCAAACCATTATTATCCAAATATATGAAAGAATTTCTCTTAGCCATTAAAGATGTTGGAAAGGATTACACTGAGGGGCTACAAAAACATGAATAAGCGTTTCTTTCTTAAACCAAGGGATGGGTACAGGAGTGTTTGTTTTATTATTCTTTATACCTAACATGGGGCTTCCCAGGTGGCACAGTGGTAAAGAATCCATCTGCCAATGCAGGATACTCAAGACATGTGGGTTCGATCCTGGGATCAGAAAGATCCCCTGGAGGAGGAAATGGCAACCCACTCCAGTATTCTTGCCTATAAAATTCCATGGACAAAGGATCCTGGTGGGCCACAGTCTATAGGGTCACAAAGGGTCAGACACAACCGCACTACTGAGCACAGCAGCATGGCACATACCTGACATGTACATAGTATGTTTTGTTCCAATGAAATGTATCATAATAAAAAGCACTATCTGAGAACTACACAAAATTTGACTATAGAAATCTATAAAGAAAACATAACCACCTTAATTATAGTATCAATAGGTAACTGCTGATAGTATTTTTATATTCTTTTTACTCTTTATTTTATGTACCCACATTAAAGTTTTTTTAAAAGTGCATACACACAAGTTGGCTGGAAGCCATTGACAGATAGGAATTGGTCCTTGCATGAGAGCATTTTCAAAGACAGGAGAGGTAGATATAATAGATTTGGAGCCTATGTGGGCACACATACACACACACACACACACACACACACACACAAGCAGGGACCACTCTTATCACAACTTACTTCCCTAACTGGCTGCTGAAAACTTTATTTTAACAATAACTACGAAGTGCATCTCAGAATATGAAAAAAATACGTCTTCAAATCTAGGAAATATAATAGCATAGTAAGCAGGATCAGAGAGTATAGACAAAAAGAGAAAGGGTTGGAAAATAACCATACACAAATCTGAAGAGGGAAATTGACATCAGAGCGTTTCCATGGAAAGTGAAGGAACATGCAGACCTCTGGTCCATGCTACAGCAGCCAGACATTTGTACTGCACCCCCTTCTTTGCGAAGAAAAGAGAACTGAGTCTATGCATGTAATATATGTGTACTTATATCTTTGCAAGATGTAAGTACTCTTGAGAGCCCCTTGGACTGCAAGGAGATCAAACCAGTCAATCCTAAAGGAAACCAGTCCTGAATAGTCATTGGAAGAGCTGATCCTGAAGCTGAAACTCCAATACTTTGGTCACCTGACATAAAGAACTGACTCATTAGAAAAGACCCTAATGCTGGGAAAGATTGAAGGCAGGAGGGAAGGGGATGACAGAGGATGAGATGGTTGGAAGGCATGACTGACTCAATGGACATGAGTTTGAGCAAGCTCTGGGAGGTGGTGATGGACAGGGAGGCCTAGCATGCTGTAGTCCATGGGGTCACAAAAGAGTGGGACATGACTGAGCAACTGAACTGAACTTATATCTTTGCAAATTATATAAGTGTATTTCTCTATTATTAATAATAATCTAAACATGAGAAGTAATATTTTCTTCCTCACCCCAATCATTGCCTTGAGCACTTCCCAAGAAATATGCACCCCTCTGTAAAGACACTGCTCTAAACAAGGAGGTCTATGGAAGGGTTTCTTTTTTTTAATTGAAGTATTAGCAACTATACTCCAATAAAAAAGGTTTAAAAAGATACATGCACCCCATGTTTACAGCCCCACCAGTTACAATAGACAAGACATGGAAGCAACCTAAATGTCTATAAACAGATGGCTGGATAAAGAAAATGTGGTATATTACACAATGGAATGTTACTGGCCATGAACAGAATGAAATAATGTCACTTGCAGCAACATGGATGGACTTAGAGATTACCAATCTAAGTGAAGTAAGTCAGAAAGAGAAAGACAAATACCATATGATATACCACTATGCAGGAAATCTAAAATA
Source organism: Bubalus kerabau (assembly GCF_029407905.1). Taxonomy (NCBI): domain Eukaryota; kingdom Metazoa; phylum Chordata; class Mammalia; order Artiodactyla; family Bovidae; genus Bubalus; species Bubalus kerabau. Next base: position 91,232,532 of record NC_073629.1, read on the forward strand.
TGACACAACCTTTTCTACAAAACAGACTCACAGATATGGAAGGGTTTTAAACATGGGTTGGGGGGTAGGTAATATGGTCAGATGTGCTGTCTGCTCATTGTTGTTTACTCACCAAGTCCTGACTGACTCTCTTGTGACCCCACAGTCTGTAACCCACCAGGATCCTCTGTCCATGGGATTCCCCAGGTAAGAATACTGGAGTGGGCTGCCATTTCCTTCCCCAGGGGATCTTCCTTAACCGAGGATCAAACCCACATCTCCTGCATTGGCAGGCAAATTCTTTAATCCATATTAAATAAGATAACAAGTGAACTTATTCTTCAGTAGTAAGTGCAGAAGACAAGGGATGCTCTCTGGCAACAAAGCAAAAGACAGAGGGAAAGGGAGAGACAAAAGAGAGGCTGTAGGCATCTAGTTGCCCAGGGTACGGGTTTGGATTAAACTGTATCCCTACCTCCAAAGTCAACAGCAAGGGAGGAAAAGGTGAAAAAAATTCAAGATGTAGTTCCCAAGTAAATTTGTTTTAACTAAAAAGCAGATTAGATGTGATAGCTAAGAAAGTGGCAATTATTGAGGATGGTTATGATGGGATGGATCATGACACCCCCAACTGGGATAAAGAACACCGGAAGAGGAACAGGGCTGCAAAGGAATGGGGGAAGGGCAGTTCTGAACCTGAGGACTTGAGAAGTCTACAAGATATTTAGTGCCTGGACCAGAGCATGAGAGGAGGTAGATAGAGAACTCTTAACTGTAACCTATGGTAAAATACTTTTACAAGGTAACCAGGTCACATTAACAGGCACAACTAAATACATGTTTGTGTGCATGTGTGTATGTATAAATGTGTGTGTGTGTATATGTATATATATATATATATATATGTATATATAGACTTGACACAGAAGTTCACAAAACAAGATTTGTCTCATATGATAAGTATGATACATCCTGTAATATTTTTGCTCTGTTCTACAATGGTGTGATCACTGACCTAGAGCCAGACATCCTGGAATGTGAAGTCAAGTGGGCCTTAGAAAGCATCATTACGAATAAAGCTAGTGGAGGTGATGGAATTCCAGTTGAGCTATTCCAAATCCTGAAAGATGATGCTGTGAAAGTGCTGCACTCAATATGCCAGCACATTTGGAAAACTCAGCAGTGGCCACAGGACTCGAAAAGGTCACTTTTCATTCCAATGCCAAAGAAAGGCAATGCCAAAGAATGCTCAAACTACCGCACAATTGCACTCATCTCACATGCTGGTAAAGTAATGCTGAAAATTCTCCAAGCCAGGCTTCAGCAATATGTGAACCGTGAACTTCCTGATGTTCAAGCTGGTTTTAGAAAAGGCAGAGGAACCAGAGATCAAATTGCCAACATCGACTGGATCATGGAAAAAGCAAGAGAGTTCCAGAAAAGCATCTATTTCTGCTTTATTGACTATGCCAAAGCCTTTGACTGTGTGGGTCACAATAAACTGTGGAAAATTCTTCAAGAGATGGGAATACCAGACCACCTGATCTGCCTCTTGAGAAATTTGTATGCAGGTCAGCAAGCAGCAGTTAGAACTGGACATGGAACAACAGACTGGTTCCAAATAGGAAAAGCAGTATGTCAAGGCTGTATATTGTCACCCTGCTTATTTAATTTATATGCAGAGTACATCATGAGAAACGCTGGACTGGAAGAAGCACAAGCTGGAATCAAGATTGCTGGGAGAAATATCAAGAACCTCAGATATGCAGATGACACCACCCTTATGGCAGAAAGTGAAGAGGAACTCAAAAGCCTCTTGATGAAAGTGAAAGTGGAGAGTGAAAAAGTTGGCTTAAAGCTAAACGTTCAGAAAACAAAGATCATGGCATCCGTTCCCATCACTTCGTGGTAAATAGATGGGGAAACAGTGGAAACAGTGTCAGATTTTATTTTTCTGGGCTCCAAAATCACTACAGATGGTGACTGCAGCCATGAAATTAAAAGACGCTTACTCCTTGGAAGGAAAGTTATGACCAACCTAGACAGCATATTCAAAAGCAGAGACATTACTTTGCCAACAAACATTCGTCTAGTCAAGGCTATGGTTTTTCCTGTGGTCATGTATGGATGTGAGAGTTGGACTGTAAAGAAGGCTGAGTGCCGAAGAATTGATGCTTTTGAACTGTGGTGTTGGAGAAGACTCTTGAGAGTCCCTTGGACTGCAAGGAGGTCCAACCAGTCCATTCTGAAGGAGATCAGCCCTGGGATTTTTTGGAAGGAATGATGCTAAAGCTGAAGCTCCAGTACTTTGGCCACCTCATGCGAAGAGTTGACTCATTAGAAAAGACTCTGATGCTGGGAGGGATTGGGGGCAGGAGGAGAAGGGGGCAACAGAGGATAAGATGGCTGGATGGCATCACTGACTCAATGGACATGAGTCTCAGTGAACTCCAGGAGTTGAGATGAACAGGGAGGCCTGGTGTGCTGCAATTCATGGGGTCGCAAAGAGTCGGACACTACTGTGCGACTGATCTGATCTGATTAAGTGTGAAAAGCAATCCACAAAGTTGATTTCATGACTGCAGTCTGGAAAACAATAGGTTAGAGAAATTTATTTAAACAGAACAATTCATTCTAACCACTCAAGCATCATTTCATGAAAAGATATTGGACTATGGGCTTCAGTTTAATTCCAGAAGTACCCTCTAGGAACTAGATGGCCTTGGACAAGTCTGAGTCTCAGATTCCTCATCTGTTAAAATTGAAATTATGGTATTTGTCTAATAGGCTTTTGGTGATGATTAAGTAAAAGAACATAAGCATGGTATCTGACACATGGCTGACATTGAATCACTGTGAGCCCCTCCTTATCATTTCTCCAATCCTGATAGAAACACAAACTATTAAAGCAGTTTTTCCTAGGAAGCCCATCAATATCCTGAGGATGAAGCTTAACTACTCAGACCAAAATTTCGAGAAAAAATTAAGACTGAGCTGACCTTGTTTTACCCAGAGATTTAAGGGTGGTTTATGCTGATATATGGATGCCTTGAAATCCTGCATAATCTGTGTGTCCTGTGACCCAGTAAGGTAATGCTTGGCCAAAATAAAAAAATTCCGTGTATTGCAAAACACTTGACATGCACTCACATTGAAATTACGGCTCGTTGAAAGGTCAGCATGGCCCCCAAGGACAGAATTGAAAAAGAATACTTGTTGTTGATGGAGGTTTTGAAAACATGATGATTAAACACATAATCCGAAAAAATAATAGTCCGATATCTCCAAAACCTAGACAGGGTTTAAAACTACATAGCCTGAAAATGAAAAGTAAATGTGCAAGAGAAGCAAAGAAGGAATGTTTTTGTTAATAAAATGAGCTTTGGAGTCAAGTGGAACTCAAATTCCTGCCATGGAACTTAGTAATCATATAACCTTGAACAAGTACTTGAGCTCTGTGCTTCAGATTTCTTGTCTGGCAAACGAGGACACATACTACCTGGCTTACCAGTATATCAGACTCTTATCATGGTGCTGTCTCACACACACAGTTCAGTAAGACAGCACAGGAAGTGGTTGCTTCAACCACAAAAGGAAACAGGCAGACTGAGTTACACACATTAGATACACATTTTCTAGTATCTACTAACATTGGGTTGGCAAAAAAGTCCTGTAACATCGTATGGAAAAACCTGAACAAATTCTTGGCCAACCCAATATAATGTACACTGTCTGTTAACTAGAAGGATCATATTACTTTGTGTCTATTCTGAAAATGCAATCCTTTTAACCATTTTCACTGTATCTTTGTGGATTAGAAACCACCTAAGCTGGGATTGAGTTCAGGTTTCTGAGAAGCAGACTTTAACCTATTATCTAGAGCCCCATAATGAAGAACACTCAGACATTTTGAAAAGAGTCAAACGTATTTCACAACCTTGTGAATGCCATCCTAAAAATCTTGGGAAACATTAATAGCAGCTATGTTTAGCTTTGAAACATACATGTTGTTTTCTTTTTTACTGCATCATAATTCCAACATTCAATAATACAAAGTCAAATTGAGATAATCAGAACAATGGTGTAGGACTATGCCACGTTGTTTCATTTCTTCATGACTACAGAAGTTAAAACACGAGCAGACACACACAGACACAGCTGACATGAAATAGGCACTTTCATGCCGCTGGGCTTTTATTCCAGCTGTGACTTCAGTTTGGAGTGTCCATCCCCCTTTTCCTCCCCAAAGTGAATTCTTGTTCAATCTTCTAAGCTCAGCTCAAATATCATCTTCTTTGTCATACCTCTCTGGACTTGACCCTAACCCACCCAAGTTGAAAGAATTAAACATTCGTTTTCTAGGCTTCTGTTGCTCTTTTCTTCTTTCATGTGTCTAAAATACAGCACTCAATCATGTAATATAGTTTTAAAGATATATTATGTGAGTGCTCCACATATCAGATAGGGTTAAACTGCTATAGCAACTAGATGCCCCAAAGTAGAAGGGCACTTAGGAGACAAACGTTTATTTCTTTCTCACTAACAGTCCAGAGTGGGTATTCCAGGTCTCCGGGCATCTCTCCTCTATGTGGTCATTCAAGGACTCAGACCGACCTTGGATCTGGCGTCTGTAACACCTGCTTTCTGAGGTGGCTCTGGTATTTGTGATTCCAGCCGAGGGGAAGGCCAGGAGCAAGGGCATGAGAAGGGGGCACTCCCCGTGGTGTGCTCAATGCCACTTCTCTCACACTGCACTGGAGAGAACTCAGTCCCGTGGCCGCACCTGACTGCAAGATGGGGCTGGAAAATACAGAGCCTGACTTGGCAGCCACATCTGTCCTTCCTGTAACCTTTTACTATGGAAGAAGAAAACAATACACTTTGGTGGGCAGCCCATACCTCCCGTCACACTCGCATGAGGGCAGTGACAATATCCGACAGAAAACTTGGCAAATTTTAGTTCTCCTGGCACCACCGAGACTATCCCCAACACCCACACTGCCAACCCCAACAATTTATAAACTCCATCAGCTTGATTTCTCTCATTAATAGTTACTACTATCTAGAACATTATTTATTTTACTTATTTTCTTTCACTTCTGACTCCCCCTTTATGTTGTATGTTCCATGAGGACAAGAATTTCTGCCTATCTGTTCCCTAATGTTGCTCAGTAAGTGTTTGTCAAACAAAAAACTAAGCCAGTAAGATTTTTCCTTTGAGAGCTGACCTGTTTCATACTCTAAAGACACTTGTTCTTCTTGTACTAACCTCTCTGGTCACCTGTGTTATCAGGGCTTCAGCTGATTCCAACAAGCTCCTCAATCTAAATCTGCTGAGTTAATTTGCAAGATCCCTTTTTTGGAGGTTCAGACATTTTAAGACAGAATTGTGAATTTCCATTGTGTAATTGTTTTACAACTATAGATAAATAGATGTGCTTACACAACACAAATGATAAATGGTGAGAAGGAACTTTTAAAAATATAAAGTCATATGCAAATGTTAAAAGAGGTGTTTAAAACTAGTCCTTGCTTTTATATAGAAAACGGATTTTAAAGTGGATAGCTGTTCAGAGCTTTGGCAAAGACTCTGCAATGGAGTGGGTTCTGTCTCAATGCTCTTGATATGGGCCAGGGAAATAGGCAGGGGGGCATGTCCAGATGAGATCACACAGGCGTGCGTCCATGAGAAACTGCAGCTGCTAATGTCCATGTTGCTGAGAAGGAAGGCAGTGCTGCTGGCAAAGCAGTAGGAATCACAAAGAGGCTGTCGACACTGCTTCAAGCAAGTCGTCCTGGGCACCAGAGAACCAAGGACTGAAGAAAACTCACACTTTCTTGGACCATGAGCCAGAGATGGAGTTGATACGCCTTGCATGACATTGGCAACAGCCCAGACCCTGGAGCAAAGCAGGCAGCCCACTGGGAGGGGAGGACAGATGCAAACTGTTATTTATTAAGAGTCTGCAACATACCAGACATCAAAAACAAATCATCCCAGAAGATTTACATACCTTATCTCTTTTCAGAACAGATCAGATCAGATCAGTCGCTCAGTCATGTCCGACTCTGCGACCCCATGAATCGCAGCACGCCAGGCCTCCCTGTCCATCACCAACTCCCAGAGTTCACTTAGACTCATGTCCATCGAGTCAGTGATGCCATCCAGCCATCTCATCCTCTGTCGTCTCCTTCTCCTCCTGCCCCCAATCCCTCCCAGCATCAGAGTCTTTTCCAATGAGTCAACTCTTCGCATGAGGTGGCCAAAGTACTGGAGTTTCAGCTTTAGCATCATTCCTTCCAAAGAAATCCCAGGGCTGATCTCCTTCAGAATGGACTGGTTGGATGTCCTTGCAGTCCAAGGGACTCTCAAGAGTCTTCACCAGTACCACAGTTCAAAAGCATCAATTCTTCGGCGCTCAGCCTTCTTCACAGTCCAACTCTCACATCCATATCTCTTTTACCCCTTACCAAATCCCCATAAAATAATATTAACAATAGTAATAATAATATACACACTAATATCCACTTCAAGACAGTCTACTTATTAAAGGCCTACTGAGAGCTTCACACTGGACCAGCATCTGCACAGCATTGTCTCATTAATTCTTCAAAAATACTAAGGCATAACACATATTCCCCATTTTTATAGATGATAACTTTCATAAATCTCAGAAAGGTAAAGAATTTGCCAAAGGCCAAAGCCAGGACACAGGTTTAGAAGTGTAAACCTGAGTTTCTTCAACAATGCCAAGCTACTAAATAAGGTGAACATAAGGCTTCCTTCTATTTTCCAGTTCCTAAAGCATGAGATACTGTTGTCTGATATCAGTATTCTTGAGAACTGAGGCCAGGTAGGCAACACCAAGGAGTTCTTTTCATCTCTCTGTTAATCTCTAGGAGAACTTGGCCATCATTTGGCTGTACCAGTGACCATAGGATTTGTTGGATCCTTCACAACTTGTTCAGTTGCTAAGTCATGTCTGACTCTTTGTGACCCCATGGACTGCAGCATGCCAGGCTCCTCTGTCCTCCACTATCTCCCAGAGTTTCCTCAAATTCATGTCCATTGAGTTAGTGATGCTAACTACCCATCTCATCCTCTGTTGATCCCTTCTCCTTTTGCCTTCAGTCTTTCCCAGAATCAAGGTCTTTTCCAATGCATCAGCTCTTCAAATCAAGTGGCCAAAGTCAGCATTAGTCCTTCCAATGGATATTCAGGGTTGATTTCCTTTAGGATTGACTGGTTTGATCTCCTTGCTGTCCAAGAGACTCTCAAGAGTCTTCTCCAGCACCACAATTCAAAAGCATCAATTCTTCGGTGCTCAGCTTTCTTTATGAAACTGTTATTTATTAAGAGTCTGCAACATACCAGACATCAAAAACAAATCATCCCAGAAGATTTACATACCTTATCTCTTTTCAGAACAGATCAGATCAGATCAGTCGCTCAGTCATGTCCGACTCTGCGACCCCATGAATCGCAGCACGCCAGGCCTCCCTGTCCATCACCAACTCCCAGAGTTCACTTAGACTCATGTCCATCGAGTCAGTGATGCCATCCAGCCATCTCATCCTCTGTCGTCTCCTTCTCCTCCTGCCCCCAATCCCTCCCAGCATCAGAGTCTTTTCCAATGAGTCAACTCTTCGCATGAGGTGGCCATACATCCATACATGACTACTGGAAAAACTATAGCTTTGTCTATACAGACCTTTGTCAGGAACATGATGTCTCTGCTTTTGAATATACTGTCTAAGTCTGTCATAGCTTTCCTTCCAAGAAGCAAGCATCTTTTAATTTCATGGTTTCAGTTCACACCTGAACACCCACAAAAGCCCCTGCTTTCATTGGCAGGGGGCAGGGCTCTGAGTATGTCCAAAACAGGCTGGCAGGCTGATCATCCTAAAACCAAATTCTGATCACGTCAGTCACTGTTCACCAAGTGAGGCACTCTGGAGTGCTTCCAATGTCAAGTTCACGTCCTACACTCAGACTTTGAGAAGCCCAGCAGTAGTCTCTAATACTCACTGAGCATTTCCCCTGTGCCAGGCATTGGTCTGAATACTTTTCATGTGTTAAGACAGATAAACCCTATGACAAAGTGATTGTTCTTATCATCCCATTTTCCAGAAAGTGAAACCAGCACAGAGAGGTTAAGTAACTTGCCCAAGGTCACACAGATGACAGTGCCAGGATTCTGCCCCAAGGACTATGGCAGTAGAATCAGTCTTCCACCATACTGTTTCCTTCTTGTCCAAGGAGCTACTCAGATGCCTTGCTGTGGGGCAT